>NC_135967.1:37644765-38244765 GCF_053455715.1 Rhinoraja longicauda | reverse complement strand
TGCAGAAAGTGATTGCTTTAGATTCAGTTAGTTCTTCAAACCTTCCATTTCATCACCTCAACACATTTGCATTTAAATCATATGTTGTTATCAACAGTGCTCGACATTTCCACTGGAGATGAAGCTATCAATTTGGAGTGAATCAGAAGCGTGACACCAAGCTGACAGAGTGCTACTGGAGATGAATTTATTTCACATTAGTCAGCCCAGCTGTATGTTCATAACAATTCTCAGTGATAGATGCCATTTTTATTGCAGTAAACTACGTGGGTGTCTAGAACCATGCAAAGATTAACAAAGGCTGGACAAAAGACACACCCAGTGTATTCTGGATCATTAGTTCATCCAGTGATTGCCTTTTTCATTTGCACTACCATGTTTATATGTAGGGAGTAGGTGGGCCGAATAATTAACGCAGTTAGTTTACATTTCCTGGAGGGATGATTTCCCATTGGCTTCATTGGCAATTGCACTGTTCAATGCAACAGTTAGATGTCCAAGGTAGGAAAAACATCACATTTGAAGACTCTGCTGAGCAATGCTCGGCACCTCTTGACTGACACAAGAAAATAGCAGCAGGGAACTTGATGGTAAGCAGGTACACAGTGGGCTGAAGGGTCTGTTTTTGTGCTATATAATTCTAAGACTCCATAACTTCCATTGCCAATTATTAAACAGTCATTTTAGTTTAGTTTAGTTTAGTTTACCCATATAGCGCAGAAACAGGCTCTTCGGCTCACCGAGTTCGCACCAACCAGCGATCCCCGTACACTAGCACTATCCCATACACTAGGGACAATTTACAATTGTGCAAACTCCTTACAGATAATCCTGCTCCAACATTAGATACGTCCATGCACATCCTATACACTGGGGACAATTTACAATTTTAATCAAAGCCAATTAACCTACTAAACGGCGTGTCTTTGGAGTGTGGGAGGAAACTGGAGCACCTGGGGAAAACCCATGCAGTCATGGGGAGAACGTACAAATATGCAATATGTCTTAATGCAATATTCCTGCTTTTTTCGCATAACCTTTGCTGCCATTTTTTTGTCTTTTGTGGCACTAGATTGAGTTTAGTTTGAGCTTGAGTTTAGTTTATTGTCACATGTACCAAGGTACAATGAACAGCTTTTGTTGCGTGCTAACCAGTCAGCGGAAATACAATACAAGATTAGATTTGAGCCATCCACAGTGTACGGATACATGATAATGGGAATAGCGTGAATAACTTTTAGTGCAAGATAAAGTCCAGTAAGGTTCGATCAAAAATAGTCCGAGGGTCTCCAATGAGGTAGATAGTAGCTCAGGACATCTCTCTAGTTGTTGGTAGGATGGTTCAGTTGCCTGTTAACAGCTGGGAAGAAACTGTCCCTGAATCTGGAGATGTTCATTTTCACACTTCTATACCTGTTGCTCGATGGGAGAGAAGAGAAGAGGGAGTGGCCGAGGTGCGACTCGTCCTTGGTTGTGCCTTTCCGAGGCAGAGTGAGATGTAAATGGAGTCAATGGAAGGGAGGTTGGTTTGTGTGATGGTCTGGGCTGCATCCACAATTCTCTTCAATTTTTCTTGCGGTCTTGGATGTTGCTGTTCCCAAACCATGCAGAGATGCATCCCGATAAAATGCTTTCTATGGCACTTCTGTAGACGTTGGTGAGAGTTGTTGGGGACATGTTGAGTTTCCTAAACCTTCCAAAGATAATCTATATGCAATCAAAATCTTTCTGGCAGTTTCTGGTGTGATGAATCAGTAAGCAACTCATTGTGGTTTTAGGCACGTCACAGTTGCATTGTTTGGGTGTGTTTCCAAGTTCATTACTGCACATGGACCCAGCAGCACAGAAAGTGCAGGATTAAAACACTTTAATATCCTCTAAATGGCCAACCTCTCACAGGTGCAGGGTGCTATTATTCACGCTTGTGGCTTTAGGGTGGTACCTAAACTTTCCATCGATGTCATAAATGGGAAGAGAATTCTTTCCCTGAAAATGTAAAAGGTGAATAATCCAAGTCTCATGAATAAGCATGTCAGCACAAGCTATCATGTTTAATATATTAACAAACAATTTTTCCCTTCAGCAACATGAGACTTGAGG
Organism: Rhinoraja longicauda; assembly: GCF_053455715.1. NCBI lineage: Eukaryota > Metazoa > Chordata > Chondrichthyes > Rajiformes > Arhynchobatidae > Rhinoraja > Rhinoraja longicauda. The sequence continues at coordinate 38,242,665 of NC_135967.1, read as the reverse complement.
AGGCTTGTGGTTCCTGCTTTAACCTTTGAAGATGGTTTTTTTTGTCGTTCCAAGGACAGGGAATCATCATGTGTCCAGAATCATTGTGGAATATATCACTGACACAAACACTGTGTCTAATCCCTGGATGGTCAGGGTGAATCCTGCAATTTCATCAAGTAGGGATTGTGAGAAATGTTGCGGCTGATGTATAATTTAGCCGCTCCTAAAATTTCACAGGAAATAAAAAGGAGAGAAAGAAGTTGAGCTCCAAAAAAGAGAAGAGCTGGGTATAGAACTGCCAGTGCCGGCAGCTTGTGCATTGGGCAGATCATTACTTGTTTCAGAAGAAAAATAAGCATGCGCTCAATCTGCACTTCACAGCACAACTCATCACTGTCCTTTAGAGCATAGAAAAGTACACCTCAGGAACAGGCCTTCAGCCCACAAAGCCTGTGCCAAACATGATGCCAAGATAAACTAATCTACCCTGCATATCAGGAGTCGAGAAGTAAGAGTGTTTTACTGTCTTATGTCCCAGACAGAACAATGATATTCTTACTTGCAGCAGCCAACAGAAAATGTAAACAGAGTACTTTGTAAACAATATAATAAACAAAAAAAGTTTTTTATATATATGTGTGTGTAGGAAGGAACTGCAGATGCTGGTTTAAACTGAAGATAGACACATAAAGCTGGCGTACCTCAGTGGGACAGGCAGCATCTCTGGAGAGAAGGAATGTGTAATGTTTCGGGTCAGGTCCCTTCTTCAGACCCGAAACGTCACCCATTCCTTCTCTCCCGAGATGCTGCCTGTCCCACTGAGTTACTCCAGCTTTTTGTGTCTGTCTTCAGTATATATTATACTGAACTTTTAAAATATATTACTACGTAGTTATAAATATACTACATAGTTATAACATAGTTATAATTATAACTACATAGACTTGGGCGGCATTGGTTTTGTCTTTTTGTACTATTGTTTTTTTTAATGCGTATGTGTGTGTGTGTGTGTGTGTGTGTGTGTGTGTGTGTGTGTGTACACACACACACACACACACACACATATGCGTAAAAACAAACAAACAATAACAATCTACGCCTCTCATAATTTTACATTTTGTGTTCTTTGCCTTTAGGCTATCTTACTGCTAACCAGTAAAATCTTTACAATTTGTTCTGAGAGAGGAAAGTTGCAAACATAATCACTATAAACATACCATACTAAATGGTCATCATGAGAAATATATACCAACAGTCTGCATTATCAAGTAACGTGAGTTGTGGCAAACTTATCCTTGTATTTATAACCAATAGTCATTCCAAACAATTAGCACCATTGCCCTTAAAATTCTTTCCACATGTTTATAAAATGTTATCCCAACATGCTACTAACACAGTCAAGTTACAGTATAAAGGACGTCTTTTGAGATGAAGGTATCAATCAGTCCAATGAAGTTGGTAACATTTCACACCCATGTATTTTGCATGGCAAATGTCTTCTGGGAATATTTTATATCCTGCCTTAATAGTGATGCAGGTAAAATAGTCATGTCATAAATGATAGGAGTAGAATTAGGCCATTCAGCCAATCGTCTACTCCGCCATTCAATCATGGCTGATCTATCTTTCCCTCCTAACCCCATTCTCCTGCCTTCTCCCCATAACCTCTGACACCTGTACCAATCAAAATTCTATCTATCTCTGCCTTAAAAATATCCACTGATTTAGCCTCTACAGCCTTCCATGGCAAAGAATTCCACAGATTCTTCACCCTCTGACTAAATAAATTTCTCCTCATCTCCTTCCTAAAAGAACGTCCTTTAATTCTAAGACTATGATCTCTAGTCCTAGACTCTCCCATGAGTGGAAACATCCTCTCCACATCCACTCTATCCAAGCCTTTCACTATTCTGTATGTTTCAATGAGGTCCCTCCCTCATTCTTCTAAACTCCAGCGAGTACAGGCCCAGTGACGACAAACACTCATCATAGGTTAACCTACTCATTCCTGAGATCATTCTTGTAAACCTCCTCTGGACTCTTTCCAGAACCAGCACATCCTTCCGCAGATATGGTGCCCAAGATTGCTCACAATACTCCAAATGTGGCCTCACCAGCGCCTAATAACCCATAATATGGGGCATTCTTGAGAAATCCATGCAACTCAGGAGTGTCTTCCTCATGTCCTGACATTGGACTGGTCTGCTGAACTGCCACAGTCAACAGCAAAGTCAATGCATCAAAATAACATTGGTAATAGTTTGTTATAACAAGGCTCATGACTCAATATTGTGTACCTTGGGTTTACCTTACACTCAATTGCAGAGACTTAAACCCACCAGCCAAGTTTTTCACTGCTCTAATGTCTTGGTCTTTGTCTTCAACTTTGATTTCTGCCAAATTACATTTAAAACACAAAGTACTTGTGCTATAACACCAGGATAAGCGCTCAACTAAGAAAACCAAGCCCAAAGCCAAAGTACTATCTAAACTGATTATACAAACTTATGTTAAGTACAATAACTAACTCCGTACGCAATAATCTGCTACCTACATGTTGACAAGCATATTAAAAAAATCTAATCGTGTAGATGCAAGTATATCATTGGGGTTATGAAGTGGACCTCCCTTCACTGGTGTTTCATTGAGTTAGGCCCATGACACCTCGGGAAGCCTCCAATATTATCACTACTGCAGATTCTGAGATTCTTCACGCCCTGATCATTACCAAAACTACCCTCTCCCCTTTCCCTAAGGAAAGTGGCTGACCTATTTTGCAAGGGTCTGAATGTACCTCCAGCTTTCTGAATGAATTTCTGTCTGCAGCCATTTCAACAGTAACTAATCCCATGTAACTACTGGAAAATGTGATCAGCTGCCAAAGTTCCACCCTGCAATTTTACCAAAGATGTTAAGAAAATTTGAAGCTCACACAACAGGGACTGGCCACTATAATTAGGTATGAAAGATATGTCCCACAAAATCAGTACTTTCAGAAACATACAGCAGAAAATGATTTTAATTACTTTCTAAGATTACTCGTGAGTGAAAAACTTTGTGGAGGTGATTGCTTTTACAACGTCCTCCGCGATTCTGGCTACATAACTTGCTCTGTTTTTTTAACACGGTTAAATGCTCAAACAGAATAACGGTTCAATGGTGATTTATTATCACATGTACCAAATCACAGAATCTGAAGAAGAGTCCTGACCTGAAACATCACCCATCCTTTTTCTTCAGAGATGCTGCCTGACCCGCTGAGTAACTCGAGCACTTTGTGTCTAGGGGCGTCACGGTGGCGCAGCGGTAGAGTTGCTGCCTTACAGCGAATGCAGCGCCGGAGACCCGGGTTCGATCCTGACTACGGGTGCTGTCTGTACGGAGTTTGTACGTTCTCCCTGTGACCTGCCTGGGTTTTCTCCAAGATCTTCGGTTTCTTCCCACACTCCAAAGACATGCAGGTTTGTAGGTTAATTGGCTGGGCAAATGTAAAAAAAATAAAAAATTGTCCCTAGTGGGTGTAGGATAGTGTTAATGTGCGGGGAATCGCTGGGTGGCGCGGACCCGGTGGGCCGAAGGGCCTGCGCTGTATCTCTAAATCTAAAAAAATCTAAAATCTATCTTTGGTACAGGCCAGCATCTGCAATCACTTATTTCTACACAGTGAAATTCTTTTGTTGCATACAGATCAGTAGGATTATCGCTGCACATAAGTAGAATACCCTAGAACAGCCTATTGAGTCCATATGCAAGTGTCGTCAGGTTTTGGTGCCATTTTCAAAGTCTCAGCTGCAGCTGACCATAAAGGTCCATTGCAGCCATTACCTCCGTCCGGATTATCCCGCAAACTATCCCGCAAACTCTCCTCGCCTGGCCACCATTAGGCTTCTTACCCCTGGGGTGCCTCCAGCAGCTGACCTTGAGGGCGCGGAAGGTAAGACCCACGGTTCTTCTTACCGGCCCTTTGTTCTGGTGTCCACTGCCGACTCCTTCAACCTTCTTCTCCAGTTCTCCGGTCCTCGGAGACGTGTAGGTGCCAGGCTCAGCAGGTTCCCAATTCCGTGGTAGATGAGCCAGGCCTGCTGTCGGGGCATGGTCACAGCTGGTCGGGAGTTGCTTACATGAAAACATAAATCATTGCATCTTGTAAGACCTATTTTGTTTCTTCAGACTGCCAAAGATGCAGAGCACATAAAGAACAGTTGCTTCATCATCCTAACCCACATGATCATGACTAGCCATCTTCCACTATACCACTCCCGTGACCCCCATCACACTCTTTATTCCCCTCCCCTTACCCACACCATCTCCAATTAATCTCCTGCAGGAGATCAATGGTATTTCAGCAATTCGCCTCTCTGATCAAACATAGAAACATAGAAACATAGAAAATAGGTGCAGGAGTAGGCCATTCGGCCCTTCGAGCCTGCACCGCCATTCAATATGATCATGGCTGATCATCCAACTCAGTATCCCGTACCTGCCTTCTCTCCATACCCCCTGGTCCCTTTAGCCACAAGGGCCACATCTAACTCCCTCTTAAATATAGCCAATGAACTGGCCTCAACTACCTTCTGTGGCAGAGAATTCCACAGATTCACCACTCTGTGTGAAAAAAAACGTTCTCATCTCGGTCCTAAAAGACTTCCCCCTTATCCTTAAACTGTGACCCCTTGTTCTGGACTTCCCCAACATCGGGAACAATCTTCCTGCATCTAGCCTGTCCAACCCCTTAAGAATGTTGTAAGTTTCTATAAAATCCCCCCTCAATCTTCTAAATTCCAGCGAGTACAAGTCGAGTCTATCCAGTCTTTCTTCATATGAAAGTCCTGCCATCCCAGGAATCAATCTGGTGAACTTTCTCTGTACTCCCTCTATGGCAAGAATGGCAAGAATGTCTTTCCTCAGATTAGGAGACCAAAACAAGATCTATCCCCACTCAATTCCTAACCTTATAAACTTTTGTTTCAAAAGTACATGCTAGCCTTGTGAAACTTTCTTCATTAAAGCATGCTTTGCTCATTCATAAACACAAAACAGGATGAAAACCAAAAATACTGCAGATGCTGGAAATCCAAAACAAAAATGCAAATTGCTGGAAATATTCAGCAAGTCAGGCACATCTGTAGTAAGAGCAACAGAGTTACTGCTTCAGGTCAAAGACACCTCACCAGAACTGAAGAGATGAAAGAAGCTTTGAAGCTAATTTTTTCATTACATACTTTCGGCTAGGCACATGTCCACAGTGCCATTTTTGGCTATTTAGTACAAAGCCTAAAATGGAAGACTTTTTTTTAATGTTGTGCATGATTCTTCATCAAAAATCATTGTATGAAAACCAATAAACAATTTGCAGGTATTGGAGTTTTTGATATGGAATCAAGTGTGTTTTTTTCCATTGTGAGCCCAAATAAACTAGTTCATATAATATATTCAGATACTACTTTGGCATTGGACTTGATTTTCTTGGTTGAGCCTTTATCCTGGTGTTATAGCAGAAGTGCTTTGTGGTTTAACAGTAATTCAATCATAACTTTCAATAGAAAGTGAGTTTAGTCCCTTTCTCACCCCTTGACTGCAGAGATAGCTAATCCAGCAGTGGCATTGGAATAGGCATAGGAATCATTAACGATTTGCCCATTTGACAAATGGTGAGACTATTTGTCACATGCTCATTCCTGCCTTGCTGAGAATTGCTAAATCAGTGTAAATCAGGAGTCTAATCAGGGATATACTGTTGTTTATAGTTAAGAATTGCATTGTGCATTGCTGTCTCGCTGAGTTACTCCAGCTTTTTGTGTCTATCTTTGGTTTAAACCACCATCTGTAGTTCCTTATTGCACAATCATTTCATGCGATGGCTTCAAGAGAAGTGATCGATGTGGCAGTTCTGCAAGGGGACAAAATGACTGGGGGAAACGTCAAACGGGAAGCTGTCTTTCGGGAAAAGATTCAAAGAGTTCCTCAAATCAAGACAAACTTGTTGGCGCCAAGACACCTTCTTGAAGGCAATTGGAGTGGGCATTAATCGTCATTTTCTGCTGATGGCAGCAAAATTTCCTCATGCACACATGAATGATTGATTGATTGACACTTTATTGTCACATGTATTTGGTGCAATGAAATTCTGTGTTTGCATACAGTACAAGTATGCAAGACTTGCCACGTAAAGGCGCTAACAAAGTAAAAAAAGTATTCAATGTAGTCCCTCTTCGATTTCTCCCACCTCCCCCCACCCCAGTCCCTCTTTGTTCTCGGCAGCCCCTCTCCCCCCACCAATGCCAGTCTCTCTTTGTTCTCGGCAGCCCCACTCCCCCCACCAATGCCAGGTCCTCTTTGTTCTCGGCGGCCTCCCCATGCCGGGTCCCTCCTTATTCCCGGGACTCATGCGGGCAACGGCTCTCCAACGGCCCTGCTCGCTCACCGACATTCCTCTCACTCGTCAACATCTCTGCAAATTAAGATCAGTGAGTCAAAATGTTGGCCTTCATTGTGAGAGGATTCGAGTTTAGGAGCAAGGAGGTCCTACTGCAGTTGTACAGGGCCCTGGTGAGACCGCACCTGGAGTATTGTGTGCAATTCTGGTCTCCTAATTTGAGAAAGGACATTATTGCTATTGAGGGAGTGCAACGTAGGTTCACCAGGTTAATTCCCGGAATGGCGGAACTGACATATGATGAAAGAATGGGTCGACTGGGCTTGTATTCACTGGAATTTAGAAGGATGAGAGGGGATCTTATAGAAACATATAAAATTCTTAAAAGATTGGATAGGCTAGATGCAGGAAAAATGTTCCCGATGTTGGGGGAGTCCAGAACCAGGGGTAGGCCAGTTAGGACTGACGGGTAGGCCATTTAGGACTGAGATGAGGAAAAACTTTTTGACCCAGAGAGTTGGGAATCTGTGAAATTCTCTGCCACAGAATGCAGTGGAGGCCAATTCACTGGATGTTTTCAAGAGGGAGTTAGATTTAGCTCAGGGCTAAAGGAATCAAGGAATATGGGGAGAAAGCAGCAACAGGGTACTGATTTGGGATGATCAGCCATGATCATATTGAATGACGGTGCTGGCTCGAAGGGCCAAATGGCCTACTCCTGTACCTATTTTTCTATGTTTCTAAACGTAACACACTGAAACTCCACAGCACAAATTAAAAATTGAATAAAACCTCTGTCAAACGTAATGACAGAATACAATGGTATGATACCAATTGCAGAGAAGATTAGTTTAACCTGGCATCATGTTCGGCACAGGCATTGTGGGCCGAAGGGCTTCTCCTGTGCTGTACTGTTCTACGATCTATGATAGCTGAACCCTGAACTTTTACAGCACCGGATGTTGCAATGCAAATTTAGTTTTGTAGAGGAACTTGTTTCTGCTGATTCGTGGGAATTGTAGATGGTTTTGTTAAGTTCCATGTGCAGTTCAATGTGAAAATCACACATTTAAAGACAGCAAGGAAGGGCTCTTCTGATGGCTCAGTTGTTTATGGAGGTCAGCAGCTGAATCAAATAGGGCAGTTCCATTTCCTGTCTCTGCTGTGTTAAGAAGTCACATCCAGTAGGCAAGAAGATATTTTTGGCCTTTGAAAGCTAAGGTCAAAGAAGAGATAATTTGTCAGTGATACATTTTATTGAGAGACCTTTTGGAAATGATGAATAGCAATTCAATCAGACCTTTCCCATGGTTGTATAACTTGCTGGTCAGTGTCATGCAAGTATGGTGACTTTGGTGACACACTGGAATATGTCAGGAACAAAGATCAAGTCTGTTTATTTGTCAGATACACTTAATGTGAACCGGAATGATGAAAGTCTTCTTGCTGCATCTTTACAAGCATGTTAGGTGCTACAAAAATAATAATAAATAATACTACAAATTATAATTTCTAAGCAAACTAGAGCACGATAGTGCAAAAACAAAAGTACAAAAAGCAATTATAGTTCAATGGTACTTTATTGTCACATGTGCTGGGTACAGTAAAATTATTTTTTTGCATACAGTTCAGTAAAAACTTACTAAACATGTTTATCTGTGTGGTCACTTTCAGGCAACTACACACCTTATCTCCTACGTCTCTCTGTTCTGCAACACTCCTCAGGGCCTTGCTTTTCTGGGCCTTGGATGTCACCACCTTCTTAATGAGCCTTTAAAAAAAAAAATCAAAATAGACTTTATTCAAGTAAATAAATATATGTAATACAGGAACTGTGCAAAAAAAAATGTCCGACATTCTCAGAGGCTATACATACTTTCAATACTGTTTACCCAAATCACACAATTTCACCCCACACCCGTGCCACTCATGTGGCCCATTGGTGTTAACTCTCTTCCCTTATTTTGAGGGGCGTCTCCACCACACCTTGCCCCACACATCCAGCAGCAGAAGGGCCTATATGGTCGCCCTCCCCCACAGAGCTGCTGCAAAACAGTATTTCACCATTTTCTGCCCCTAAATTAACTAGAGGTACACCACAAAGGTATTTATTCACAAAATGCTGGAGTAACTCAGCAGGTCAGGCAGCAACTCAGGAGAGAAGGAATGGGTGACGTTTCGGGTCGAGACCCTTCTTCAGACTGATGTCAGGGGGGCGGGACAAAGGAAGGATATAGGTAGAGACAGGAAGTTAGAGGGAGAACTGGGAAGGGGAGGGGAAGAGAGGGACAGAGGAACTATCTAAAGTTGGAGAAGTCAATGTTCATACCGCTCGGCTGCCAGCTGCCCAAGCGAAATATGATGTGCTGTTCCTCCAATTTCCGGTGGGCCTCACTATGGCACTGGAGGAGGCCCATGACAGAAAGGTCAGACTGGGAGTGGGAGGGGGAGTTGAAGTGCTCAGCCACCGGGAGATCAGGTTGGTTAAGGCGGACTGAGCGAAGGTGTTGAGCGAAACGATTGCCGAGCCTGCGTTTGATTTCGCCGATGTAAAGAAGTTGACATCTAGAGCAGCGGATACAATAGATGAGGTTGGAGGAGGTGCAGGTGAACCTCAGCCTCACCTGAAAAGACTGTTTGGGTCCTTGGATGGAGTTGAGGGGGGAGGTAAAGGGACAGGTGTTGCATCTCCTGCGGTTGCAGGGGGAAGTGCCCGGGGATGGGGTGGTTTGGGTAGGAAGGGATGAGTGGACCAGGGAGTTACGGAGGGAACGGTCTCTGCGGAATGTCACCACATGCCATTTCCAGCTCAGGCTGTCACAGTAACATTGCATTGGGTCATGATAATATCTCAGGAACCTGAAATGGATATGTTAAAATAGACCACACTAGTTTTCTATTTCGTCAGCATTATTGTGAAAGTGTGAACTAGTAGGCTTCTGTTGGATTCAGGCAGGCTAAGTGACAAAGCTTTTTTAACTACTCATGCAAATTCCATTCGTAGACAAAGCTCAGATCACCCTCTTATGTTCAATGTCAAAGTTTGATATAAACTTTGGTTTACAAATACCTCAGTTGCTTCCTAATGTCATTAGCTAAATCAGAGAGAGTAGTTCCATTTCCTGGTTATCAAATGTAAATCCAAATGACTGAATTGTTAAGATTCAGAAAAATATATATATTTTAGGAAGTAAGGAAAATGATTGTCTGGGATAAATTATTGATTGCAAGAAAATGTATTAATTTTGATTTTAGCAATGTGAAGATGTAGAAAGAATACATAAAAAGAACCATAGATAGGATTAAAATATTGACAGGACATACAAGTTACAACAGCATCATATTCTTAACTCATCTGGATATAACTTAAAAGGGATTGACTGTAACTATAAAAGTACAGATTACAGAGTAGTTAATGCCAGCATAATACATTGTAAGTACTTTTCTCTGCACAAAACGTTTGTACTATTAAAAGTAAGAAATATCTCTAATTAGACTGTGCCCGAATGTGGACTAACCAAACTAAAACCTTCTAATTAAAGTTTTTAACAGAATGGAAACTAAATTTAACAACTCAAATAGACAAACTTCAAATTTCTACATACAAAATTAATCAGAACACCACTTCAAAATGAATTTAGAACATGTGTTTCAAACAGTGATTTAATATATAAAAATTATCATGCATCCTGCTGGAACTTCCAACAGATGCACTAGTTGTGCTTCAAATGCAACGCCACTCTTCTACTCCAAAAAGGAAATGTTTTGTTTGTGATAAGATCCATGTCTGGATTTGCAGTCTAAAAGCTGGAAATCATACATTGGCACCTTTTAAAATGACAATAACAGGAAACATTCTGTTTAAGAATGGTAGCGCCTTTTGGATAACAGAGGTGTATTTGCAAGGAGTTTGGGGGTGACTGTTGTTCAGGATTCTCTGCCTTCCTGGCTAAATCAGGATGTATGGTAGTGCAGGTCTACAAAGCCACCATCAAAACTCTTGAAAGAAACTCAGCTTCTATTTAAATTGACAAAGCAAGCCCAGAGGTTACGCCAAACCGTCCATATGAAATTCCAAAGAACGAAAAGTGTTAAAAGTTGATATATATGCAATCTGATTACTCTAGTTTAGATTAATTTAGTTTATTTTCACGTGTATTGAGGTACAGTGATAAGCATTGTTGCATGCTAACAAGCCAGCAGAAAGACAATATATGATTACAATCGAGCCATCCTCAGTGTAAAAATACATGATAAAGGGAATAACGTGAATAACGTTTAGTGCAAGATAAAGTCCAGTAAAGTCCAATCCAAGATAATCCGAGGGTCTTAAATGATGTAGACTGTGTTGTAATATATAAGACAAGGGGGATGTTGTGATATTGCTGGGACTACTTTGTGTATCCAAGGACTACTTTGTATGCCTGTGTATATAAGTGATTGGTGTGATTAGGCAGTCACTCTGGATCCAGGTGGCCTTGGAATAAACAGCCTGGAGTTAAGCTCCACCATGATAACATCATAAACATGTGTACTCATGGTCCTTCCAGAGTCACAACAAAGGTACAACAGACTGTAGCTCAGGATTGCTCACTAGTTGTTCAGGTTTAAAAGTTTCTAAGTCTCTTAGTTTGGGTTTAAAACATGTTATTGTAGAAGAAAGGAAAGACTGGACTCAAGACGTGCACAGTTCAGGACAACCTGGGTATGAATCAGTTGCTACCAAATGTGATGCAAAGAGTTGAAACATGTGCAATAAAGTTGCAGGAAGTCGGGTGATTATTGGCCATTACACGTCACAAGAAAGATCAGAGGACTACTGGAAATAATGTGGATTATAAAAAGGAGGGAAGCAATTTCCAATACAATACAATATATCTTTATTGTCATTGTAATAATATAATATAATAATAATAATACATTTTATTTGTCATATGTAGGTTGGCACAGGGTCAACGGTACAATGAAATGTATTTGACAAGACAACGGGTCACCTCAGCAGTAATATTCCAAGGATAAATAAGATTTTAAAAATGACATTAGTAAGGTAAAAAGACAATATTAAAAATAGGTAAAAAGACAATATTAAAAATAATCAAGATATATGATTTGAAATGTGTTTATGAGAAACCTGATGGCCTGATGGTAGAAACTGTTCTTGAAGTCTGGTGGTACGCGCAGCCATACTACGTCTGCCTGACGGTAACAAGGAGAACAGCCTGAGTGCTGGGTAGCTGTGGTCCTTGATGATGCTGCGTGCCTTCCGCAGGGTACAACGAGATTCGGAATGCGCCTTCCATATGATGCAATAAATTAATTCGCTAATCAGTATAAATTTATACAACCCAGTGAAACAAAATTAGGAACAGTTTTAAAACAGTATAAAGTTCAAGTAGATCTGTGCCGGTTCACTGTGCGATGTGACCATGCGGCTCAGCAGGACCAGTTCATAGCAGCTATGGCCCTTGGGTGAAGCTGTTCTTGAATCTGGAGGTGCGGGTGTAGAAGGCCTTGTATCATCTGCCCGATGGTAGAATTTCGAACAGACTATTGCAGGGGTGTGAACAGTCTTTGTGAATGCTGGTGGCTTTTCTGAGGCATCGTGTGTTGTAGATACCAAGGCTGGTAGCTGTGTTCAGATAGTCCTCTGAGTTCTATGGACTACCCACTGAAGAGCTCTTCTCTCTGCCTCTGTGCAGCTGAGATACCACACAGGGATTCCATGCGTTAGGATGCTCTCTATGGTGCAGCGGTAGAAGGTCGTCAGCAGCTGTTGGGGCAGACCAGACCTTTTCAGTGTTCTCAGGTAGAACAGTCGTTGCTGTGCCTCCTTGACCAGCACAGCAATGTTAGTGGACCATGTGAGATCCTCCGAAATGTAAGTGCCCAGAAACGTGAAGCTGGGCACTCTCTCCACACTGTCCCCATTGATAAAGATCGAAGCTTATTCCCCGTTGTGTGATCTACGGAAGTTGATGATCAGCTCCTTGGTCTTGGAGGTGTTTAGGGACAGGTTGTTATCTGAGCACCAGTCCGCCAGGTTCTGCACCTCCGCTCTGTAGTTTGTTTCATCACCGTTGGTGATCAGCCCGATCACCGTTGTGTCGTCTGCAAACTTGACAATGGTGTTGGTGTCGAATGCAGGAACACAGTCGTGTGTGAATAGGGAGTAGAGCATGGGGCTCAAAACACAGCCCTGTGGTGTGCCGGTACTCAGGGTGATAGTGGAGGTGCGGGCCCATTCTTACTGCCTGCAGTCGCTCCATCAAGAAGTCTAGGATCCAGTCGCATAACGACGAGCTGAGGCCTAGCTGGTGGAGTTTGGTGATGAGCTTGGTGGGGATGACCGTGTCGAAGGCAGAGCTTCAACAATTTAATTCTACCCATATTATTCTCGCATGCCAGTTAATGTGCCATTTAAAACAGTTTGATGACATTGCTGCAACACTACAAGAAAACATTTACTACATATGTGTCAATGAATCAGGTGCTGAAAAATGTAAACAGATATTGACACTTGAGAGGGAGATTACAGACCTCTTAGTAAATTGCTCAAGCCAGCTGCTAGTCCTAAAAATGTAAGCAAGAAGCCAAAATCAGCTGATGATATAAATCTTTAAAAAAATAGAAAATGCTGAAAACACTCAGCAGGTCAGGCAACATCTGGAGAGAATGTTAATGCGTTATGACATACATTTTTTAAGCCACAGAGTGGTGGTCAGCCGGGAAGCGTGGTCAGAACAAAGGGAAGTGTCTGTGAGAACAATGCAGTTGGTGGTGTCAGCTGAGAGAGGCGGAAGAAAGCTTGTTAATTGAAGGTATTCTCTCTGGAGGAGATATTAACTAATATTCCTGAAATTATAAGTAATGCTATATTAGGGATTTTTTTTTAAAGAAAGATTAATAATAATAATAATAATGCATTACATTTATATAACGCTTTTCATACACTCAAAGACGCTTTACAGGGATTTAAAGAACATAGGGAAGTGAATAAATAGATAAATAAGTAAACGAACAGAGAAAGGAGACAGAAGGTGAGGTGACCTTCAGTGGTTGAAGGCGGTGCTGAACAGGTGAGACTTCAGTGATGTTTTGAATGTGGTGAGTGAGGAGGAGCCATAATGCCAATGATATTCAACTATTGAATGACTGTCCCACTGCTATTTGTAGCATAATATGTGGTGGTTCAGATGCCAATCCAGCCGGTAGAAAGCAAATCTGGGAGGGTTAATACAGGCAGATTAAGGAGTTGGGGCAACAGAGGTCAATTTCATCATTATAAATCCTGCAAGAATTGCTGCTGTTGACATAAGAAAAAGTTATTTCAGTCATCTTTTTGTATTCTTCTGTTCACCACCCAGTACAATTGGGCAGAGATGGTCCAGTACATGTGGTGCCTAGTTATCTAGTTATGCCCCCCCCAAAACAAAAAAAATACAATTTGCAATTACAACTTACATTTGTAGAATGCCTTAACAGTAAAACAGATTAAAGGTACTTCACTGCAGTGCCATCAAACAAAATATTTCACCAATTAGCACTGAGCAATATTAGAATAATGATCAACTGTTGATCTAAGAAGGAATCAAAAAATAATTATAGGAGAAGCAGATGGTGGCATTTAGAGAGAAGCATGGATAGAGTAACATGGAAACATAGAAACATAGAAAATAGCTGCAGGAGTAGGGCATTCGGCCCTTCGAGCCTGCACCGTCATTCAATATGATCATGGCTGATCATCCAACTCAGTATCATGTACCTGCCTTCTCTCCATACCCCCTGATCCCTTTAGCCACAAGGGCCACATCTAACTCCCTCTTAAATATAGCCAATGAACTGGCCTCAACTACCTTCTGTGGCAGAGAATTACACAGATTCACCATTCTCTGTGTGAAAAAAAACTTTCTCATCTCGGTCCTAAAAGACTTCCCCCTTATCCTTAAACTGTGACCCCTTGTTCTGGACTTCCCCAACATCGGGAACAATCTTCCTGCATCTAGCCTGTCCAACCCCTTAAGAATTTTGTAAGTTTCTATAAGATCCCCCCTCAATCTTCTAAATTCCAGCGAGTACAAGCCGAGTCTATCCAGTCTTTCTTCATATGAAAGTCCTGCCATCCCAGGGATCAATCTGGTGAACATTCTCTGTACTCCCTCTATGGCAAGAATGTCTTTCCTCAGATTAGGAGACCAAAACTGTACGCAATGTGGATGTGGAGAGGATGTTTCCACTAGCGGGAGAGTCCAGAACCAGAGGCCATAGCCTCAGAGTAAAATAATGTAATTTTAGGAAGGACTTCAGGAGGAATTTATTTAGTCAGAGGGCCTAACTCAATGAAATACCAGTGAAGGGAGGTATTCATTTGATAACCTCAATGATATACTTGTATCTACACGATCAGGTTTTTTTAATGTGCTCGTTAACATGTAGATGGCTGATTTTTGCATATGGAGTTAGTTATTGTCCTTAGCATAAGTTTGTATAATCAGTTTAGATAGTACTTTGGCTTTGCCTTTGGTTTTCTTGTTTGAGCGCTTATCCTGGTGTTATAGCACGAGTACTTTGTGTTTGAATTGTAATTTGGCAGAGATCAAAGTTGAAGACAAAGACCAAGACTTTAGTGCCGTGAATAACATGGCTGGTGAGTTTAAGTCTCTGCAATTGAGTGTAAGGGCCCAAGGTACACAATATTGAAGGTAGACACAAAATGCTGGAGCAACTCAGCGGGTCAGGCAGCATCTCAGGAGAGAAGGAATGGGTGATGTTTCGGGTCGAGACCCTTCTTCAGACATATTGAGTCATGAGCCTTGTGAAACAAACTATTACTAATGTTATTTAGATGCATTGACTTTGCTGTTGACTGTGGCAGTTCAGTAGACCAGTGCAATCGCAGGATATGAGGAAGACTCTCCTGAGTTGCATGGATTTCTCAAGAATGCCCCAAATTAGGGTTTAGTGGGACTGAGGCTCTATAAGGCGCTGGTATAGCCGTATTTCGAGTGGATGTGGAGAGGATGCTTCTACTAGTGGGAGAGTCTAGGACTAGAAGTCATAGCCTGAGAATTAAAGGACGTTCTTTTAGGAAGGAGATGAGGAGAAATTTCTTTAGTCGGAGTGTGGTGAATCTGCGGAATTCTTTGCCAAAAAGGCTGCGGAGGCCAAGTCAGTCGATATTTTAAGTCAGAGATAGATAGATTCTTAATCAGTACAGGTGTCAGGGCTTATGGAGAGAAGGCAAAAGAATGGTGTTGAGAGGAAAAGATAGATCAGCCAAGATTGAATGGCGGAGTAGATTGATGGGCCGAATGGTCCAACTCCCCTTCTATCACTTATGAACTTATGAATTTATGGATTATAAAATTTGGGCCTTGGCTGAATGATTGAGGAATGCAAATTGGGGACTGCTTGAGGAGAAGCACGGATATATCAAAAGACTCGATGTCCCAGTTTGCAAAGTTCCAGCCAGGCCTCAGACATCATAGTGGTTGGACATTCAGTTAAGTTCACTGCAGTGATTTAATCTCCAACACCTGAATGAGTATTTGCATATCAGATGAAAAATAATTTTCTTGCACTCTGTTCCAAATTAGAAAACAAACCGTCCTTTGTATTCAATTTTCACGGAAATCACTTTGCAATTCTAAAAGTATGGTCCAGTTTATAGTCTTGGTGCCATGGTGATTACATGCAGTTCCGGTCACAATAACCCAAACAATGTAATTCTCCACATTCCACACGAGAACCTTGCTTTGACTCAGTCATGGTAGAATTAAGTCAGTAATCTGTGGGGCTTAAAATCATTTCTTCTTACAGAATGGAGACTGCTACCTGTGTTAAAATGAAAGTTCAAAACTTTGACCCCTTGCCAAGATACATATTTCTATCTATGGTATAATTTCCGTTATTTCATTGAAAAGCTCCAAACACATTGAATTAAAGGAGATAGACACAAAAAGCTGGAGTAACTCAGCAGGACAGGCAACATCTCTGCAGAGAAGAAATGGGTGACGTTTCGGGTCGAGACCCTTCTTCAGACCTGCCGTGCTGATTTTAAACTCAAGGAATCATTTTTGGGCCAAGTAATTTTGGCCATACAAAAGAACAGCAAAAAATAGTAGTCGTACATTCATTGTCCCATTCTACCATTCACTATCATGGCTGGTTCCACCTTGGGTTCAATTCCACTTTCCTTCCTGATTCCATTACCATAGTCTAAAACTCCATCTACAGTTTAGAAATACAGCGTGGGAACAGGCCCTTGACCCATTGAGTCCATGATGACCATTGATCACCAGTTCACACTAGTTTTGTTATCCCACTTTCTCATCCACACTGTATTCATAGAGGTGAAATTACAAAGAGGCCAAATAACTTATAAAGACACGTCTTTGGTAAATAGGAGGAAAGACATCCTCCCGTGGTCACAGGAGGAACGTTCAAACTCCATGAGAACAAGACCCAAGATCAGAATCGAACCTCTGCTTTATTCTGACCATAACCTCTGACACCTGCAACTAATAACAAGTCTATCTATCTCTGCCTTAAAGATACCCACTGACTTGGCCTCCACAGCGTTCTGTAGCAAAGAATTCCACAAATTCACCACCCTGACTAAATACATTTCTCCTCAACTCCTTCCTAAAAGAACGTCCTTTCATTCTGAGGCTATGACCTCTTGGCCTAGACTCTCCCACTAGTAGAAACATCTGTCCACATCCACTCTATCCAAGCCTTTCACTATTCTGTATGTTTCAATGAGGTTCTCCCTCATTCTTCTAAACTCCAGTGAGTACAGACTAAATACCGACAAACGCTCATCATAGGTTAACTTACTCATTTCTGGGATCATTCTTGTAAACCTCCTCTGGACTCTCTCCAGAGCCAGCACATCCTTCCTCAGATCTGGTGCCCAAAATTGCTCACAATATTCTAAATGTGGCCTTACAAGCACCTTATAGAGCCTCAGCATTACATCCCTGTTTTTGTATACAAGCCCTCTTGAAATAAATGCGAGCATTGAGTTTGTGATCTTTGCACCTGCGGGTGAAACAGCAAGTTGACCACTATGCTGTAGTGTTGAAATAATCTTGAAATAATAATCTACTTGTAAAAATATTAGAAACAATATTACCAAAAAGGGAGAGGAGTCATGTTTCCCTCTATTCCTACTGAGTGTAAAAACAATGATTATTTTGCAAAGTGCTGGAGGAACTCAGCGGGTCAGGCAGCATCGTGAAGGGAATGGGCAGACCACGTTTCAGGTCAGGACCCTTCTTCAGACTGCTTATATGTAAAATATTTGAATATGCAGCAATTCAAATACCTAGGAATGAAAGCGATTACAAAAAGTGGTGAACACTGCCCGGTCCATCGCAGGTACTGACCTCCCCACCATCAAAGCGACCTATAGGAGGCACTGTCTCAAAAAGGCAGCCAGCATCATCAAAGACCCACACCACCCTGGCCATACTCTCATTTCACTCCTGCCATCAGGAAGAAGGTATAGGAGTCTGAAAGCTGTAACGCCCAGGTTCAGGAACAGCTTCTTCTCAACAACATCAGGCTATTGAACACCATGAACTCCAACTAAACTTCAAACTATGAACTGCCTGGGTTGCCTTAGTGACTTTGGGCTTTGTTTTGTCTTTGCAATATACTAGCATTTTTTATTTATTTAACTTTTCTTTTGCTTATAATATTATCTATTGAGTAATGTGTTTACAAACCTGTTGGTCATGTCATAAGAGCAAAATTAGGCCATTTGGCCCATCTGGTCTGCTCTGCCATTCAATCATGGCTAATCTCTCTTTCCCATTCAATCTCATTCTGCTGCCTTCCCTCTGTAACCTTTGACACCCTTACTAATCAAGAACCTGTCAATCTCTGCTTTAAAAATACCCAATGACTTTGCCTCCACAGCCGTCTGTGGCAATGAATTCCACAGAGTAACAACCCTCTGACTAAAGAAATTCCCCCTCATCTCCTTTTATTCTGCTGTGCCCTCTGGTCCTCGGCTCTCATCCAAACACTCTCGATGCAAATAATAATTTCACTGTTCTGTCCAGTGCATTTGACAATAAAACACTCTTGAAATAATCTTTAAACAGATTATTTTGCAATCCTTGTTGAATACTAGTCATAGAGTGATACAGTGTGGAAACAAGCCCTTCGGCCCAACTCACCCACGGTGGCCAACACGTCCCAGCTACACTAATCCCACCTGCCTGCGTTTGATCCATATCCCTACAAACCTGTCCTATATATGTACCTGTCTAACTGTTTCTTAAATAATGGGATAGACCCTGCCTCAACTACCTCTGGCAGCTTATTCCATACACTCACCACAAAAGTCACCCCTCAAATTTATTTTAAATCTTTTCCCCTTCATCTTAAACCGATGTCCTCTGGTCCATGATTTACCTTCTCCGGGAAACAGACTCTATGCATCTACCCACTCTATTCCTCACTAAATTTCTAAAGAGTATAGTAAGTATACCCACTGAATATCAATAAGTGTTTGGGCTATGCATTTAGATGTTTCAATGGTCTTGCGTATTAACAATAGGCTGATTGAGCCTCAAAAGTGTGAGGGAGACTTGATTTTGTTAAGTTTCTGTCATTTCTGACAGTTTACACATTCTTTCCACTACCTTTTGGACAAATAACGATCCAAGGGAAAGATCTGCCAAGCACAGTTTCTGCCTCAGACTGGGCCTAAACATTTGAGAATAATATATGTATCCTTTTAGCTCCCTAAAAAAAATATTTTAGTAGTACCTCGAAAATATTGTACATCTACTTCTTAAAAGTATTTTAGTCTTTCCTTATATGTGTTGATTGGCCAAGATTAATCATGGTTTCACACTCTCCTGTTTACTCAAAGAATATTTCGTTTACAGAGATACCTTAGATATATTCTTTGATTGTTCACCAGCAAGAGAAATGATCTGTGCTACTCAGTATTGCTACCAGCAGCGCCTGTTGCAACAGCGAGGCGGGGTCTGTTTCCTCATTGCTTAAAATGTGAACGTTTTCCTGGGTGTGGTGTCACATTCAGACATTCACGTTCCGTTAGCAGGAAGTTGGACTTGTGCTGCATGCTAAATTTAAGTAGCGACCGTTCTCAGCGCTCCAGGTCCTTTTCCCCTTAACTGTCTGCTGCGTCCGAGAGCGTGTAATTGATCCGTTCGTGGTGATTTTGCATTCAGTAGAGCAGCAGATGGGCGGAGCGAACATCTGGCTTTAAGCAACGACGACAAAAAAAAAAAGCGGCGACTTGTAGAAAAGAAAAAGGAGAAAAAAAAAATTAAGTCTCGGTTTGAGCTGGCCTGGGAGAACATTAATACAAAATGCCCAAAACGGTAAGAAGGCAACCATTTGTATAGACGTGACATGGGTGTGCGCTGCCTTGCCCTTGCGTTTGGTTGAATGTTAGTTTTACTAAAGTCGGCGTTACCGGAGTTTAATCCATATGGAGGCTTTGCATTTGTGAGCTTGAGCTTCGTTCTTTGCTTTTTATTGCAAGTTTCTTCTCTTGTTCTCTCCTCCTTCCTTCCCTCCCTTTCTCATTTCCATTTACTCGCTCCCCCTCTCACCCCCCCTCGCTCTCGCTTCTCCCTACATTTCTCTCCCCCCTTTCTCCTCTAACCTCCCCCCTTTCTCCTCTAACCTCCCCCCTTTCTCCTCTAACCTCCCCCCTTTCTCCTCTAACCTCCCCCCTTTCTCCTCTAACCTCCCCCCTTTCTCCTCTAACCTCCCCCCTTTCTCCTCTAACCTCCCCCCTTTCTCCTCTAACCTCCCCCCTTTCTCCTCTAACCTCCCCCCTTTCTCCTCTAACCTCCCCCCTTTCTCCTCTAATCTCCCCCCTTTCTCCTCTAATCCCCCCCTTCTCTAATCTCCCCCTTCCTCTAATCCCCATTTTCTCCTCTAATCTTCCCCCTTTCCTCCTCTAATCCCCCCTTTCCTCCTCTAATCCCCCCTTTCCTCCTCTAATCCCCCCTTTCCTCCTCTAATCCCCCCTTTCCTCCTCTAATCTCTCCCCTTTCCTCCTCTAATCTCTCCCCTTTCCTCCTCTAATCTTCCCCCTCCTCTAATCTCCCCCCTCTTCTCCTCTAATCTCCCCCCTCTTCTCCTCTAATCTCCCCCTCCTTCTCCTCTAATCTCCCCCCCTTCTCCTCACCATTCTCTCTCTCTCTCTCTCCCTCTCTCTACTCCCCCTCCCCCCCCCCTCGTATTCTACCTCTCCTTTGCTCTCCCTTTTTCATTCTCCTCCCCCCCTCTCGCTACTCTGCTTTTTCACTCGCTCAAAACTTTTTCCGCCGTCATTATAAACTGTGAAGGTTGCTGTATTTGGCCGAGAGGGCCGGGTGTCCGTCCTCCCTTCCCTCCCTCCCTCCCCCGCTCTGTCCGCGGCGAGACCGCGGTGTGATGGGCATTGCTGCCTTGCAGTGGCGGGAAGCGGCCGAGCGCTCTATTCCTTCTCCAAACTCGTTCTACGCTCTCCCCTACACTTCTACCAAATCGACTGGCACGACTTGTAACAGCCCTCTCTTTCTTCTAAGTTTGCATTGGGACAAGCTAATTTTAAATCTGTGGTGATTAGTGCAAGTTTTTAACTGCATAGTTTCCTTTTGCTTTGGGAAGTGTATCAATATTTTAACAAAGCTCTTAATTCGACACTTCTTTGGCCGTTGCCCAACTTATAACGGAACTCAAGTGACTCAAAGCTTCCTGCAATGCGTCATGTACGGGATTCTTTCCTAACAGTAGTCTGGTGGGTAATGGAAGAACCTTATTTGGCATTCTGACTACTCTTGAGCTCTGGGGTCACACACAGCCTCAGGACAATGGCTCTGTTTTATCTAACTTTGGTTCAATCATTCTCTCCGTTCTTGCTTTCCCCCCCACCCTTGGCTACTCGCGTTTACTCAAGTGTCCGCTTCATTGCAACAGGCCAGTTTCTTGTGATCCACCCATTCTCCCTCACTTCAACTTTTTGGTTAATATTGGCAACGTGTACTACTTATGAGTTGTTTCCGACTAAATAAGGTGAAGTTCGACAAGTTAATTTGAAGTGATGTAACTCACTAAGTTAACTTGGGTCGCCTTTTTTAATTATAGATCCGCTCGATCACCATGCTTTCTTTGGAGTGCCAATGAAAAGTGCAATATCAAAAGTTTTTTTTTAAACTGCTACTTTAACGATTACAAATTAACAAAGTGGCTTTATGTGTTTTTCAGTTCACATGTCTATCTTTTGACTCCATGACTTTAACTGTGATGATAGAGGGGAAATTTTGCTAACAACCCATGTAGCAACAAAGTTGCAGTTCTCTTAAGTACTGGATGTTGGCATGAACTCTAATACTCCTGCCCTCGAATTTGTTTGCTATTTCCATCACTACCTGTCTCCCTGTCAGGATATGTAGCTCTCTCCTCCTCCTCCTCATTTGTTTAAAAGTTGATGGGCCTCTTCCGCATGCTTCCCGAAGGTGCTGATTCATTTTCAAAATAGTTCTGCAGAAAGTGGCGACTGCCTCGCCCAAGCAGCCAGACTTGTGTAAATCTCTCTTTTGAGTGTGGCTAGCTGAAGCTAGTTGGCAGTACAAATGTAACATCATAAACAGCTGGGCAACAGGCCAGTTGAGCACTTTTCCATGGATCTTTGTGATTGTCATTGAAGGATAGTGTTTTGATCAACTGCTCTTCAAATTGATTCTTTAATATTGTCCCAAAGGTTCACATGGCATTGTTTTTGCTACTTAAAAATATATATTAATTGGACTTGAGTGCAGGACTGAGTGAGGTTTGAATTCCATTGTACATGGCATGAGGGCAATCTTTTGTATTGTACAGTGGGGAAAAGATGAAATGGTAGTGGGTGACAGGACATTGTGTGACTTGTGTGACTGCAGACTTGTCATTTGGCTTTTATCTGTCATTTTGAGGTTTTTCCGAAACCCTTTAGGGCACATTGGGTATTCTAAAATATGCTTTGCAAATTAAGATACTAATTCATGATTGGTTGATATCCACCACTGTTTGCTTTGCAAAATTGCAATTCTCTCCCAACAACATGTTGGATGGATTCCATGTTCAGCAATGAGTGGCAAATTCTTTCTTTACTTTCAGTGACACACCCAAAGTACAAACTGGAAAATTGCTGACTACTATGATAACAGTTTAGAATGGGTAATCGTTAAGCTCAGTGGCCCTATTTTAAATTCTTTCCCAAATGCCTCTCTCTGTTCCAAAAACTACCAAAACTTTTCCAGAACCACTTGTTCTGTGCCGTGTTTTCAGTCAACACTCTTGAAAATGGCAGCTTGTCAGTCAGTCATTTTACGTAAACTAATGCTGCTCACTTGCACCAGAACAGATTTCCATCATTTCCTCTCAGTAGGCTCTTAAACCATGAGGTGAGGAAATAAAAATTATATCTGGGAGTGGTAGAATCATATCTGCTAAAAAGACCTTACTAATGGGGGGTACTGCCATTGTTTCCTCCCAATTCCTGGTTGCTTAGATGACGCAAAATGCTGGAGTAATTCGGTGGGACAGGCAGCATTTCTAGCTAGAAGGAATGGGTGAAGTTTTGGGTCGAGGCCCTTCTTCAGACGGAGAGTGAGGGGAGAGGGAGACGCTGAGATAAGGAAGTGTAAGGTCTGAAAACTAGACATCAAAGGGGATGATGGTCAAGGAAAATGTAGAATAGATCATTGTTAGCTAGGAGAAGGTGACAACAAAGCATACAGAGGTAAAATGAAACCAGAGGGACAGTCAGATTGGTTGAACTAGGAAAGATGGAGATGGAGAGAGAGAGAGAGAGGGGGGGGGAAAGCAAGGGTTACTTGAAGTTAGAGAAGTCAATATTCATACTGCTGGGGTGTAAGCTGCTCAAGTGAAATAAGAAGTGCTGTTCCTCCAATTTGTGCTAGGCCTCACTCTAACAATGTAGGAGGCCCAGGACAGAAACGTCAGTGTGGGAATGGGATGGGGAGTTAAAATCTTTAGCTACCAGGAGATCAGGGAGGTTTAGGCGGACTGAGTGACAGTGTTTGCTTAGGCCAGTTTGGTGCTCCTGTTTTAGCTGATCTCACTCAGCAACTCAGCACAACCAGGTCAAGTCTGAGTGCTTCACAATTTCTGTTACAAAGTACTTCTATTGATTGGGGTAGTGGAATTGATACCAAGACTATATTTTGCAGACTTAAAGCAAGCCTGACTTATCCTAGAGTCTCCCATATCATCATCGCTTGCTGTTATCACATAGTAGATGATATCCTTTGTAAACAGCTGTGTGATGTGTAATCTGCATTCTGTTTTTTTAAATATAAATACAGATGAGGCAAACTGTCAGCAGATGGATTCCAGCAAACTGTTGACACTGAGACGCCATAGTACCAGTTTATCAGCAGCTTCCAATTTTGCACCTGAAATGTAGAAGGGTACCATCCGAGTGGGATATTGGCATAAGATTATCATTTGAGGTAGTTGTAGCAGAGGGATTGTTCACAAGTGGCCTTAAAACTGGTCCTCAAATGCTTGGAGTAGTTATTCTGAAATAAATTATTTAGCAGCTACTGAAATCTCTCAACATGTCAGGTAGAGAAAACCAATTCAATTTTTAACCAGAATTAACATTTCTGGTTTCATACTTTGATTAGAAATGGCATTTGTTTTGAATTATTTGTGATAGCTTGCCTGCATCACTTGTATACAATTTGCATGTGGTACTAGCAAGTGCTAGGGTGGAACCGTGGTGCAGCGGTAGAGTTGCTGCCTTACAGCACCAGAGACCCGGCTTCAATCTTGACTATAGGTGCATGTTTGTACGGAGTTTGTGTGTTCTCCCCGTCAATTTTGTGGGTTTTCTCCCACACTCCAAAGACGTGCTGGTTTGTAGGTTAATTGGCTTGGTATAATTGTAAACTATCCCTAGTGTGTGGGATAGTGTAAATGTGCGGGGATCGCTGGTCGGCGCAGACTCAGTCGGCCAAAGGGCCTGTTTCTGCACTGTATCGCTAAACTAAAAGAATACGGGAAGGTACTTGTTTTGTCATCGTATTTTATTTGAATATTAGTTGGATGCATAAATATTGGATGCTGTCTGGTTCTTTGCTCCCATTTTGCTTTCGCCACCTTGGTATTAATCAGGGGTAAATGTCAATTTGTTGATGTAGTCCTCCCGATATTATCTATGCTAACCCAGCTGGAGTTATCAGATGTTTATTTAGAGTAGGAATTCCTAGCATAGTTCTGGCTTTTTTTACTGACTTTGGCCTCATCTGCTAAACCGGCCATCAATTAAATACATAACAATAATCCTGAGGCTGTCCAGTTCAGAGGATCTGGTGGAATGTAAATCAACTGTACAATGCATTACTTGAGCACAAATGAAAAATCAGTGATGTTTCTGTTGTGTCACTTGATATGGTGAGGCTTGGTTAGAATCCATGAGACTTGATGCTAGATTAAAGATTGCCGCAGGTGCGCTGTATGGTGTTAAGATAACAGATAAAGTTAGGAAATTGCTGTTAACTTTAGATAGCATCCACAAACTAAAGTATTTGTCAATAAGGGTGTGAAGAAAGGTTCTGACCCAAAATGTCACCTATTCCTTTTCTCCAGAGATGTTGCCTGACCCACTGTTACTACAACATTTTGTGTCTTGTGTTTGGTATAAACCAGCATCTGCAGTTCCCTTCTACACACCTCGTCAGTTCCCTTCTACATCGTCAGTTTCACTGCGATAGCTCCTCAAGATATGCCTACTTTGAAGAAGTTCTCATCTTCTCTCCGAGTTCTGCAACACTCTCCTTCACTGTTCCCCCTCTGTGATTCCTACTGCAGCAGTCTGAAGAAGGCTTCTGACCCAAAATGTCACCTATTCCTTTTCTCTAGAGATGCCTGCTCTGCTGAGTTACTCCAGCATTTTGTTTCTATCCGTTGGTATATACCAGCATCTGCAGTTCCTTCCTACGCACGGAGGTATTTGTCCTCTGATATTGAAGATGTATAACCCTTCAATAACTTTAGGGTTTATAGTGGACTTAGTTTTGCACTAAACCTTTGTGTTAAAGCTATGTGGCTGAGGTTGTGGTCCAATGTTATCAGTCATTTTAACAAACTACTCGTATGCTACTGAAGATAGACACAAAATGCTGGAGAACTCAGCGGGACAGCAGTGTCACTGGAGAGAAGGAACGGGAGATGTTTTGGGTCGAGACTCTACTTCAGACCCAACCCGAAATATCTCGACCCGAAACATCACCCATTCCTTCTTTCCAGGGATGCTGCCTGTCCCCTGAGTTTCTCCAGCATTTTGTCTAGGTTCGGTGTAAACCAACATCTGCAGTTCTTTCCTACCCATAACGTTACTCTGTGCAGACCCACTTTAGATTACACTAACTTTAAATAGCCCTTGCTTTCCCTCTCTCCATCCCCTCCCCTTCCCAGTTCTCCCACCAGTCTTACTCTCTCCAACTAAGTTCTATCTCTGTCCTGTCCTCTCCCCTGACATCAGTATGAAGAAGGATCTCGTACGAAATGTCACCCATTCCTTCTCTCCAGAGATGTTGCCTGTCCCGCTGAGTTACTCCAGCATTTTGCGTCTACCTTCACTTTAGATTATAATGAAAACCCTAGTCAAATCAAATGGATCATTTGAATGGGTGTATTTTGTGGCAGGGATCGAATCACCGGACAGCAGCCAAACAATGTTCACTTTTGCTGACTATACTTTTCAGTTAAGATGCTAGACCGCATCACACGCCAATTTCCTTCCTACAATGTATCTTATTGAGTGTAAAAATTAGGAGAAATTACATTTGAATTGTTGGCTTGCATTTGCTTTCCCTACTCTTCTGCGTACCTCATGAAAATTAGTAACCCTGTGAATAACCAGACATGCAATCATCCACGATGCTACATTCTCAACACTGAACAATCTATGGCAATATTTGTGCTGGTGGGCAATTTTATTACATTTGTTGGAATATTATTCTTCTGTTTGTGCATTTTACTAAAGATCTACAAGCAATGCCAATTAAAAATGATTCATTATAGTGGTTCAGTTTTTAAAAATGCTTCTATCATTTATGGATACATTTAAGTTGATACAACTAATCAAAGGTTGTGATCAAAACACCCGTGGAATTAATGTTGACATATGATGGGTTTTAACCTTTGTGATTGTTCTTTATAAAATTCCTTTACTCAATTATAACTAATATTGAGAACTAATAAAGAGAATGCTCTTTATTGACTACAGCTCGGCATTCAACACTATTATTCCCTCAAAACTCGTCCCCAAGCTCCTTGATCTTGGACTGGAGACCTCCACCTGAGGATGGATATTCGATTTCCTGACAGGCAGGCCCCAGGTGGTGAGAATTGGCAGCCACACCTCTTCCTCACTGATCCTCAACACATGCACACCACAGGGCTCTGTGCTGAGTCCTCTCCTGTACTCCCTGTTCACGCACGACTGTACAGCTAAGCACAGCTCAACAGCATCCTAAAGTTTGCTGACGACACGACCATCTTGGGCCTCATCACAGACAACATTGAGATGGCATGCAGAGAGGAGGTAAAGGCACTAAACAGCTGGTGCCAGGAAAATAACCTCTCTCTCAATGTCAGCAAAACTAAAGAGATGATTGCGGACTACAGGAGACAGCGGGGGAGTGGACACCTCCCCATCCACATCGGTGATGCTGAGGTTGAAAGGGTCAGCAGCTTTAAGTTCCTCGGTGTGCACATCACTGAGGATCTTTCCTGGACACTGCACACGGACACAATAACAAAGAAGGCCCACCTGCTGCTCTTTTTCCTGAGAAGACTGAGGAAGTTTGGCATGAACGCCAGCATCCTCACAAACTTCTACAGATGCACCATCGAGAGCCTGCTGACGGGCTGCATTACAGTCTGGTATGGGAACTGTTCTGCCCACAGCCACAAATCACCTCAGAGAGTGGTGAAGACGGCACAGCACATCACTGCCAACTGTCTGTATAAGAAAATAACTGCAGATGCTGGTACAAATCGATTTATTCACAAAATGCTGGAGTAACTCAGCAGGTCAGGCAGCATCTCGGGAGAGAAGGAATGGGTGACGTTTCGGGTCGAGACCCTTCTTCAGACTGCCAACTGTCTCCTGGCCATTCAGGACATTTTCTACCGGCGGTTCCTGCGGAAGGCACGCAGCATCATCAAGGACCACAGCCACCCAGCACGTAGGCTGTTCTCCTTGTTACCGTTAGGCAGACGATACAGGAGTATGGCTGTGCGTACCACCAGACTTAAGAACAGTTTCTACCATCAGGCCATCATGCTTCTGAACTCATAAACACATTTCACATCATATATGTTGATTATTTTAATATTGTCTTTTTATCTTACTAATGTCATCTTTATCTTATTTATCCTTGGAATATTACTGCTGAGGTGACCTGTTTTGTCGAATACATTTCATTGTATCGTTGACCCTGTGCCAACCTACATATGACAAATACAATTATTATTATTATTATATTATTTTGAAATATTAGAAATTAATTAAAAATATTTAAAATGATCACTTGAGAAGGCAGACAGAAAAAGCTGGAGTAACTCAGCGGGACAGACAGCATCTCGGGAGAGAAGGAATGGGTGACGTTTCGGGTCGAGACCCTTCTTCAGACTGATGTCGGGGGTGGGACAAAGGAAGGATATAGGTGGAGACAGGAAGATAGAGGGAGATCTGGGAAGGAGGAGGGGAAGGGAGGGACAGAGGAGCTATCTGAAGTTGGAGAAGTCGACGTTCATACCACCGGGCCGCAAACTGCCCAGGTGAAATATGAGGTGCTGCTCCTCCAATTTCCGGTGGGCCTCACTATGGCACTGGAGGAGGCCCATGACAGAGAGGTCAGACTGGGAATGGGAGGGGGAGTTAAAGTGCTGTGCCACCGGGAGATCAGTTGCGTTAATGCGGACCGAGCGCAGGTGTTCAGCGAAGCGATCGCCGAGCCTGCGCTTGGTTTCGCCGATATAAATAAGTTGACATCTAGAGCAGCGGATGCAATAGATGAGGTTGGAGGAGGTGCAGGTGAACCTCTGTCTCACCTGGAAAGACTGTTTGGGTCCTTTGATGGAGTTGAGGGGGGAGGTAAAGGGACAGGTGTTGCATCTCGTGCGGTTGCAAGGGAAAGTGCCCGGGGTTAGGGTGGTTTGGGTAGGAAGGGACGAGTGGACCAGGGAGTTGCGGAGGGCACGGTCTCTGCGGAACGCAGAGAGGGGAGGGGATGGGAAGATATGGCCAGTGGTGGGGTCCTGTTGTAGGTGACGGAAATGTTGGTGGATGATATGTTGCATCCGCTGGCTGGTGGGGTGGAAGGTGAGAACGAGAGGGATCCTGTCCTTGTTGCGAGTGGGGGGAGGGGGAGCAAGAGCGGAGCTGCGGGATGTAGAAGAGACCCTAGTGAGAGCCTCATCTATAATGGAGGAGGGGAAGCCCCGTTTTCTGAAAAACGAGGACATCTCGGAAGCCCTAGTCTGAAACACCTCATCCCGGGCGCAGATGCGGCGTAGACGGAGGAATTGGGAGTAGGGGATAGACTTTTTGCAGGGGACCGGGTGGGAAGAAGTGTAGTCCAGATAGCTGTGCGATTCGGTGGGCTTGTAGTAAATGTCCGTCACTAGTTTTTCTCCTGTGATGGAGTGATGTTTCCATGGAGTGAGGAATGAGTGATGTTTCGGGTCGAGACCCTTTTTCAGAGAAGGCATCTCAGTTTGGCATGTTAGTGTTCTGTCATTGATCTCGGTGGTAAGTCCAGTGATGGAACAGGGAGTCAGCTCAGTTGGAACAATAAATAAAAATGCTAGAGTCACCATGCGGGTCAGGTAGCAGTTATGGAAAGGGAGTTAATGTTTCAGGTCAATGATCCTTTATCAGAAATTGGAGAGAGAGCGAAAACAAATTGTGTTTTAAATTGCAATGTGTGGAATGAATAGTTAGAACAAAGGGAATACTTCTGATAGTTGAGGATAGGACTGATGTGGGACAAGCTATTGAAAATGTGCAGTTTATATCTTTATCATGCAGATAACTTCAATAACTATCCTTGCACCAACATTTGACCTGGTGTATCAGAGATATTCCCTTTGTCCTCTCTATCCTTCTCCCCCATCCTTATCTGGAGTACCACCAGACTTAAGAACTGTTTCTACCACCAGGCCATCAGGCTTCTGAACTCATAAACACATTTCAAATCATAAACATAGCACAAAAAGTAAGGAAATTTGTGTTTGGTAGATTATTTCTTTGTTGTAACAATGCTTCTTGGCAATAAATCTTATACTGTTGGAAAGCCTGTTTATTTCCCTTTTAAATGGTGCCACATTTGTAAGGAACATGCATTTGTGGGATGAGCAGCAGAGCTGAGTATATGGGTTGCGCCCATGAAAAAATTGCCAAATCTTCTCTGCCAATGCCAAACAGCTTATTCTGCTGTTGCTATTGACTCTTGTTTTGAGCTTCTGGTACCCCCAGGTGCTGACAATCAGGTGCCTGATTGGCAGCATCTGTGAGCATGGGCCCTGCTGCAGTGGTCAGTAGGTGTCTGCTCCAAGAATCGGCATGCCACATTTGACTGATCTGGATAGGGCCCGTGCGATAGGGCAACTTCAAGCTGGTGTTCCGCAAAACCAAGTTGCGGCATTATTTGGAGTGAACCCTAGTACCATCTCCAAAGTGAAGGCCAAGTTCCATATAACGGGGGATGTCAGATACAGGCCGCGAAGTGGGCGTCCCAAGAAGACGACACCCGAAGAAGACCGTTTCCTCACCCTGTCAGCACTTAGGAACCATAGGCTGTCTTCTACAGATTTGCAGTCAAGGTTTGCAGGACGATATGGCCGACGGCTCTCTGCCCAGACAATTCGGAACAGACTGCACGCAGCCGATCTCCGGTCTCATAGGGCTGCCAGGAGGCCTGCCATGACTGCCCTTCACCGTCAGGCCCGTTTGCGCTGGTGTCGGCAACACGTGCATTGGAACCTGAACATGTGGAGGAACGTTATGTTCAGCGATGAGTCCAGATTCTGCCTACGGCAGTTGGATCATAGGGTCAAAGTGTGGAGAAGACGCGGAGAACGCTATGCTGATTGCTGCACCGATAGAGTAACGTCTTTTGGTGGAGGCAGTGTGATGGTGTGGGGC
Organism: Rhinoraja longicauda; assembly: GCF_053455715.1. Taxonomy (NCBI): domain Eukaryota; kingdom Metazoa; phylum Chordata; class Chondrichthyes; order Rajiformes; family Arhynchobatidae; genus Rhinoraja; species Rhinoraja longicauda. Next base: position 38,212,105 of record NC_135967.1, on the reverse strand, counting down.
GGCATCTCCCTCACTGGAAAAACGAGGCTTGTCATCATTGGAGGCAATCTCAATGCAGAGAGATATCGAGATGAGATTCTGCAACCAGTGGCAATCCCATATCTCCACAGTCTGGGACCGAACTCTATCCTCCAAGATGACAATGCTCGCCCCCACAGAGCAGGGTTTCTCAGAGACTACCTCCAGAATTTGGGAGTGGAGATGATGGAATGGCCTGCCAGCAGTCCTGACCTCAACCCCATTGAACACTTGTGGGATCAGCTTGGGCGTGCTGTTCGTGCCAGAGTGACCAACGCAACCACGTTGGCTGACTTGCGACAAATGCTGGTTGAAGAATGGGGTGCCATCCCACAACAGTGTGTGACCAGGCTGGTGACCAGCATGAGGAGGAGGTGCCAGGCTGTTGTGGCTGTGTATGGTTCTTCCACATGCTACTGAGGCTCCTGTTTATTAAATGAATAAATTGTTAAATTGCCAATATGTCTTGTTTCTTCAGACTTCAATCATCCAATCCACCAAACAACACCGAACAAGAGTCAATGGCAGAATAAGCTGTTTGGCATTGGCAGAGAAGATTTGGCAGATTTTTCATGGGCGCAACCCACATACTGAGCTCTGCTGCTCATTCCACAAATGCATGTTCCTTACAAATGTGGCACCATTTAAAAGGGAAATAAACAGGCTTTCCAACGGTATAAGATTTATTGCCAAGAAGCATTGTTACAACAAAGAAATAATCTACCAAACACAACTTTCCTTACTTTTTGTGCTATGTTTATGTTGATTATTTTTATTGTCTTTTTAACTATTTTTAATATTGTCTTTTTACCTTAATGTCATTTTTAATCTTATTTATCCTTGGAATATTACTGCTGAGGTGACTCGTTGTCTTGTCAAATACATTTCATTGTACTGTTGACCCTCTGCCAACCTACACATGACAAATAAAATGTATTATTATTATATTGCCAAGTATTTTTCATGTAGATGTTTATTTGTATGTGCTTAGAAGATTAGGCTAACTAATTCAGTAACTTTGAAACTTCTAAAGCAAGTCATTGACAGGCTCCTTAACAATTCAATTTCTTGTCTTGTGCAATTTGTCTGCAGATGTATTTACTTAAGCTGTTATTTAATGGAGTGGCAGGGCAGCTAACTTGAACATATTTTATATTTCCTTGCCATATGAAAAGAACCCATTCAACTAACCGAGTCTCTGCTAGTTTACAAAGGAATCCCAGCTGCCCCATAAACGTTCCGACAATTTGTTCTCCCCATTTTCCTTTCCCGCCTACACTCAAATTTACAGTGGTCAATAGATCTACAAGCCTTGATGTGGGTGGGAATTGACGTGATCGCAAGGAGAAATTCCATAAAGACGGCACAATAAAACCCAGTTTTCTGGAGCTGTATGGTTGAGACAGAGCCCCCATGACTGTACCACCCACATCTGAGCAGCCTTTGTACCTGGTATCTAAAGCAAGCTTGCAACTAAAACTAAGATTGGCAAAATTATAGCAGCTTCGTGTCTGGTATCCAAAATTATAGCAGAGTTCTAACACATGGCATCCCTGTGTGGTATCTCAGCTGCACGGAGGCAGAGAGGAAAGCTCTTCAGCGGGTAGTCCAGAGAGCTCAGAGGACCATTGGAACACAGCTACCAACCTTGGAGGGCATCTACAACACACGATGCCTCAGAAAAGCCAACCCGCATCCACAAAGACTCTTCACACCCCTGCAACAGTCTGTTCAAACTTCTACCATCGGGCAGACGATACAAGGCCTTCTACGCCCTGCTATGAACCGGTCCTGCTGAGCCGGATGGTCACATCGCACAGTGATCCGGCACAGATCTACTTGCACTTTATTCTGTTTTAAAACTGTTACAATTTGTTTCATTGGGTTGTTTAAATGAATACTGACTAGCTAATTAATTTATTGCATCGTATCGGAGGCGCATTCCCAATCTCGTTGGTGGCTTTTCTGAGGCATCGTGTGTTGTAGATGCCCTCCAAGGCTGGCAGCTGTGTTCCGATGGTCCTCTGAGTTCTACGGACTACCTGCTGAAGAGCTTTGCTCTCTGCCTCCGTGCAGCTGAGATACCACACAGGGATGCCATGTGTTGGAATGCTCTCTATGGTACAGTGGTAGAATGTCGTCAGCAGCTGTTGGGGTAGACCAGACTTTTTCAGTGTTCTTAGGTAGAACAGTCGTTGCTGTGCCTTCTTGACCAGCGCAGCAGTGTTATTGGACCATGTTAGGTCCTCCGAAATGTGAGTGCCCAGAAACTTGAAGCTGGACACTCCCTCCACACTGTCCCCGTTGATAAAGATTGGGGCGTATTCCCCGTTGTGTGACCTATGGAAGTTGATGATCAGCTCTAGGTTAGGTTAGATTAGGTTAGTTTACATTAGGTTTATATGGCAACAAATAACATTCAATTTTTAAAAAGAGCTTGAAATATTGGAAGTATAAGAAAATAACTGCAGATGCTGGTACAAATCGATTTATTCACAAAATGCTGGAGTAACTCAGCAGGTCAGGCAGCATCTCGGGAGAGAAGGAATGGGTGACGTTTCGGGTCGAGACCCTTCTTCAGACTGATGTCAGGGGGGCGGGACAAAGGAAGGATATAGGTGGAGACAGGGAGATCTGGGAAGGAGGAGGGGAAGGGAGGGACAGAGGAGCTATCTGAAGTTGGAGAAGTCGACGTTCATACCACCGGGCTGCAAACTGCCCAGGCGAAATATGAGGTGCTGCTCCTCCAATTTCCGGCGGGCCTCACTATGGCACTGGAGGAGGCCCATGACAGAAAGGTCAGACTGGGAATGGGAGGCCCATGACAGAAAGGTCAGTCTGACCTTTCTGTCATGGGCCTCCTCCAGTGCCATAGTGAGGCCCGCCGGAAATTGGAGGAGCAGCACCTCATATTTCGCCTGGGCAGTTTGCAGCCCGGTGGTATGAACGTCGACTTCTCCAACTTCAGATAGCTCCTCTGTCCCTCCCGTCCCCTCCTCCTTCCCAGATCTCCCTCTATCTTCCTGTCTCCACCTATATCCTTCCTTTGTCCTGCCCCCCTGACATCAGTCTGAAGAAGGGTCTCGACCCGAAACGTCACCCATTCCTTCTCTCCCGAGATGCTGCCTGACCTGCTGAGTTACTCCAGCATTTTGTGAATAAATTGAAATATTGGAATATATATACCGTAGGTATACAATTATTTATAAAACAGAAAAAATACAGTAACCACCACTGGAGGAGAGAGAGGTAGAGTGGGGGGGAGGGGAGAGAGTGGGGGGGCGGAGAGAGTCGGGGTAGAGGGAGCAGCAGGTGAGAGCGGGAGCGCGGGGAGAGGGAGGGTGCCAGAGCGTCCGGTGAAGGAGCGCCGTCACTTGCGGGGTCTGCTCCCTCCCTCACTCTCTTCCCCTCTCTCTCTCTCTCCCAGAGCCAGCGAGATCTGCGCCGCTCCTCCACTCTCTTCCCCGGCCCTGTCTCCCTCTAACGCAACAAAATAAGAACAAACACAAGTGTGATTGTTGTTCAGAAGCCCCGCATCCCCGGGGTGAGTTGCGGCGGCGAGGAGGGAAGTTTCACTTGTGTTTGTTCGGATTTCGTTGCGTTAGAGGGAGACGGGGCCGGAGAGAGAGTGGAGGAGCGGCGCAGATCTCACTGGCTCTGGGAGAGAGGGAGAAGAGAGAGAGGGAGGGAGCAGCATCCGCAAGTGGCGGCGCTCCTTCACCAGACCCTCACGCTCGCGCTGCTCCCTCTACCCCCACTCTCTTTCCCCTGCCCCCGGGGTGAGCGGCGGCGGCAGTGAGGAGGGAAGTTTCCTTGGGTTTGTTGTTTGCGAGGGGGCGCTGCGATCTCTCGCCTTGTCCCGGCTCTGGGTCGGTGGCGATCCGCTCTCCGCCAGCAGCTTCTGCCTCCAGTCCTCGCTGTCTAAGAGCTTGCTGCGGGCCGGATTAAAATCTCATGGTGGGCCGGATGTGGCCCGCGGGCTGTAGTTTGGAGACCGCTAACCTAGTTTAACTAGTCCTGGGATCTTGAGTCAAAAACTTTTCAGAATGACATTCAAATACAGGATTCCATTTCATTTGAGTTCTGGGTACATTTTCATATTGTGGACAGTTTGATGGCCGCCGAGAATGAAGGAAAGAATGATGGGGGGGCCTCATTGAAACATACAGAATAGTGAAAGGCTTGGATAGAGTGGATGTTTCCACCAGTGGGAGAGTCTAGGACTAGAGGTCATAGCCTCAGAATTAAAGGACATTCTTTTAGGAAGGAGATGAGAAATTTCTTTAGGCAGAGGGTGATGAATCTGTGGGACTCTTTGCCACGGAAGGCTTCGGAGGCCAAGTCAGTGGATATCTTTAAGCCATATATATATATATATATATAGATAGATAGATAGATAGATAGATAGATTCTTGATTAGTAACGGTGTCAGAGGTTATGGGGAGAAGTCAGGAGAATGGGGTTAGGAGGGAGAGATGGACCAGCCACGATTGAATGGCGGTGTAGACTTGATGGGCCGAATGGCCTAATTATACTCTCCCATGAGATTTCTCTGCGGATTTAGAAATTCAGTAAAGGAAATTTTTTCAAATGTCTAAATCTCCGGTGTAAATGGCTTTCGGCGAGACAGTGAGCCGATACGCAGATGGTACATTGGCAGATCCTCCCCTTCCTCCTGTGATTTAAAAATGTGTCTACCCTCTTTACTCTTCCACCCCCCCCCCCCACCAGAATATTTCCAGCATAATCATAAGGAATGGGAGCCCTGACTGTGTAACCTGATGTAGTTGTCTCTCTCCTCCCCCCCGTGATACTGTGAGATAGGGGTGGGTTGCTAGGTATGGAGGGGGCGATCAATCGTGACAGGTGGGACAATTTCCTACCTTCCACTTTACAATCATCACCATTGGTAAAATTCCCAGCTCTGTATGTGCATATATATAACCTCCTTGCTAAATATATCTCCAATGACAAGCTATCATGTGTAGGAACTTTTAGTTGCGTTTCAAAATGGATACATTTGACCTGCAAAGGAATATTCTTAATTGTTTGTGCCAACGCACTGATTTTTTTTCTCTCTCTCTACGGACGATTACATTGTTTCAATGCTCTAAAAATTTGCAGCTGTGTCACTGAGTGTACTAGCGTTTCCCACATGTAATGCAACTTTATATTTGTTGCTTGTTACCGTACACGAGGCCATTTGGCCTATCGGGTCCACACTGCTCCCCGTGAGCAATAACATTGGACTCTCCCTAATGGCTATCCATGCAGCTGATTCTCATTCATTGATATCAGAAATAAAGTTAAGTGAACTTATGTTAGAAGCGCATGTTGCACAAAAAAGGGAGTCTGTGTGAAGACTTGGCAAACCCATGAAAGATAATGGAAATGCATTGTATCCATCTAATATATAACCTGCTAAAGTTGACTTGTTTTGGTGTTAAAATATAAGAACTTTCTTATTTGAAAAACAAAAGCATTCAAGGGTCTGTATGTCATAGACACTACAATGGTTTTTTTTACCTGATTCAATCAGGTAAATGTGTTATTGTAAGGTATGATTTAAAATTAAAAAACAGGATAAATTAAGGGTAAACAAGCAAGGAAATTGTGTCATTTCAAGGTATAATTATCAAAAATGTATCGTATAAAGGGGCCACTGTCCCCTTTCACCCCTGCCAGGGGTGTTGCCCCTTTGAACCCCATCAGTGGACAATGCCCCCTGGACCCCCATCTCCCTTCCTCTTTTTTCAGCTTTTCCTTGTCTCATGCCTGTATACTCCTATTCCTTATGACCGCCTTCTATCAGGCTTGCAAGGACTTTGGGCTGACCATCAGCCTGAAGAAGACGAACGTCCTGGGACAGGATACAGAGGCACCTCCTGTCATCATCATTGACGACTACAAACTCGATGCCGTCCATCAGTTCACGTACCTCGGCTCCACCATCACCGACAACCTCTCCTTGGACACAGAGATTGACAAGAGGATCGGGAAGGCAGCTACAACTCTCGCTCGCCTCTACTCGAGTGTGGACCAATCCAAAGCTGACAGTGAAGACAAAGATAGCAGTCTACCATGCCTGTGTCAACAGCATGCTGCTGTATGGCAGTGAGACATGGACTACATATGCCAGACTGGTGAGAAGACTCGACACCTTCCACCTTAGAAGCATCCGCCGTATCCTGGGTATATCCCTGTCTCGCGCTAGCCTTCCGAGTATGTACACTCTACTCGGGCTGCGGTGGCTGGGCCACGTCCACCGCATGGAGGATGGCCGTATTCCAAAAGACATCCTCTATGGAGAGCTAACATCTGTGAGGAGAACCATCGGCCGCCCCCAGCTACGTTACAAGGATGTCTGCAAGAGAGATTTGAAGGCGCTCGACATCGATGTGGAGTCCTGGGAGAGCCTTGCAGCTGACCGTACAAGGTGGAGAGGTACCCTGAACCAACATCTCAAAACGGGGGAGGAGAAACTGATGAACGCAGCGGCAGAAAAGCGGGCACGCAGAAAGGAGCGCAGCAACTTCAACAGACCAGAGACCACACACATGTGACCTTTGCGACATAGACTGTCACTCCCGCATTGGTCTTTTCAGCCACAAGTGACGCTGCTCTAGCCGAGGTGTGGAGCAAGCAGCCAACTAGGATGCATCACCCATGGTCAGCCGTGAGCGAGGGGGCCGAAGAAGAAGAATAGGACGTGGGGTGGGGACTGCGGAAAACAAAAGGGGACTCAGCCTGGGGGGATGGAGGGGGCGGGGCTGCTGCCACGAGCGACAGCGGACAGTAGATGGGATTCTTCGGTGGACTTTTTGCAACTTTGTCGGTGCCAAAATGTGGTGACACTTGTGAACTGCCTAGGTGAAGTCTGCTTTTTGATTGTACCAGGTTGTATGCAAAACAAAGCATTTCACTGTACCAAGTATAGGAGTATAGGAGCAAAGAGGTCCTTCTACAGTTGTACCGGGCCCTGGTGAGACCGCACCTGGAGTACTGTGTGCAGTTTTGGTCTCCAAATTTGAGGAAGGATATTCTTGCTATGGAGGGCGTGCAGCGTAGGTTCACTAGATTAATTCCCGGAATGGCGGGACTGTCGTATGTTGAAAGGCTGGAGCGATTGGGCTTGTATACACTGGAATTTAGAAGGATGAGGGGGGATCTTATTGAAACATATAAGATAATTAGGGGATTGGACACATTAGAGGCAGATAACATGTTCCCAATGTTGGGGGAGTCCAGAACAAGGGGCCACAGTTTGAGAATAAGGGGTAGGCCATTTAGAACGGAGATGAGGAAGAACTTTTTCAGTCAGAGGGTGGTGAAGGTGTGGAATTCTCTGCCTCAGAAGGCAGTGGAGGCCAGTTCGTTGGATGCTTTCAAGAGAGAGCTGGATAGAGCTCTTAAGGATAGCGGAGTGAGGGGTATGGGGAGAAGGCAGGAACGGGGTACTGATTGATAGTGATCAGCCATGATCGCATTGAATGGCGGTGCTGGCTCGAAGGGCTGAATGGCCTACTCCTGCACCTATTGTCTATTGTCTATTGTCTAAGGCACATGTGACAATAAAGTATCATTGATTAAACAATATGAAACCAGTTAAAATTAGTAGCTGAATAATGTGAGAGGAAAGGGGGAGAGAAATGTATTAACAAATTCGATACCGTATGGTGTATGAATAAAAATTAAACTCTTTACAGCTGCATTCTTGTGTTTTTAGCGTGGATATGCCATTGGATTACTTTGGCTGACTGTCGATTTGACTTTAAAAGTGGACATATTTTGAGAGAATGGTGTGGATGCTGTCATCCTCTTACCAAAAGTTCTACATCTTACGTCAGAATACCAAATCTAGCTGCCTCATTCCACAGCACAAACATGTCTCAAATGACCCCCCTCTCTCCATTGTCGAACGAATAGAAAGAGCATGAATCAGTTTTGGTGGTTCTTTGTATCACCCACTCCAAGGAATAGTGCTAATCTTGGCCTTTGTCTTTCCTCTTTTAAATGCTGACTTTTCTTTCTGTTTCATCACCAGCTCAAGTGTATTTCACGAACCCCTATAATTGATGTTTGCTTTAAATCCCATGTATTTAATTAAAATAAGGTAACAAATATTGAGCTGGTAAGATGTGGATACAAGAAACTCCAGATGATGGTGTACAAAAATGAGACAGTGCTGGAGTAACTCAGTGGGTCAGGCAACATCTCTGGAGGACATTGATAGGTGACATTTTGAGTCGGGGGCCCTTGTACCGACTAACGGGGAGAAAACTGGGTGAGGAATAAAGCCAGGCAATTGATGGGTGGATATAGGTGAGATGTAGTTTGATTGGCAGAGGGGTTGGCAAAAGGTTAGATGAAAAAAGACAAAATCCTCAGCACCTTGCATTTTCAAAGCTTGAGAGTAATTTCTTGACTATAGTTTTGCACATTGAAGAAATGTTGCTGAATTACAGGATATTTGATGTTTGAAACTGACTTTGCGTGGTGGAAAATATCGAAATACTGGAATAAGATTTTTTTATATGTCTATGTCAATGAACTGCAGAAAACAGATTTGATTGCTGGTAGTGTCTTTTTATTTAAAATCTCCAAGCTTAAAATCCTGTGCAAATACACTGATTGAAAACCTTGTGTGCGGTTCACGTTTAAATCTATTTAAGGTCTGTTTTAAAGCTTGATAGATTTTCATGAAGGTCAGTTATTTTGACGTTCCAGTCAAATGACTTGCTTCAATCCTAGGTTTGTTTTGAGAGCTAAAGATTTTAAAACAGTGTTTCCATTAATTGTGAACGAAGATAAAAGCAGAACTGATGTTTAATTTAAAAAAAAATTAGGATGCAATGGAGCAGTTTTTAATGACTTGTTTTGTTACCTTTTCTTCTCCATCGTTAGAATCAATATCACAAGGTAAGAGGTTTTTAAAAAACCCATCTCGCCACATCTGAGAGTCCAATGTCCACTCTGTTCTGACAACCTTGGACTTGCGTTCGGGTGTGTTCAGAATCGGGATTTCACCTTCCTTTCTCTGTAGACTTTAGCTTGTCTATAATTTTGACGCACATTTCAACTTGCCCTTATATAAATGGTTGTAGTGCAAGCAGCAACTTTTAAAGATTTAGTTGCTGCTTTACAAAATCAGTGGTTTGCAGAGAAGCTTATTTATTGTGTCTCTTTGTACTTGTTGATTGCAGTCTGATCTACCTGCTGGGATTTCCTAAGATTTTTCATGTTTTTATTTCTATTGATTAATTTGATTTTCAAATTAAAACTGGAGTTGCGTTTCATTTTGGGAACTAACCTTTAGTCACAGTGTATTAACCAGGAGTGGTCTCATTTACGTTACCCAACAAAATGCATGGTAAATATCCCATGCTGGGAATGTCTTCATCTGTGATTAAGCAGCATCCAATTATCTTGTATCTCTCTTTGAATATTAAATTTATCTATTTTCATTTCTTGTTTCTCTGACTCGTGTCACACCTGCTTTTATTTCACCCCTCATTGGGAGGTTCAGTTCCAGTAGCTAAAAATGGTCTATAGTTTCCACTGTCCCTTTTGACATCTGAAGGGTTCTTTGAGCAGTAATTACAGAAGACATTCCTATTTGTTGTACCTGCTGGGGTCTAATCTTTCTGAAGACTGTGTGCTGGAGCAGCTCCGTTGATTAGCCAACATGTCAGAAGAACATGGATTAGCGACATTTCGGGTTGGGAAGTGTCAGTAGGATCTCCACCCAAAATATCGCCTATCCTTATTCACCTGAGAAGCTGCTAACTCACTGAGCTACTCCAGCACTCTGTGTCTTTTGTAAACCAGCATCTACCAATCCTAGTTTCTACATTCTTCTAAACTTTCTGTGCCAATCAACACTACTAGTGGTGATTCTTCCAATGGATCAGCTATCACTTGCCTTCTCTGCATCTCCTTAGATTTCCTCTTTGGTTGTGCGGTGCCCATGGTTGATGGTAGGGAGAGAGTTGTGAAGCAGAGGTTCTTGTTAATTATAGAGGATGTCTTTATATAGGCATTTGTGGGTTTGAATTTTTGGATTTTGTGTGGGGCCATCTTTCAGCTCCCACCCACTGCAAGCCTCCCTGCTTGGGCATATTTAATGTAGAGATACAACACAGAAACGGGCCCTTTGGCCCACTGACTCCACGCCAACCAGCAATCCCCGTACACTCGCACTGTCCCACACACTAGGGACAATTTGCAATTCTTACCAAAGCCAATTTTCCTACAAACCTGTACGTCTTTGGAATGTGGGAGGAAACAAGAGCTCCTGGAGAAAACTCTCAAGGAGAACATACAAACTACATACAGACGGGCACTCTTATCTTCCTCCTAAAGCTGTGACAAAATATTTGTTATCACCAAGTTACATATTGGTCTATCCTCCTTGCTCCCCTGACACTTTCTCTTCTGAGCACGTATTTATCATGGCCCTCATCTCAGAATTAAAGTTTGTTTCTGTCACCCATCCAAATCTATCTTGAAAGTTTCGGGCAGCATCATGGATTCTTGATTAGCAAGTGACAAATGGGTAGATGGGAATATAGAGTTTTGATGAGAATTATGATCCTCTTAAATGGCAGAATTAGTTCCTTTATTATCGTATGTGCCAAGATAGTGAAAAATTTTTTTGCAGACAGATCAGATTATGAGTGCACTCCCCAGTTAAGTAAATAATGCATAGAAACAGCCCACTGAGTATATGCTGAAGTCACCAGGTTTTGGCGCCACTTCGTAGTCCCAGCTCCAGCTGGCCATCTAGGCTTGTTGCACCCATCACCTCCATCCAGTCATCATCCCTCGCCTTGTCCAATCTTCTTAAACCTTTGTGCCCTGGGTGTGACTACCGCAGCCCTTGTCCAGCATCTACCGCTGTCACATAGAAACATAGAAAATAGGTGCAGGAGCCTTCAGGCCAGCACCACCATTCAATAAGATCATGGCTGATCATCCAAAATCAGTACCCTGTTCCAGCTTTTTCCCCATATCCCGTGATTCCCTTAGCACAGAGCTAAATCTAACTCTCTCTTGAAAACTGAGTCACTGAGTCCCATTACCCCCTCCCCGGTTCCCTTTCTTCAGGGGCGAACAGGGGCCAGGTTTAATGGCATTCCCCTCTCGGTTCCGCGGCGGGCGAGCCGGGGCTGCTGTCGGGGTATAGCCGTGGCCTGCCGGGAGCCTGTTCGCCTGTTTCCATGATAATTGACCAAATTTTCTCAAAGGTGGATTTCAATTTGATGCCGGTGAATTACTTTCAGTTTTCGTTCAGTTTCAGTGGTGTTGCAAGGGTAGGCTTTCCATTTCCTGCTGAACTTTAACAGCTGGGAATTGAAGTTGAACTCTAAAAATCCATTAAAAAAAAAACAACAACAAAAAAACTTTGCAGCACTGTCCAAAAATGATTCTTGAAGTGTAGCATTTCAATTAACGATTGACTTTGTACCAATTCATAATCTTGGAGCCTGGTCTTTTTTTTGCAATCACAACTGTAGCTGAGGAATTGCCTTCTACTTCCAATCTCATCTCATGGAATTGATCTCTCGCTCTTTGATTCTGATCTTAGCTTCCAGCATGATGTCTTTCTGACACCACCACTGACCGCCTCTTTCCCTTATTTCATCAAATTTACAAACAATTCTGCCCTGCCTTTCCTCCTGCAGTTCTGGAATTAGACTTAATTCTGAAAGAATGACACAATCCTTTCACTCTGGCTCAGATATTTAATATATTTCATCTGCTCTTCTGGCCAGCTGCCAATTTGTATGTACCATAAACTCTGCAAAGTCCTGTCCATAATCTAATCTGGCTACATTCATTGCCACTCTGAAGAAATTTGTCTGAAAATATTGTTTCTGAACCCTGCAATATCAGATTCTTGTAAAAGTCTCATTCTTCTCTTCAAATCCATGCATGATCCTTTCTGCAATCTCCCTTGATGTAGTTTTAGAGAAATAGCATGGAAACAGGCCCCTTCAGCCCAACGAGTCTGCGCTGACCATTGATCACCCGTGGCCTAATTCTATCGTAGGCCCTAAGGACACTTTACAGAAAGCAAATAACCAACAAACCTGCACGTCTTTGGAATATGGGAGCAAACCGGAACATCCTGAGAAAACCCACATGGTTTTGGGGAGAACATACTCATGGAATTGTATGTTTCATGTAGAGACAGCGCCCATGATCAGGATCGAACCTGGGTCTCTGGTGCTGTAAGGCAGCAAGTCTACCACTGCGCCACTGTGTGGCCCAGCGATCTCTGGTCCTCCACTCCTGAACTTTTTGGACATCCCTGAACATTACTTCTCTGCATTGGTGCTACCTCTTGTACCCATGCAGAACTCACTGACTTCATACACTTCACTTCCAATTTCCATCCTGCCCTTAAATATACCTGGACTATCTCCGACATCTCCCTCCCATTTCTGGACCTCACCATCTCCATCGCAGGAGACATACTAGTGACTGACCCTCTTACTTCTCTGTTGGTCAACATCTCTTGGATGTAAACTCTTGGATTTTTTTTTTTCTCCTGATTGTCCTCTCAAAGTTTTTATGTCACCTTTTTTTAATTTGCACAGCTCAATGTAAAATCATGCTTAACTCCTGTGAAGTGTCTTGAGGATATATTAATGCATTAAAGGTGATACATTTGCATTATGCAAATTTTTTTCTAGAGGGGTAAAATTAAGGGAAATAGTTTTGGTTCTGACTTGTACATCTTGCAAGTTTTCTGTTTTTAAAAAACAAACCCTTACTCAGATCACTGTTTAGTTTTGACTGGTTAATGCAAGCTTTGGCTTCCTTTCAAGATCTGATGGTAAAAGACCTTTGAAGACCTTGAGTAATGGATATGGAGAAAGGGGCAAATCCTTCGGCATATAATGCCAGAGTCCCCAAATTTTGTTTTAAAATGCATGGCTGTTCTTGATATTGTTTTTTTTTTTAAACCTCAAATCATAATGGCATCCTGTTGATCAGTAGCAAGATCCCCTTATTGGTATCGAAGCAGAGATAACTTGGTTCTTGTGCACTATACATTAAGCTAACAAGAGTAACAAATTATCATTGAAGTATCAAACTGAATTTCAAGCTCGTGGACTTGTAACATGGCAGTGTTTTATAGATGTGGTTTTTGACGGACTGACTACTCATTAATTAAGTTGCACAGTGTATACTATTTGGTTGCTCAGTCCTAGAGTCTCAATGTTACATTTTATAAGATAAACTTAATTTGTTCCCTTCCTGGTACCAAAAGTGAGAAAGTAGGTGATTAATGCGCAGGGCTATTTCTGTGTTGAACCAGCCCAGGCACTAAGTCTGAACGTGGCCCCATTCCCTACAGAGAAGGTTCAATTTTATACAATGCTCCAGGCATTTTTCTCTTCTGATGGTACCGTATTATATACCATGAATCAGAAGACGTGCTCCAAGTATCACCATATAGATGAGTATAAGCAGGCAAAAGCTTTCTACTTAACTGCTGAAACCATGTATCCAATGTTCCTACATCATCACACATTCTTACAAGGGACTCGATTGTTAGAGCTACATATGTTGTAATGAATTTGCCATCTGGCTGAAGCAGCTGTTCTGTCATCCAGCAACACATTTTTGCAACTTCCTTGCCTACAGTAACTGAACTTCCATTTAGATTTTTATTTAAACAAACCTTTTGGGTGGATAACTTGGAATATATTTTCTCGATTGCCATTTGTTTGCTAATTTCAGTACCCATTGTGTGTATTTATTTATTTTCGCTGAGCAAGGGTTTAAATTAATGCCAGGATCAACAAATTGAGTTTTATTTTGGAGGGGGTTGGGGTATTTACAGCAGTTCTATTCTTTCTGTGTAGAGATTAGCCCTAAAGTAGTATTAACGGAGTGCCGCAGTGATGGTTTGCATACTAAGAAGCAGTAATACTACCATTCAGTGGCAGTTTGGGATTTTAGCAGAAGAACACTATTGCTTAAAGTAAGCTGCTACTTGGCACATGTAATGAAACTCTAACTCCAGTAGCTGAGGATATTTGCCAACTGCACATGCAGGGCTTACAATGCTCTGGTTCTGTGTGCGGTCTGTAATTTGCAACCTTATTTTGTGTTCACTTTAAGTGGTCTGATACACCATAACAATGACTGTTGCATACAACAAAGCCCTTAAAGGATGCATGTTGCATTTTTAATAGGCAACTTCCATGAAAATACAGATCCTGAAGGTTTGTTTATAGATTTGCTGTTCAATTTGGGCTATAAATGACCTTTTTAATGAAAATGTTTTGCAACAAAATGGTACCTTTATAAATTTTAACTGTGTGCTATTGGATATTCTTATCTGATAATTTTTTTCAATAAAGTTACTAAAATAAGAAAGCTTAAGTCAATAAATGCCATAATATTTGGCCCAATACATATCAAACAGTCTAGGTAACATATTAAACTAATTATTTTCAAACATTTAATGGACGTAATCTGTATTATTGAAGGATTATTGATCTGTATTATTGTGTTCTAGATTAAGTTTTTTTTAAATTGCATTGAACTTTAGAAGATAGTTGGCAGCATTCTTTTGTTTTCCAACATAGAACATACAACAGTGGAGCACAGGACCAGGCCTGCAAAGCCTCCAAACATGAAGCCAAATTAAATTAATCTCCTCTGCCTGCATGTTATTCATATTTCCCTCCCCCCCCCCCCCCCCCACACACACATTCCCTACATATCCATGTATCTATCCAAAAGACTCTTAAACACTGCCATTATACCTGCTTCCACTACCACCCCTGGCAGCATGTTCCAGGCACCTACCACTCTTACACTTGCCCGCCCCCCACCTGCCCGCATGATTCCTTTAGACTTTCCTCCTACAACCATCAATTTGATGATGGCATGATTTTAAACTGAATGGACCCGGGTCAAATGCTGTTTGTGGGGAGTGAGATACTTTGGGTCGATGATCTTTCCTCGTGGTCTTTTAATGAATGGTCTCGGTTCATTGACCGGTTGTTATTTTTGCTCTCTCACTCCAGCCTGACCTGATTAACTTTCAGGTATGTGCAGTATTTTGCTTTTGCAGATTATTTTTCTTGCCTTGCAACCAAAGATAAACTTATCAACCTCAAATATGTGATCATATCCTTTGCATTTTGTCGCTAAAGACACGACCTCTTCCCTAGCCCAGCCTAGTGTCTGACATTAATTGCTTGCAAATATGCTGAGATTATTCCTGATATGAAGTAACGTGCCAACAGTCTGTCTCGTCCGTTCTATGTTGTTTTATAGTATGTGTTAAATGTATGTTTTAGTGTTCCTTAGCTTGTTTTATGTGGAGAGTTGGGGGAAACTTTTTCAATCTCTTACCTCGATGGAGATGTGATTTTCTTTTTTACTCGTTATTTATTTCCATTCCGTATCTCCGTCCACACTGCGGCCTAACATCGAGGAGTTGGCGGCCTCTTGCTGGAGGTCGACTTTGGGACCTCCAACCGCGGGAGCCTGCAAGACTTAGAAACATAGAAACATAGAAAATAGGTGCAGGAGTAGGCCATTCGGCCCTTCGAGCCTGCACCGCCATTCAATATGATCATGGCTGATCATTCGGCTCAGTAGCCTGTACCTGCCTTCTCTCCATACCCCCTGATCCCTTTAGCAAAAAGGGCCACATCTAACTCCCTCTTAAATATAGCCAATGAACTGGCCTCAACTACCTTCTGTGGCAGAGAATTCCACAGACTCACCACTCTCTGTGTGAAGAAATGTTTTCTCATCTCGGTCCTAAAAGACTTCCCCCTTATCCTTAAGCTGTGACCCCTGGTTCTGGACTCCCCCAACATCGGGAACAATCTTTCCGCATCTAGCCTCTCCAACCCCTTAAGAATTTTATATGTTTCTATAAGATCCCCCCTCAGTCTTCTAAATTCCAGCGAGTACAAGCCCAGTCTATCCAGTCTTTCCTCATATGTAAGTCCCGCCATCCCAGGGATCAATCTGGTGAACCTTCTCTGTACTCCCTCTAACTTAACATCGTGCAGCTGGCGGTCCCTGTCGGGGATCGACCTTAGAGCTCCAACCGCGGGACCCTGTGGACTTTAACATTGTGGAGCTCACGGTCCCTGGTTAGAGAGCAGCTTCAGGAGCTCCAACCCGGGGGCTCCGATCACCGGCTGCGGGAGCTTCGGTCGCCCTTATTGCGCCTGGTTCAACTGCCCCGACTGTGGGAGAATAAAGAGGAAGAAGTTTAGACTTTATTGCCTTCCATCACAATGAGGAATGTGGGAAATCTGCTTTGGTGGATGTTTATGTTAACTTTTATGTAGTTGTGTGTCTTGTTGCTTTTTTTAGTATGGCTGTATGGTAATTTGAGTTTCACTGTACCTTAATTGGTACATGTGACAATAAACAGAGCTTTGAACCTTTGATACTCCATTGACACTATTTTCCAATATGCTTCTTGGTTCTGCATTTCTGTGGCAAACTTTAGCAAGTCATACAGTGGGGGAACAGGCCCTTTGCCCCACTGTGTCCATGCTAACCATAGGTTACCTCATCCTATTTTCCAGACCAATTCTAACTGGAAACACAATGTGTAAATATTTTTTAAAGATATTTTTAAGGCAGAGATAGACAAATTCTTTATTAGAACGGTGTCAAGGGTTAAGGGAAGAAGGCAAAGATCAGCCATGATTGAATGGCGGAGTGGACTCGTTGGGCCGAACGGCCTAATTCTACTCCTAGAACTTGTGAATGAATGGCAGATGCTGAAATCTTAAGCAAAACACCAAGTGTCTGAAGAAAGGTCTCGACCTGAAACGTCACCCATTCCTTCTTTCCAGAGATGCTGCCTGTCCTGCTGAGTTACTCCAGTATTTTGTGCCTATCTCCGCTAGAGGAACTCGATGGGTCAGGCAGCATCTGTGGAGGGAATGGGGAGGTGCCATTTTGGGTTGGGGGCCCTTGATTCAACATTGATTGGTAATTTTGTTTTGGAGGAGCTGTTAGTATGGGGTTTTTTTGGAGGATCACTTTCAAGTAAAGAATCTGGATTTATTTTCTCCCTTCTTGGCCCCAAAAAGTGAGTTGGTAGTTAGCACTATTCATTTGATTTTTAACATATTTCTAAAGAGTAACTTTGTTGGAACCTCATCTACATAAGTACTAAATTAAAACATAGCACTGAAAATACTCAGGGCAGACCGTCAGAATTTGTTGTTATTTTGCATGAATATTAACAGCTTTAAATTCCAATCATTGTATGAGCCAAAGCATTTATTGTCACTACTGCAAAAAAGGTCACTGAGTTCATCTTCATTTGAGTTCTTTCAGCATAAAAATATCGGGGAGGGGAGGGAAAATGTTTGCATTCTTAATTTCCTGCATTGGTAGCTGGTTGCACAGAATACACAAGGAAAAAATGACGATATTTTCGCTATATATTGCAAATGGAACTTCACACTTCAATGAAGACCTGAGAGGGCAACTGATTTGCAGAATAACAGGGTAGAATAAACATAACTGAGTACTTGCAGTTTATTTGTTGAGCAAAATACTCTGCATCAGAAGCGAATGGATGTGGAGGAAATCACCTGAGACTAAGTATTTGAGGGATTATTCACAAAATGCTGGAGTAACTCAGCTGGTCAGGCAGCATCTCAGGAGAGAAGGAATGGGTGACGTTTCGGGTCGAGACCCTTCTTCAGACTGATGTCAGGGGGGCGGGACAAAGGAAGGATATAGGTGGAGATAGGAAGATAGAGGGAGATCTGGGAAGGGGGAGGGGAAGAGAGGGACAGAGGAACTATCTAAAGTTGGAGAAGTCGATGTTCATACCACTGGGCTGCAAGCTGCCCAGGCGAAATATGAGGTGCTGTTCCTCCAATTTCCGGTGGGCCTCACTATGGCACTGGAGGAGGCCCATGACAGAAAGGTCCGACTGGGAATGGGAGGGGAGTTGAAGTGCTCGGCCACCGGGAGATCAGTTTGGTCAATGCGGACCGAGCGCAGGTGTTGAGCGAAGCGATCGCAGAGCCTGTGCTTGGTTTTGCCGATGTAAATAAGTTGACATCTAGAGCAGCGGATGCAATAGATGGGGTTGGAGGAGGTTTAGGTGAACCTTTGTCTCACCTGGAAAGGTGAGGGACCTCGCAGTCTGAGGCTACGGTCAGTGGCCAACCAAAGCAAGCAAGTAATTATTGAAGCAACTAGAATAGCCAATAATACAACACAAGGTTCAACACCAGTGGAGGAGGCTGTGCCCAAAGGTTACTGTTGTGTTTGATTTTTCCCTTTTACCAAATGGCCTCCTGTGTCTGCTGTCTGGACATTCTGAAGATAGACGCAAAAATCTGGAGTAACTCAGTGGGACAGACAGCATCTCCAGAGAGAAGGAATGGATGATGTTTCTGGTGGAGACCCTTCTTTAGGCTAGTCAGGGAAAAGGGAAACGAGAGCTATAGATGATGATGAAGAACAATAAATGAAAGATATGCAAAAAAAAGACTGTTAAAGGAAACCCCTATCAGTTTCATTCTCCTACTTGTATCAGTCATACACCCACACGAGGAGTACAGGCAAATTAACCTACTGACAATTCTATTTGAGTTGAGGGGAAACGAGTGTTGCTGGGGAAACCCACGTGACTACAGGGAAAATGTGCAAACTCCATTCATAGCTCCCGAGGACACAGTTAAACCCTGATGAGTGATGTGTACATGTATCACCCTGCTACATGTGTCACCACCAACATCACAGTATGCAATGGCACAGTGGATGATGTGCCAATGTGCCCTGCTGCTTATCCATGCCCCAGTGCACCATCGTGTCACCTAATTTCTGTTGCAGGATACTGCCATTGAAATGCTTGATAAGTACAATGAAGAACAGGCTCATTTCAAAAGGACACCATGTGCTGGAGTAACTTGTTGGGTCAGGCAGCATCTCTGGAGAACATGGATATGTGACATTTCCAGTCAAGACCCTTCTTCAGTCTCTCTGAAGAAGGGTGTCAACCTGAAATGTCATGGATTCATGTTTGTCAGAGATGCTGACTGACCCGCTGAGTTACTCCAGCATTTTGTGTATTAACCAGCACCTGCAGTTCTTTGCTTCACCCTAAAGTCAAAAGGATTGGCATTGAAGGACCCTTAACCGGCAACATCCCCCCCCCCCCCCCCCCCCGGCCAAAATTCATGTTATAGGTGCCGAATTCGACCATTTGGCCCATCAAGCCTATTCCGTCTTTCAATCATGGCTGATCTATCTTTCCCTCTCAACCCCATTCTCCTGCCTTCTCCCCATAAACCTCTGACACCCTTACTAACCAAGTATTTTAAGCCTGGTAATAGGACAACACAGCTAGGTGACGATAAATGGAATGTATAAAGTAAACTGCAGATTTACAATTGAGAGAACTGCGGTCTGGAATTTTGGACCTATGCCAGTAAGTTTTCTTTACAGGCTGATCAATATAAATAGAATAGGCTTCAGATTGCAGTGGTTGAAACTGAACTCAAATGTGTGCCATGGATGAATGAATAGACTTGCTTGAATAAAAATGTTAAATATTTAACTTTGAGCCAGGCCCTTTACAGTGTTGGTAAAACAAAGACTTCTTAACAAAACAAAAGGTACTTGAAGTATGTTTAGAGCAGTGTGGAGTGTTTTTTTAAAAAAAGGATTAAACCTACTAAATTCATCAACCAAGATGGTGCTTGAAATGTTCGGGCATTTTTTAAAGCATGCGTGGTCAGCTGTGTACAACTCGTTCCAATGTAACATGATAGTTTAATTCCTAAGAAACGTAATTGTGTCAATGGGATTGACAAGGGGATGTTAAAGGCTGGTGTTTTTCAGACTCTGAATAACAATGTTTATTTTTCCCACAGGATTTTCAAAAGGTGATTTTAATAGCTATGTTTCTTTTATTGCTGTCTTTAACATTGTTCAATAGAGTATGTTTACACAAGTATCAATATAAATGACTGCTTGCCAATTTCCAAAGTAACTCTTAAATAGCATTCTGTTCTAAAGAGACAATGGTGTCTGATTATTGCATGGAAACATTTTTTTTCCCCAATACTACTTTTCTCTGCCTTTCAATTTCCAAAATAACTTTCATCTCCCATGGTAAAACTGGCAGCCTGTGTCTATTTTAGTGTGGGAGTGATTCCCAATCAAAACCTTTTTTAAAAACATTTTCAGCCCAAGTAACACGGTGTTCGAGAGTCAAGTGTTTTGTTGTCATATATCCAATGAAATTCTTACTTGTAAACATA
Source organism: Rhinoraja longicauda (assembly GCF_053455715.1). Classification (NCBI taxonomy): domain Eukaryota; kingdom Metazoa; phylum Chordata; class Chondrichthyes; order Rajiformes; family Arhynchobatidae; genus Rhinoraja; species Rhinoraja longicauda. The sequence goes on along the minus strand of NC_135967.1, from coordinate 38,191,796 downwards.
TACATACGTACACATTAAAAAAAACAATAATAGTGCAATAATAGTCTATGTAGTTCAGAGCTTATTTGAGGATGTGGTGTTTCATAGCCTAATGGTTGTAGGGAAGAAGCTGTTCCTGAACAGTTACAGTTTTCAGGCTCCTGTACCTTCTTCCCGATGGCAGTGGTGAAATGAGTGTGTGGCCAACGTGGTGTGCGTCTCTGATAATGCTGGCTGCCTTTTGTGATGCAGCGACTCCAGTAAATCTCTTCAATGGTGGCGAGGTCAGAACCGGTGATAGACTGGGCAATGTTTTTTTGCAGACTTCTTCGCTCCTGGGCATTCAGGTTGCTGAACCAGGCTGTGATGCAACTTTCCTTCTCTCCCGAGATGCTGCCTGACCTGCTGAGTTACTCCAGCATTTTGTGAATCAATCAATATGCTCTCTACTAGACTCCTGTAGAAGTTCAAGAGAATCCTCTCTGACATACCGAATCTCAGGAAGTAGAGGTTTTGATGGGCTTTCTTCATAGTTTGCATCAATGTGCAGGGTCCAGGAAAGATCTTCAGAAATATGCACGCCCAAGAATTTGAAGCTTTTGACTCTAAATCCCTTGGACCCCTAAATTGTCAATTGTGTTATATCCAATTCACGTTATGGGAACCCTTGATAGTTCTGCTAGAGAATGTGGATTGAAAGTGAGAGGGAAAAGATTTAATCAAAACTTGAGGGGCAACATTTTCACACGGTGAATGGTGGGTATATGAACCAGATGCCAGCATGGTTCAGGCAGATACTATAACAGTATATAGGGGTGGCATGGTGGCACAGCGGTAGAGTTGTTTCCTTACAGCGCCAGTTACACTGGTTCAATCCTGACTATTGTGGGTGCCGTTTGTACATTCTCATCGTGACTGCATGTGTTTTCCCTGGGTGCTTCGGTTTCCTCTGACACTGCAAAAAAATATTCCGGTTTGTCGGTAAAGATTTTAAATTGTTCCTAATGTATACTTACGATTTCCCTTAGTCTAAGGGAATCGCAAGTCAGTGCAGACTCATAGGGCTGAAGGGCCTGTTTCCACATTATATCTTTAAACTAACGACATTTGGCTGCATATTTATGGGAAAGGTTTGGAGTGATATGAAGCAAACAATGACAGGTGGGTCTGGCGTAGATGGGGCATCCTGGTCAGCATGTACAAGTTGGGCCAAAGGGCCTGCTTCCATGATGTAAGACACAACCTGTACTTTGTAGCCCAGGACATTGCACTTCTTGCCTTGTAGGGAAATGCTTTCCACTTCCAGATGTAGCGTGTGAATTTTAAGCTTTGTATTATTTGTCTTCATCTGTGCTAGTCAGGGTGTAACCACCAAATGCTGGAGTAACTCAGCGGGACAGGCAGCATCTCTGGAGAGAAGGAATGAGCGATGTTTCGGGTCGAGACCCTTCAGTCTGAAGGAGGGTCTCTACCCGAAAGGTCCCCCATTCCTTCTCTCCAGAGATGCTGCCTGTCCTGCTGAGTTACTCCAGCATTTTCTGTCTACCTTTGATTGAATCCAGCATCTGCAGTTCTTTCCTGCACAAGGTGGAACCAGTTTTGTTTAAGCTTTGCTGTTTCATCCTTTCACCTATTATTTCCTTCTGGGTTGCTTTCCTGTGACTGGTGTTTGCTCCATGAGCATTGAATATCTGGGCTTGGAGTATCTGGGCAAAGTATTGAGAACCTTTCTTGAATCCTAGCAGAGAGAAATGAAAATGCCTAGTGTGTATACTGAAGGCACATAGTTTTAACCAAGGAGGGTTGTGTCTGGCAGAATCCTTCACTTAATCTGGATTTGTAGTGATGAATAGTTTTTAAATCGAGCCAGAATAGGCATGGCTTTAATTATATGTAATCCTCAAAAATTGAAAGCTCTTTCATGTGACTTAATTTGAGATTTGAGTTGGTCTACAAGCATGTGTACTTTTGGAAATAAAAGACCAAGAGCCCCAAGGTTTGACAGGGTATAATTTATTTTTGTGTCTTGGAACACATTTGCAGTAAAGAAGTGAATATTTTAGTGGCTTTCAGTACTGCCATCTTTGGTAATCAAACACAGCAGTGATGATGGAAGGGGGGGGGGGGGGGGTTGGAGCCAGGGTGGATCGTGGCAGAGACGAGAGTTGAATGTTATGTATAGTGGCTTGGTATTTCTTGGCAGAATCAAGCTACTTGGTCTCCCCGCCTTGTCTACTTGCTACGTCAGTGTCGATCGTCAATTTTCAACTTCCAGAAAGCTGGCTCTAACCTATCTGGCTGTGAGGAGCAACAATTGCCCGTCATAAACTAGATGGGTCCGAACAAAACCCATCGATAAAAGTTGAGGAAACTTTGATGCCAAGTTGCTTCCAGGCTTAGCCAGCTTTCAATGATCTTGAACGTTCTTTATATTCACAAACCAGCTTTTAGCTAATTTAATCTCAAACTATTAAAACAAAACAAATGTGAAGAATTGTAAAATTCACGTATTTCACTCCTTGTGCATCTTTACTGACATAATCAAACTTAAACTGACATTGGGTTCGGTGACTAAATCCCTTCGCTGACCAAAGTGCACGTTTGATGATCTTTTGGCAAGCATCTTAGAAATGGGCTTGCATGGGAGCTCTGAGCTTCATGACACTTGTGTAGAAACTATTGGCATTTCTCAATCTGCCCCATTTGGAAGGAATGTCAATGCAAGTTATTCGCTTGTGATAGCTCTGACTTCTCAATGGTTCATGAATAAATGGTGTGCACCAGAATAGTCTTGGAGAATGTAATATGAATAGAGATGAAAAAATGTAACTTGTATAGAGAAGTCACACTAATGTTTTTAATTTACAGATAAAAATGCAATTAGGAAATTTGTTAAGGTGTGCAGTGTTTTGGCTGCTGCAACATTTAACTTTGGCTGGAAGAGTTACTAAGGTGAAGGGAGAGAATTCCTTCCTATCAACAGTCAACCGAAAGACTTTCTTCTGGAGAAAGAACTAGAACTGCTGAGCCGTTTTTAAAAGTAGAACATTCAAACATTTACAACCGTAATAAAACGCTGTTGGCAAGGTAGACCAATGGGTTGGAGAATGATTCTTTTAAATGGTGTGGAGAATTAAACTCTGATGTCAAGTGGATAATGTTGATGTACAGTGGTGTTAGAAGCAATGGCAAGTCTAGTAAATTATTTAAAGATTAGAAAAATACACTCCACTCAACATCAGGATGAATAAAGATCAACGATGAGGAGAAAAAGATAATGAGGAACTGCATGCAAAGTGACTACATTTTTTTTGAAAACATTGAACTTAATATTTTGTCTGACTAATGTTAATGCATGTAAAAGGTGAAGATGTAAAAGGACTATTAAGGGATTGGCATGATAAATCTGCAGGCAAAGTGGTAGAATTATTTGGTAAATAGGTTCATTTCCAATGGTCATGTCGATTTAAACCAGTGATTGCTCTTGCAGCTATCATTTCTTTGTCTACCTGATGACAGAAATGCTGGTTAAACCCATGAATATGAAGCCAGAATATTGTCACATTAATCATGTGACCCAAGTTTGACAGCTGCAGAAATCTAAGTTTCAGCAAGAATTTAACAGTTGTTCTAATAACTGCATTGTTTAAAAAAAAACAAACAACTGGATTGCTGATTGTCAACGAAATGTGCTAACATTGCCAAGTGCAACCTCTATGTGACTCCTGACTTTCCAAGATAGACACAAAATGCTGGAGTAACTCAGCGGGACAGGCAGCATCTCTGGAGAGACGGAATGGGTGACATTTTGGGTTGCCATGTAGTTGACTATTATTTGCTCCCCCAATTTGGAGGTCAATGGGGATAGACAATGAGAATCCATATCTTAAGACCACTGGGAGAAAACATTTGGGTATTATTTACACCTGTCACGAGAACAAGAGTAGCCTTTTGAATGAATGAGAGAGTTGCCTGCTGGAAGGAGAAGTACTTCTAACAAGGAAACAAAAATCCCAAATTCTAGCATGTGTGGGTAATGCCTAATGTTAAAGGTTCCCTTGTAAGCAGTTGCAGTACGGACATTTTGACAGCCACCGAGGCTGTGGTCTCGCCTGGTGTCAGAGTGGTTTCCTGCGCAGAGATAGCCCCAGTGCTGTGGAAGGTCAGGACCACTTGCTGGAAGCTGTGGTCTAGAAAGAATGTGCTGGAACCACACTAATAATGATCCAGAATGGACACAAAAAGCTGGAGTAACTCAACGGGACAGGCAGCATCTCTGGAGAGAAGGAATGGGTGACGTTTCGTTTCGCAGCTTTACAAATGAACTCCACAATTATTAGATTAGAAATTATGACATTTTAAAACAGCAAATATTTAAATTAAATCATAAATGCACAAAAATAATCCCCTTTTGTGATTGGTGCATTATCGCCATATCAGAAAATGATGGCAAGAGGCATTTGAAGCAGCAGATTTAAAAAAACCTTGCATGTTAAAGAGGAGATTGAGCCAAAATTCAAATTGTTTAGCATTGGAGATGGGATTCTCATATGTTCTCTTCATAAAGTCACTGGTTATTAAGTGCAGTAAATATGAAGTGCAGGAGGGACATTTGTTTGATTAATTTCATTGAATAGTGCATAACATTCAGTGTAATGTGGGTAATATGTGGAGGAGAGGATGCTGCAAAGTCTCAAGTCTGAATTTAAGATTGAGTCTAAAGTCCAAGCATGGAGGAAAAAAATGTCACGAAGTGTTAGAGTAACTTGTGGGTCAGATAGCATCTCTGAAGAACAGGCATTGGTGATGTTTCAGGTCAGGACACTTCTGATAAGCGTGGAACGTTTTGGAGTAAATGGATGGATATATGGTGGCCAACTGAATTGAAGCAGAGTGGTTTAAAGGTAATTCTTACAAGATGAAAATAGACACAAAAAGCTGGAGTAACTCAGCGGGACTGGCAGCATCTGAAGTAGGGTCTCGACCTGAAACATAACCCATTCCTTCTCTCCAGAGATGCTGCCTGTCCCGCTGAGTTACTCCAACTTTTTGTGTCTATTTTTGGTTTAAATCAGCATCTGCAGTTCCTTCCTACACATTCTTCCACGATAGTTTGGGGAAAGCATCTCGTGGATAGGTGCAGGAACTTTTATTAACTTGTTAGTCATTTTAAAAGCTTTTAAATCTTAAGTGAAAAATATGTGGCTACAATCAAAATGGATGATGGGGGAGGAAATTCCTCAAATTTGAAGAGGACGATGGCAAGTTAAATATTGCTGCTGTAAAGTTGCTGACTGACTACATAATTATCAAATTGATGGATGATGAAAGCATTTCACTTTGGCAAGTTTGAGGTTGGATTAGAAATGTAAATTGCCTCACTGCAATCAACATGTAAGCTGGGGTCTCCTGAAAAGAAGACTAAATAATGTTTCTGAAGAACGGTCTTGATTTGACTCAATGCCACCCATTCCCTCTATCCGGAGATACTGCCTGTCCTGCTGAGTTACTCCAGCTTTTTGGGTCTATCTTCGGTTTAAAACAGCATCTGCAGTTCCTTCCTTCAAAGAATGTTCTTGTTCAGGTTTGTAATCATGTGAGTTTGTGGGAGTGGGTGCACTGTTTCCATTCAGGCAAACGGGGAGCGTCAGTATAAAATGGTCACTAAGAAATCTCTTATCAGTTAAATGTGTGGCACACTTGTCGTCACTGGAACTGATTGAAGCCACAGCTGAATGTATGCAAAGGGTAGGAGTTGATGGTGAATTAATGAATGAGAATCTGAGAATTTATGCAGGAGACTTGTGGTTTGTGGTTGGGCTACGTGGCCTGTTTCTGTATGTCCAAGTATCTGTGTTGACACTAATTTTGGCCTCAACAAAACTGCAGGTATTAATGTACAAAATGATCAGGAATGGTACTCTTCTCAAACAACTTGCAAGATTATTAAGAGTAAATGCGAGAGGTGCTGTGGGTTTTTGAAAATTGTGGAATGAATGAAAATGGCAAATTGTATTGGGAACTAGTTGAAGAGGAAAGTACTTTTCAGAGCAATGGCATAAATTCCTGAAAACTGCTCTCTAAACGTTTATCCATTCTAAAACCATTACATAGAATAGCGATTGCTTTAATTATCACCAGATCTACAATATAAAGTGTCAAAGATTGGGCAGTGTTGTACAATAGAAATTAATGCACTTGCATGCTGGGCCCTATTTAAGAATGCATATGCCTCATTTCCACTGGACCTTCAAAGGCTTCAGTATTGCTCATTTAATAATTTGGGTGGCTGATTTTCAGCAGAACCTGTGCATGGGCATAATTATCATTAGCTTGGCTAAGTCAGACATACGGCAAGAGAGCAGACCCCTGACTTTATGCCCAACATCCACGCGCCAAACTTCATGATTCCCATTTTATTCTCCTACCTTTCCCATCAACTCTGCCAGGTTCTAACATTCAATTGGGGAGATTGAGTGTCCATTAATTTCAACTGTGTGTCTGTGAACACAATTTTTGTTCCCTTTTCTTGTGGTTCCGTTGGTACTATGGCCCTGTACATGCGGCATCACATTGAGCAGTAATTCAACAGTGTGGTCAAACACTGGTGATCTGCTATGTGATTGAATTTACTAGGGTTGACCACTTGTAGAAAGGAGCAGAAAACGTTTTCTGACATCCTGTTCAACCACCTGTGCTCTTATCAGATATTATCTTTATTGGAAATGTACAACCCATTTGTTTCTGAGAGATGGAATATGTTCATCGTCCGCATGGATTCTTTCTACTTTTGCATAAATGCCCATGGGGCCTATTTTTATTCCTGTCAGGTGAAGTTTTTCTGCACTTGTTGGCTTGGTAATGAATGGTCTGTGTATAAGTGCCACTTTAGGATGAATAGAGCAGAGGTTTATGCTGTCCCTCCCTCCCCCCCGCCCACTGCTGTTGCTGCACCGAGCTTCGGTCGAGTCAGCGGTTTGTGCAGCTGGACAAACTGGCAGGAGTTGGAAGTGTTGAGCCTCAGTGAGGTGAGGGGATTGAGGGCGCCGGGCCCTGCGGGGGAGGGGCCCCCACCCACCGACACCACAGGCCTGGGCCCGGAGTAATGCCCACCACATCCAGGGGTAAACTGTGCCTGTTTGCCCCGCGGGGAGACCAAACCGCACCCGAGGGTGCCAGGCAGTGAAACATAGAAAACTGCGCAGAATAAAGCGTTAGAGCAGCAAGGAAAGTGCGGGTTAACAAAGTGCAAGGCCTGCAGCAAGGTAGGCTGGAGGATGTGTCTGGGGTTATGGGTAGATGGCAGGAGAATGGGGTTGAGAGGGAAAGATAGATCGGCCATGATTGAATGGCGGAGTAGACTTGATGGGCCGAATGGCGTAATTCTGATACTATCACTTATGAAGTTTGTTTGTCGTACCTTTTAAACTGGCTTCATGGACAAATGGTGGCACTTCTCAACTCTTTGGTTATGGGTCTGTGTTTTATTAGCAGGAAGGAACACAACTGTGGGGTAAAATTACTCTATTTCAAATATAGGTTTTGGAAATGCTGGAAGAACCTTTTTTGGGGGTGGGGGGGGGGGGGGAAAGAAGTGTTTTGAGTCTTGGTGTGAGTTCCAATCTCCTGGATGAGGAAGTAAACGTGACTGGTGTACTAACTCACTTTCGTGGAGTACTCTAAACTTCCCTTGAACTCCAAACACTTTTAGGGTAAATTACGAATACAAGAGAAACTGCAGGTTAATGTTTTAAGATTTTTGAATCTTAATTGATGCTTTTTATTTCTATGGAATTCTGTAGCCTCAGACTTCCAAGTCTGTCATTCTTTGGAGATGATGTATTGAATGAGGGTAATCTGTTCACTGCTCTATTACTGAACATGAACACAACAAAAGGCCAGCCATTTACTGATACTAAGTGAAACCATAATTAACATGACCGGAAGCTGCCTGGGTGCGGTGAAAGAAACACAAGCGAGCTTGCCAGCAGTTCTCTGGAACGTCATTTGAATAACTGATGCAATTGATAGCTGGACCACACTTCACTTATAAAAATACTACAGGATTTAGTCATGGATGATTCAAATCTAGTTTTAGTAGATTATTAATTACCATTTAAAATTAAAGTATAGTTTTTCAGTACATCAGGGAGTTTCAACCTGGTTTGAGGAAAGAGTATTTTTAATTTTAAAAAATTGTGATTGATCACAAGTAGTCTTTTTCCTGATTTCTTCTCCTCTTTTCCTCAGGGTTGCCCTCATTGATTTAGGAGTGTTTACTGCTGAAATACTTTGTCAGGCACCACAGGGCAACTTGGGTAATTTAATATCAGAATGCCGTGGGAAGGATTGACAAGTACTTCAGCTGATAAAATATCAAATCTCCACTGCAGTGTTATCCCACTGTTGATGTTTTAAAAATGCACATAGTATATGAAGGAAGGATGCAATGGAAGGATTTCTGTCACTTCAAATCTGCAACAAAAAAAAACCCCTGAGTGCTGCATTTCCTTCCTGTTTGAATATATAGCCTACCAAGTGATTTCCTCAACCTAAAATAATCTTGTAAATAGAAAGGAAACTCAAGCTGAGAATGCAAAAGGAAATGGCCACATTCTGGGGTGGAGGAAAAGTCCCATTTGTGACCTTGCAGGTGTCCGTTGTTTAACTTGATGATCGTTTTTGTTCTCTATTCTATCTACTCCAAACAATTTTATTTCAATTCCAGAGACCAACCATCTATGAACTACTTCTTCCTCTGTGTCCATCATCAATGTTTCAAATGTTACATCACTGTCACCGTCCGTCCTAAAAATGGCGGAAGCTTCCGGCAACAATCAGTGGGAGCCATCACTTGTACAATAGATGATGGTGGTAGCAGAATTAGCTCAGGACACTTCCAGTTTCCAGCCCCGCGACGTGGACGCTTCTGCTATGCGGCCATCAATGAACTTGCTCAAATTGATCTATTGATTACGGTGGATTCACTTCGCTGTCTGATTTGACAGCATATTTACTTAGTTCAAAATGGAAGTTTTTCTCCCCTCCCTACCAAGAAATATTTTCTTTTCCCTCTGTTTGGAGTCTGATTTCTCCATACTTTAGTGGAAAAAGTCAAAGACTAGAGGACATAACTTTAAGGTGCGAGATCGAGAAACAAAGTTTAAAGGAGATGTGTGGGGCAAGTCTTTTTGTTTTTTCCCCCCACTGGGTGGTGAGTGTCTGCAACGTACTGCCCATGCCAAAGGTGGTGGTTGACACAGATATTAGGAGGCAGTGACCATAATATGATAAGTTTTAATTTGCAATTTGAGGGGGAGAAGGTAAAATCAGAAGTGTCAGTATTGCAGTTGGCATGAGGGAGGAGCTGGCCAAAGTTGACTGGTAAGGTCAGGGCTTCACTGATACATCAGTGCAGTGCACCCATTTGCTTCAGAGCAGAGATGCCATAATATCCAGGACTAAAAATCATTTTTAGATCGGAATAGAAAACTGGGCCAAAATTGATGAACGTGGTGCCTCCATGTTTTGTAGCATCCAATGAACACGTGTGGTGACATTAACTAGCACACAATTGGTGACTTTAACAAGTGCACAGCATTTGGTGCAAAGTATTACCAGCCCTGGGCCGTGCAAGAAAATATAAATTGGGCCATAATTAGAGGTTAACGCCTGCATTGTTCGTTGAATGGTTCCTCTCCAGATGTAGAATCTCCATTCTTAGGTTTTTTTCCCCAGTTCATGTTGTATTTTCTTTGCACACTAGGGTTGAGAGGTCAAGATAGATCAGCCATGATTGAATGTGTAGTAGACCCATATCAGTTAGGTAGTGTGGGGCTAATTGTGTGCCCATTTTCCTTTAAAAAAACATTTCCAATGTTACACTTTGTACAAGCACCATTTTCTCACCAACCTCTCCCCCCCCCCCCCCCCCCATGACTTTACTGCCCAACACAGCCATTTGAAACTCTACCATAAATGGAGGTTGTGGGGGGGGGGGCATAAATAATGGCATTGGCTTCTGCATGTATCAGAAGATCAACATCTTCTGTACAATCCAGCAGTTTACACAAACTGCAAAGCTTTGTTCTTTATGTAGTCACTGTTGCCAAATGTGTTCACCAGGCATACAGGCTTTACTTTTGTCTCCAATTGCATTAGTAACTATTGGCAGTGTAAACCAGTGCTTTAGAATTTTCTTCCCACACTTTATTTAGTCTTTGAACCATTTCCAAGGAAGCTGAAATCCTTGTTAATTGAACTGATCAGATTTCACATTCTTGTGGAGATTTGCGTAAAAAGATAAGCCCCTTCAGTTTCACACACTGAGATAGCAAAATTGCAAAAGGCCTAGTCTCAGGCTTTGTGGTACGAATATGACGGCTTTATTTGACCACTTAAAATGGCAATTCATTTACGAAAAACTGTCAGCACTAGATTGTTGAACGTTGAGGTAAATGTATATGTATGAAGGAACTGCAGATGCTGGTTTAAACCGAAGATAGATCACCTGGAAAGGGGGCAGGTGAAGGAACTGATAAATTATAATCACCCTGACAGTCATCATTTATTTGTTAAAGGGCAACAATTTGAGTTTGAACATTAATTTCTGCACCATATAGGTTGTTGTGGAAAGGTTTCACTAATGTCTTGTAAAATAACTTGGATGTGGGATCTACTTTGTGAATTGCAAGCACTTATTTTTAAACCATCTTAAAATGCACCGAAGTTCATATCCTACAGGTTATTTGGTTAGGACCTAACTTATCCCTACCCTTTAAAAAAAGACACAAAGTGCTGGAATAACTCTGCATGTCAGATAGCATCTCTGGAGAATGTAAATAGATGACATTTTGGGTTTCGGTCCATTCTTCTGGCTGAAGAGTCATAAGTGACCATTTTTCATTGCAAGAGTCTGAGACAACACCAGTAATTGTATTTCCACACCTGGATCATGAGTATTGACCTCCCCAAGATCGAAGGGATCTGTAGAGGATGCTGCCTCAAGGTATCTAAAATCATCAAAGACCCACACCCGCCTGGCCACTCTCTCATCTCGCTGCTACCTTCGGGAAGAGCAGAAGCCTGGGAGCCATGAGTTGTAGGTTTAAGAACAGCTAGTTCCAATCAGCTATCAGGCTCTTGAACCAAACTACATCACCCTACCTCCAAAACTACCTAGTACGGACTTTATTTTGGTTGCAATATGTACTTTGTCTCACACTATTATGGCCTGGTTCCCTAGTATTCCTGACCATTTATTATATTATTCATTATTGTATATTTATTTGCTGTGTTATTTAAGAAAATAACTGCAGATGCTGGTACAAATCGAAGGTATTTATTCACAAAATGCTGGAGTAACTCAGCAGGTCAGGCAGCATCTCAGGAGAGAAAGAATGGATGACGTTTCGGGTCGAGACCCTTCTTCAGTCTGAAGAAGGGTCTCGACCCGAAACGTCACCCATTCCTTCTCTCCTGAGATGCTGCCTGACCTGCTGAGTTACTCCAGCATTTTGTGAATAAATACCTTGCTGTGTTATTTAATGTGCTTGTAATGCTGCAGCAAGATTTCTCAGATTTTTCTCTAATTCCAAATAACTCCTGCATTCCTTCCCCACCCTCCTCGGCCTACTGTTTGCATCCTTGTATCCCTGTTGATATCACATCTTACCCAGACAACAATGCACCTCTATGGACTCTACCCTTCCTGAGGTCATCTGTTGTCAGCCCTGTTTAGTTCTGGCATTCTCTATCTTTCAGTCTGACGAATGGTTCCAACCCAAAACGTCACCTATTCCTTTTCTGCAGAGATGCTGCCTGACCTGCTGAGTTACTCCAGCATTTTGTGTCTATCTTTGGTCTAAACCAGCATTTGCAGTTCCTTCCTACGTGAGAAAGAATTTCATTATCATGTGCACCAGGAACCAAACAATGAAACACTCTTGAATCTGCAGAGGCTGCCTGCTCAAGTATTTACAGCAATTTAAACTGATTTCCAGCATCAGAAATATCTTGTTTGTGTAACTTGACATGTTGACCAGCAAAACGGAGACAAAACAACCGGAGTAACTCAGCAGGTCTAACAGCTTCTCTGGAGAGCATGGACAGTCACGTTTTGGGTCGGGGCCCATCTTCAGACTTCAGAGCACCTGAAAAAGGGTCCAACCTGAAAAATCACCTATCCATGTTGTCCAGAGATGCTGCCTGATCCGCTGAGTTACTCCTCTCATCTTTTCCAACTAGCATATGCAGTTCCTTCTTTCCATGTTGGCTAGCAAGCCAACTTTAACTTGGTGATTCTATCTATTGAAATCTGATCCTATGCTGGAGCTTCAATAGAATACATTAAATGTTAGCTTACTAGGGCCCGCCAGTATGAAATTTATTGATGAAATACAATTTCTGTTTGATAATCGTGTTTCTCTTTTTGGGAATAAAGCAAGTCTCTCTTATTTCAACAGATTAATGTTCGGGTTACCACTATGGATGCAGAGCTGGAGTTTGCAATTCAGCCCAACACCACTGGCAAGCAGCTGTTTGACCAGGTATGTTAAACTGTGCACCTTGTTCTGCTTGGATAACCTGTCCTGTATCCAAGAACATTGCCTGAGGACATTTGTGCATTTCACTATTTGTATTTATTCTGCCCAGGCAGAATCGAAATGGTTTGAAGTTCCGAACTAGGTCATCCCAGTTTCCCCTGAATTCAAACCCACCTTTGCTGTTTCCACCTTGTACTTACGCCGTCCTTGTAATTGAGGCAGTGCAGCGCAGGTTCACGAGATTGATCCCTGGGATGGCGGGACTGTCATATGAGGAAAGATTGAAAAGACTAGGCTTGTATTCACTGGAGTTTAGAAGGATGAGAGGGGATCTTATAGAAACGTATAAAATTATAAAAGGACTGGACAAGCTAGATGCAGGAAAAATGTTCCCAATGTTGGGCGAGTCCAGAACCAGGGGCCTCAGTCTTAGAATAAAGGGGAGGCCATTTAAAACTGAGGTGAGAAGAAACTTTTTCACCCAGAGAGTTGTGAATTTGTGGAATTCTCTGCCACAGGGGGCAGTGGAAGCCAAGTCACTGGATGGATTTAAGAGAGAGTTAGATAGAGCTCTAGGGGCTAGTGGAATCAAGGGATATGGGCAGAAGGCAGGCATGGGTTATTGATTGTGGACGATCAGCCATGATCACAATGAATGGTGGTGCTGGCTCAAAGGGCCGAATGGCCTCCTCCTGCACCTATTTTCTATGTTTCTAACAACTAAACATGCAATACATGATGTAACTCACAATTGAACGTGGCTGACTTTCCAAACTTTGACAATTATCAATCTCTTTTTAGTGTACAAATTCATCTTTCTATTCAAAATCAATGTATTTGATAAGCAGAGCACTGTTGTGCAAAATTATATCTGAATATTCTTTGACAGCAAAGTTGCTTGATGCACAAGATTACATTATGACTGTGGGAGTAGAGGTGAGATTTTGTACAAGAAAAGTCAAAAATGTTTGTCATGTGTATCGACAACTGAACAATGAGATTCTTGCAGCAGCATAACTGGCCTGTAATGCAATACACAGATAATATTTAATATATTTTAAAAATCTGTAAATCAATAATCCCGATACTAGAGCATTGAATCAGTATTCAAAATGTGGCAACACCATTTCTTTGTGCCTAAAGACATAGACAATTTTTGAGCCATTTCTGAATCCAGTGTCAGGGATTTGGGGATTTTTAAATATTCTTAATTTCTAATGCTTGAAATGACAAGGTATACAATTTGTTTCCAAAGCAATTGCCTAAATAATATCAGATAAGGTGAATGTGTTGATTTCCTTGATATAGTTTATTAACATTGCTTCTGAACTACTGCTTTCAAAGAGCTGCTTTTATAGCACTTTCTGTTTCAAAACTGGTTGCATTAACTTTAAAAAGGATTTTTTTAAATCTTAATTCCGGAGCTGTGCAAAAAAAAAACATTGTTCAGGTACAACACTTAATTGTTCGACCAAACATTAGGCCATTATGATCTTGCTTTTTCTAAATTGGGAAATTTAGTGGGGAAAAGTAAATACCAAGTGTGCCAGTGGCCTGCACATTTGGCAATTAATCTGATGCAGCAAGTTCACTCGTGTGGTAGTTTAAGCTTGCAATGGGGTTTCCCTCTTGCCTTTCAGTCAAGGGCAGGATGTGAGGATTTCCGGTGTATTTAGGACTGAGTGGGGCAATGTTCATGCTAATTGTTGTTATCTTGTACTAATAAGCTTAACATCCTGTTCTATTGCAGAAACACTTGTTGTTCACCACTTCTTTGTTCATGGAAGATGGGGGATATGTTACCGAAATTGGCCAGGACATCAGGCTCCTTGCACTGACACTTGAGAGAGTCAGAGTACTATTATCAAAATTTAAATCAGGTTGCTTGCTGATCTGAAGAAGGGTCTCGGCCCAAAACATCACCCATTCCCTTTCTCCAGAGATGCCTGCCAGCCCACTCTGAACAATTTGAAAATCACTCTGAACAATTTGATTAACTTTTCTCCCTTGTCTCATTTCCAAATGTATTGAGAAATTAAAATTTTCGTTATTTAAAATTTGGTTATTTAAAATCCTCTGGAACTGGCACAATGCCTACCTATCCGAAGAGCGAAGATCAAGTCTAGACTATCTAAAACAATGCTGGATTCTGCTGTTACCAAGGATGCACATAGGTAAACTACTTCTGCCACTCTTGGGTCTGGCCAAGACATTTTCTACCAGTGCAAGGGACTGTCCATGGCTATTTCTAAGATTCACTGTTATATGCCAAAGAACATGCTCCCCTTATTGCTCCCACAAAGGCTTATTGGGAAAGTGCACAGTTCAGGACCCTCTTGTTGGAAGCTGATGTTCTGGAGAGGATGTTTTCCTTTTAATCTTTTATTTTACTTGTGATTGGGAATGTTCAATTTCAGTGAAATCCTCAGCATGCATGGATTAAAACCGCCTTGAATGTAATGAGCAATATATAATCAAACTTATTTAATCATGTACAAAGTTGACTCTGATACTAATCTGAACCAATGGTGAATATAATGTGGATAAATGTGAGGTTATCCACTTTGGTGGCAAGAACAGGAAAGCAGACTATTATCTGAATGGAGCAGGGGAGATGCAACGAGACCTGGGTGTCGTGGTACACCAGTCATTGAAAGTAGGCACGCAGGTGCAGCAGGCAGTGAAGAAAGCGAATGGTATGTTGGCATTCATAGCGAAGGGATTTGAGTATAGGAGCAGGGAGGTTCTGCTGCAGTTGTACAGGGCATTGGTGAGACCACACCTGGAGTATTGCGTACAGTTTTGGTCTCCTAATCTGAGGAAAGACATTCTTGCCATAGAGGGAGTACAGAGAAGGTTCACCAGATTGATTCCTGGGATGGCAGGACTTTCATATGAAGAAAAACTGGATAGACTCGGCTTGTACTCGCTGGAATTTAGAAGATTGAGGGGGGATCTTATAGAAACTTGCAAAATTCTTAAGGGGTTGGACAGGCTAGATGCAGGAAGATTGTTCCCGATGTTGGGGAAGCCCAGAACAAGGGGTCACAGCTTAAGGATAAGGGGGAAGTCTTCTAGGACCGAGATGAGAAAACATTTCTTCACACAGAGAGTGGTGAATCTGTGGAATTCTCTGCCACAGAAGGTAGTTGAGGCCAGTTCATTGGCTATATTTAAGAGGGAGTTAGATGTGGCCCTTGTGGCTAAAGGGATCAGGGGGTATGGAGAGAAGGCAGGTACGGGATACTGAGTTGGATGATCAGCCATGATCATATTGAATGGCGGTGCAGGCTCGAAGGACCGAATGGCCTACTCCTGCACCTATTTTCTATGTTTCTATGTGAACCAAAACAGCTCAGGTGGTTCTTTATGCCAGTGGGTGGAGGGATATGGATCAGGAACAGGCACATGAGATTAGTTTATCTTGGCAGTATGTTCAGCACAGACATTGTGGGCCGAATGGCCTGTTCTATGCTGTAGTGTTCTGCAACACTTTGCCTATTGCTGTGTATCTTTACAAACTCATAATAGAGCATCAAGTTAATAAAAACACGTCACCTGAATGGATGAGATCTCGTCCAGGGTGCTATGAGAAACCAAAGAGGAGATGGCGTAGTCCCCAAAGGAAACTTGTGTATCTTGGACATGGGTGAAGTGCCAAATGACAGATGGCTATTTTTTTTAAGGATAGGCCAGTATGCCTTATGTCAGTGATGGGGAAATGTACCAGAGAAATTAAAGGGAAGGATTAGTGCACATTTGGAAAGGCAGGGGCTGATCAGTTATAGTTGGCATGGCCTTTATGCTGGGGGAAATCCTATCTCACTAGTTTTGAGGTATTTAAGGAGATTTAAGGGAACATGGTAGATATTATCTAGATGGACACTGGGGAAGGCATTTGACAAAGTCCTTCATAGTAGGCTGGTCCAGAAGGTTAAGGACATGAACACATAGTGACAGGAGGTAAGGGGTAGTGGTAAATGATTGCCCTTCCAATTGGAGGTTTGGTATTTGTGATGTACCATTGAGATTGTGCCGGAGCCTTTGCTGTTCATGACATTAATGATTCCGGTCTGAATGTAGGAGGTCTAATTTGGTGAATTTGTAGAGGACCGGAAGGTTGGTAGTGTTGATAGTGAAGGAGATGGCCCTGGAACTACAGCAGGATAGAAATCTGGACGGAAGTCAGGCGGAGTGCTGACAAATGGGTTTCTATGTGACGCAAGGAGATCAATTTTGTAAAGTCAAATAGAGCATGTACAATAAATGGTGGGACACTACGGAATGTTGAAGAACAGAGGGACCATGGGGTTCATCTGCGTGGTTCCCTAAAGCTGCAACACAGGTAAATAGGGTATTGAAGAAAGCATATGGCATTATTGGCTTCATAACTTGGGCATAGAATGTAAAGGTTACATGCCCATGTTACAACTTTATAAAGCACTGGTTGGATCCATTTTGAATACTGTCAGCAGTTTTGATTGCTGCCAATAGAAAGAATGTGAGTAAGCTGGAGAGAATGCAGAGGAGATTCATAGAAACATAGACATAGAAAATAGGTGCAGGAGTAGGCCATTCGGCCCTTCAAGCCTGCACCGCCGTTCAATATGATCATGGCTGATCATCCAACTCAGTATCCCGTACCTGTCTTCTCTCCATACCCCCTGATCCCTTTAGCCACAAGGGCCACATCTAACTCCCTCTTAAATATAGCCAATGAACTGGCCTCAACTACCTTCTGTGGCAGAGAATTCCACAGATTCACCACTCTCTGTTGCCTGGATTGGAAGACTTCAGTTATAGAGAGGGATTGGATAAGCTTGGTTTGTTTTCCTTGGAACAAAGGAGGCTGAGAGTGACTTGTTGGAAGTATATAAATTTATACACAACAAAAAGATCGGGTTAATAGTCAGAAACATTTTCTCATGGTTGGAGTATCAAACACAAGCGGGAATGGGTTTATGGTGAGAGGAAGAAGTTGTTTTCTAAGGTAGTCAAAGAGAAAGTTTTATTATACAGAATGGTTGGCATCTGGAATTAATAGCAAAGACTGGTGGGGTTGCAAAACAAAAATCTAATTTGAGACATTTTAGAAGGGCACATGAAAGAGTAAGACACTGAAGATAGACAAAGTGCTGGAGTACCTCAGCAGATCAGGCAGCATCTTTGGAGAAAAAGGATTGGTGACATTTCGAGTCAGGATCCTTCCGGCCCAAAACACCACCATCCTTTTTCTCTGGGGATGCTGCCTGATCTGCTGAGATACTCCAGCACTGTGTATTTCTTCAGTATAAACCAGCATGTCCAGTTCCTTTCTGCACATTGAAGGATACTGACCAAGTATGGGTGGTAGTGTAGGTGAGCAACATAAGGTCAGCATGGACGTGGTGGGCTGAAGGGCCCATTTCTGAGCTGTTCAACCCTTAACTTGGCTTTCATTCAGTTGGCTCCACTGGGCGTGCCTGACGCCAAATGACTGAAATGTGTTCTGTCTGTATTCGGATCAGCTCCGTCATGGAAAGAGAGAACCAGGAAGATTTCAGTATAAGAAAATAACTGCAGATGCTGGTACAAACGTGAAGGGTCTCGACCCGAAACGTCGCCCATTCCTTCTCTCCCGAGATGCTGCCTGACCTGCTGAGTTACTCCAGCATTTTGTGAATAAATACCTTCAGGGAGATTTTAGCCTGTGCTCAAAACCTTTTTGAGTTGGTGTTGGGATGCAAGATCCCCTCTGCCTTGAGAATCCCTGGCCCATGATTGTTGTAGGCGGAGGGTGAGAATTTGGGATGGTATTGTCAGCTTTATTCCATATGTTAGGAGCACACAGAGCCCTGTGTCAGCAGCAGAAAGATCACTCCTGACAGTGTAATCAGTGAAAGAGCATATGGTCCCCACAATAGCCTCGTCAGTCGGCTCACAACCCAGAGTAGCAAGTTTTCCTCTATCCTGAAAGCCTGGGTTCACCCCTCTGGTGTAGAGGTGAATAGATTTACATCAGACTATCCTCCATTTACAATTTAGTTTTTAATCGAAAATGCAGTTATAACTGTGCACATGAGGATCTTGGTTGCAATGGCATTGTGACTGGGAGTTATTTGTGTACTTCCCTATGCAAATTGAGAATATGTTTGTGTTTCTTGCATATTAAAATCTACTGAAAAGTTGGGATGAGAAATAGAGAACCTGCCCCTAATGAATATTCAGTTTAGTTTATTATTGTCGCGTGTACCGAGGTACAGTGTAAAGCTTTTGTTTGCGTGCTATCCAGTCAAAGAAAAGACTAGACTTGAATACAGTCAAGCAGTACACAGATACAGGGTACAACATTTAGTGCAAGGATATAACAGTGATATTACAATACTTCATACACTTCACTTCCAATTTCCATCCTGCCCTTAAATATACCTGGACTATCTCCGACATCTCCCTCCCGTTTCTGGACCTCACCATCTCCATCACAGGAGACGGACTAGTGACTGACATCTGCTATAAACCCACTGACTCGCACAGCTATCTGAACTACACTTCTTCCCACCGGTCTCCTGCAAAAAGACAATCCCCTACTCCCAATTCCTCCGTCTACGCCGTATCTGCGCTCGGGATGAGGTGTTTCACACTAGGGCGTCAGAGATGTCCTCATTCTTCAGGAAACGGGGTTTCCCCTCTTCCATTATAGATGAGGCTCTCACTAGGGCCTCTTCTACATCCCGCAGCTCCGCTCTTGCTCCCCCTTCCCCCACTCGCAACAAGGACAGAATCCCCCTCATTCTCACCTTCCACCCCACCAGCCAGCGGATCCAACAAATCATCCAACATTTCCGTCACCTACAACGGGACCCCACCACTGGCCATATCTTCCCATCCCCTCCCCTCTCTGCGTTCCGCAGAGACCGTTCCCTCCGTAACTCCCTGGTCCACTCGTCCCTTCCTACTCAAACCACCCCATCCCCGGGCACTTTCCCCAGCAACCGCACGAGATGCAACATCTGTCCCTTTACCTCCCCCCTCAATTCCATCCAAGGACCCAAACACTCTTTCCAGGTGAGACAGAGGTTCACCTGCACCTCCTCCAACCTCATCTATTGCATCCGCTGCTCCAGATGTCAACTTATTTACATCGGCGAAACCAAGCGCAGGCTCGGCGATTGCTTCACTCAACACCTGCGCTCGGTCCGCGTTGGCCAAACTGGTCTCCCGGTGGCCGAGCACTTCAACTCCCCTCCCATTCCCAGTCTGTCCTTTCTGTCATGGGCCTCCTCCAGTGCCATAGTGAGGTCCACCGGAAATTGGAGGAACAGCACCTCGTATTTCGCCTGGGCAGCTTGCAGCCCAGTGGTATGAACATCGACTTCTCCAACTTTAGATAGTTCCTCTGTCCCTCTCTTCCCCTCCCCCTTCCCAGATCTCCCTCTATCTTCCTGTCTCCACCTATATCCTTCCTTTTTTCCCGCCCCCCTGACATCAGTCTGAAGAAGGGTCTCGACCCGAAACGTCACCCATTCCTTCTCTCCTGAGATGCTGCCTGACCTGCTGAGTTACTCCAGCATTTTGTGAATAAACACCTTTGATATTACAATACATCTATTCAATAATGTTACCCTCTAAACATAATCTATAGGGTTCTTGAGGCACCCTGAACCTAGAATGTGTTCATTTTTCACCGATACATTAGCATTGAATGTTCAGGAGGATGTAGTGTTGGAGGTGGTGTGTGAAAATATCAATTTAACAATTATACACCTTTTTTAAAATAGGATGTAATTTGATTTGTAGCAACAGTTATTCAATGTTCTGTAAATGTAGACCACGAGTCAAGTCAAAAGGGAACACCAGTGGTGGAGATGGCTTGGTGTTGGAATGATTTAAAAGCATTGCGCAATGCACTGCATTCTATGAAACCTTTGGTGCTGACATCTATGAATTGAATAAAATGAAGACTCTCTTTTGGTTGGGAAACTTGTTGCCAATTTATATGCTGCTGACAGCAAGACTCGAATCTCTGACTGTTTGCTGCTTGACTTGTATTTGCATTTTATGCAAGTTTGGGCATGTTATGTCTTGTTCAGCTGGCAAGTGTCCTTCAATCACTTTGATAAGGACAGCATTGTTACCTGGGCTTTGATCTGAGCTTCCAAGTTTCTGGATCAATGCAAGTGTGATGTTGTTAGCCGAAAGCTTTGAAACAGATGCATATATTCTAGCATTTTGCATCACCTACCTTGTGCAAGCTAGCTGACATCCAAAGCGTGATCTTTTTGCAAAGCAGCCAAGCATTTCCTGCCTTTGTGCTTTTGGAGTGCTTTGCAAGCTCACAATCTATATGGCCATATATGGCCTTGTACTTGTTGACTACCTCGGCCAAGAATATTAATGTTATGCCAAAGTGACCATAGACATTCCAGTCTCTTCTGTTATGTCTGAATGGAAGTCCTGTGCAGATCATTTGCAGCGAAACTGTGAATGAATGACTTTTTAAAAGATGATTGCTTTGAGAACAATCTAAACAATACTACACTTAACCCCTTCTGAAATGTGTAGAGACATAGAAAATAGGTGCAGGAGGAGGCCGTTCGGCCCTTTGAGCCAGCACCGCCATTCATTGTGATCATGGCTGATCGTCCACAATCAATAACGCATGCCTGCCTTCTCCCCATATCCATTGATTCCACTCGCCCCTGGAGCTCTATCTAACTCTCTCTTAAATCCATCCAATGATTTGGCTTCCACTGCCCCCTGTGGCAGAGAATTCCACAAATTCACAACTCTCTGGGTGAAAAAGTTTCTTCTCACCTCAGTTTTAAATGGCCTCCTCTTTTTTATTCTAAGACTGGCTCTGGTTCTGGACTCGCCCAACATTGGGAACATTTTTCCTGCATCTAGCTTGTCCAGTCCTTTTATAATTTTATATGTTTCTATAAGATCCCCTCATCCTTCTAAACTGTAGTCAATACAAGCCTAGTCTTTCCAATCTTTCCTCATATTACAGTCCCGCCATCCCAGGGGTCAATCTCGTGAACCTACGCTACACTGCTTCAATTACAAGGATGTCCTTCATCAAATTAGGAGACCAAAACTGTACACCATACTCCAGATGTGGTCTTACCAGGGCCCGATACAACTGCAGAAGAATCTCTCTACTCCTATACTGAAATCCTCTTGTTATGAAGGCCATTAGCTTCCTTCACGGCCTACTGTACCTGCATGCCAACTTTCAGTGACTGGTGTACAAGGACACCCAGGTCTCGCTGTACCTCCCCCTTGCCTAACCTAACACCATTGAGATAATAATCTGCCTCCTTGTTTTAGCTGCCAAAGTGGATAACCTCACATTTATCTATACTATTATGCTGCATCTGCCCCCTGTGGCAGAGAATTCCACAAATTCACAACTCTCCCACTCACTCAACCTGTCCAGGTCACCCTGCAACCTCCTAACATCCTCTTCACAGTTTACACTGTCGCCCAGCTTTGTGTCATCTGCAAACTTGCTAGTGTTGCTTCTAATTCCCTCTTCCAAATCATTAATATATATGGTAAACAGTTGTGGCCCCAACACCAAGCCTTGCGGCACTCCACTCGCCACTGCCTGCCATTCTGAAAAGGACCCGTTTACTCCTACTCTTTGCTTCCTGTCTGCCAACCAATTTTCTATCCATGTCAACACCCTACCCTCAACACCATGTGCTCCAATTTTAGTCACCAATCTCCTGTGTGGGACCTTATCAAATGCTTTCTGAAAGTCTAGATACACTACATCCACTGGCTCCCCTTCATCCATTGTAGGAAGGAACTGCAGATGCTGATTTAAACCAAAGATGGTCACAAAATGCTGGAGTAACTCAGCAGGACAGGCAGCATCTCTGGAGAGAAGGAATGGTGACGTTTCAGGTAGAGATCCTTCTGAAGACTGAAGAAGGGTCTCGACCGGAAAAGTCACCCATTCCTTCTCTCTGTTGATACTGTCTGTCCCGCTGAGTTACTCCAGCATTTCGTGTCTCCCTTCTGAAACCTATTGTGAAAAGTGCTGATCAAAATCTATAATTGGTTCATTTTAAACTTTTTTTTGGAAGCCGTTTGATTATTCTGATGTGCTTTCTACAGATAGTAGTGCCTCTCCCGGACCTCTTGTGTGAACTTGGGCAGTGAATGTGTTCAGTGGGTGAGAGGGAAGGATCGTGAACTCAGGATGTTGGCTGACATTTTTTTTTAAAAGCTACAATTTTCAAAAGAACTATGCTGCAAATGCACTGCAGATCAGTTGACATCTGTGGGGAACAAGAGCGTGGGTGAGAAACTTCTTGATCGGAATCACTTTAGAACATTAATGTTTCCACAGACACCTCTAATGTGCTGTGTTTTTAGAATTTTTCTGCTTTGTAGATTTCTGGTATCTACAGCAATTTGTTTGATGTTGCAGTCACTATGTTTTGTGGGATTTTGAATGATTGGCTATTTAAAATATATATATATATTATAATGGTATGGTAAAAGATCTGTATGTGAAAGATTTTCCAAGGTACCAGTGCAGTGAAGCCACCATTCTGGCCCCCTTATAAAAAGAAAAGGATATAAATGCATTGAGCACAGTCCATAAGTGAATAGGTCCTGGGTTCTATCACAAACAGTGGAAGAAATTCTCCATTCTTAAGAGTTTGGAAAAGTGAGGGGTGGAACAAGATTCCTAGCAGACATGAGCGGGTAGATGTTGTGATGTTTTAACCAGTAGGGGAAACCTCAAACCAGGGTGTTTTTAAGACTAGTTCAAGAGAGGTTTTTTTTTTTAAAGCAAGCAGATGCATGGATATGAATGTGTTTTGTTTTTGAAAGATTGAGGTATTGAGCCTGTGAGGCCTGGGGCAGATCAGCCATGATATTGATTACAGGCTAGGCTGGAGTGGCTTATCCCTGCTCCAGGTTTTGTATTTTTGTTTTGAGCATGGCAGACAGTGCAAATGGGCAATGGCTGTCATTTGATGAATTGATATCATGGCTTACAACAAATGCAAATATTCCTTGGGGCACAGTAATCCAACGGGAATCCAAAGTGGTCAGTCTGTGGCAAAGTTATGGTGGTATTGGATTAAAGAGAAAATGGTCCCTTTGGTAACAATAAACCTGAGATTTGAGGGTAATGAGAGATTTCATCAGAGACCAAGAAAGTTTGGGATCTAGAGAAACCCTCTTTTAGTAATGTTTCTATAGAAGAGTGAAAAGATAAAATGCGTAGGAAGGAACTGCAGATGCTGGTTTTCACTGAAGATAGACACAATGCTGGAGTAACTCAGCGGGACAGGCAGCATCTTTGGAGAGAAAGAATGGCACTCATCCAGCATTTTGTGTTTATCTGAGTTCAACCCTGACTATGGGTGCTGGCTGTACGGAGTTTGTACGTTCTCCCTGTGACTGCATGGGTTTTGTCCAGGTGCTCTAGTTTCCTCCCACACTCCAAAGACATACAGGGTTGTAGGTTAATTAGCTTTGCTAAAATCGTCTCCAGTGTGTAGGTTGGTGTTAGTATAGGGGGTAATCGGTGGTTGGCCTATTTCCATGTTGTATCTCTAAAGTCTAAAGAAAATACAGATGCTCCCGACTTACAATGCTTCGACTTGCGATACTTCTAGGACTCTGTCATCTACACTCCAAGGTTTTGAAAGTTATTGCTATGACAATATTGGTGGCATTAGGGATCTATCTGCACCTTTTTATTGTAGTTGGGCTTCAGTGGTAAAAGGAGCAATGTCAAAGCGGACATTGTAAGAATAATATTGCAAGGGACTGGCTTTGCATGGGTGGTATATAGACACTCCCAGACGTGGAAAGGGGACGTGTAAACTCTCACTTGTGCTTGCAATTCTTGAAGCCCACTGGCTCCTCCATGGTCTCTGCCTTGGAGCTCCTCCGTGGTCGCTGCTTTGGAGCTCCCTCATGGTCTCTGCCTTGGAGCTCCACCGTGGTCTCTGCCTTGGAGCTCCTCCGTGGTCGCTGCCTTGGAGCTCCCCCGTGGTCGCTGCCTTGGAGCTCCCCCGTGGTCGCTGCCTTGGAGCTCCCCCGTGGTCTCTGCCTTGGAGCTCCCCCGTGGTCTCTGCCTTGGAGCTCCCCCGTGGTCTCCAAGTCGAAAGGTTTGCGGGACATCTGTATCAGAGTTACAATCTCTCAGTTTCGAGTGCAAAAAGTCTGAGATTAGAGTGCATTATTTATGTAACAGCACACAGTCATATAGCACAGAAACAGGTCTTTCAGCCCAACTCGTGCATGCTGTCTAAAATGTCCCATCTAAACTGGTCCAATTTGGCCCATATATCTTCTAAACCTTTCCTATCCATGTAACTGTCCAAGTGATTTTTAAATGTTATTACACCTACCTCGACCACCCCTTTGGTAGCTCATTCCACATATCCACTATATTCTATGTGGGGAAAAAAATTGCCTGTCATGTTCCTATTAAAACTTTCCCCTCTCACTTTTAACTTGTGTCCCTGGTCCCCTTATGTTCCCCTACCCTAGGTAAAAGGCTCTGTGCATTCACCTGATTAATTCCCCTCATGAATTTATGCACCTCGATAAGAGCATCACATTGATTCTTATGCTCCAAGCAATAAAGTCCTTGCCCGATCTATCCCTATAGCTCGGGCCCTCGGGTCCATTATCTGCGTACAACTGCACTAGGAAATCCATGCTCCCCTGCTGCTAGCCTGCTGGACTTTGTTCGTTGAGGCTAACTATGTTCTAGTTTTTGAATATTTTACTACGTTTGTGTTGCAATTAGGAGAGTAATGGCCATCATTTGGGGGCTTTCTACCAAAACATCTTAGAAGCTTCAGATTATATATTGGGTTTTATCCCCTTTGCTTTTGCAGAAGTCAAGTCAAGTTTATTTGTCACATACACATAAATGTGCAGTGAAATGAAAGATTACCCACAGTCCAACACAAGAGCAATAAAAATAAGCAATAACACACACAATCAAACAAAAAGAAACATCCATCACAGTGAGTCTCCTCCAGTCACCTCCTCGCTGTGATGGAAGGCCAGAATGCTTTTTTCTCTTCCCCTGCCGTCTTCTCCCGCGGTCAGGCTGTTGTAGTTGCCACGTTCCATGCCGCGCCGGACGGTGGAAGGTCCGCAGCGGGCCGACCCAAGCCCTCTGATCCGGGGCGGGCAAAGATGCTGCCGCTGCACGTCGGGGCGGTCAGGTCTCCCGACATTGAAGCCCCCGCCGGGCAGAGAAAAATCCCGCGGCCGGACGGTGAAAGGTCCGCGGTGGGCCGACCCAAGCCCCGCGACTTGGGGCGGGCGAAGACGCTGCCGGAGCTCCCAATGTCGGCCCCCACCCAGGGACCTGCGAGCTTCCGACGTCCACGCGGCCGGAGCCTCCACAGGCGAGTCCCAGGTGGAGGCCGCCAGCTCCAGGGGTTTGGCCGGTGGTAGGCCGCAGCGGGAACGGAGACACGACCCAGAACAAAAGGTCGCGTCTCCGTTCAGAAGAGACAACTTGACATTTACAGTTCCCGCCCCCCCCCCCCCCCCCCCCCATAGTACACAACCCCCAAAAAACTACATCACATTTACAGTACAATCAAGACAAAAAAACAACATAAAAACACAAAGACAGGCGGACTGCAGGTACGCCGCAGCTGCTAGGGCAGTGCAGTTCTGTAGTTTCTCAGGTGTCCCAATCCTTTGTGGGTCTGACAGTTCTGGGCAGGCAGTCTTCAACTCTGGTTAGTTTGGAATGTTACATTGTTCCTAATATATGTGCATGAATTCTGCCTACTCCTGTCAGAGACTTGGTGTCGTCGCTAGAACAGACTAAAATTTGAGCAGTCATTGACACATTTTGTAAATGCCCAACTAGACACACATGCCAGAAATAGTTGTATCCACAGAAAGAAAGCATTCAATGTTTTCTGTAAATAATTTTCTTTTAAGACAGCTATGTGAAAGATTAACTCTCTCTTTCCAGGGATGCTGCTGGAGTATTTTGAGGATCAATTAACTGCATTTTTTTGTGTGGTTATGTGACTGGGTTCTTGTTGCTTATCACAAGCTCTACAACCCTTTTATTTCTGCAGGTTGTGAAGACCATTGGACTGCGTGAGGTCTGGTTCTTTGGGCTTCAGTACCAAGACACAAAAGGCTTCTCCACTTGGTTAAAACTCAACAAAAAGGTCAGTAGTTAAGAAATATTCCAGGGAACACCCATTAATGTGTTGCTGGTGTTTAATATATATTTATATATATTTGAGGGGGAAAAAGTTTTCATTGTCTCTAATGTTTATTAAGTTTGGCTTTGTATGACATTCTAACATGAATCAAAGTGGAGCATCATGTGACGTGTTTTTTAAGGCATGTGGGGTCGGGCATGATCTTCATCTGGACCCCAGGGGAAAGATTTAAAAGGGATATGAGGGGCATTTTCCCCCACACAAGCTGGTGTGTACATGGAATGAGCTGCCAGAGGGAGTGGTAGGTACAGGTATTTACATTGCACTTGGACCAATACATGGATCAGAATGTTGTTGGAGGGATATGGGCCAGGCATGGGCAAGTGGGACTAGCTCAACTAAATAATTTGATCTTTATGGATCAGTTGGGCTGCAGAGCCTGTTTCCATGTTTGGATTTGGACTCTTGCATACTAAATACTTTCAGCAAGTCACTGGTAAATTTTCTAAAATGCATATGAAATTGTGTATATTTAAAAATCAACCAACCTTTTTCGGCAGTAATCCATGAGATGAATATATCCTTGCCAAAAAGTTTTACAGATTCGACGGACCATTTGATCTATTCTTGCAATTATTTGAATTGGAAGTTATTCTATGGTATCTTGAACCTACGTAGAATAAAAATACCAGGCCTACTGGAGCCTTCATTTAGACGGGCTGTTTCGCACTTCTGTAGGGTGTTTCCCTACAACAGCTTATCCTTGCAGTCCTGTTGAAACTGGGCTGATGGCACTTGTTGTTTGGGAGGGGACGGTGGGGAGAGAAACTACCATACTTAGTAATGGAGAATTTCTAAGCTTGACACCGTCCGGTCGTATTTTTGCTTCAACCTGGTTGTTTTGCTCTTTCAGCATTGTGCCTCCTGTGCCATCAATTGGCAATTCCTCTGGGTTTCTTACTTGCTGGTCTGCTGATCAGGATGCTTGTCCTGTGTGTGTCTGGCTGGTTAAATAATTGACTTTCTTATCTTTAGAAAATCAACCATTGGCATATAATATAAAAGTGGTCTTTGAACAAAGACTTGCAGATAAATATTTTCTCATGAATAAACCAATAGAAACATAGAAACATAGAAAATAGGTGCAGGAATAGGCCATTCGGCCCTTCGAGCCTGCACCGCCATTCAATATGATCATGGCTGATCATCCAGCTCAGTAGCCTGTACCTGCCTTCTCTCCATACCCCCTGATCCCTTTAGCAAAAAGGGCCACATCTAACTCCCTCTTAAATATAGCCAATGAACTGGCCTCAACTACCTTCTGTGGCAGAGAATTCCACAGACTCACCACTCTCTGTGTGAAGAAATGTTTTCTCATCTCGGTCCTAAAAGACTTCCCCCTTATCCTTAAGCTGTGACCCCTGGTTCTGGACTCCCCCAACATTGGGAACAATCTTCCCGCATCTAGCCTCTCCAACCCCTTAAGAATTTTATATGTTTCTATAAGATCTCCCCTCAGTCTTCTAAATTCCAGCGAGTACAAGCCCAGTCTATCCAGTCTTTCCTCATATGAAAGTCCCACCATCCCAGGGATCAATCTGGTGAACCTTCTCTGTACTCCCTCTAAGGCAAGAATGTTAGGAGACCAAAACTGCACACAATACTCCAGGTGCGGTCTCACCAAGGCCCTGTACAACTGCAGCAGAACCTCCCTGCTCCTAAACTCAAATCCTCTTGCTATGAATGCCAACATACCATTCGCTTTCTTCACTGCCTGCTGCACCTGCATGCTTGCTTTCAATGACTGGTGCACCATGACACCCAGGTCACGTTGCATCTCCCCTTCTCCCAATCGGTCACCATTCAGGTAATACTCTGCTTTCCTGTTCTTGCCGCTAAAGTGGATAACTTCACATTTATCCACATTATATTGCATCTGCCATGCATTTGCCCACTCGCCTAATCTATCCAAGTCACTCTGCAGCCTCCTAGCATCCTCCTCGCAGCTAACACTGCCACCCAGCTTCGTGCCATCCGCAAACTTAGAGATGTTGCATTCAATTCCCTCGTCCAAATCATTAATATACACTGTAAATAACTGGGGTCCCAGCACTGAGCCTTGCGGTACCCCACTAGTCACTGCCTGCCATTCCGAAAAGGACCCGTTTATTCCTACTCTTTGCTTCCTGTCCGCCAACCAATTTTCTATCCACCTCAACACTGAACCCTCAATACCGTGTGCTTTAAGTTTGTACACCAATGTCCTATGTGGGACCTTATCGAAGGCCTTCTGAAAGTCCAGATATAACACATCGACTGGTTCTCCCTTATCCACTCTACTAGTTACATCCTCGAAAAATTCTATAAGATTCGTCAGACATGATTTGCCTTTGGTAAATCCATGCTGACTTTGTCCGATGATTTCACCACTTTCCAAATGTGATGCTATCACATCTTTAATAACTGACTCTAGCATTTTCCCCACTACCGATGTTAGGCTAACTGGTCTATAATTCCCCGTTTTCTCTCTCCCTCCCTTTTTAAAAAGTGGGGTTACATTAGCTACCCTCCAGTCCTCAGGAACTACTCCAGAATCTAAAGAGCTTTGAAAAATATCACTAATGCATCCACTATTTCTGAGGCTACTTCCTTAAGCATTCTGGGATGCAGCCTATCTGGCCCTGGGGATTTATCTGCCTTTAATCCATTTAATTTACCTAACACCACTTCCCGACTAACCTGGATTTCCCTCAGTTCCTCCATCTCATTAGACCCCCGGTCCCCCGCTATTTCCGGCAGACGGTTTATGTCTTCCTTAGTGAAGACAGAACCAAAGTATTTGTTCAATTGGTCTGCCATCTCCTTGTTCCCTATGATCAATTCACCTGTTTCCGACTGCAAGGGACCTACATTTGTCTTAACTAATCTTTTTCTCTTGACATATCTATAAAAGCTTTTACAGTCAGTTTTTATGTTCCTTGCCAGTTTTCCCTCATAATCTATTTTCCCTTTCCTAATTAAGCCCTTTGTCCTCCTCTGCTGGACTCTGAATTTCTCCCAGTCCTCTGGTATGCTACTTTTTCTGGCTAATCTGTATGCTTCATCTTTTGTTTTAATACTATCCTTGATTTCCCTTGTTAGCCACGGATGCACTACCTTTCCTGGTTTGTTCTTTTGCCAAACTGGGATGAACACTTGTTATAGTTCATCCATGCGACCTTTAAATGCCTTCCATTGCATGTCCACCGTCAACCCTTTCAGCATCAATCGCCAGTCTATCTTGGACAATTCACGCCTCATACCCTCAAAGTTACCTTTCTTTAAGTTCAGAACACTTGTTTCTGTATTGACTTTGTCACTCTCCATCCTAATGAAGAACTCTACCATATTATGATCACTCTTGCCCAAGGGGCCTCGCACAACAAGACTGCTAACTAACCCTTCCTCATTAATCAATACCCAGTCTAGAATGGCCTGTTCTCTCGTTGGTTCCTCGACATGTTGGTTTAGAAAACCATCTTTCAAACATTCCAAGAAATCCTCTTCCTCAGCACCCCTGCCAGTTTGGTTCACCCAATCTATATGTAGATTGAAGTCACCCATTATAACTGCTGCACCTTTAGTGCACGCATTTCTAATTTCCTGCCTGATGCCATCCCCAACCTCACTACTGCTGTTAGGTGGCCTGTACACAACTCCCACTAGCGTTTTCTGCCCCTTAGTGTTTCGTAGCTCTATCCATATCGATTCCACTTCCTCCAAGCTAATGTCCTTCCTTTCCACTGCTTTAATCTCCTCTCTAACCAGTAACGCTACCCCACCTCCTTTTCCTTTCTGTCTATCCCGCCTGAATATAGAATATCCCTGGATGTTGAGCTCCCAGCCTTGGTCACCCTGGAGCCATGTCTCCGTAATCCCAACTATATCATAATCATTAATAACTATCTCCACATTTAATTCATCCACCTTATTACATATACTCCTTGCATTGAGACACAAAGCCTTCAGGCTTGTTTTTACAACTCTCTTACCTTTTATACAATTATGTTGAAAAGTGGCCCTTTTTGATTTTTGCCCTGGATTTGTCTGCCTGCCACTTTTACTTTCACCTTGCTACCTGTTGCTTCTTCCCTCATTTTACACCCCTCTGTCCCTTATAATTGAATCCCCTATCACTATAGCCCTTCCACTCTTTTTCCTCCCCTCTCTTGCCGCAGAGCCATGAACTTGGCTGCTGCTGCCTTCCCCGATGAGCCATCTCCCCCAACAGTATCCAAAATGGCATATCTGTTTAGGAGGGAGATGACCGCAGGGGACTCCTGCACTACCTGCCTACTGCTACGCTGGCTAGTGGCCACCCGTTTCCTTTCTGCCCGCTTAACTTTTACCTGTGGTGTGGCCAACTCACTATACGTGCTATCCACGACCTTCTCAGCATCGTGGATGCTCCAGAATGAGTCCAACCGCAGCTCCAACCGTTCAATACGGTTTGCCAGGAGCTGCAGCTGGACACACTTCCTGCACATGTAGTCATCAGGGACACCGACAATATCCCTGATCTCCCACATGTTGCAGGATGAGCATTCCACGGGGCCGATCTCACCTGACATGTCTTACCCCCAAATTAAATCAAATCCCTCTTAATCCTTTAAACTGTACCTTGGGCGTGGGGAAGAGAGTGGAAGTTTTGTTGCCTCCATCACAGTGAGGGGGTGTTTGGAGTCACTGTGATGGACGTTTGTGTTGGGGCTATGTGTCTTGTGTTCTTTTTTTTTCTATGACTGCTATGTAGTTTCGTTCGGTACTTCGGTACCGAACGTCAAATAAAGCTCTGTTATACTGTTATACTGTTGTATGTCCACTCTAACAGCCTGAAGGGGTAAATATGGTGGTTGGCAGAATAGTCATACAGTGTGAAAGCAGGCCCACCTGCCTGTATTTGCTCCATATCCCTCTAAACCTGTCCCATACATATACCTGTCTAAATGTTTCTTAAACTTTGTGATGGTACCTGCTTCAACGACCTCCAGAGCTCTTTCCATACACCCACCACCCTTTGTGTGGAAAAAGTTACCCCTCGAGTTCCTCTAAAAAAATCTTCTCCCCCCTCACCCGTAAACCTATGTCCTCTAGTTCTTGAATCTCCTACTCCAGGCAAGAGACTATGTGCGTCTTCTACCTGATCTATTCCTCTCATGATTTTGTACACCTCGATAAGATCACCCCTCATCCTCCTGAGCTTAAACGACTAGTCCTAGCCTGCTCAACCTCTCCCTATAGCTTAGGCCCTTGAGTCCCGACAACATCTTTGTAAATGTTGGCAGAATGGCCAACTATTGAACCTCGTATTTATTAAAGGTTAAATTTTAAACTGGTCTGACTTCTACAAGGTATCTTAACTGACAAACCATGAGCCAATCTTTTGAAGCATTTCCTTTGTAACCTTTTTTCCCCTGAGTAAACAAGTCAATCTATTACAGTTTGCTAAGACCAAATAAATAAAAATCCAGCCATGCTCTAACAGCTGGTAATGGCATGTTGCCCTGCAATAACTGGCAGACGGTCAGAAAGGTATCTCATTTTAGTCACGCCCAGCACATTAGCAATGACTTTATTGAACAAATAGAGTAAGAACTCAATAGAACATTCTTCTGTTAAAGTATTTTCATGAATCTCGTGGTATTTTAAATTTGGTGGTGAAATGGGCAAAGTATTATTATTTGAGAAATATGTTCTAACAAAGTGGTGTCCTTCACGTGTTTGATCAAGTTCCAGCATGTCTCATTTGGGTGGATGCTAAGTTTCCATGTTGTCATTTTATTTTAAAGCAGGAAATGTGCCCTTTACCTTGGCCAAGATACAGTTATCACAATGCTATTTTTGATGCATTACTCACATTGAACAATCGCCATATTTGCAGAAAGAATTCATTCACGTTAAGAGTTTAATTCTTGCACTTCTTGTAATCTGGGATAAAACACGTGTCATTTTGTCCTGGTGGGTAAGCAGCTGTTTGCCAGACCTCTGGAAATAATGTCACTTCCAAAACAATTATAGATATGAAAGAATAGTCTATTGAAATGAGTCGGGTTTAAAATGTAGCGGTAGCGCAGCGGTAGAGTTGCTGCTTTACAGCGGTAGAGTTACTGCTTTACAGCGAATGCAGCGCCGGAGACTCGGGTTCGATCCTGACTACGGGTGCTGCACTGTAAGGAGTTTGTACGTTCTCCCCGTGACCTGCGTGGGTTTTCTCCGAGATCTTCGGTTTCCTCCCACACTCCAAAGACGTACAGGTATGTAGGTTAATTGGCTGGGTAAATATATATTTTTTTAAATTGTCCCTAATGGGTGTAGGATAGTGTTAATGTGCGGGGATCGCTGGGCGGCACGGACTTGGAGGGCCGAAAAGGCCTGTTTCCGGCTGTATATATATATGATATGATATGAAAATGGAGAGGAATAGTTGGGTGATATTTTGATGGGAAGTATGAGAAGCTGTACCGAGTTAAAGGGTGTATTAAGTGCAAAGAATGAGTGATCTAAAAGTGTACAGATATTAACTGGTATAATGAGAAAGCATTAGTTTCACCTCCAATCTTACACCAAATTTTCCGGTTTGGAAAGAATAGTTCCAGATATATTTGTGAATAGACTGCTGGAGTTGGGAAGGTCCTTGCTGTGTGGGAGGTTGGGTGAATTTGATGTTTTGAAATCGATGAAGGGTTTAGCTTGGGTTTCCAAAACCCAAATATGCACATTTTAATTGACTGGCAAAAGAACCAGAGGCAACATAAGGATAGGGCTTTGAGTAGTAATAGGTTTGGGTATCGAGTGCACTTCATGAATAGGTAATGGAAACTGGCAGTGACCTTCAAAAGGAGGGGGAGGGGG
This sequence comes from Rhinoraja longicauda, assembly GCF_053455715.1. Taxonomy (NCBI): domain Eukaryota; kingdom Metazoa; phylum Chordata; class Chondrichthyes; order Rajiformes; family Arhynchobatidae; genus Rhinoraja; species Rhinoraja longicauda. The sequence goes on along the minus strand of NC_135967.1, from coordinate 38,158,213 downwards.
GGGGGGATTACAGGGGTCTTTCGGTTGGCAAAGATGGGAGACGGTGATCTTCAAGTCATGAATGACCATGTCCTGATGTGTAATTCAACAGCAAAGCACTGGAGCCTTTTTTTCCTTATTGAGCATCACCTGGTTACTTTCAAAGGCATGAAAGGTACTTCCATACAATTCAAAGTACATCCAAGCTGATAGTGTTCAGATTTGTACTGTCTTTTCCAATAGGCCATTATGATAGAGCTGACCCTTAACTGACTTGTGGTGCTCATGCCATGCTATTTATTGCAGTTCTATTGAAAGTACTTCCTGTAACTATTTTTGGCAAGAACTTTAACTTGATCCAGATTAGTTTTTTTATTAGAAAATTGAGTTAGATTTGGGATCTCTAATCCTCGTGTGATCTTGCACAAGTTATGATTAGGACATTAGTGTTCAAATAGGGATTGAGAAAATACTTAGTGAAAATATTCACTGGAATTTAGAAGGATGAGAGGGGATTTTATAGAAACATATAAAATTCTTAAAGGATTGGACGGGCTCGATGCAGGAAAAATATTCCCGATGTTGGGGGAGTCCAGAACCAAGGGTCACAGTTTAAGAATAAGGGGTAGGCCATTTAGGACTGAGATGAGGAAGAACTTTTTCACCCAGAGAGTTGGGAATCTGTGGAACTCTCTGCCACAGAAGGCAGTGGATTGCAATTCACTGGTTGTTTTCAAAAGAGAGTTAGATTTGGCTCTTGGGGCTAAAGGAATCAAGGGATTATGGGGGAAAAAGCCAGAACGGGGACCTGATTTTAGATGATCAGCCATGATCATATGGAATGGCGGTGCTGGCTCAAAGGGCTGAATGGCCTACTCCTGCGCCCATTTAAAAAAATGTTACTTCTCTTTAAAATTACTTTCTTCTTCCAGGTAACTCAGCAGGATGTCCGTAAGGAAAGTCCACTTCTTTTCAAGTTCAGAGCAAAGTTTTTTCCAGAAGACGTCTCTGAAGAACTGATTCAGGAAATCACCCAGCGCCTCTTCTTTCTCCAAGTGAAAGAGGGTATTCTGAATGATGACATCTACTGTCCCCCAGAAACGGCTGTGTTGCTGGCCTCTTATGCTGTGCAGGTCAAATATGGCGATTTCAATAAAGAGTCCCACAAGACCGGTTACCTGTCAAATGACCACCTACTTCCACAGCGGTGAGTATCTTTGTTTCTAAAATAACCATGGTTTGAATTTGCTTCACATTAATGTGTGCTGCCTCATTTACTTCTGTCAAAGAAGCAGGATTGTAAAATCTATATTTCTAACGTGTGATCTAAATTTTCTTATATTTGCATCACATCTCAGCAAAAAAAAAATTCGGGTGCCAAAATAGTTCTGACTATCTCTGGAGAGGCAAAGGTAAAAATAAAGCTTTTGGAACTTTTAAGTTTTGAGAATTTTGCTTAGTTACCAATTTCACAATCAATATGGTCAGTAATCAGATGAAATGAGATTCCTACTTTAAAGTGTTCAGTGGTCTTTAGACTTTAGACTTTAGAGATACAGCGTGGAAATGGGCCATTCGGCCCACCGAGTCCATGCCGACTAGCAAGCACCCGTAACTTGCACTATCCTACACACTAGGGACAATTTACAATTTTTACCGAAGCCAATTAACCTACAAACCTGTATGTCTTTGGAATGTGGGAGGAAATGGAGAGAATGTACGAACTCCGTACAGAGAGCACCCATAGTCAGGATTGAACCTGGATCTCTGGCGTTGTAAGGCAGCAACTCTACTGCTGTGCCATTATGCTGCCAATCTATTGATAACAACAGTGAACCATGAAACCTCAACCCATGCAAACTGAAGGCGAAGCTGTAGTTTTTTGTAATTTGCTGGTTGTGAAATTAATGGCCATCCATCAAGGCAAACAATTAGATTGTGTACCAGCATTAGTAATGATTCTTGCTCTTGATCTGTAGATACCAATCCATCCCCGACTAGGTATTGGTTGGGCACATGAGTTGGTCTTGGTGGATATGCTTTCTTCAGAGGAACAACCTCACAGCAAGAAATGAAGGAAAGCTCCATTGGTGCAGATGATACCCAGTTGCACCATAGAGTTGAGAAATCAGTTTTGCACAAATGACCATTTGAATTTCAAATTTAAGTTTTGATACATTATGTTGAAATGCATTTTAATTTGTTTAAAAATCTGAATCAGTTTAATGTAATATTGATGTCTTATTTCGTGTGCTAGTCCTTTATTTGTTCATGATCTATGTCAACCATCTATGTTTATTTTAAAAAACATGTCCTATGGTAACCATCCATATCCCTATTTCATGTTGGTTAATGGCTTCTTTTAGCTGGCTTTTGCATGCTGTGTTATGATACCATTCTCTTGTTTATGCATGCAAATCTCTATTTTTCTTTTGGACTTTTTTTAAAATGCTCCTCTTTGTTAGTCTTTTGTTACGGCTAGTCTGTTGCCTTTGTTTTTGATTGCAGTGTTAATTATTGAAAAAGTTATATCTTTGTAAACCCAGATTGCTGCTCTGGTTTATAATAAAGTTGAATGTTTAACTCCTTTTCAGTGCCAAGAGAAAGAGGTGACTTTTTTCCTTGAACTTTTATCCTCTATTGCCATAGAGTAGGTTACTTCCCAAGGACACCGATCCTGGTTCTCTAAAGCTCCATATTCTCTACCAACAAGTGGTTCTTAATTCCAAATCTTGGTGCACAATGTAGAGGAAGGAACGGCAGATGCTGGTTTATACTGAAGATAGATACAAAATGCTGGAGTAACTCGCCAGCTCGGGTAGTATCTCTGGAGAAAAGAAATAGGTGCCATTTCTGAAGAAGTGTTTTCACCCGAAACTCACCTATTCCTTTTCTCCACAGATGCTGTCTGACTCACTGAGTTGCTCCAGCATTGTGTGTCTATCTTAGTGCTCTATGCTGCACTATTCTACAGAATCCATCAGGGGAGGTCTGGCATTTACCCCTTAACGGCCTTTAATGTTATTAGCCCATAGTTGGCTAGAACTGGAATAAAATTCCTTGGAAACTATTCTCTAAAGCAAAACCTGCTGCTCTGAGAATGAAGCTTTTCATTTTCATTATCCCAGCTTGAACAATGTAGAGCACCGCGAAATAGAAACTTGAAGTGAATTCCAGAGTTGGTACCTTGGTAGATAGCACCGCAAATGAACTTAAATTTGGATGTACAGGAAGGGAGGATTAGAAAATTGTACATGTGAGGACTGGAAGGCCAGATGTGGAGCAAATTAGGGTAGAGATTTGTGAGGTTGATACCTAGAGTTTTGTAAATGATGCGTTAGTTCAAGCAAAACAGATTTTGAAATGGTAAGCCTGGTGAATGAGATTTGGTGTCATTTGTGATTTAAGCAACAGATTTGGGTAATCTCAAACTGGGACACATGAGGGAGACCTGCTGGGATTTTATCCGAATAGTCGGGCTTATAGGTAACAAAGATGAGAATTTTGGTAGAAGACCAGTAGGGTGAAGGAAGACCCTAAAGAAATGGAAATAGGTGGCATAATGTGATATGTGGCACAGCTGTAAAGTTGCTGCCTTACGGCGCCAGAGATACTGGTTCAGTTCCGACAATGGGTGCTGTTTGTACGGAGTTTGTAAGCGTGTAGGAAGGAACTGCAAATGCTGGTTTAAACCGAAGATTGGCACAAAATACTGGAGTAACTCAGCGGGAAAGGCAGCATCTCTGGAGAGAAGGAATGGGTGATGTTTCGAGTCGAGACCCTTCTTCAGACTAGAGTCAGGGGAAAGGGAAATAAGAGGTAAAGATGGAAATGTAGAGAGATATAGAACAAATGAATGAAAGATATGCAAAAAAGTCACGATGATAAAGGAAACAGACTGCTGTTTGCTAGGTGAGAACGAGAAGCTGGTGCGACTTGATTGGGGGAGGGATGGAGAGAGAGGGAATGCAGGGGTTACTTGAAGTTAGAGAAATCAATCTTCATCCCACTGGGTTGTAAGCTGCCCAAGCTTGGCAGGAACAGCATCTCATATTTCGCTTGGGCAGCTTCCAACCCAAAAGATGGTAGATTGTCCCTTGTGTGTAGGATAGTGTTAGTGTGCGGTGATCACTGATTGGCACAGACTTGGTGGTCTAAAAGGCCTGTTTCTGTGCTATCTCTCTAATCTAAACTAAGTGAAATGAAGTGGATTGCAAGTAGTCTGTTTTGATTTCTCAATTTTGGGGGAGATTTAGAGATGGTTGTGGAATTAATTCAATTTCATTTATGGGGAACATTTTTGTCCATCCAGAAGGGAATGCCAGATGGGTGGACAACTTGGAGAAGGAGAAATCAAGGGAAGATAAAGAAAAGGCAGAACCTAAAGTTTCCCATTTGGCCAAACAGTTAAATTGAGGTCAACTTCGTACTTTGTGATTTAGGAGTTGAGATTATGAACCAAACCTGGTTCATTCGAGGCCACTGTAATCAGTCGTTATGATATTTTAATTTTAAACTGGATGCATGAAGATAATAGTACATCTTGGACACTTTTGCCTTTTTTTTCCCAATGCAATAATTCCAGGTTTTAGCTTGTAATTGTCCAGATATCGTTTGTTTGGCTAATTTGTTATGATTCATTTAACAAGAATAATGGGTAGGCTATACTACACCTTAAGTAGTACCTTTCTTGTTTCCTTCCATCTGTCTATCTTTGTGCTTGTAAATGCCCCTTTTCATTGTCCACCCAGATTTCTTAATGGTTCCTCGTCCTCAAATGGAAGGCAAATCCTCCCACTTTTAGGAAGGGGATGAGGAGAAATTTATTTAGTTAGAGGGTGGTGAATCTGGATTTTTTTTGCCAGAGAAGGCTGTAGAGGCCAAGTCAATGGAAATTTTTAAGGCAGAGATAGATAGATTCTTGATTAGTACGGGTGTCAGAGGTTATGGGGAGATGGCAGGAGAATTGGGTTAGGAGGGAGAAGCCAGATCAGCCATGATTGAATGGCGGAGTAGACGATAGGCCAAATGGCCTAATTCTACTATTCCTTATGATATTATGACTTGGGGCATTCTCTAGTTTATCCTGCCACATGGGGACATTCAGCTGTAGATTGGCTGTGATACATGCTGCCTTTTTGAGTCTGTCTCTGACTCATCACGGGTTTTTTTCAAAGACCTCCCTTCAGGGGAAACTCCATGATCCTACTGCATGAAGTCTTTCTTCATGCACTTTAAACTTTTCAAAAGATTGTATGATCTAAGCACCACCTATGTTTATTCTTTAATTTTGGCGTCTGAAGCTGAATTGGCTCACTAATTGCCATTATGGATTTGGCATGTGGTAAATTGGTGGTTCAATTGTCAGTCAACAGCTGCTGCATTGTTGCTCCCTTCAATGGGAAGAATAGGAACACTGCTAGCTGGCACCTACCCCACCCCTTACAAATTTCTGGAACTCCTGCTAATTAAAGATGTATCCCAAATGCGATCTGTTTGAAATCCAATGCAGACTGAGTCCTGAAACTCATGCCCAATTTGTGTGGGATTCCTTTATTTTTTTGCGTGTGATAATTGTGTGAACCATTTGCCTCTCCTTTTCAGTGTCCTCGAACAACACAAGTTGAACAAAGAACAGTGGGAGGATCGAATCCAAATCTGGCACGAGGAACATCGAGGAATGATCAGGTCTTTATTTAACCCTTTTAAATTAAATACGAAATTATAACTTGCATTATTTACCAGAAGCATTGAAATCGCTAACATTCAGTCACTAGTCTTTCCCTCCTGATTTCCATCATCTGCATAGAAATGGGGTTTCCTACCTTGCCTGAAATGTCTTGTTTAAATCTAAAATAGTAACCATGTATATTGATGCCAATGTTAATAACGGCACGGAAAGTCAATACTGCAATTTTAGGATTTAAAATTTTGGGATGAGTCAAGAGTGCACGTTTTGTGATGTACTATATGACGGGTTGGTAAGTCTTGCTGTGGAGCCACATGCATCGTAGTCATATTGCACGGAAACAGGTCCTTAGGCTCAACTTGTCCATGCCAACCAAGATGACCCATCTACACTAGTCCCACCTGCCTGCAATTGACCCACACTCATCAAACCTTTTCCTATCCATGTACCTGTCTAAATGTTGCTATAGCAACTGCCTCCTAGCAGGTCATTCCATGTCTCAACCACCCTCTATGAAAATGTTGCCTCTCGGGCACCTATTAAATCTTTTACCTCTCATCTTATGTTGAAAGACTGGAGCGACTAGGCTTGTATACACTGGAATTTAGAAGGATGAGAGGAGATCTTATCGAAATGTATAAGATTATTAAGGGGTTGGACACGTTAGAGGCAGGAAACATGTTCCCAATGTTGGGGGAGTCCAGAACAAGGGGCCACAGTTTAAGAATAAGGGGTAGGCCATTTAGAACTGAGATGAGGAAAAACTTTTTCAGTCAGAGTTGTGAATCTGTGGAATTCTCTGCCTCAGAAGGCAGTGGAGGCCAATTCTTAAGAGCTGGATAGAGCTCTTAAGGATAGCAGAGTCAGGGGGTATGGGGAGAAGGCAGGAACAGGGTACTGATTGAGAATGATCAGCCATGATCACATTGAATGGCGGTGCTGGCTCGAAGGGCCGAATGGCCTCCTCCTGCACCTATTGTCTATTATCTTAAACCTCAGTCCCCTGGTTCTTAGTTTCACCTATTCTGGGTAAAAGACTCTGAATTTACCCCATCTATTCTCCTTGTGATCTTGTACAACTCTATAAGATCATGCCTTAGCCACCTGCGCTCCAAGGAATAAAATCCTAGCCTGCCCAATCTCTCCCTATAACTCAGGCCCTCGTGTCCTGGCAACATCCTTGTAAATCTTCTCTGCACTTGCCACTGCGAACCTATGCCCAATGCAATGCTGTTCGAGTTTTACTGCCCGCTCTCTCCCCACTACTGCCTTTCCGCCACACTGCATGCTAACCATAATATAGAGGTCTGTAATTGCGAGGGTTTGCTGTACGAACAAAACTTATGATAGAAATTAAATCCTAAAACTGTAATTTAAGTTATTTGTACTTGAAGTAAAATGGTTCAACTCTACACTAAATGCATTCATATTGATGTTTGAGGTTTCAATATTGTTTTTTTTTACATGTTCTGAATCTATTAAAAATAAGGCTACATGGAAATATGTAGGGATTTTTTTTTTTTTTTTTTTGCCCAAGCCAATTTCATTGCTCAATGCTGAACTAAAGCTCCTGCACAAATGTTTTTGTTCCAGATTTAATGTTGCAAATGAGTCCTTTTGAAAAGTTAAACCAAGTGCCAAGCACTTTGCCGTGAATAGATTGTGTACCAGGCTCCGTGAAGCCATCCTATTGTGGTGAAAATGATCCTGGTAACTTTTTGGATTTTGTTTTCAGTCCAGGTTATAATTTGCCATTCTCTGATTTGCTTTTCAACAAGGTTTTATCATGGACTGTAACAATGTTGTAGCAGAAAATATTAAAAAGCCCTATCTCTGACCAAGCGTCCTCCACCTGAAACACCAGCTCTTTTCCTTATTCCGTATACAGATGTGGAATGTTCTCAGCCCCTCTAGCCATTTTTTCATATTTTCAGCATCTGAAGTTATTTGGTCTTCTGCCTCCGCTGTAAATTTGTCGTTCTTTTAAACATTATTATTGACTCTGATTTTCTTCAACAGGGAGGATGCCATGATGGAATATCTGAAAATTGCTCAAGATCTTGAAATGTATGGAGTTAACTACTTCAGTATCAAAAACAAAAAAGGCTCTGAGCTCTGGCTTGGTGTTGATGCTCTTGGATTGAACATCTATGAACATGATGACCGGTAACTTTGTCAAGAGATTGCACCTGCACTGTATGAGAGAGATATTTTGAAGGAACCTTTAACAACCTTGTTTTTCCCTGCTGACCTAAACATAATTTGCCATTTGTGGAGAAGAAAGGAGGGAGAGAGAAAACTGGGAAATATAGACTAGTTAGCCTGACATCAGTAGTGGGCAATAATGGCAGTGCATTTGGAAAGCAGTGACGGGATCGGTCAAAGTCAGCATGGGTTTATGAAGCGGAAATCATGCTTGACTAATCTTCCGGAATTTTTTGAGGATGTAGCAAGTAGTATGGATAAGGGAGAGCCAGTGGATGTGGTGTATCTGGACTTCCAAAAAGCCTGACACGGTCCCACACAAGCGATTAATGTGCAAAATTAGAGCACGTGGTATTGAGGGTAGGGTACTGACATGGATAGAGAGCTGTTTGGCAGACAGGAGGCAAAGAGTAGGAATTAACTGGTCCTTTTCAGAATGGCAGGCAGTGACTAGTGGGGTGCCGCAAGGCTCAGTGCTGGGACCCCAGTTATTTACAATATATATTAACGATTTAGACAAAGGAATTAAATGTAACATCTTCAAGTTTGGGGATGGCACAAAGCTGGGTGGCAGGGTGAACTGGGAGGAGGATGCTATGAGGCTGCAGGGTGACTTGGATAGGTGGGGTGAGTGGGCAGTTGGATGGCAGATGCAGTATAATGTGGATAAATGTGAGGTTATCCACTTTGGTGGCAAGAACAAGAAAGCAGATTATGTGTCTCTCCGGTTTAAACCAGCATCTGCAGTTCCTTCTTACACATTGTCTGAATTATGTCAGATTAGGAAAAGGGGAGGTGCAATGAGACTTGGGTGTCGTTGTACATCAGTCACTGAAAGTAAACATGCAGGTACAGCAGGCAGTGAAGAAAGCAAATGGCATGTTGGCCTTCATTGCGAGAGGATTTGAGTATAGGAGCAAGGAGGTCCTACTGCAGTTGTATAGGGCCCTGGTGAGACCACACCTGGAGTATTGTGTGCAGTTTTGGTCTCCTAATTTGAGGAAGGACTTTCTCGCTATTGAGGGAGTGCAATGTAGGTTCACCAAGTTAATTCCCTGGATGGCGGGACTGACATATGATGAAAGAATGGGTATTCACCGGAATTTTGAAGGATGAAAGGGGACCTTATAGAAACATATAAAAATCTTAAGGAGTTGGACAGGCTAAATGCAGGAAAAATGTTCCTGATGTTGGAGTCCAGAACCAGGGGTCGCAGTGTAAGAATAATGGGTAGGCCATTTAGGACTGAGATGAGGAAAAACATTTTCACCCAGAGAGCTGTGAATATGTGGAATCCTGTGCCACAGGAGGCCAATTCAATGGATGTTTTCAATACGAGTTAGATACAGTTCTTGGGGCTAACAGAATCAAGGGGTATGTGGAGAAAGCAGGAACGGGGTACTGATTTTGGATGATCAGCCATGATCATATTGGATGGTGGTGCTGTCTCAAAGGGCCAAATGGCCTTCTCCTGCACCTATTTTCTATAGACACACTGTGTAACTCAGCGGGACAGGCAGCATCTCTGGAGAAAATAATTAGGTGACGTGGCGGGTCGGAACCCTTCTTCAGACTGTTACTTAGTACTTGGTGCCCAGACTGGTGTTGGGCATATGAGATTAAATGGGATTTTTAAAAATGTTTACATTTTTAGTACAAGTAATAATATAAGCAGACATTCAGTTGGTAAAAAATGGCCAGGAATATTTGCATGGGAATGTGGAGCTATTACTGTGGTTAGTTTGATTGGAATAAAATCCCCAAGACAGCTGTAAATCAGTCTGGCCTGTAATGGCGGAAAAGTTGGTGCAGTGTGTTTCCTGCAGGATATGGGAAGACAGGGACGTCTCTGGAGCTTCTGGGAGCTACACCTGCAAGAACTGTGTCCAGGTGCAGCTCCTGAAGGGACGTGTGGTGGAGTTGGAGAGGCAGTTGGATGACCTCAGGGCCATCCGGGAATGCGAAAGTTTCCTCGACAGGACCTATTGTGAGGCTGTCACGCCAAGGGTCCAGGTCATATCATATATATACAGCCGGAAACAGGCCTTTTCGGCCCTCCAAGTCCGTGCCGCCCAGCGAGCGAAGGTGGGAGACTGTTTCAGGGGGGAGTGGACGTGGACTACAGGAGACCCCAGTGGCTGTGCCTATTGCAAATAGGTATACCCTCTTGGGAACTGTCGGGGCAGAAGACGTTTCCAGTCCGAGTGGCGGACCTGTTGGCAAGGATACTCGACAGGGGAGACCGAAGTCAGGAAGAGCCGTAGTGGTCGGTGACTCCATCGTCCGAGGAACGGACAGAAGATTCTGTGGCAGCAGGAGGGACTTGAGGATGGTCTGTTGCCTCCCTGGTGCCAGGGTTCAACACATCACGGACCGGCTTCAGAAAATCCTAGTGAGGGAAGGCGATCAACCTGAAGTCGTTGTGCACGTGGGCACGAATGACGTCGGGCGGAAGAGGAAGGAGGTGCTACAGCGGGAGTTTAGAGAGTTGGGAAAAACACTGAGAAGTAGGACGTCGAAGGTGGTTATCTCTGGATTGCTACCGGTACCTCGTGCTGGTGAGGCCAGGAACAGAGAGATAGAGGGTATGAATTTATGGCTGAGGGGCTGGTGCAGAGAGCAGGGATTTAGATTTGTGGACCACTGGGATCTCTTCTGGGCTAGGGGTGACTTGTACAAAAGGGATGGGTTACATCTTAACAGCAGGGGGACAAACATTCTGGCAGGCAGGTTTGCTAGTGTGACACCTGTGGCTTTAAACTAAGTAGTGGGGGGGAGGGGTTAACAAATTGTGAATATGAAGATGAGGTTAAAAAAAAGGGAATACAGGAGATATTGCAAAAGACTCTCGGAAGAGTAGGAACAGAAGTTCTAGAGGGGAAAAGAAATTAAGGGCAGGGCCAATTGTGACCGATGTGAGAGGGGAGGTAAATACAGAAGTTAAAGTGTTGTACTTAAATGCGCGTAGTATAAAAAATAAAGTGGATGAGCTTGAGGCTCAGTTAGTCATGGGCAAGTATGATGTTGTAGGGATCACTGAGACATGGCTACAAGAGGACCAGGGCTGGGAACTGAATATTCAGGGGTACACAACGTATAGAAAAGACAGACAGGTGGGCAGAGGGGGTGGGGTTGCTCTGATGGTAAGGAATGATATTCATTCCCTTGCAAGGGGTGACATAGAATCAGGAGATGTTGAATCAGTATGGATAGAAATGAGAAATTGTAAGGGTAAAAAGACCCTAATGGGAGTTATCTATAGGCCCCCAAACAGTAGCCTCGACAGAGGGTGCAAGTTGAATCAGGAGATAAAATTGGCGTGTCAAAAATGTAATGCTACGGTGGTTATGGGAGATTTCAACATGCAGGTAGACTGGGAAAATCAGGTTGGAAATGGACCCCAGGAAAGAGAGTTTGTAGAGTGCCTTCGAGATGGATTCTTAGAACAGCTTGTACTGGAGCCTACCAGGGAGAAGGCAATTCTGGATTTAGTGTTGTGTAATGATCCTGATCTGATAAGGGGACTAGAGGTAAAAGAGCCATTAGGAGGCAGTGATCACAACATGATAAGTTTTATCTGCAAATGGAAAGGCAGAAGGGAAAATCGGAAGTGTCAGTATTACAGTATAGCAAAGGGGATTACAGAGGCATGAGGCAGGAGCTGGCCAAAATTGACTGGAAGGAGGCCCTAGCAGGGAAGACGGTAGAACAGCAATGGCAGGTATTCCTGGGAATAATGCAGAGGTTGCAGGATCAATTTATTCCAAAGAGGTGGAAAGACTCTAAGGGGAGTAAGAGACACCTGTGGCTGATAAGGGAAGTCAGGGACAGCATAAAAATTAAGGAGAGGAAGTATAACATAGCAAAGAAGAGTGGGAAGACAGAGGATTGGGACTCTTTTAAAGAGCAACAAAAGTTAACTAAAAAGGCAATACGAGGAGAAAAGATGAGGTACGAGGGCAAGCTAGCCAATAATATAAAGGAGGATAGCAAAAGTTTTTTTAGGTACGTGAAGAGGAAAAAAATAGTCAAGGCAAATGTGGGTCCCTTGAAGACAGAAGCAGGGAAATTTATTATGGGGAACAAAGAAATGGCAGACGAGTTAAACCGTTACTTTGGATCTGTCTTCACTGAGGAAGATACACACAATCTCCCAAATGTTCTAGGGGCCGGAGAACCTAGGGTGATGGAGGAACTGAAGGAAATCCACATTAGGCAGGAAATGGTTTTGGGTAGACTGATGGGACTGAAGGCTGATAAATCCCCAGGGCCTGATGGTCTGCATCCCAGGGTACTTAAGGAGGTGGCTCTAGAAATAGTGGAAGCATTGGAGATCATTTTTCAATGTTCTATAGATTCAGGATCAGTTCCTGTGGATTGGAGGATAGCAAATGTTATCCCACTTTTTAAGAAAGGAGGGAGAGAGAAAACGGGTAATTATAGACCAGTTAGTCTGACATCAGTGGTGGGGAAGATGCTGGAGTCAATTATAAAAGACGAAATTGCTGAGCATTTGGATAGCAGTAACAAGATCATTCCGAGTCAGCATGGATTTACGAAGGGGAAATCATGCTTGACAAATCTACTGGAATTTTTTGAGGATGTAACTAGGAAAATTGACAGGGGAGAGTCAGTGGATGTGGTGTACCTCGACTTTCAGAAAGCCTTCGACAAGGTCCCACATAGGAGATTAGTGGGCAAAATTAGGGCACATGGTATTGGGGGTAGGGTACTGACATGGATAGAAAATTGGTTGACTGACAGACAGAAAGCAAAGAGTGGGGATAAATGGGTCCCTTTCGGAATGGCAGGCAGTGACCAGTGGGGTACCGCAAGGTTCGGTGCTGGGACCCCAGCTATTTACGATGTACATTAATGACTTGGACGAAGGGATTAAAAGTACCATTAGCAAATTTGCAGACGATACTAAGCTGGGGGGTAGTGTGAATTGTGAGGAAGATGCAATAAGGCTGCAGGGTGACTTGGACAGGTTGTGTGAGTGGGCGGATACATGGCAGATGCAGTTTAATGTAGATAAGTGTGAGGTTATTCACTTTGGAAGGAAGAAAAAAAGGCAGATTATTATCTGAATGGTGTCAAGTTAGGAGGAGGGGGAGTTCAATGAGATCTGGGTGTCCTAGTGCATCAGTCAATGAAAGGAAGCATGCAGGTACAGCAGGCAGTGAAGAAAGCCAATGGAATGTTGGCCTTCATAACAAGAGGAGTTGAGTATAGGAGCAAAGAGGTCCTTCTACAGTTGTACCGGGCCCTAGTGAGACCGCACCTGGAGTACTGTGTGCAGTTTTGGTCTCCAAATTTGAGGAAGGATATTCTTGCTATGGAGGGCGTGCAGCGTAGGTTCACTAGGTTAATTCCCGGAATGGCGGGACTGTCGTATGTTGAAAGGCTGGAGCAATTAGGCTTGTATACACTGGAATTTAGAAGGATGAGGGTGGATCTTATTGAAACATATAAGATAATTAGGGGATTGGACACATTAGAGGCAGGAAACATGTTCCCAATGTTGGGGGAGTCCAGAACAAGGGGCCACAGTTTAAGAATAAGGGGTAGGCCATTTAGAACGGAGATGAGGAAGAACTTTTTCAGTCAGAGAGTGGTGAAGGTGTGGAATTCTCTGCCTCAGAAGGCAGTGGAGGCCAGTTCGTTGGATGCTTTCAAGAGAGAGCTGGATAGAGCTCTTAAGGATAGCGGAGTGAGGGGGTATGGGGAGAAGGCAGGAACGGGGTACTGATTGAGAGTGATCAGCCATGATCGCATTGAATGGCGGTGCTGGCTCGAAGGGCTGAATGGCCTACTCCTGCACCTATTGTCTATTGTCTATTGTAATGAGAGCAGCCCTAACTGGCCATGTCATGGCAATGGGCAGCAGACATGGACTGCTTTGTGGCAAGTCTGTTGTCTTGTGCAAGTGGGGTTCTTGGCTTTCATAATGGTTGGGCAAATGGCCAATTTTATATGAAAATGTACCTTTTGATTTTGGTCAATATGTCACTATTGATTATTGGGGAGTCACCCCTCGGGTAGATGTGTTTGCATGTTTACCTATATGGAAAGTTTGGCGTTTTGTAATTGAGGCGATTGCATTTGGCTTCCACTGCAGTGGTTGGTCATCAACTTCCATAAGACAAGAGGGGCCTAGAGGTGTATGCTGAAACCAGGAATTAAGTCCACTCTTGCCCTTGCTTGGCATCTCCATTCACTTCATAGTACTTTACTTTAGAGATACAGATCCAACTCGGAAACAGGCCCCTCGGCCCACTGAGCCTGTGCCGACCTGCGATCACCCCGTGCATGAACACTATCCTACATACTAGGGATCATTTACAATTTTACCAAAGCCAATTAACCGAGAAGCCTGTGTGTCTTTTGGAGTGTAGAAGGAAATGGAGCAGCCGTTGAAAACCCACGCAGGTCACTGGGAGAATGTACAGACTCAATACAGACAGTACCCGTGGTCAGGATCGAACCTGGGTTTCTGGCGCTATAAGGCAGCAACTCTCCCCTTTGCGCTACTATGCAGCCCTGAGTTCCGATTTAAACAGTTTCCCCTGCTCACTTTGCTTTAGACACGCAATTGTTCTTTCCCATCAGAGGAAACCAATGATTTGGTTATTTGGGGAAAAGCTTGACTTTTCCTTTTGGGATTTGAAACTGAATCTTCTGTTATTCCTTGTGTGGATGGCTTCATGATATGGTTTCCTAACAGGTGGGGGAGAAAGTTGGTTGAAATCAATGTTGGATGCAGAATGTGGAATTGAAGTAGTTGTCTATTTGGCTCCAATGTCTCTCCTTGTTTCAAGGTTGTCACCCAAGATTGGATTCCCCTGGAGTGAAATCCGAAACATTTCATTTAACGACAAAAAGTTTATCATCAAACCAATTGATAAAAAAGCACCAGTAAGTACTAATGATATTTGCAGATTGTTTTACAATTCTGTTCATAAAATGGGTACGAATATAAATGCATATTAGCGTATGATGAGCGTTTGACAGCACTGTGCCTGTACTCGCTGGAGTTTAGAAGGTTGAGGGGGGGGGGACCTCATTTTAAACTTGCAGAATAATGAAAGGCATAGATAGAGTGGATGTGGAAAGGGTGTTTCCACTGGTGGGAGAATTTAGGACCAAGGGTCAGAGCCTCAGAATTAAAGGGCCCTCTTTTGGAAAGGAGGTGAGAAGGAACTTCTTTAGTCAGAGGGTAGTTAATCTGTGGTGCTCATTGCCACAGAGCTGTGGAGGCCAAGTCAGTGGATATTTTTAAGGCAGAGATAGACAAATTCTTGATTAGAACGGGTGTCAAGGGTTGTGGGGAGATGGCAAGAAAATGGGATTAGGAGGCGGAGATCAGCCATGATTGAATGGCGGAGTGGACTCGATGAGCCGGATGGCCTAATTCTACTCCTATAACTTGAGAATGGGGAAGACCTATACCATAATTGATCTTTGCCTGAATACCAATCCTACCATCTCTTTGCAGCGTTCGGTCTGTATCCTAGCCTCCACCACATTATTCCAGTGGTCCTGATACAGCCTGACCAGAGCTTTCTATGGATTACTGTGTCTGCTGAGGAGCTCAACTTTTTTTTTGATTTGTTGGTGCAATCCCTGTGCTTGTTTTTCTTAATGGAAAGGAGCTTGTGTTCCAAACTGGTCAGCATGGTGGTGATATGTCTGTATATTTTACTGTTGACGTGATTACATGTCACACAGAATTTAAACCTGATTGTGACCAGGATTCTAAACTCAAACATGCGAACTGCACTTAATTCTGAATTTAAAAAAAATCAATCCTGATATTTGAGACGACCTTGCTGCATGCGGACTTAACTATATTTGCGTAATGTGAAGGTGGACATGAATTTGACACGATCGTTTTCACAGCCCTCCCATGAATTTAGTGCCAATCACTTTTTTTGCCTTTCCCAGTCCTTCCCACCCACGGAAGCACTCGTGAATTAGCTTGTGTTGCATCCACCCAGGGTTCACCTGTGCTAGTTTCTCCAGTCTGTGCTGAATACAGGGTATTGCCTGCAATACGTTATGTAACAGAGTCTTGTGCTTGCTCATTATAGCGTTCATAGCCAAAAGGTGCAGGGAGAGGCTTGAAAAGCAAGAGATATAATCATGTGGGAAGGGGAAATGGTGATGGTTTCTGTTCAAAATGATGCAGTCACCCTTTGCATGATGCTGCCTGCAGAATGCATCTGTTTTCCTTAAATTCATTTAAAATGCTGCAATGTGCCAAGCCCAATTCTCTTTACTTTCATAGGATTTCGTATTCTATGCACCTCGCCTCCGCATTAACAAACGCATCCTAGCGCTGTGTATGGGGAACCATGAACTCTACATGCGCCGGCGTAAGCCTGATACAATTGAAGTCCAGCAGATGAAGGCCCAGGCTCGAGAGGAGAAGCACCAAAAACAGCTAGAAAGGTAAGGATTATTTTATGTGTAGGAAAAAACTGCAAATGCTGGTTTCAACTGAAGATAGACACAAAATGCTGGAGTAACTCAGCGGGACAGGCAGCATCTCTGGAGAGAAGGAATGGGTGATGTTTCAGGTCGAGACGTTTCTTCAGACTAAGGAATATTTTGGTTTAGTTCAGAGATACAGCGTGGAAACAGGCCCTTCAGCCCACAGAGTCTGCACCGACCAGCGATCCCCACACGTTAACAAAGGGACAATTTTACATTTGTACCAAGCCAATCAACCTACAAACCTGTCTTTTGAGTGTGGGAGGAAACTGAAGATCTCGGAGAAAACCCATGCAGGTCACAGGAAGAACGTACAAACTGTACGGACAGCACCCGTAGTCAGGATCAAACCCAGGTCTCTGATGCTGCAAGGCAGTAGCTCTACCGCTGCGCTACAGTGCCGCCCACATTCCCAAACTCTTGGGATTTAAAGAAAATTATGTATTTTGACTCGTGGACAATGAGATGACACTAGCTGATTTAATCTACTGTGACTACTCTGTTGCCTTGGGATGGTCTCTACGGCCTTTCTCGGAGAATTTATATCTGCATCCTTTTTTACACATTGCTGCATGAACAGTTAAAAAAAATTTGTGTGTGGTTTTAAGAATGCTGATGGGCACTTGTGGGGGCCAGAGCAGTATGTTCAGTCATGATGATACCATTCAGATTTCACAGTCTGAAGAAGCTTCTCGACCCGAAATGTCACCCATTCCTTTTCTCCAGAGATGCTGCCTGTCCTGCTGATTTACTCCATCATTTTGTGTCAATCTATGATTTAAACCAGCATCTGCAGTTCCTTCCTACACATGATGTATTAGAAGGATGAGAGGGGATCTCATAGAAACACATAAAATTATTAAGGGATTGGACAAGCTAGGTGCAGGAAACATGATCCTGATGTCGGGGGAATCCAGAACCAGGGGGGCCACAGTTTAAGAATGAGGGGTAGGCCATTTAGATCTGAGAAGAGGAAAAACATTTTCACCCAGAGAGTTGTGAATTTGTGGAATTCTCTGCTTCAGAAGGCAGTGGATGCTGATTCACTGGATGCATTCAAAAGAGAGTTAGGTCGAGCTCTTGGGGCTAGTGGAATCAAGGGATGTGGGGAGAAGGCAGGAACGGGTTACTGATTGTGGATGATCAGCCATGATTACATCAATGGCGGTGTTGGCTCGAAGGGCCAAATGGCCTATTCCTGCACGTATTTTCTATGCTTCTATGATAATATTTTCCGTGTATGTAATTGGTAAATTTCACCCAGCCTAACCATTCCAGTGTAAATTCACATGTGTGTTGGTGCAGGAACATGCAGGTTTGCATGCGAAGAACTTTTTTGGTTAGGTTTGAAGAAATACTATTCATAAGTTGTAGGAGCAAAATTAGGCCATTCGGCCCTTCAAGTCCACTCTGCCATTCAATCATGGCTGATCTTTCCCTCGACCCCATTCTCCTGCCTTCTCCCAATAACCCATGACACCTGCACTAGGAACACAGACATAGAAAAAAGGTTTAGGAGTAGGCCATTCAGCCCTTTGAGCCAGCACCGCCATTCAATATGATTATTTATTTATTTATGATCATGGCCGATCACCCAAAATCAGTACCCCGTTCCAGCTTTTTCCCCCATATCCCTTGATTCCCTTAGCCCTAAGAGCTAAATCTAACTCTCTTGAAAACATCCAGTGAATCAGCTTCCACTGCCTTCTGAGGCAGAGAATTCCACAGATTCACAACTCTGGTCGAAAATGTTTTTCCTCATCTCAGTCCTAAATGGTCTACCCCTTATTCTTAAACAGTGACCCCTGGTTCTGGACCCCCCCCCAAAACCGGGAACACGTTTCCTGCATCTAGCCTGTCAAATCCACTAAGAATTTTATGTTTCTATAAGGTTCCCTCTCATCCTTCTAAATTCCATCGAATACAAGCCCAGTCAACCCATTCTTTCATCACATGTCAGTCCTACCATCCCGGGAATTAACCTGGTGAACCTACGCTGCATTCTCTCAATAGCATAATGTTCTTCCTCAAATTAGGAGGCAAAATTGCACACAATACTCCAGGTGTGGTCTCACCAGGGGCCTGTACAACTGCACTAGGATGTCCTTGCTCCTAAACTCAAATCCTCTCGCAATAAAGGCCAACATGCCATTGGCTTTCTTCACTGCCTGCATGCTTACTTTCAGTGACTGATGTACAGGGACACCCAGGTTGCATTGCACTTCCCCTTTTCCTAATCTGACACCAGCTAAAAATCTGCCCCCTTGTTCTTGCCACCAAAGTGGATAACCTCACATCCACATTATATTGCATCTGCCATGCTTCTGCCCACTCACCCAACCTATCCAAGTCACCCTGCAGCCTCATAGCATCCTCGCACCTCACACTGCCACCCAGCTTTGTGTCATCCGCAAACTTGGAGATGTTACATTTAATTCCCTCGTCTAAATCGTTAATACATTTGGTAAACAACTGGGGTCCGAGCACCGAGCCTTGCGGCACCCCACTCGTCACTGCCTGCCATTCTGAAAAGGACCCGTTAATTCCTACTCTTTGCCTCCTGTCTGCCAACCAGTTCTCTATCCATATCTATACCCGACCCCCAATAACATGTACTCTAATTTTGCACACAAATCTCTTGGGTGGGACCTTGTCTAATGATTTTTGAAAGTCCAGATACTCCACATCCACCTTATCTATTCTACTTGTTACATCCTCAAAAAATTTCAAAAGATTAGTCAAGCATGATTTGCCCATCATAAATCCATGTTGACTTTGACAGTCACTGCTTTCAAAATGCGCTGCTATAACATCTTTAACAATCGACTCCAGCATCTTCTCCACTAGCAATGTACGGCCAACTGGTCTATAATTCTCTGTTTTCTCTCTCCCTCTTTTTTTTAAAAAGTGAAGTTACATTGGCTACCCTCTGGTCCACAGGAACTAACCCAGAGTCGAGAGAACATTGGAAAATGATCACCAATGCATCCTCGATTTCGAGGGCCACCTCCTTGATTACTGGGATGCAAACCATCAGGCCCTGGGGATTTATCCTTCAGTCCCAACCGTTTACCTAACACCATTTTCTGACTAATGTGGATTCCCTTCAGTTCCTCCCTCTCACTAGATCCCCTGTCCCCTAGTATTTCCAGGAGATTGTTTGTGTCTTCCTTAGTGAAGACAGAACCAAAGTACTTGCTTAACTGTTCTGCCATTTCCTTGTTTCCCATTATAAATTCACCTGTTTCTGATTGTAAGGGACCTACATTTGTCTTCACTAATCTTTCCCTTTTTACATATCAAAAGAAACTTTTACAATCAGTTTTTTTCTTTTCGCTGCAAGCTTTCTTTCATGCTCTTTTTCTCCCTCTTAATTAACCCCTTTGTCCTCTAGAGTTCTAAATTTCTCCCGGTCCTCTGGTTTACCGCTTCTTCTGGACAATTTATATGCCTCTTCCTTGGATTTAACACTATCCTTGATTTCCTTCGTCAGCCGCCTTCCCAGTTTTATTTTTTCGCCAGACAGGAATGAACAATTTCTGGAGTTCATCCGTGCGGTCTTTAAATCTTTGCCATTGCATCTCCACTGTATAATTTGCTAGCCAATTCCCATCTCATACTTTCAAAGTCTCCTTTATTCAAGTTCAGGACCATAGTCTCTGAATTAACTGTGTCACTCTCCATCCTAATGCAGAATTTCACCAGATTATGGTCACTGTTTGCCCAAAGGGCCTTGCACAACCAGATCGCTAACTAATCCTTCCTCATTACACAATACCCAGTCTTGAATGGCTTGTCGTAGTCGGTAAACCCATCCTGTATACGTTCCAGGAAATCCTCCTCAGCACTGTTACCAATTTGGTTGGCCCAATCTATGTAGATTAAAGTCACCCATGATAACCGCTGTACCTTTGCTACATGCATCCCTAATTTCCTGCTTGGTGCGATCCCCAATCTCCCTACTGCTGTTTGGTGGTCTGTATACAACTCCAACAAGCGTTTTCTGCTCTTGGCTATTTCGCAGTTCTACCCATACCGATTCTACAGCATCCAAGCTAATGTCTCTCCTTGCTATTGCATTAATCTCCTCTTTAATCTGCAATGCCACCCCACTTCCTCATCCTTTCCATCTATCCTTCCTGAATATTGAATACCCCTACATGTTTAGCTCCCAGCCTTGGTGACCCTGGAGCCATGTCTCTGTAATTCCAACTATATCATATCCCTTAACTACTAACTGCGCATTCAATTCAACTGCGCATTCAATTCATCCACCTTATTCAATTCATCCACCTTATTACAAATGCTCCTCGCATTAAGGCACAAAGCTTTCAGGTTAGTTTTACTTATCTCCCTTCTAACTTTTGTTTCTGTCCTTTTATGGCCCTCTGTCTCCTTGCATTTGGTCCCATCCCCCTGCCCTGTTAGTTTAAACGTGACCTTTCCTACACTCTCTTTCCCATTAGCTGCATGGATACGCTTCCACGTAGTTGATTCCAACCCCCCACTTTTTAGTTGAAGTCTACTGGTGACTTTTTAGTTTAAGCCCACACGTGTAGCACGAGCAAACCTGTCTCCCAGGATGTCGGTCCCCTTCCAATTAGGCTATAACCCGTCCCTTTTGTACAGGTCACCCCTGCCCCAGAAGAGATTCCAGTGATTTACAAATCGAAATCCCTGCACCAACTCCTCAGCGACACATTCAGACCCCCTACCTCCCTGTTCCTACCCTCACTAGCACGAGGTACTGGAAGCAACCCAGAGATAAGCAACCCAGAGATAACCACCCTAGAGGTCCTGCTTTTCAGCCTCCTGCCTAGTTCTCTATATTCACGTTGCAGAACCTCCTTCCTCCTCTTACCCACGTCATTTGTGCCTACATACACAACTACGTTCGGCTGCTCACCTTCCCTCTTGAGGATGTTCTGAAGTCAGTCTGAGACTTCTTGGACCCTGCCACTAACCAAGAATCTATTAAACCACCTTAAAATTATCTCTTGGCTTGGCCTCCATAGCCTTCAGTGGCACATTGTGCACATCTGTGAACTTGGGTTTCCACAATATTACACCATGGTCCTTATTGACACTTCAAAGGAATGATGTGCTGTTTCTTGGAATGATGTGTATTGGTACATTGTGGCCATTATTCTTCCCCAAGTTGCTGTTGAGGAATCGTCAGGTTCTGCGTTTGTCTTTACATGACATATATTCCGAAGTAATTTAATTTGTGGGACATGTTCATGCATTTCAGCTAAAAGTATAAGTACAAATGTTGAGGTGATTTCTAATGGTGACTTTTGTTTAATGGCCTCCAGGGGGCAGTTGGAAAATGAGAGAAAGAAGAGAGAACAAGCAGAAAAAGACCGTGAAAATATTGAGCTGGAGAAGGAGGAATTGATGGGAAGACTGAAACAAATTGAAGAGCAGACTCAAAAAGCTCAAAGAGGTAATGTTGGGAGGCAAAACGCCAGCAATGGCAAAGTTGTTCATAAGACATCGGAGCAGAATTAGACCATCCCACCCATTGAGTCTGCACCTCCTTTCAGTCATGGCTGATCTATCTTTCCCTCTCAACCCCATTCTCCTGCATTCTCCTTGTAACCTTTGGCGCCCTTACTAATCATGAACCTATCATGAACTCTGCTTTAAAAATACCCAAAAGCATGATCTCCAAAGACGTCTGTGGCAATGAATTCTACAAATTCACCATCCTCTCGCTGAAGAAATCTCCTTTCTAAAGATATGTTTTAGATGAGGAAGTGGACTGACGGAAGACCATGGAACAAAATATTAGCTGGGCTTTAGTTTGGGAGGGTGGGAAGATTTTGTAGTGATACGGGACACAAATGAATGTCCTGTCCTTGAGAATTTATAAGATGAATGGGTATCATTCTACTATGTTAACGGCCTATGAAACGACTGGTACATCAAACTTTCGATGCATCACCACCACTGCACTTTTTTTAAATTAAAAGAAAATAATTATTTAGACTTTAGTGATACAACGTGAAAATAGGCCCATCGGCCCACCAAGTCCACTCTGTCCAGGAATCACCCCGTACACTAGCACTATCCTACACACTAGGGGACCATTTACAATTGAAAGAAGCTAATTAAACTACAAACCTGCACGTCTTTGGAGTGTGGGAAGAAACTGGAACATCCTGAGGAAACACGCGGTCAAAGGGAGAACGTACAAACTCCATACAGACAGCACCAGTAGTTGGGATCGAACCTGGGTACCTGGCGCTGGAAGTCCGCATTCTACCGCTGCGCCATCGTGCTGCCCAATGAGCCGACCAGTTCACGTTTCGAAAAATGAGCCTGCAGGTGAATTTCCCAAGGTTGTCACTGGAGAGTAGGGACAGAACTTCAGGGACAGTACTGAAATTGGTTAAAGCAACAGCTTGAATTGGCTTTCTTCTGGAGAAAATTTCAAAGGCTAGCTTTGGTTCGACCAACCTTCTACTGCATTTACTCTCTACAGGTTCAGATGGACAGGAGCAGAGCAGTAGCCATACCAGTCAGAATACTTTCTATAGTGTTAAAGGAAGGTCAACAGTTACACTTCTGTCACTGCACTGACAACACATAACTCATTTGATAACAGGAAGGTACTGCCTTCCTTCCCTGCCACAACAAACCAGGATCATGATTTATTATTTAGCAAATTGGGCTACGAAGGTTAGACCCCATTGAAGCTACAGCTTGCAGTCCATTTTAAACTCGACAAATCAGAACCTCAGAATGATGAGGAACGTGATTACGGGCAGCATAGTGGTAGAGTTGGTGCCTTACAATACCAGAGACCCAGGTTCGATTCTGACTGCGGGTGCTGTCTGTATGGAGTTTGTATGTTCCCCCTATGACTGCGGGGATTTTCTCATGTTTCCTTCCACACTCCAAAGATGTACAGGTTTATAGATGAATTGGCTATGGTAAAATTGTAAATGGTCCCTTGTGTGTAGGATACTGCTGGTGTGTGGCGTGATCGCTGGTTGGCGTGGACTCGGTGGGCCAAAGGGCTTGTTTCTGCGCTGTATCTCTAAGGTCTAAATTAAAGTGTTGGTAGGCATCAATGCTATAGTTTGTTATTGCAGTTGGACACCAAAGTGGTAGCAGTGGAGTAGCAAGGAGACTTGCCAAAGATGCATGGATTTTTGTGATTTATTTTCTTTTTAAAGGATAGCACATTTTCTGTTTATTTTAAATTTGCCCTAACTCCCATGGCAGGACTGAACTACCCAGGGACTTGAGTGCTGGCAGCATAGTCTTATTTTTCCAAGAGCCGAACAGGGAACAGGATGATCATGGATTTAAAATAAACCAAAGTGTTGGAGGAACTTGGCAGGTCAGGCAGCATCTATGGAAGGAATGGCTAGACGATGATTTTGCTGGACCCCACAGATTGGAGAAAGTGTTTCATTCCATTCCCTTTGAAACGGCTTTTGTCCATTCTCTCTCCAGATGCTGCCGAACCAGCTAAGTTCCTCCAGCACTGCTTGTGCTCAAGATTCCAGTGCCTGCAGTTTCTTGTGTCTCTATGGATTTAAAATGACGGGGCTGATGATTAAAGAATGATGTAAATGGACCAGAAATAATCAGTGCTGCAGGAAAGAAGAGATGTGTAATACAGCCCAACAGTGACCTCAGTCTATCAGAGACTTTACCCACCCAGACATTTCCCACACTCCCTGCAGCTTTACACGTGTCTTTCCTCACCTTCCTAGTTCTGACGAAGGGTCTTTGGCCTGAAATGATAACTCTGCTTCTCTTCCTGTAGGACATGGCCTGATCTTTAGTTTAGAGATACAGCGCGGAAACAGGCCTTTTTCGGCCCACCAGGTGCGCGCCGATCAGCGATCCCTGCACATTAACACTATCCTATACCCACTAGGGACAATTTCTTCTGAGCACTTGCAGCATTTTCTCATGTTAGATTTCCATCATGTGCAGATTTTTTTTTTGTTGGTGGTTTACTTGAGTTCAGCAGTTTGTACCTTTTTTACATTTTGTCAGTGGTTCCTCATTGAACAGGAGCTGGAAAGGCTAATCTGGGTCTATTGGATTGTGTGGGAGAAGCTTGGGTCATTTTTTAAACAAGCC
Source organism: Rhinoraja longicauda (assembly GCF_053455715.1). Classification (NCBI taxonomy): domain Eukaryota; kingdom Metazoa; phylum Chordata; class Chondrichthyes; order Rajiformes; family Arhynchobatidae; genus Rhinoraja; species Rhinoraja longicauda. The sequence continues at coordinate 38,133,738 of NC_135967.1, read as the reverse complement.
CATGAAACATGGCAGTTTTTTGTGATGGAGTCTGCAATTTATATTATAGCTGACATAATTGATATAATAATGGAGGCTGAGCAGCATAAAGACCATCTAATATGGAAGATAGGCACAAAATGCTGGAGTGGCTCCAAAAATAATAGGTGACGTTTCAGGTCAAAACCCTCCATCAGTCTGATCTTCAGCATAAACCTGCATCCGCAGTTCCTTCCTACACATTTAATATATAGAGCTGTAACTAGAAATGGCAATGTTTTTTTCCCCTTTTTTTCCCCCTTGCTGGTGTGACTGGGAAAATATAGCAGAGTAACAAACTTTTTTGTATTCTGTGCATGCATTAAATGAGTTATGATGCAGCATTTCTGACGGGAAAATCCCTTGTCACCTTCAGAACTGGAAGAACAAACTCGCAAAGCACTAGAGCTGGACCTGGAGAGGAAATCTGCCCAGGAGGAGGCTGAACGACTGGATCAAGAGCGCAAGTCTGCCGAGGACACCAAGCTGGCCTTGATCGAACAATCCCAAAGCCAGATGAAAAATCAGGAGCAACTGGTAAATAGCATCACATGAATTTTGCCCTCTATAATAGTTCTGGATATCGTGCAGAGGATATTCAACCCAATAAGTGAATGGTTTTGAGTTCCACGCACCTTGCTTTGTCCTGTTTCAAATTCTGGCTTGCCCACAAGGGAGGATCACATCAGGGAGAAGGGCCACACTTGTTTATTGGGTGAGTTGCCTGGCAATCCAACTTGCCATGATACATTAGGGGTGGCGCAGCGGGAGAGCTTCTGCCTTACAGCGGCAGTGACCTGGGTTCGATCCTGACCCGGCATGCTATCTGTGCGGAGTTTGTACGTTCTCCCTGTGAACTGCGTGGGTTTTCTCTGGGATCTACGGTTTCCTCCCACACTCCAAAGACATACAGGTTTGTAGGCTAATTGGCTTAGTAGAATTAGATTGTCCCTCGTGTGCGTAGGATACAGTTTGTGTGCGGGGATCACTGACATGGACTCGGTGGGCTGAAGGTCCTGTTTCCATGCTGTATCTCTAAACTAAACTAAGTGAAACCAAAGAGCCTTGCAGCATCCTCTAAACATAATGTACGTGATTTATACTGGCCTTTCTATAATATAGAGTCATACAGAACAAAAACTGGTCTTTCAGCCCACTCATCCAAGCCAACCAAGATGCACTATCTAAGCTAGACCCAAGTGGCTGCATTTGGCTCGTATCTCTCTAAACCTTTCATATCATTATACTTGTCCAAATGTCTTTTTAATGTTATTGTACCTAACTCAACAACCTTGTCTGGCATCTTGTTCCAGATACTTACCACTATCTGACTGAAATAAATAGTCTCTCTGGTATCTATTAAATCTTGCCCCTCTCGCCTTAAACCTATGTCCTCTGGTTCTTGATTTCCCCTACTCTTGGTAAAAGACTCTGCATATGAAGACTGAAAACCAGGGGCGACCCAATGCTTCTTAAAGCCAGTGGAATTTTAATTGGTTTGCTGACATAACCCAATGCTGAAACTGTTTTAAACATTGCTACGTAGTTTCCCAATTATCTGTTAATCGTCGTTATGGCTTTTCCTTTCAAGAAGCATGAAACAATGTTAATGCCTTGGCATGTTTGTACTCGGAAAGAAATGGGTAAGTGGTGGGAAAGTAACACTGTGCACATCAACTTGTAGGCTGCTGAGCTCACGAAACTCACTTCCAAAATAAATGTGTTGGAGGAAACGAAGAAAAAGAAGGAGGATGAGGCTTCTGAATGGCAGGAGAAGGTAAGGCTTTGGAATCTCCAAGTCAATTAATAAAGCTTTCCTCTCCTGAACGACATCTTGAGGTCCAGTTCTGTGAGATGTTCATAAGTCATCGGAGCAGAATTAGATCTTTCTGCCCATTGAGTCTATTCCACCATTCATTAGAGAGAGCTAGATAGAGCTCTTGAGGATAGCGGAATCCGGGGGTATGGGGAGAAGGCAGGAACGGGGTACTGATTGAGAATGATCAGCCATGAATGGTGGTGCTGGCTCGAAGGGCTGAATGGCCTACTGTCATTGTCATTCATGGCTGATCTATCTTTCTCGCTCAACTCCATTCTCCTGCCTTCTCCCCGTAAAGTTTAACACCCTTACTAATCAAGAACCTGTCATTCTCTGCTTTTAAACTACCCAAAGACTTGGCCTCCGCAGCCGTCTGTGGCCATGAATTCCACAATTTCACCACCCTCTGGCTAACTTAATTCCTCCATCTCCTTTCTAAATATGCGTCCTTTTTATTCTGAGGCTGTGCCCAGCATTCCTAGACACTCCCACTAGTGGAAACATCTTCTCCACATCCACTCTATCCAGTTCTTTTGCTGTTTGGTAAGTTTCAATGAGATCCTCCTAAACTCCAGCAAGTGCAGGCCCGGAGCTGTCAAGCACACAATATGTTAACCCAATCATCCCGAGGATCATTCTTGTAAGCCTTTAGACCCTCTCCAATGCCTCCTCAGATGGACGCAAAAGGCTGGAGTAACTCAGTGGGTCAGATAGCATCTCTGGAGAAAAGAAACGGGTGACGTTTTATAGACAATAGGTGCAGGAGGAGGCCATTCGGCCCTTCGAGCCAGCACCGCCATTCAAAGTGATCATGGCTGATCATTCTTAATCAGTGCCCCGTTCCTGCCTTCTCCCCATTCCCCCTGACTCCGCTATCCTTAAAAGCTCTCTTGAATGCATTCAGAGAATTGGCCTCCACTGCCTTCTGAGGCAGAGAATTCCACAGATTCACAACTCTCTGACTGAAAAAGTTTTTCCTCATCTCAGTTCTAAATGGCCTACCCTTTATTCTTAAACTGTGTCCCCTTGTTCTGGACTCCCCCAACATTGGGAACATGTTTCCTGCCTCTAACGTGTCCAACCACTTAATAATCGAGACCCTCTTTTCTTCACATCCCTCCTCAGATATGGGCCCAAAACTGCTCAGGGTCCAAGCAGTGCCTTTATAAAGCCTCGGCATTACTTCTGAAGAAGGGTCTTGACCCAAAACATCACCCATTCCTTCTCTCCAGAGATGCTGCCTGTCCCGCTGAGTTACTCCAGCATTTTGTGTCTACCCTCGGAATTACTTCGCTGCTTTTGTTTCTCCTCTCGAAATGAGTTCTAACATTGCATTTGCCTTCCTTATTACTGATTCCACCTGCAAATTAACTTTTTGGGAATCATGCAGCAACATTCCCAAATCCCATTGAACCTCCGATCTGTGAATCCTCTCCCCATAGTGGACCGGGTGATTGATGGTTGGCATGGACTCAGTGGGCCAAAGGGTCTGTTTCCATGCTTTATCTCTAAACTTAAACCTTTTTTGGGAAGAGTTTTTTAATGAGTCTAGTGCTTGCCCCTTGGGCCACACAGCCTGCCAGGAGTTGGTCTGTTATGCAATTGCTCAGATACATTTCCTGATGACAGCAGATGATGGATACCAGAAGACTATAGACTGTCACTGAATATTTTTTTCCTTTCACAATGTGTACACGTTATCTAATTTCCAACAGGAAGTTTTCCTCCACAATCATGTGGAATGTTGATTAAATAGTTCTATTGCAGACTTTGGCATGGGTAACAACACTATTAGTCACCTCAATACCTATGACTGGAGATGCATTGTAAGTTGTGAACAAAACACGATTTAAAACTAGAATTTTAGAAGCACATACTTAAGGATAAGTCTAGTTGTCTTTTTTGCTGTATCTGATGGAACATTACCTTTGTTTTTCTACACATGGTAACTATATTTTAACACAAGATCTGTGGTTGTCACGAGTAACAAAGTTGCCATGAGCGATTGAGGTATTGCCTTTTCAAAGAGCAGAGACAGAAAAGGTTCTCTGGTTATTCTCCTGATACTATACTTGAGGATGGAAGGGTGGCACAGCTTGTAGAGCCACTGCTTCACAGCGCCAGAGACCAGTGTTCAATCCCGACTTCTGATGCTGTCTGTGTGGAGTTTGCACGTTCTCCCCATGAACTCGCAGAGTTCCTCTGGGTGTTCGGGTGGCCTCTCACATCCCCAAAGCGTGCGGGTTTGCAGGTTAATTAGCCTCTAAATTGACCCCATTGAGTAGGGGAAGATCATCATGTGATAGGAATAGAATTAGGCCATTTGGCCCATCAAGTCTATTCTGCCATTCAACCATGGCTGATCGATCTCTCCATCCTAACTCCATTCTCTTGCCTTCTCCCCAGAACACCCGTGCTAATCAATGATGAGAAAGTGGGTTCACATTGAGCTAGTGGACCGGGTGATTGATGGTTGGCATGGACTCAGTGGGCCAAAGGGTCTGTTTCCATGCTTTATCTCTAAACTTAAACCATTTTTGGGAAGTGTTTTTTAATGAGTCTAGTGCTTGCCCCTTGGGCCGCACAGCCTGCCAGGAGTTGGTCTGTTATGCAATTCAGCTTAAAGAAGGTTCTGTGAAGTAGGCTTCATTCAGAACTACAACCTAGAAGAGCACGCTACTATGAAGGTATAGCATAGAAACGGGCTATCTGTCCATGCATACCACGGCCTTATTCCCATTTACCATCACTTGTTCCATAGCTTTTATTGTGGTTCAAATGTTAGTCCAAATACTAAAACATTGAGGGTATTTGCCCTTTCCTCTCATTCCAATTACCTCCAGGTTCCAGCCACCGGCTGGGTGGAGAAAGTTATACCTCAGAATCCTTCTCGTTCCTTTGCCTCAAACGTATGCCCTCTTGTTTCTGTCACTACTGTTATGGAGAAATTTTGTATGACCAATGCGATCTGTGCTCTCAATGTTCTATACCTTGACTTGGGTATTCTCTCACTGCCTCTAATCCAAGGAAAACAAACCCACCTCATCATCCTCTGTTCATATGTGAAATGTTTCATACCAGGCCACACCTCTATCTTCTCGAGTCCATATAAAGGAGTGATTCCAGCTGTGCTCAGTTCTCCAGCAGTACCTACCTAATGTTATATAAAGTTGTAACATCTCTCCTTTTGCATTCCTTTCCCTGGCTAAAGAAGGCCACTATCCTGTATGCTTTCTTGACCACCTTACCTGCCTGTGCTACCACTTTCAGAGATGATATTTGCCCCACCATTCCTTGGTATTTGCCAGGATCCTGTGGTTAATAGGCAGAATGGCGGCACGGTGGCGCAGCGGTAGTTGCTGCCTTACAGCGCCAGAGACCCGGGTTCAATCCTGACTACGTGTGCTGTCTGTGTGGGGTTTTTGCGTTCTCTCCATGACCACGTGGGTTTTCTCCGCGTGCTCCGGATTCCTCCCACATACCAAAGACATGCAGGTTTGTAGGTTAATTGGCTTCTGTAAAATTGTACGCTGTTGCTAGTGTGTTCTATAGTGCGAGTGTACAGGGTGATTGCTGGTTAGGGTGGACTGAGTTGGCCGAGGTGTCCGTTACCACACTGTATCTCAAGTCTAAACTCTGTAATTCTCAGTCCCTATTGATCTTTGGATAGCCTTCATCCCAGGAATAGAAGCATCCCAAAAGCATGTTCCATTTTAACTACTGCAGTACCAGGTGTGCCCTGGTGGTGCACAAAGGTCCTTGCGTTAGAGTTATACTGTGTGGAAACAAGCCCTTTGTCCCAACTTGCCCACAGTGACCAACATGTCCCATCTACACTAATCCCACCTGCTGGTATTTGGCCCATATCCCTCTAAACCAGTCCTATCCATCTACTTGTCCAAATGTTTCTTAAAGGTATATGCTTCCGGCCTCGACTACCACCTCCAGCAGCTTGTTCCAAACACCCGCATGTGTGTGATGTTGCCTGGGTTTTCAAATGAGATATTGTGTCTACTGTCCCTGTGAAAAAATGATTCCATGATTTGAGAATGTGCAGGGAATGTTGTGCCTTTGTCCTCGCCTAGCATTACTGCATGTAATATGACCAGTCTCATTGCTGTTTGTGGGTCCTTGCAAATGATCAAACTTCCTTCACAACAGCAATAACCACTTTATTAGCTATAAAGTTCGAAGGCATTAAAATTACAACAAAGTCCAGAGGTTATAAAAATGCACCCCGTTAGATGTCATTGGGCCCAGTTGATTGAGGCGATTTGACCTTTTGAGCATTTTTAGTACCACATTAATGATGTCCAGTATCTTGCACTGCAGTAAGTCATAGCAGGTAGTTGATCAAGTACATGGATAGTCAAACAGTTTATCTTTGTGTACTTGAGTCATTTAGTTTGTTAACTTGAAATGTGTGCGTGGAAAACATGCCTCTTCCTAAGCAGTTGCAGTTCTGCTGCAACGTAATGCATGTTGGAGATAACAAGCCTGGCAACTCTGGATGGAGGTGATTGCCAAGCGGTCTGCTCATTTTTCTGTCACTGGCCATTCCCTTGCCTCCATTTACTGCCATGCACTCCTAAAACACTTAACTTGCATTGGCAAATACTGCCACAATCATTGCTTTTTTAGACCCTTCTGCATTTTGTTATTGGCCCTGGCTTACTGGTGACTGACTGAGCCCATTACTGTCTATTTTAAACTGAAAACCATCTTGTTGTAATTTTATTTTCATTGGCCTGTCAGCAAATTTGCTCATCAGGAGAAACACTTGCACGTTTATGATCAAGTAACCAAACCCAGATTGATTCTGCTATATTCACAAAATGCTGGAGTAACTCAGCAGGTCAGGCAGCATCTCGGGAGAGAAGGAATGGGTGACGTTTCGGGTCGAGACCTTTCTTCAGACTGATGTCGGGGGTGGGACAAAGGAAGGATATAGGTGGAGACAGGAAGATAGAGGGAGATCTGGGAAGGAGGAGGGGAAGGGAGGGACAGAGGAGCTATCTGAAGTTGGAGAAGTCGACGTTCATACCACCGGGCCGCAAACTGCCCAGGCGAAATATGAGGTGCTGCTCCTCCAATTTCCGGCGGGCCTCACTATGGCACTGGAGGAGGCCCATGACAGAGAGGTCAGACTGGGAATGGGAGGGGGAGTTAAAGTGCTGGGCCACCGGGAGATCAGTTGCGTTAATGCGGACCGAGCGCAGGTGTTCAGCGAAGCGATCGCCGAGCCTGCGCTTGGTTTCGCCGATATAGATAAGTTGACATCTAGAGCAGCGGATGCAATAGATGAGGTTGGAGGAGGTGCAGGTGAACCTCTGTCTCACCTGGAAAGAATGTTTGGGTCCTTTGATGGAGTTGCTATATCTGGGCTGGAGTCCGAGTAAATAAAATCTCACTGGGTTACACTTTCTGCTACCACACAGAGCCAGAAATAATTTTGTTACAACTTCTGTATTCCAAGTCTTATAATTTCTCTGGGTTAGGAAAATGGTGTGACAATAGACAATAGGTGCAGGAGTAGGCCATTCAGCCCTTCGAGCCAGCACCGCCATTCAATGCGATCATGGCTGATCACTCTCAATCAGTACCCCGTTCCTGCCTTCTCCCCATACCCCCTCACTCCGCTATCCTTAAGAGCTCTATCCAGCTCTCTCCTGAAAGCATCCAACGAACTGGCCTCTACTGCCTTCTGAGGCAGAGAATTCCACACCTTCACCACTCTCTGACTGAAAAAGTTCTTCCTCATCTCCGTTCTAAATGGCCTACCCCTTATTCTTAAACTGTGGCCCCTTGTTCTGGACTCCCCCAACATTGGGAACATGTTTCCTGCCTCTAATGTGTCCAATCCCCTAATTATCTTATATGTTTCAATAAGATCCCCCCTCATCCTTCTAAATTCCAGTGTATACAAGCCTAATTGCTCCAGCCTTTCAACATACGACAGTCCCGCCATTCCGGGAATTAACTAGTGAACCTACGCTGCACGCCCTCAATAGCAAGAATATCCTTCTTCAAATTTGGAGACCAAAACTGCACACAGTACTCCAGGTGCGGTCTCCCCAGGGCCCGGTACAACTGTAGAAGGACCTCTTTGCTCCTATACTCAACTCCTCTTGTTATGAAGGCCAACATTCCATTGGCTTTCTTCACTGCCTGCTGTACCTGCATGCTTCCTTTCAGTGACTGATGCACTAGGACACCCAGATGGAATGTGGCGGATGGAACTGCAGATGCTGGTTTAAACCGAAGATAGACACAAAATGCTGGAGTAACTCAGCGGGACAGGCAGCATCTCTGGAGAGAAGGAATAGGTGACGTTTCGGGATGAGACCCTTCTTCAGACTCAGCCAGGGGAGAGGGAGATACGGAGATAAGGAAGTGTAAGGTGTGAAAACAAGACAAAGGGGATGAACATCAAGGAAAATGTAGAATAGATCATTGTTAGCTAACATGAAATGTAATCGAGGACAGTCTGCCTGGTCGAAGAACTGGGAAGGGGGAAGGATGGAGAGAGAGGGAAAGCAAGGGTTACTTGAAGTTAGAGAAGTCAATATTCATACAACTGGGGTGTAAGCTGCCCAAGTGAAATATGAGGTAATGTTCCTCCAATTTGCGCTGGGCCTCACTCTGACAATGAAGGAGGCCCAGGATAAAAAGGTCAGTGTGGGAATGGGAGGGGGAGTTAGTGTTAAGCAACCGGGAGGTCAGGTAGGTTTAGGCGGACTAAGCAGAGGTGTTCAGCGAAACGGTATGTGGATCTTGCTGTTGAATTTGAGGTGGATGAAGTTCATGGTTTCTGTGGTGTTAACTGCAATAACTTGGGGTGGCGCAGCAGTAGAGTTGCTGCCCTACAGCTCCAGAGACCCGGGTACGACCGTAACTATGGGTGAGGTTGGTATGGAGTTTGTACGTGCTCCCTGTGATGGCGTGGGTTTTCTCTGGAGCTCCGGTTTCCTCCCACACTTGAGACGTACAGGTGTGTAGGTTAATTGGCTTTGGTAAAACTGTAAATTGCCCCTAGTGTGCAGGAGAGCACTAGAGAATGGGGTGATTCTTGGTCGGTGCAGACTCTGTGCCAAAGGGCCTGTTTCCGCGCTGTATCAATAAAGTCTGAATTGTGTGACTTTCAGTACCTACTGATCTTTAGATGCCCTTCATACCAGGAATAGAAGAATCCAGAAGCATGGTCCATTTTAACTACTGCAGTACCAGGTTACAGTGGGCCCTGGTGGTGCGCAAAGTCCTTGATTTCAAATGAGATAATCCTGTGAATGTGATTGCGTGTTTTGAGAAGTTGCAGGACATGCTGTCCCTATTGTCCTCACTGAACATCGTTCCATATGACCAAAGTCTAAACTAAAATGTCCAAACTTATTGGCTGGCAGGCTACACTGGCACAGCGAGATCTGGAAAAGACCAAAGAGGAGCTGAAAGTGGCTACAACACTCCCTCCCATCCCGCAAGCTGAAGACGAGCGTGCGGATGAGCACGACGAGAACGACGCAGAGGCGAGTGCGGAGCTGAGCTCGGAGGGGACTGTGCAAGATCGCAGTGAGGAGGAGCGACTAACCGAGGCAGAGAAAAACCAGCGCGTGCAGAAGCAACTGCAGGTGGGCCAGAACATGTTCCTTGTTTACCCGTTTTATGACCGAATGCTTCCATTTGCCTGTGTACAATACAATACAATATATCTTTATTGTCATCGTACAGGCGTACAACGAGATTGGGAATGCGCCTCCCATACGATGCAATAAATTAATTAGCTAATCAGTATAAATTTATACAACCCAGTGAAACAAATTAGAAACAGTTTAAAACAGTATAAAGTAGATCTGTGCCGGTTCACTGTGCGATGTGACCATCCGGCTCAGCAAGACCGGTTCATAGCAGCTATGGCCCTGGGGATGAAGCTATTCCTGAGTCTGGAGGTGCGGGCGTAGAAGGCCATGTAGCATCTGCCCGATGGTAGAATTTCAAACAGACCATTGCAGGGGTGTGAGGAGTCCTTGTGAATGCTGGTGGCTTTTCTGAGGCATCGTGTGTTGTAGATGCCCTCCAAGGCTGTTAGCTGTGTTCCGATAGTCTTCTGAGCTCTGTGGACTACAATATCCACAATACAATACCTACAATATCCTGTTCAAACCAAAAGTCGAAATGGTGGGATAGGGGAGAATAATGAAGGGTATGGTTAATGAAGAGGAGATTGATGCATTTTGGGAGGGGGAAGAAAAGTTTCAGAATAGAGTAGAAGGACATGACGTTCGTAGAAGTCAGTGATTTGAGCTGCTCGGTTAAATATCTTTCAGTACAGCTCTGCTATCAATAATCACAAGCTCCCTAAAGTAGTCTTATTAAGTTGGCACTTGGAGATGCCTGGAAGTACATTTTGGAAGTCATCAGATATAACGCCACAGGAGATCCTTCTTCCCTGTGGCTATCAAACTACAACTCCTTCCCCTTCGGTTGTGGGGTAGTCTGATTCCTCCTCCCCCCCCCCCCCCCCATCTTTGCACATCCCCAGTCCTTTCCACTCTTCACTTTAATTTTGTGTGTCTTGTGTTTTTATGACTGTTGGCAGATCAATTTCCCTCCTGGGATAAATAAAGATCTATCGTATCGTATACATATAATGTTGGCTGATGAAAGTTTTTTTTTCTTTCTGCTCCAAGGCATTAACTTCGGAGCTGGCCCAGGCACGGGACGAGACCAAGAAAACACGGAATGACATGTTACATGCCGAGAACATGAAGGCAGGACGAGACAAGTACAAAACTCTGAGGCAGATTCGGCAGGGCAACACCAAGCAGCGGATAGACGAGTTTGAATCCATGTAAATCCTCATTTCCTGTGACCAGCAAAGTCACTATAAGGGAATGAATCTGGTTTCATTAGGAGTTACCGAGAAGCCCTTGCTTTTCGATTTAATATCTGGCTTGTGCAAATCGGCAATAGAGATGTATTAAATTGTTCCTGTGTAGCACAAAAGTCTTTGGTTATGAAGTTTGGAAAATTGTTTATTCTATTTGTGATTACACCCATCAGATTTCTATAAAAGCCATGCTCTCTCTATTCATCTATATATTTTTAAACTGTCTTTTTTCAGCTTTGGCTAAAATTAATATTGTGGCTCACTTTAAACAATGTCCGTGTCCTAAGTTGTATATTTAATTAAACTTTTAAAATAAATCAAATTAGGTATGAAGCTAGGGGGAAAAAAATCCATTGTCACAAATCCATGTTAAATTTGAAATTAATACTTTTTAATTTCCAATTGCAATCTCATTAGTGCCTTGTTTTCCTTTTTTTATGTTTTGTTTGTAGCCTGGATATTATAATCCTTCACCAAATTACCCTCTGCTGGCATAACTAATTCATAAATGGGGGCAGATTCATGGAAGGTCACTCAACGAATTTATGACTGGTCATTTGGGATATTTATTTTTGCGTAATTTCCCGTGGAGGTATTAAATGCACATATTTTGACTCTAGGTCGTGTGGCTTTTAAAGGAATCTGTTTGGAATTCAGCTGTGTAAACTTGTTCTGACTTGAGTATGTTGCACTAAAATTTTAAACGTGTTAAAAAAATTTTTTAAATTTGCTAAATTTATAAAGGTTCTTGTTTGTCAGCCTGTGGTACCTGGGAGGTGTTACCACTCGAGTGCAATGCCACTTTGTCAATAGGAAGAGTCAATTTGGAAGAACCTTGGTGATTTTGTAAATTGCAGCTCCACTAACCTCTGGAATTGAAGGGTTTGGCATACAGTCTACTACTGCAATGAAAATTGTGCAAGTTGTATATTAAAGTGTTATAAATGCCGATACTAATGAGCTTTCTATTTCTAATTGAACATCTGTTGCCAAGAGCTACTGTTTGCTGCTGATTCTCATTCTTTTTATTTTATGTAGAAGTGCCAAAAGTCCTTTCAGTGTTACAGTGCATATGCTTGCGGCCAGGGTCATTCCTTGTGAAATTGGTTGCTCTATTTTCCTAAATAGCGTTATGTACTTGATGTAGTTACTTTGAAATAACTATGCAAAGTAGGAAGAGCAGAATTATTGTGTTATAACTGGTTTATTGATTTGCAAACTATCATGTGACCTTTTGTATTTTGCAGGATAATTATAAGAAATATGCAGTATTATATTAAGGAGCCAACTGTTCATTTGGAACCCATTGGTTGATTTTTTTTTACGATGATTTATATTACAATGACTTTGTAAAGTAGGCAATGCCATTTGGTAATAATGAACGGGGCTCTTCAGCTCATTGACAAAAGCTGCTTAATCTTCAGTGGTTGGAATTTTCTGTACATTGAAAATTGGCCAGTGTACATTTTTTTTTTCTACGGTGAAATCTGCTTCCTATTTAACAATTATCAAAGGGTTCTCGGTAACAAACTATTTGCTGATTTTTGGGAGGTTGTACTCAATTTGTCCTTTCTGCTCTAATAAATTTTCACATTTTCTGCACTGATTTTGATTATTTTTTCCTTTTTGTTGATCCTTTAAAACATGTTGAATAGGCTTTGTACTTGACTGAAATGAAATGAAGGGGAAATTTACACTAATATTGACAATTCGTTGACTCACTCCTCTGCCAAAGAGAGGATAAGTATCCAAAAGAAAGTTGCAAAAATAGTTCTATTGTTATATTATCAAATTAACCTCTGAGGAATTAGGTAGGAAGGAACTGCAGATGCTGGTTTAACACAATAAAACTAACAATTAACATAAGAAGATAAATCCAAAAAGCTGGAGTAACTCAGCAGGGCAGGCAGCATCTCTGGAGAAAAGGAAAAGGTGATATTTCGGGACGAAACCCTTCTTCAGACTGAAACGCCGCCTATTCCTTCTCTCCAGAGATGCTGCCTGGCCTGCTAAGTTACTCCAGCATTTGGTGTCTATCAAAGGAATTGTGACTTGGAAATACCCAGAGGATTACATGAGTCTTTTTTTTTTTAAACCTATTTGAAAACCATATTGTGGTGTTTTTTCTTTTTAAAGTGTGTGAGCTCTCTTTATATTCGATTAGGGGAAATAAAAAGATGTTTCTTCAGTCTGAAGAAGGGTCTCGACCCGAAACGTCACCCATTCCTTCTCTCCCGAGATGCTGCCTGACCTGCTGAGATACTCCAGCATTTTGTGAATAAATCGTTATGTTTCTTTGCTCTTTCCAGTGGAGTAATGCAGTAAATATTGAGTCTGTGAAGTCGATTACAATGTCACTGCCCCCCAGTGTCCTTCCAACCTCTCTCACATGTCTACAATGAAACCTAGAACATGGAGGATATCCCAGGGAAAGCCCATGCAAGTCACGGGGAGAAGGTACAAACTCCATGCAGACAGCAGCTGTGTTCAGGATCGATCCCCGGTCTCTGGCGCTGTCAGGTTGCAACTCAACAGCTGCGCCACCGTGCCGCCCTGGTGAAATACAGTTCATAGAGATTCTGTAGGGCATCTTGTGATCTATTGCAGCCTAGTCATCAGCCCTGCTGCTTTGCCTGTAATGCTCGCTAGTAGTTAAGAAGGTCGCCTCTGGCTTTTTCTGCTACCATGATTAGACATTGTAGGTGCTCAATTGAATCTTCTACAGAAGACGTGCAGTTATAAATCTTGAGTAATTTGACCCCTTTTTTTGAGAGAGTAAGTAGAGTTTGTTTGGAATTGGATAACTGACAAACTGGATGCAATTTGTAGCCACCTGGAGTATGTGATGCAATCAGCGATGCCTACAGAATATTCGTTTGGTAATGCAAAGTAATTGCACTTCACTCCTTCAGCTGTCATAGAGGCAGAGTCAAACAACGTGGAGACAGGCCCTTCGGCCCAACCTGACCATGCCGACCCACATGCCCCATGTCTAGGTAATCATTGGGATCATGTCAGGATCTGATGTGTTATTTCCTCCCGATATTAGTATTTGTTGCCATTTGACCCTCGCAGTTCATAAGCTCTAGGAGCAGAATTCGGCCCATCAAGTCTACACCGCCATTCCATCACGACTGGTCTGTCTTTCCCTCTCAACCCCATTCTCCTGACCTTCTCCCCATGACCCCTGATACCCGTACTAATCAAGAATTTGTCAATCTCTGCTGTAAAAATATCCATTAACTAGGCCTCCACAGCCTTCTGTGGCAATGAATTCCTCAGATTCACCACCCTCTGACTGAAGGAATTCCTCATCTCCTTTCTAAAGGTACGTCCTTATATTCCGAGGCTGTGGCCTCTAGTTCTGGACTCTCCCACTAGTGGAAACATCCTCCCCACATCCACTCTATCCAGGCCGTTCACTATTTGGTGAAACTATCGTTTTGAGAGATTTTTACCGATATGGTCTCGAGAATTATGCCTAGCTTCATGTGGCTCAACTAAACTATTCCAGTGGAATAGCTTGCAAGGTGACTGGCAGAGTCTTCTACATTGGATGTCGTAGATTAGGACTAGGTTATTGTGCCCTTTAAAAGTTCATATTTGAAGTCTGGCTGCACTGTACGGCTGAGAAGACTGGAGCTACATTAATACCACAGCCACGTGGAGCAGAACAACCCATGACAAGCACGCCAGGGTTTTGCTCTTAATCACACAGCATTAAATGATGGTGTGTAGTTTTAGTTTTAGAGATACAGCAGTGAAACAGGCCCTTCGGCCCACCGAGTCCACTCCCACCAGCGATCCCCGCACATTAACACGCGCCTACGCACACTAGGGACAATTTACATATATAGCAAGTGTACAAACCCAAGCCAATTAACCTACAAACCTGTACGACTTTGGAGTGGGAGGAAACCAAACATCTCGGAGAAAACCCACGCGGTCATGGGGAAAGCGTACAAACTCCATACAGACAGCACCCTGGGTCTCTGGCGCTGTAAGGCAGCAACTCTACTGCTGTGCCACCATGTGCTGGGACCCCAGTTTTTTACAATATTAACGATTTAGACGAGGGAATTAAATGTTTGCGGTTGACAAAGCTGGGTGGCAGTGTGAGCTGCTTTAAGGCTGCAGGGTAACATGGATAGGTTGGGTGAGTGGGTAGATGCAGTATAATGTGGATAAATGTGAGGTTATTCACTTTGGTGGCAAGAACAGGAAGGCAGATTATTATCTGAAAGGTGTAAAATTAGGAAAAGTGGAGGTACAACAACACCTGGGTGTGCTTGTACGTCAGTCACTGAAAGTAAGCATGCAGGTACAGCAGGCAGTGAAGAAAGCTAATGGCATTTTGGCCTTCAGTGCGAGAGGATTTGAGTTTCGGAGCAAGGAGGTCCTACTGCAGTTGCACAGGGCCCTGGTGAGACCGCACCTGGAGTATTGTGTGTAATTTTGGTCTCCTAATTTGAGGAAGGGCATTATTGCTATTGAGGGAGTGCAACGTAGGTTCACCAGGTTAATTCCCGGGATGGCGGGACTGACGTATGATAAAAGAATGGGTCGACTGGGCTTGTATTTGCTGGAATTTAGAAGGATGAGTGGGGGTCTTATAGAAACATATAAAATTCTTAGAGCATTGGACAGCGTAGATGCAGGAAAAATGTTCCCGATATTGGGTGAGTCCAGAACCAGGGGTCACCGTTTAAGAATAAGGGGTAGGCCATTTAGGACTGAGATGAGGAAAAACATTTTCACCCAGAGATTTGTGAATCTGTGGAATTTTCTGCCACAGAAGGCAGTGGAGGCCAATTCACCGGATGTTTTCAAGAGAGTGAGTTAGATTTAGCTCTTGGGGCTAACGGAATCAAGGGATATGGGGGGAAAAAGCTGGAACGGGGAACTGATTTTGGGTGATCAACCATGATCATTTTGAATGGCGGTGCTGGCTCGAATGGCCTACTCCTGCACCTATTTTCTATGTTTCTATGAGATGAGGAGGAATTTATTAAGTCAGAAGGTGGTGAATCTGTGGAATTCATTACCACAGCCAAGTCAAGAGATATTTTTAATTTGGAGATTGACTGAATCTTGATTAGTAAGGGTGTCAGGGTTTAGGGGAAGAAGGCAGGAGAATGGGATTGAGAGGCGGAGTAGACTTGAAGGGCCAAACGGCCTAATTCTGCTCCAATCACTAATGAACAACTTTCTCATTTCCAAAAATGATGCAGCATTTTTGAATTCTAAAAGGACCAACTATTCATCAAGCTTTTTGTCCATGACACAGAAGACAGAGGATGCAGTCTGGGTCTGTATTGGTGTGAATTCTAAACGTATAGATATTGGCAACTTGCTGAAATATCCCCAATCTCTCTAATATTAAGCGTCTTTGAGTATCTTGAAAAGCGCTATATAAAATAAATGTATTATTATTATTATTATTATTATTAATATACTTGGGAGAGATGATATTGATGAATTCAAATGCAAGGCGGAAAGATTTAATTTGGTTGCTAACGTGGTAAAAGAGCAATTGAATAACTGGGTATTTTTAAGGTGGAGATTGACAGATTCTTGATTAGGAAGGGTGTCGGGGGTTATTGGAGAAGCTGAGAGGGAAAAATAGATCAGCCATGATTGAATGGCGGAGTAGATTGATGGACCGAATGGCCTAATTCTACTCTTATGACATGAACTAATGACATTGACCTAGTTAAGTGGTAAAAAAAATATTAAAAGCCAAGAAGAAAATCATGTGACAGGGCTGCAGAGAAGTGAGAGAAATGGTGGGAGGCATGGACATTGATGGGATTTACTCTACTGGGAGCTGAGATAGACCTATGGGTTAAATTTCTTCCTTTGCAGCAGGCAGTGAATATTAGCCAATGATTCACAAAGTGCTGCTCTACTAGAAATTCCCACGTGCCTTTTACGGGTCTATTGAAGAGTAATTAAGAGATTTATTACCATAATTAGTCAACAGCTCCATTGCAGTATTGGGTAACAACTTGGCAGATGATACCTCCAGAGGGACGTTAGTTATTTGTCATTTAATTGTTTCCCTTTTTCCGACAACACTGTTCATTAACCTCAAGCAAAGAGTAAACCTTTGTTTGCTACTGCAACCTGTGGTAAAAGGTGTAATTATAAGGGATAGTTTTCGATGTTGTGCAAAATAACATGTTGCTGTTTACTGACTTTAGATTTAGAGATACAGCGCAGAAACAGGCCCTTCGGCCCACCGGTTCCGTGCCGCCCAGCAATCCCCGCACATTAACACTATCCTACACCCACTAGGGACAATTTTTTTGTTTTTACATTTGCCCAGCCAATGAACCTACAAACCTGTACGTCTTTGGAGTGTGGGAGGAAACCGAAGATCTCGGAGAAAACCCACGCAGGTCACGGGGAGAACGTACAAACTCTATACCGTACAGCACCCGTAGTCAGGATCGAACCTGAGTCTCCGGCGCTGCATTCGCTGTAAGGCAGCAACTCTACCGCTGTGCCACCAGCACAATAATTAATACGTGGGACTAGTGTAGATGGGACATGTTGGCCAGTGTGAGCAAGTTGGGCTGAAGAGCCTGTTTCCATGTTGTAAGACTCTATGACTAGATTCCCTCGAACCTCGTCTATTTCAGGATTTCCCCTTTTTTCTTACTCTAAAATAACCTCCTACTTACTTCTACACTTCACTCCCGACTTTCTTAACAGATTCCACCATTTGCACCCTCTTGTCTTCTCCACTTATCAACACCAGCCTGGCTCACTATCTCCAACCTTCTCTATACCACCCTTCCCCACCCACTTATCTGCCAATCAGCTCTTTCTTACCTGGAGTCACCTATCACTTGCCCCCCCCCTTCCTCTCATTTATTTCCACCAGCTATCTCCTTTCTATTCCATCAGCCTGAAGGAGGGCCTTGACTCGAGATGCCATCTGTCTGTTTCCCTCCACAGATGCTGCCCAACCCGAGTTCCTCCAGTGGTTTGTTATTTGGTCAGGGTTCTAGCATCTGCAGTTTCCTTGCATGTCTTGAAGTTTTTTGTATTTTGGTTGCTCGTTATTGACCCCTGGTGGTAAGGCTGGGTATTAATGTGATGATCGCATGAGGGCAAGATTGGGATTGGGTTGGATGAGAACTGATGCACCTGTGAAGGCTTCCGTTTTGGAGAACAGGCAGATGAGACTGGGAGAAATGGCTCATCTCCATACCCCAACCAATCTAAGCCTTCGAGAAAGCAGAGAAAATTGAAAACAAAAGTAGTGCACATTGTTTCTCTGGTGGACAGAATGTTCTCTCCCAACTGTTTCCTTTTACCTCTTACACAATAAGTCATATTTATCCACTCTTATGAATAATGTGTAAAAAAAAAAAAGTTTATTTTAAATCCAATTTTAAGTTGGTTACTCCCAAAACAGGAAATGATACAATGAAGCTTCCCCTTAGCATAGTTCGGCATGACAAAAACAAAATGGCATCATTAGTAAATTTAACATCCCTGGGGAACTGCTTGGAATGTTTCCACATAATCTCCTTGGATAATATTAGATTAACTCATCAAGAATCTCACTGATGGAGAGGAGCCAGTCGATCTAGGGATATGGAAACAAATCATACACATGATTTGTGTAAAAGGCCTTGAGCGGTGTGACGTGGGCCTTATTTTTAGAAAGCCATAAAATATCCACAGGTTCATTTCTGGTGAAGCAGGGAAGTTATATTAAGTTTGTTTAGAATAGAACAGAACTGTGTAGGAAGGAGCTGCAGATGCTGGTTTACACGGAAGAGAGACACAAAATACTGGAGTGACTCAGCCTGACAGGCAGGATCTCTGAAGAAAAGGAATAGGTGACGTTTTGGGTCGAGACCCTTCTTCAGACTGAGAGTCAGGGGAGAGGAAGTCTAGAGATACGGAAGGGTAAGGTGTGAATACGACAGATCAAAGCAGATGGTGACTGTACTCCCTGTATACACATGACTGGGGCCAGGTTCAGCTCAAACTCCATCATCAAGTTTGCTGATGACACTGGTGGTGGGCCGGATCTCCGACAACGATGAGAAAGCCTCGTTGGCTTGGAATGTTTCCACATAATCTCCTTGGATAATATTAGATGAACTCATCAAGAATCTCACTGATGGAGAGGAGCCAGTAGATCTAGGGATATGGAAACAAGGGAGGTGGCTGATCTGGCACTCTGGTGTCAGGACAATAGCCTCCTCTTGAATGTCACTAAAACTAAGGAGCTGATTGTGTACTTCAGAAGGGCTAAACATCCAAGGACGTACACGCCACTGGAGATAAATGGGTCTACTGTGGATAGGGTGAGCAGTTTTAAATACTTGGGAGTCCACATCACAGAGGATCTGACATGGGCAACGCACATTGCCGCACTGGTGGGTAAGGCAAAGCAGGCCATTACCACCTTAGACAGCTGACACAAAATACTGGAGTGACTCAGCCCGACAGGCAGGATCTCTGAAGAAAAGGAATAGGTGACGTTTTGGGTCGAGACCCTTCTTCAGACTGAGAGTCAGGGGAGAGGAAGTCTAGAGATACGGAAGGGTAAGGTGTGAGTTCAGCAGAACGCACCATGGGAACTACACTCGCCCCCCTGCAGGACCTATACATCAGGAGGTGCAGATCCAGAGCAAGTAAGATTATGAGGGACCCCTGCCACCCCAGTAACGGACTGTTCCAGATGCTACGATCAGGCAAACGCCTCCGCTGTCACGCTGTGAAAACGGAGAGGATGAGACGGAGTTTCTTCCCACAGGCCATCAGGACTGTCAACTTTTATAACTCCAGGGACTAAATTTTGTTTACACCATTTTAACTTTATTAACTTTATTTATATGCTGTAACTGTAATTGTTTGTGCACAATCCGCAGGCATTGCCACTTTTATTTCACTGCACATCGTGTATGTGTATGTGACAAATAAACTTGACTTGACTTGACTTGATGGTGATAAAGAAATTTAGAATGGTTCAATGTTAGCTGAGGGGAAGGTGGCAATGAGGCATACAATCAGTCATATTTAATCAGAGGAACTAGTGGGAGACCTTGGATGGGGGAGGGACGGAGAGAGGGAAATCAAGGGTTACAGCATAAGAACAGGCCCTTCACCCCACAATATCTGTACTGAACACGCCAAGACCACTCTTAATCACCTGCACATAATCCATAGCCCTCCATTCCCTGCATATGCATATGCCTATCCAAAAGCCCCTTGAATGCCATTATTGATACTATTGTATCTGCCTCAATTGCCAACCAAGAATCTTTGGTTAAATTTGTTAAAAATTCTATAGAATCTTGTAATAAAAAGGAACTGCAGATGCTTGTTTATACCAAAGATAGACTCAAAATGCTGGAATAAGTCAGTGGGTCAGGCAGCATCTCTGGAAAAAAGTATGTAGGTAACGGTTTGGGTCAGGACCCTTCTATACTCTGAAGGAGGGTCCTGACCCGAAACGTCACCTATACACATTCTCCAGAGATGCTGCCTGACCTGCCAAGTAATTCCAGCACTTTGTTTGTATGTATAGAATCTTGGTTGTATAGCCCAGATACTTTAAACAGTTTTGAGCTTCCATCTTTCAAAAGGAGTGAATAGCCATTCCAGGATGTAGCCATTACAGGATGATTCCCAAAGGCAATATCATGATCATTAGGATACATTATCAAGAAAGACTGAATAGGTAGAAACACGTTCAGCAGGAGAGGTTCATTTTGTCAGAGAAAATGTGGAAATTAATTGCATATAAATATAAAGTTATAACTATTGCAAGCAAATTCAATGGGAATGCAGGAAAAAAAATTATCACCCAAAGAATCATAAACATTTGCAACTTGGGAGGACACTCTGTGGCCTGTGAGCTCCCACTGACTTTATGGAAGAAAATTCAACGAGTCCCTCTTCACTGCCTCTGTCCATAACCCAGCAGATTTTATTTCATTCAATATCTTATCCAGCATTCATTTTAAGGTGCACCATTAAATCGCCCTTGTCTGGCATTCCAAGGGCATATTTGGGAAGGTGACCAAATTCTTGAGCTTTCAAATAGAGCAGCAGAGAAAACAACATGGTTAAGGATGTTCATAAGTTCATGAGTTCTAGGAGCTGAATTAAGCCATTCGGCCCATCAAGCCTCCGCTGCCATTCAATCATGGCTGATCCATCTTTCCCTCTCAACCCCATTCTCCCGTCTTCTCCCCATAACCCTTAACACCCTTACTAATCAAGAATCTGTCAATCTCTGCCTGAGCAGCATCCATTGACTTGGTCTTCACTGCCGTCTGTGGTAAAGAATTCCACAGATTCACCACCGTCTGACTAAAGAAACTCCTCCTCATCTCCTTTCTAAAGGTATGTCCTTTTATTCTGAGGCTGTGGCCTCTGGTCCTAGACTCTCCCACTAGTGGAAACACCACCCCATCCACTCTATCCGGGCCTTTCACGATTTTGCAGCTCAGGCCATTCTCTTGCTACTTTTAAGAAGTGAAAAAGTTTTAAGTAGATTTTTTTTCCTGAAATTATTTGCCAGCACATGCTGCATTTTTCAATGGGAAGTCCAGGATTTGCCAGCTGCTACCTATCATGCCGCAGCTGCTTTGCAGCTCTGTGGCAGCAGTAGTGCATGCAGCAAAGACAGAGTGGTGCATGCAGCAACACGCACTGATCATTGACATCTCAATACACCTTCCCCGCATACACTAGCTTTTGATAGGGGTGGATAGTGAAACCCTTTTGCAATTCACACATTGGCCCAGTGCACTTGGAGTGCGCCTTAGAGTGATGCAGCATACAAGCAGGCTCATCAGCCCAACTTGCTCACACAAACAATTCCCAGCTACACTATTCCCACCTGGCCCATATCCCTCCTACACCCAATGCAGCCTTGCTATACTCAGGCTGTGGGGTCAGGGAAGACTGTGCTGAATTTTGCAATCTCTGTGGACACCTCATTCAAATACCTTCCAAATCTGTGACCTTTGCTACCAATGTGGGAAATTGCAGCCGAAAAAGGTAATGCCACCACCTGGAGCTTCCATTGACTTGAAATTTCCTGGCCAGCACTTTGTGTTTTCCTCCATCTGCATCTGCAGTCCTTTTTAATAGTGGATAGAGTGGATGTGGAGAGGATGTTTCCACTAATGGGAGAGTCTAGGACCAGAGGCCATAGCTTCAGAATAAAAGGACTTAACTTTAGATAGGAGGAATTTATTTAGTCAGAGGGTGGTGAATCTGTGGAATTTATTACCACAGCCAAGTCAATGGATATTTTTAATTTGGAGATTGACTGATTTTTGATTAATAATAATAATAATGCATTACATTTATATAGCGCTTTTCAAACACTCAAAGACGCTTTACAGGGATTTCTAGAACATAGAGAAGTGAATAGATAGATAAATAAGTAAACGAACAGAAAAAGGAGACAGAAGGTGAGGTGACCTTCAGTGGTTGAAGGCAGTGCTGAACAGGTGAGACTTCAGTGATGTTTTGAATGTGGTGAGTGTGGAGGAGTCTCTGACGGTTTGGGGTAGTGAGTTCCATAGGGTGGGAGCAGCGATGGAGAAAGCCCTGTCCCCCCAGGATCTGAGTTTGGTCCGGATGGGGCGGGACAGGAGATTGGCAGCAGCAGAGCGGAGGGTGCAGGTGGGAGTGTGCCTGTGGAGGAGGTCAGGCAGGTAGGATGGGGCCAGGTTATGGAGGGCTTTGTAGGTCATGAGGAGGATTTTGTACTGGATTCTCTGGGGGATGGGGAGCCAGTGGAGTTTGTAAAGGACGGGGGTGATATGGTCACGGATCGGGGAGTGGGTGAGTAGACGGGCAGCAGAGTTTTGAATGTATTGAAGTTTACTGATGATTTTTGAGGGTGAGCCATAGAGGAGGCTGTTGCAGTAGTCCAGACGGGAGGTGATGAAGGCGTGGATGAGAGGGATGGACGGAGACGGGCAATGTTTTTGAGGTGGAAGAAGGCTGTCTTTGTGATGTGTTTGATGTGTTTGTCGAAGGAGAGGGTTTGATCAAAGATGATTCCAAGATTCCGGATGTGAGGGGAGGTGGATACTGGGAGACCATCAATATTGAGGATGAAGTTTTGGGTGGATTTGGTGAGCGTTTTTGGACCAATGATGATGATTTCAGATTTGTTGCAGTTGAGTTTGAGGAAATTTGATTGAAGCCAAGATTTTATTTCAGTGATGCAGTTTGTCAGTGTAGAGTGTGTGGTGGTGGAGATTGACTTGGTGGAGATGAGGAGCTGGATATCATCGGCGAAGCAGTGGAAGTTGAGACCATGACGGCGGATTAATTGTCCAAGGGGGAACAGGTAGAGTATGAAGAGGAGGGGGCCAAGGACTGAGCCTTGGGGGCACCTTGGGGGAGGGGAGCGGTGGGGGATTTACAGTTGTTAATGGAGATGAACTGGTGCCTGTCAGAGAGGTAAGATTTGAACCAGGATAGGGCTGTGCCGGTGATGTTAAAGGAGGTTTCAAGTCGGGTGAGGAGAATGGAGTGATTTATGGTGTCAAAGGCGGCGCTGAGGTCAAGTAGGATGAGGATGTTGAGGTTGCCAGCGTCGGAGGAGAGGAAAAGGTCGTTTGTGATTTTGAGGAGCGCAGTTTCAGTACTGTGGTTGGAGCGGAATCCGGATTGGAAAGTTTCATACAGGTTGTTGGTAGAGAGGTGGTATTTGAGTTGGGAAGCTACAGCATGTTCCAAAACTTTGGACAGAAAGGGTAGGTTGGAGATTGGTCTGAAGTTGTTTGGGGTGTCAGGGTTGAGACCAGGTTTTTTCAGAATGGGGGTGACAGCAGCGATTTTGAGGGATGGCGGGACGATGCCAGTGGACAGGGAGGAGTTTATTGTTGCAGTGATAAGTGGAGAGAGAGCAGGAAGGCTGGCCTTGACAAAGCTGGAGGGGATGGGGTCCAGAGAGCAGGTGGCAGTTTTTATTCCTGTGAAGAGGTCAGAGAGGTCGGTGGTGAAGACTGGGGAGAACTAAGGCAGGGGTTGACAGGATAAGGGGGGGCAGGTGGTTAGAGGGGGAGCAGGTGCATTGGTGGTTAAGGTGCTGTAGATGCTGTCTATTTTGCTTGGAAGAATGAAAGGAATTAGTACGAAAGGATTAGTACGGGTGTCACGGTTTATGGGGAGAAGGCAGGAGAATGGGATTGAGAGGGAAAGATAAACCAGCCATGATTGAATGGCGGAGTAGACTTGATGGGCCGAATGGCCTAATTCTGCTCCAATCACTTATAACCTTCCTTGTCACCAGGAATAGAACAATATTCTAATTTCCAAAAATTATGCAGCAGGATTATGTGAGGTAAAATTTGTTTCCTTGCAGGAGAAGATCAAAGATTCAGGCTATCTTTAAGGCATTACATTTTGATACCCCCAATGATTATAACAATTGTGAGAAATAAAAACCCTTACAATATCCCAGTTTCTAATGTTCCCAATGCTCCTAATGATATCACCCAGGTCTCAAACTGAAAATAACATTTAATGGAGGCTTATAGGTATTGTTTGGAATTAAACACAGGCTATACTGGAGTGTCTTCCTTAATCTTATAATGAATGAACTAGCATCCATTTCATTTTTGTTATCTCCTCTAACACTAGTTCTGTTCTTTTTTCCTATTCTAAAACCTTCTGATTAGAAATGGCAGGAATCTGTAATTTGCTAAACAATATAGATTGCCGTCAATGATGCCAACGAAGTTTATTCACTGGGGACGGTATCCAATATTCCAGGTCCCTCTGAGTTTCCACAGATGCCAGCAATCTGATCTCAACAGCTAAAAGCACTTTACGTTACATTACTTTAAAGATGCAGCGTGGAAACTGGCCCTTCGGCCCACCGAGTCCACGCCGACCAGTGATCAGCCCATACGCTAGCATTATCCCACACACTAGGGACGATTTACAATTTTACCAAACCCAATTAACCTGCAAACCTGTACGTCTTTGGAGTGTGGGAGCACCCAGAGAAAACCCATGCAGGTCACAGGGAGAATGTACAAACTCCGTACTCAGAATCAAACCGGGGTCTCTGGCGCTGTAAGGCAGCAACTCTACCAACGTGCCACCCCAAACGTGAAGCTGGTTGAGCCAGTTTCTTCTCTTTGCACCACTTTCGTTTGCGCTGTTCTCAGGTTTTGCACTGACAGTGTGGGAAGCTTGACTTCCACATTTTAAATACTGTGGTGCATTGCCACCTTGTGGGGAAGATGTATGGATTGCCAAACAGCGGAAAACAAAATCACATTACAACCTTCCGAACACCATTTTTACTACCCTAATAGGCATATATAAAAATATTTATATCATTACATCCTTTAAACTAGAGGTCTGAGTTTCCAATAAGACATTTGAAATTCACGACTGAAATAAGGAAGGCAGTCTCTCAGTTCTTTAGACTTTAGAGATGCAGCATGGAAGCAGGCCCTTTGGCCCACCGAGTTCACGTAGACCAGCTATCACCTCATAAACTCGTACTATTCTATACACTTGGGGCAATTTACACTTCACAGAAGCCAATTAACATACAAACCTGCAAGTCTTTGGAGTGTGGGAGAAAACCAGAGCACCTGGGGAAAACCCACAGAGAGAACATTCCAGGCGAGACAAAGGTTCACCTGCACCTCCTCCAACCTCATCTATTGCATCCGCTGCTCTAGATGTCAACTTATTTACATCGGCGAAACCAAGTGCAGGCTCGGCGATCGCTTCGCTGAACACCTGCGCTCGGTCCGCATTAACAAAGCTGATCTCCCGGTGGCCGAGCACTTTAACTCCCCCTCCCATTCCCAGTCTGACCTTTCTGTCATGGGCCTCCTCCAGTGCCATAGTGAGGCTCGCCGGAAATTGGAGGAGCAGCACCTCATATTTCGCCTGGGCAGTTTGCAGCCCGGTGGTATGAACGTCGACTTCTCCAACTTTAGATAGCTCCTCTGTCCCTCCCTTCCCCTCCTCCTTCCCAGATCTCCCTCTATCTTCCTGTCTCCACCTATATCCTTCCTTTGTCCTGCCCCCCTGACATCAGTTTGAAGAAGGGTCTCGACCCGAAACGTCACCATTCCTTCTCTCCCGAGATGCTGCCTGACCTGCTGAGTTACTCCAGCATTTTGTGAATAAATCGATTTGTACCAGCATCTGCAGTTATTTTCTTATACATACAAACACCAGACAGACAGCACCCATAATCAGGATAGAACCCAGGTCTCTTGTGCAGTAAGATAGCAACTCTAGTGCTGTGCCACTGTGCGACCCCCCAAAAAAGGTTGAGGATGGATTACTGCTACATCGATTTCCATGATGGTTGATGATGCTAATGTGCAATTGGGACTCAGCCACTGGTGTGACAGAAGGTGCTTGATGGGATGGATGGGTGGGAGATGGGACTCTCCTACTGCTGTTTACACTGGGCCTCTGTGGCCCCTTGCTTTGGATGCGAGATTCTCAATGCTGTGCCCCCATTTTCACTTTGAGCAGACATGGGCTGAGGGAGCCACAAGAGTCAATGAGCACGTTACGCTTTACCTCAAAGTCCATGAGAACATACTTGAATTATTTCCTCGGCCTATACTTTAGGACCAGTGACCACAATTCTATCACCTTTAAAATAGTATTGTGTAAAGAGGAGACAGGTCCACCTAAAGTTCTAAATTAAGGCAAACCCAACTATGTTGGTAATAGACAGGAACTTGCAAAAAATAAAACGAGAAACAAAGTGATGGAGTAACTCAATGGGTAAGGCAGCTTCTCTGGAGAAAAGGAATAGGTGACATTCAGTCTGAAGGACAATATTACTGAGGCTACCCTTGGAGTGCTGTGTTCAATTTGGTCTCCCTGCTATGGGAAAAATGCCATTAAGTTGGAAAGAGTGCAGAGAAAGTTGCAAGGATGTTGCCAGGACTCATGCACCTGAGTTATAAGGAAAGGATGGGGAGGCTAGAACATTATTCCTTCCGTGCTGCAGTAGGACGGAATGTACCAGATACTGTGCCTAGGGATGGAAATCAAGGTCAGAGTCATGGCTGGCTGCCTCTCTGATCTTGATTTGTTCACCTGCATTCTTGATTCTAATGCAATGTTGGGATGGGGTGGCCTTGGTTGCTTTGTGCTCAATTAGCCTTGAAGGTTCTGAATAATCTGCAAATGTAATCATTATCAACAAAATGCTGGACTCCTCTGGTCATTCCTTATTTAGATTACGTGCATTCTGTTGAACTTGGCCTTAGGGGCTTGTTGTGCTGATTCTTTACTGTTAAGGCACAATGGAGTTTCTAATGCAAGAGCACCTTGTGCTCATCCAGCTCGGGATTTCATGATCAAACTTGTCAAATCGGGCCTTGTGTTTTCTGGCGGAAAATCCAAGTGTCTCCTCACTGGCACTAATTATGGTGGACCTCGGAGCTTCTCAGACAGTGTGGACACTCTGCACCTGTGGTTTAGTTCAGTTTAGAGATACAGCGCGGAAACAGGCTCTTCGGCCCACCGAGTCCGCACCGGCTTCTGTAAATTGTTCCTAATCCGTAGGATAAAACTATTGCATTGGCAATCGCTGGTCGGTGCAGACTCGATGGGCCGAAGTGCCTGTTTCCACGCTGTATCTCTAAAACTAAAAACCTAAAACTACTGCACCTCTTCTCCCACCACCTTGTAAGTCCTCCCTACTTCACACTCCAGCACAAACATCGGCATGGCAGGACACCATTGATGGCATTAATCTTGACTCAGCAAGCAATCGCTGTGCCAAGCTATTGCGGTGAGGAGCAAGGCAGTTGTATAGGCCCACAGTCAGATCACTGACTTCTCCTGCTCAGCCCCCTCCCCCTTCACTCATTTCTCCCTCCTGGACCCTTCCCCCTTTCTTTCCCTCTCAGTTCTCCGGTTTGGCTCCAGCTCACTCCCACTTTCCAACTGTCCACCTAGCAACCTGCAGCCCAGGCCCATAACCCACACACTCTCTCAGACGATCCTTAGGAGGAAACAGCCTGCACGTTGCTGCCTGGAGTCAACAGATTGCTGCCCCTCGTTCTCAGAGCAGCTGCCCATAGGTACCACCAAAGCTGTGTCTAAAACTCTAATGCTGTGTCTAATCTAACCAGACTTCTGGCTCAGCCACTGTTCCTGAACCCACAAGGCTTTTGTCTCTTTGCCACCTGTAAACCTCTGAATGTTTGCCTCCCAATGCTGCCCCCTAAACAAAAGATAGACACAAAATGCTGGAGTAACTCAGCGGGTCAGGCAGCATCATTGGAGAAAAGGAATAGGTGATGTTTCGAGTCGAGACCCTTCTGCCCCTAAGCAAACTGGATCCAAGTCCAAATATGACATGGATAGGAGGGGATCTTGAGAGGGGGGATTTCCCATCATGCCGCTCGAGGTGGTGGCAGTGGGAAGATTGCAACATGGTGCTGAAAGATCCTTGGTTAGCTGCAGCACTGCATCTTGCAAACGCTGCAGACTGCAGCATTGGTACATCAGTGGGCATAGTGCAGAATGTGATAATGGTACACCAATGGTAAAGCAGCAACTCTGGGGAGATGTTGTGGGTCGAGACCCTTCTCCAGTCTGAAGAAGGGTCTCGACCCGAAACATCACTCACTCCTCTCCAGAGATGCTGCCTGTCTCGCTGAGTTACTCCAGCGTTTTGTGTCTGTCTTCGGTATAAACCAGTATCTGCAGTTCCTTCCTACACATCAATGGCGAAGGTGCAGAATGTGGCAATGGTACACCAGTGGTAATGTGCAGAATGTGGCAATGGTACATCAATGGTAATGCTGCAGACTGCCATAATGGTACACCAGTAGCAATGGTGCAGATTGGAGGGAAGGAATACTTAGGGTGGTGAATGGGTTGACAATCAAAGCAGACTGGTTGAAAAATTCTCTCAATCTGGCATAGAGACAGAAAAGATTTAAAATTTCAAGTAGGAACATGGAACGAGAAAATGCAGACAGATCTATCATAAGGATGAGAGGAGATCTTATTGAAACGTATAAGATTATTAAGGGGTTGGACACGTTAGAGGCAGGAAACATGTTCCCAATGTTGGGGGAGTCCAGAACCAGGGGCCACAGTTTAAGAATAAGGGGTAGGCCATTTAGAACTGAGATGAGGAAAAACGTTTTCAGTCAGAGAGTTGTGAATCTGTGGAATTCTCTGCCTCAGAAGGCAGTGGAGGCCAATTCTCTGAATGCATTCAAGAGAGAGCTAGATAGAGCTCTTAAGGATAGCGGAGTCAGGGGGTATGGGGAGAAGGCTGGAACGGGGTACTGATTGAGAATGATCAGCCATGATCACATTGAATGGCGGTGCTGGCTCGAAGGGCCGAATGGCCTCCTCCTGCTCCTATTGTCTATTGTCTATCATGCAGATCCTAAGAGTGTTCTGACCAGGGCTGCTTGATGGAAATGTTGGTCTGTGCTTTCTCTTCTCACTTGCAGAACCTACTGTATCGTGCAGTTTTCCCATCTAAACTGAAGTGCAACGCTCATAGGGGGCGTGGCTGCGTTCTGCAGCTGCGGCTCACCGGCAGTCTCTCTGGTTTTTGTTTTGTTTTTGTCTATTGTTATCATTAAATGTATGTTTTGATTTATTTTTAACTCTGTATATGTGGGGGGTGGTGGGGGAAACCTTTTTTTCTAATCTCCTCCTTAACGGAGATGCGACCTTTATCGTGTCGTATCTCCGTTCGCGCTACGACCTAACACCGTGGAGTCGGCGGCCTCCAGCTGGGATCGACCTTGAAGACTCCGGTCGCAGGGCCTGGACTTACCATCTCGGAGGCTTCGGCCGTGGGCCCTGCAGACCGCAACATCGGGAGTTCGCAGGTCCCTGGCTGGCGACCGGCTTTCGGGAGCTCCAGCTGTTGCAGCTACGACCGCCCCGAAGCGCGAGGTACGATCGACCCGCTCGCAGGACCTTCATCGCCCTGCGTGGCTCGGCCGCGGCACTTTGCATCGCCCGGTGGGGGCTCAGGACCTTCATCGGCCTGCTCGGCTTGGCCTGGGACTTTCCATCGCCCGGTGGGGGCTTCAAAAGTTGGGAGCCTCGATCGCCTCGTGGCAGCACGGGAGAAGAATGAGGAGGAGATAAGACTTTTCTTTGCCTTCCATCACAGTGAGGGTGTGCCTGGTGCAATCACTGTGATGGCTGTTTGTGTTAAATTGTAATTGTGTGTCTTGTGTTTTTTATTGTCTACGGCTGGACCCTGACGTGAGAGGACGCTGGCGCTATTTGTTCGCCGCTTCTCCGTCAGTTTGTCAGTTTGTTTGTTTTTATGTTTTGACTGTTTTGTAAAGCGTCTTTGAGCATTTGGAAAAGCGCTATATAAAATAAATGTTTATTATTATTATTATTATTATTTCTAAACAAATTCTCTGTTCGGCTTTGAGTATTCTTTGTAGTCCAGTTAGCATGAGGAGCTGGCACTGGCCTAGTGCCTTGTGTTGTCTGCAAACTTGATCCTGAACATTCCATTTGAGTGCCTCAGGGCAGAATGCTAAGTTCTGTTCCATTGCTACCAAAAAAGTGGTTAACTCTGGAGTCAATGGCAATGAAAATAAAATCCATGGTAACCATTTGTGTAAATAACTTCACGGCTTTTGCGCACAGTTTTTATTTTGTACACATCAAAACTGATAACTTTAGAGTTGCAGACATAGTGAGAGTAAAAGGTGTACTAATGTTTCAGATGCAGATCCCCATTCTAACCACCAACATTCCATGATAAAGAGTCCCTGCTTGACACGTAAATCTGTCCTTTCTTTTACTTTCAATTGCTGGCAGATTTAGTGGTCGTCTCCAGCTTCACAGATTTACAGCGCACATTTTGTTTTGCTTATCTGTCTCTGGCACCAGCACAGAATGACAGCGATAAAAGGAACGAACAAAACTATTACAATTGCAACACTTTCTAACCTTGGGGCAAATCCGATATGCCCAACCCCCTTTCACTTAGTTATTATGTGAGTCTATTTGCTCTCCAAACAAGTCACGGGGGAAAGGATCCACAGAGCAACCGTCCAGAACAACAGCAGCAAACTCTCAGCGACGTTTCTCGGTATGATCAGCCATGCTGTCCTCAGGCCACAATCTCTGTATGGAATTCTTTGTGGGCGAGCGAGGTTTTTCAGCAGGATGCCAGTAGCCAAAGGTCCCTACGTACTGCAACGTGCCGTGAAGCAACAGAAGCGATCTGTGAGTCTGTCAGCTATGTGCAGGAACAGCAGGTGAGGCAACCTTCCACATTGTATAGCAAAAGGCCTGGATAGAGAGTGGATGTGGAGAGGATGTTTCCACTAGTGGGACAGTCTAGGACCAGAGGCCAGAGCCTCAGAATAAAAGGATGTACCTTTAGAAAGGAGATGAGGAGGAATGTCTTTAGTCAAAGAGTGGTGAATCTGCGGAATTCATTGCCATAGACGGCTGTGGAGGCCAAGTCAATGGATATTTTTCAGGTGGAGATTGACAGATTCTTGATTAGTATGGGTGTCAGGGGTTATGGGGCAAAGGCAGGAGAATGGGGTTGAGAGGGAGAGATAGATTTAGGGGTTTAGGGGTAACATGAGGGGGAACTTCTTTACTCAGAGGGTTGTGGCTGTATGGAATGGGCTTCCGGTGGAAGTGGTGGAGGCTGGCTCGATTTTATTATTTAAGAGTAAATTGGATAGGTATATGGATAGGAGGGGATTGGAGGGTTATGGTCTGAGTGCAGGTAGATGAGACTAGGTCAGGGAGAATGGTCGGCGTGGACTGGTAGGGCCGGACAGGCCTGTTTCCATGCTGTAGTTGTTATATGTTATATGTTATATGTTATAGATCAGCCACGATTGAATGGCGAAATAGACTTGATGGGCCGAATGGCTTAATTCTGCTCCAAGAACTTATGAATTCTATCTTTGAACAGGACAAACAAACACTAAATAGGGAACACGAGGCAAAATGTTATAACTTTAGGTTTCATCTGATCTTTCAAAAAGATCATGGTTAATTTTCTACGTTTGTTTTTCCACCTAATCTTCATATTCCCCCAACTCCATTGGATTCCAGAATCCATCATTGTCAGCTTTGAACATGATTCTTGCTTGCTGGGGTAAAGATGTTGTAAGATTCATGATGATCAGAGCTGAGATTCCTCCTAACCTTGGTTTTTATCCTGGCACAGAGACTGCGGAGTGAAGTCTTTCAGCATTCACTCTGGCAAACCCCCGAAAATCATTTGTTTTAATGCCATCACCTCCACGTTCTTTTAAACTCCAAAGGATACAAACCCCAATCTTTTCCATCTCTTTTCATCAGTTAGCCCTTTCCTCTGGTCTTCCTCTCTGGAGTGGTCTCAACACAGCCCTTTACGATTGTAACAAGACTTCCTCACTCTTGTACTCCATCCTCTTTGCTATGAAGACCAACCTAATGTTTGCTTCTCAGTGGTTCACCATTATACTAACTTTCAGTGTAACCTTTGTGATTTGTGCACAGGGACTTCTTAATTTCTCCAAACACCGATGTTTAGTATTTGCACTTGATTTAAAAGCTATTCTCAAAGAGTGATACAAGGAAGCAGGCTCACCATGGGTGTCAAGGGTTAGAAACAAAAAAACATAGAAAAATAGGTGCAGGAGTAGGCATCCAGCCCTTCGAGCCAGCACCGCCATTCAATATGATCATGGCTGATCATCTAAAATCAGTACCCGGTTCTTGCTTTTTCCCCATATCCCTTGATTCCTTTAGCCCTAAGAGCTAAATCTAACCCTCTCCAGAAAACATCCAGTGAATTAGCCTCCACTGTCTTCTGTGGCAGAGCATTCCACAGATTCACAACTCTCTGGGTGAAAAAATGTTTCATCCTCTCAGTCATAAATGGCCTACCCCCTATTCTTAAACTATGACCCCTAGTTTCGGACTCCCCCAACATCGGGAACATTTTTCCTGCAACTAGCCTGTCCAATCCTTTAAGAATTTCATATGTTTCTATAAGATCCCCTTTCAAACTTCTAAATTCCAGTGAATACAAGCCCAGACGACCCATTCTTTCATCATATGTCAGTCAGGTTATGGGGAGAAAGCAGTAAAATGGGATTAGGCGGCAGAGATCAGCCATGATTAAATGGCGGAGTAGACTCGATGGGCCGAATGGCCTAATTCTACTCCGATAACTTGTGAACTTGTGGGTGGTTTGTAGTGTGTGTTGCATGACAATGGACATCATTAGATGCAGATCTAACCCTGAGTGAACATTGAAAATGGCAATGTGGATTGCAACTAGAAGTGTGCAGCACTCTTTCCCAATTTCATTCAGAAGTGACGAGTTTCTAAAACGTTCATTTCGTTGATCAATGCAAGGCAACAGAGTTTGCCATAAACTCACTAATTATAATGCAATATGTCTCTCAGTTTTATTCTGCCATTCAACTGTTTACCTCATCAGTCTTGGGTGATTTACAACTTCTCCCTATTAAATATTGATAAGATTGAAGTCCTTTGGCTGGACCTCACTGGACAAGTTCCACGTCCTCCAGTTGCTTCTTGCAATCCCTGTTTATCCACACTTAACCTGGGCGTTTGGGGCAGACACAGAGTCCTGAGTTAGCTGACAAGATCTCAATGGTTACTAGATATGAGGAAGCAAGGTACAGAAGTCCTGCTCTCAGAATGCCACTGAGAGACTTCGACAGGTGGCCAAGTGGGAACATGGAACATGGAACACAGGACATAGAACAGAATGGCACAGGAATTGGACCTTCAGCCCACAAGCCTGTGCTGGACAAGATGCCATCTTTTATCTGCCTGCACATAATCCATATCCCTCCATACCCTGTACAGCTATGTGCTGCTCCAAAATTCTTTTAAATGCCACTATTCTATCTGCCTCCATCATCATTCCTAGCAGAGCATTCCAGGCACTCACCACTCAGTGGTCAAAAAACTTACACCACATATCTCCTTTAAACTTTGCCCATCTCTTAAAGCCATGGTTTCTAGTATTAGACATTTCCAACCCAGGACTGTTTGCCCTGTCCATGTCTCCCATAATTTTATATACTTCTATCAGTTGAAGCATTGACTTCTGTCTGACTCTGAATTCGACTGTATAAGTTTAATTATCTCCAACCATTGAGAGACTTTAAAAGAACTAATAAAATGGAAGCAACTGATATAAAATATTAAGATAATTAAAAACATAAGAAACCACTTAGAAATAAATTAATTTAAAAGTATTACTTACCTTTGTCTCCTATTTCATAGCCCTTGAATCTCTATGAAAATCAATGTTCAGAAGTCATAGGAGCAGAATGAGGTCATTTGGCTCATCGAGTCATGGTTAATCTATCTTTCTCAATCCCATTCTCCTGGCTTCTCCCCGTAACCTTTGACACACTTAATAATCGAGAACCTATCAATCTCTGCTTTAAAAATGCCCAAAGCCTTGGTCTCCACAGCCGTGTGGCAATGAATTGCACAGATTCCCCACCCTCTGGCTGGAGAAATTCCTCCGTATCTCCTTTTTAAAGTAACGTCCTTTTATTCTGAGGCTGTGCCAGAATCTGGACTGGTATAAGATCTGGCAACCAGAATCTGGACAGGTATAAGATCTGGCAGGTGATTCCAGGGCATTATGCCTGAGTATCATAGCAAGACCTAGCTGAGGTCTTGGAATTCTGAGCTTGGTCGCGTGTGGCCAACCAAATTGAAAGATGTTCTTATCACAATGGTCAACTCTTGCCAGTTTGACTCGATTGTCTTCAGCCACTATTTGTCCACATCCTTGCCAAGGGTTCTGTCCCTGAGAGTGTTTAGTTTAGTTCAGTTTAGAGATTCAACGTGGAAACAGGCCCTTCGGCCCACCGGGTCCGCGCCGACCAGCGATCCCGCACATTAACACTATCCTACACCCACCAGGGACAATTTTTACATTTACCAAGCCAATTTACCTACAAACCTGTACGTCTTTGGAGTGTGGGAGGAAACAGAAGATCTCGGAGAAAACCCACGCAGGTCACGGGGAGAACCTACAAACTCCGTACAGACAGCACCCGTAGTCGGGATCGAACCCGGTTCTCCTGGCGCTGCATTCTCTGTAAGGCAGCAACACTACCGCTGTGCCACCGTGACGCCCTGTTGTTGATGACGAGGACGATAGCCAGGCTTCAGTATGAGATGGAGGCGTCGATAAGACCAATGGCAGATGGAATTTCTATCTGTGTGATGGGAGGTCTAATAATGCTGGAGGTGACACAAGGAATGCATGTGCTTTCGTGAGTATCGAGGACAAGGGACCTTGGTATACCAGTCCAAGGATCCCTGAAGGATGTACCAAGGATAGATAAGGTGATTAAGAAAGTATTTGAATACTTTACTTCATCAGGTAGGGCATAGGGCACAGTATTATACAGGATAGAACCAGGCCCTATTTTTCACAGTTTCATCGATGATGGGGCCAAATGGCCTAATTCTGCTCCTATAATTTATGAACATTCCACACTGAAAATCAAGTCCCAGTTTTAGCTAATTCTATACTAATCCTATTTTATTTTTTCTTTATTCCCATCAACTATCCCAGACTCCATCATTCACCCACGCCAGGAGCGATTTACAGTGGCCAATTGATCAATAGGCCTGAATCTGTGCTGAATGGTTCTATGATTCTATAACTCCACGGTGGCGCAGCGGTAGAGTTGCTGCCTTACAACGCCAGAGACCCAGGTTCAAGTGCGGGTGCTTGCCTGTATGGAGTTTGTACGTTCTCCCCATGACCAACGTGGGTTTTCTCCAAGATCTTCGGTTTCCTCCCACTCTCTAAAGACGTACAGGTTTGTAGGTTAATTGGCTTGATATAAAAAATGTAAAATGTCCCCAGTGCAGGATAGTGTTAATGTGTGGGGATTGCTGGTCTGTACGGACTCGATGGGCCGAAGGGCCTATTTCTGCACTGTATCTCTAAACTAAACTCCCATTCCCAAACTTTCCCTTCCAATGCACAGTATCTGATATTTGTGAGATCTGCATTGATGGATTTGCCTGCAAATATCAATGCCTAAAACACTCGACTGCCATTCCAAACTTGTTTGGCTCTACACCAATCTTCATCTTTAAACTATTAAAACATCACTGAACACTGAAACTGAAAGAAAGTAGTATTCATTTAATAAAAACACTGGCAGGCAAAACACCAGGGCTAAAAGGGAACAAATTCCCCTGAATGTGATAATTTGCACAGCAAAATATTAAAGGAAGTGGCCCTGACAATAATAGATTAATTGACGGCCTTTATTCAATGTCAAAAGGATCAAGAAATATGGGGAAAGGCAGGAACAAGTTTATAATGTTTCAATCAGCCTTGAGTGTGTTACTTGGTGGATCAGGTCCAAAAGGCTGAATAAGCTACTCCCGCTTCAATTCTTTGTTATATTGAATTGAGTTTATTGTCTGCAGAGTTACAGGTACAATTAAAGACTTGTTTGCAACAGCATCACAGGCTCATAGTGGATGGCACAGTGGCAAGGTAGAGTTGCTGCCTTACAGTGCCACAGTCCCAGGTTCGATCCAGATCTCAGGCGCTTTCTGTGCAGAGTTTCCACGTTCTTCCTGTGACCGCGTGGTTTTTACCGCGAGATTTCTCTATTTGAAGGTATTATAGTTAGATTTAGTCGAGACACAACTTGTTCACTTATAAAACTTTCCTACAGGTGCTCCGGTTTCCTCCCACATCCCAAAGACGTGCAGGTCTGGAGGTTAATTGGCCTCTGGAAATTGCCCCAAGTGTGTACGGAGTGAATGCAACAGTGGGGTAACATAGAACGAGTCTGTTTCCTTGCGTATCTGTAAAACTATCAAACATAGACTCAGCCGAAACATAAATTGTACATAAATTATACAAGGCAGTGAAAATAAAGAAGTCTACAAAATCAAGACATTAGTGCAAAACACAATTAGAAAACAAGTCACTGCAGTGCAAGACAGTATAGTGCAGTAGTTCTGTTCTGGAGAGCAGTGTTCTGTTGCTGAGGTAGGATTAGGGTTGTGCAGGGCAGTTCAAGATTGGGAAGGATCTATTGTAGGAAAATAGCTGTTCCTAAAGCCAGTGGAGTGGGACTACAGGCTTGTAAACC
The DNA here is from genome assembly GCF_053455715.1 of Rhinoraja longicauda. Lineage (NCBI taxonomy): Eukaryota > Metazoa > Chordata > Chondrichthyes > Rajiformes > Arhynchobatidae > Rhinoraja > Rhinoraja longicauda. The sequence continues at coordinate 38,096,873 of NC_135967.1, read as the reverse complement.
TCCAACCCAAAGGCTGCAGTGCAAAGAGGGCATGGGCCGGATGGTGAGGACCTTTGATGATAGATGTTACATTCTTGAAGCAGCGCCTCTTGTGGATGCTTTTGGTGGTATCCATGATGGACCAGGCTGATTCTAGTAAACCTACGCTGCACGCCCTCAATAGCAAGAATATCCTTCTCAAATTTGGAGACCAAAACTGCACACAGTACTCCAAGTACGGTCTCACTAGGGCCCTGTACAACTGCAGAAAGACCTCTTTGCTCCTATACTCAACTCCCCTTGTTATGAAGGCCAACATTCCATTGGCTTTCTTCACTGCCTGCTGCTGACTTTGGGAGCTCCAACCGCGGGAGCCTGCAGGACTTAACATCGTGGAGTTGGCGGTCCATGCTGGGGATCGACCTCGGAGCTCCAACCGCGGGAGCCTGCGGAATTAACATTGTGGAGTTCGCAGTCACTGATTAGGCACCGACTTGGGGAGAAGGCAGGATCGGGGTACTGATTGAGAATGATCAGCCATGATCACATTGAATGGTGGTGCTGGCTCGAAGGGCCGAATGGCCTACTCCTGCACCTATTGTCTATTGTCTATTGACTTCGGGAGCTCCAACCGCAGGAGCTTCGACCATCCTGATCGCGTGAGCTTCGATCGCCTCGACACGGGGGCTTCGATCACCCCGACTGCGAATGGTTCGACTGCCCCGTCCGCGGGAGAATAAAGAGTGAAAAGGAATAGACTTTATTGCCTTCCATCACTGTGAGGAACGTGGGGAATCTGCTGTGGTGGATGTTTATGTTAACTTTTGTGTGCTTTGTTGCTTTTTTTAGTATGGCTGTTTGGTAAATTGAGTATCACTGTACCTTAATCGGTACACGTGACAATAAAATACCCTTTGAACCATTGAAATTTAATAGAGTGGAGCAATTGTGATAACTGATAGCAGATCCACTTCAGGGACCAGCATTCAGAGAGTCGCCTGGCTTCGGTGCCATCTTGGGTATTTCCTTGTTCATTTTGGCAATATGAGAATAAAACACTCTTGACTCTTTATCGTCCATGAATGTAGAATACTTAGTTTTTGGAGCAAACAACAATCGGTCAGAATTTTATCTCCCACAATATATTTTAAATGGGAAATTGTGGATTTAATTTACTGTTGATGTTCAGTCAGAACTCGAGAGCCATTCAGCCCATCCAGTCTGTGCTAGAACTGCTGGAGCGATTGAATCAATCTCTAGGCCCCTGATTTTGATTTCTATCAAATCATCTCTCTCGATCTGTGGGTGACACAGTAGCTTAGCAGGTAGTGCTCTATCCTCACAGCTCCAAGGCCCCAGGTGTGTTCTCACCTTTGGTGCTCTCTGTGTGGAGTTTGCATATTCTTCGAGTCCCTCCATTTTCCTTCCACATCCCAAACGTCTGCAGGCTTGTAGGCTAATTGGCAATTGTGAATTACATTCTTTGCTTCTGCAAACAATACCAGGAGATTTTTAATGTTCATATAAATTACTGGAAGAATAAGATAGTTATTTTGACCTCTCAGTCACTCTGTTGGCCACGAGAATTAAACTAAATCAATCTCTCAGTTCGAGAGTCAGCATGTATTTTCTGGATTCACGCTTGAACAGCTGCCATTTTGTAGTATGGAACGAGCTGCCAGAGGAGGTAGTTGAGGCAGGTACTATTGCAACATGTAAGAAACATTTAGACAAGTACAAGGATAGGTTTAGAGGTATAGGGTAAAAGCAGGCAGGTGGGAGCAGTATAGATGGGTTTTTTTTTTTTTTTGAGATACAGTGCAGAAACAGGCCCTTCGGCCCACCGGGTCCGCGCCGCCCAGCGATCCCCGCACATTAATACTATCCTTCACCCACTAGGGACAATTTTCACATTTGCCCAGCCAATTAACCTACAAACCTGTACGTCTTTGGAGTGTGGGAGGAAACCGAAGATTTCGGAGAAAACCCACGCAGGTCACGGGGAGAACGTACAAACTCTGTATGGTTCAGAACCCATAGTCAGGATTGAACCTGAGTCTCCGGCGGTGCATTCGCTGTAAGGCAGCAACTCTACCGCTGCGCCACCGCATGTCGGTCAATGTGGGCAAGTTGGGCCGAAGGGCCTGCTTCCATGCTGTATGACTCTCTGACAATGACTCTATGACATGGAGCTCCCTGTGTCTGTTACCCATTGAAATTATTTCAACACGGAGAAAACTGAACCAGTAAAAGAAAATCTCGCAGCAATGTAAATCATTTTGAACTGGGTATTTATGTCTCAAACTATTTTTTATCAAGCTTACATGGATTTCCACACTAAAGGCATAATAATGATATCAATTTTCACTGCCTGCCTTTGGTATGAATCACCAATAAATTTTACAGGCAGCCTTGCAGATAATGAATACTGCTTTCAAGGCAATGGTTCATGGTTTTGGTATCAAACTTATCAGGATACAAACTGATAGATAGCTAGACGTTGTCCTTATTCTGACGATACTGTTCACCTTCATTGTTAGCCTTGCTGTTTCATATCTATCTGCCCTTGTTTTCTACTGTTGTGCAGTGGCCAACATTTATGTTCATCTGCAAACTCCTGATCGTTATACTTAGTTTTACTAAGATTTCAAGGATAAATTCCCCCAGCTTGTGCCAGATGACTGGTTTACATTCAAAGTTTAAACACAAAAATAATCATTTGCATTGCCTTCTTTTTCTACGTAATTAGTTTTAAAATGAAGTTCGTTTCCAGAAAATACACAGAGACTTCTCATGGTGGATTGAAGCTGTTTAAGACAGATAGCTGGCCTCGGCAAATCTGTTAAAAGCAGATATGTCTTCAGTTAGTGGTGAGGGCAGGAGGCCCATTGACCCAAAGTAAAGGATAACATTTCCCTTGAGAGCAGTAGAAATGTATCTGTTATTTATCCTATGTTCCAAGGATGGATATTTAGGCCTGACACCACTATAAATCTACAATGGGCCATGACTTCTAGTCAGATGGTAATTTATTGGTCACTAAATCTGTTTGGTAATAAAGCCAAAACCATGATTTAGTGAAGTCAAAGAAGATTATGGGAGGGAGCTTAATATTTCCAGCATATAATATACATTAAGATGAAGGTCTCCTGTTTCATCTCTGAACTCAAAAAATACATCTAAATATAATGTATTCTACAGCTTCAGATCATTCTAAAGCTGTTTACAGGCAATAGTGTAGTTTTTGAAGTGCAGTAATGTAACATCTAGTTTATATAGAAACATAGAAACAGAAACATAGAAAATAGGTGCAGGAATAGGCCATTCGGCCCTTCGAGCCTGCACCGCCATTCAATATGATCATGGCTGATCATCCAACTCAGTATCCTCAGTATGAGACCTAGAGGACATAGGTTTAAGGTGAGAGGGGGTAGATTTAATAGGAACCCAAGGGGTAACTTTTTTACACAAAGGGTGGTGAGTGTATGAAATGTGCTGCCAAAGGAAGTAGTTGAGGCAGGCACTTTCACGACGTTTATGAAATATTTTGACAGGTACATGAAATCGCAGGCAGGTGGGACTAGTGTAGATGGGACATGTTAGAAACATAGAAACATAAAAAATAGGTGCAGGAGTAGGCCATTCGGCCCTTCGAGCCTGCACCTCCATTCAATATGATCATGGCTGATCATCCAACTCAGTATCCTGTACCTGCCTTCTCTCCATACCCCCTGATCCCTTTAGCCACAAGGGCCACATCTAACTCCCTCTTAAATATAGCCAATGAACTGGCCTCAACTACCTTCTGTGGCAGAGAATTCCACAGATTCACCACTCTCTGTGTGAAAAAAAACTTTCTCATCTCGGTCCTAAAAGACTTCCCCCTTATCCTTAAACTGTGACCCCTTGTTCTGGACTTCCCCAACATCGGGAACAATTTTCCTGCATCTAGCCTGTCCAACCCCTTAAGAATTTTGTAAGTTTCTACAAGATCCCCCCTCAATCTTCTAAATTCCAGCGAGTACAAGCCGAGTCTATCCAATCTTTCTTCATATGAAAGTCCTGCCATCCCAGGAATCAATCTGGTGAATCTTCTCTGTACTCCCTCTATGGCAAGAATGTCTTTCCTCAGATTAGGAGACCAAAACTGTACGCAATACTCCAGGTGCGGTCTCACCAAGGCCCTGTGCAACTGCAGCAGAACCTCCCTGCTCCTATACTCAAATCCCCTCGCTATGAATGCCAACATACCATTCGCTTTCTTCACTGCCTGCTGCACCTGCATGCCTACTTTCAATGACTGGTGTACCACGACACCCAGGTCTCGTTGCATCTCCCCTTCTCCTAATCGGCCACCATTCAGGTAATAGTCTGCTTTCCTGTTCTTGCAAGCAGGGAAGCATAGTTATCTCCAGCTATTGGGAGATTAAAGGACAGCATGGTGACACAGCGGTAGAGCTGCTGCCTCACAGCACCCAGAGACCCGAGTTCATTCCTGACAACAGGTCCTGCACGGAGTTTGTACGTTCTCCCCGTGACTGCGTGGGTTTTCTCCAGGTGCTCTGGTCTCCTACCACATTCCAAAGACGTGTTGGTTTGTAGGTTAATTGTCTTTTGTGAATTGTCCCAAATGCGTAGGATGGAACTAGTGCATGGGCGACCATTCGTCGGAGTGGACTCGGTGGGCCGAAGGGCCTGTTTCAACGCTGTATCTCTAAACTAAACTAAACTTATGTTTCCCAATTCCTCTCACGTGGAAGACTTGCTGGTTTGTAGATGAACTGGCCTTTGAGTAGGATGGGATAACATAGAATTAGCGTACGGGTGTTTACTGGTCGGCATGGACACAGTGGGCTGAAGGGCCTATTCCCACGCTGTATCACAACAAAAAAAAACAGTAATATGGTCATGATCAACAGGTTTGGAGATAGGGATCATTATTTGGCAGAACACTGAATATAATTCACTTTGATTTCTGCAAAATAGTGTATGGGATCTACCCTGTTAGAAGAACCCACGCATGGACCTGCAATGAACCTTTGTCTCCCTGCCCCACTTGCACAAATGATTGTTGCTTAGACACTAAGCTGCCTTCAAACAAACCAATCTGAACACAAAATTTATCTGAGTGTCGGGCTGTGAGAAGCCTCCCTACACAATTCCAAATGAAAATCTGTTGGCCAACCTTGATCAGCAATGGTTCAATGCACGAGACGCTAGGAACTCGTTAACAAAATGTGCACCCCATAAGTATCTTTGTGGTCTTTGATGGTTCAGAACTTGGATTCTTTAATCAGAAGCCACATTTTTCTGTTTTTGGTAGGCAGAAAGAAAGATGGTACTTGGCATGGGGTGGCGAGTACAATCACTGTTTAAATCCAGCATTGTACAGATGTTTACCAATTTAAAAAAAGGTATAATTATACTGTGCAGTTCATGAAATGGCGCTTATTTAAGATTTTTGTGGGAAGAGGCTGTTCTGGAGCATATGGATCTGGGGTCCAAATACATGAAGCAAATGTTGATGTGGAGGTATATCGGTTAAAAATAAGGCTCCTGAGATGCTTGTGCGGCAGCAGAAGGCTCAGCACACCATATCTCTGCCAGGTTCATCTCACCACTCCTCTACCACATTACAAACCTTGGTCTTATCGCCCCACAATTGCTCATCCCCGCTTTTTAACGTCTTCTCTCATTGAGCGCCACTGTTCTGACCAGATCGTCTATAACCTAAGAACAATCGTAGTTTTCCTATCACCTTGTTTACTTGCTGTTGATGAAGTTTGAGGCCCAACATTTAAACCAGCTGAGACATGGCAATTAATGCTCTGCATTAACTTCGATAGAATTGAATATGTGGAGATGAGAATCAGTAGCTCATGCTCTCTTGTATATTTCACACTGCAGACCAAAGACAAATTTCTTGGCCATGTTGGGAAGAACCTGACTCCTTACTTTAGTTTACTTTAGTTTGGAGGTACAGCATGGAAACTGGCCCTTCGGCCCACCAAGTCCGTGCCGGCCAGTGATCACCCCGTACAGTAGACGATGCTACACACTAGGGACGATTATCAATGATACCAAAGTCAATTAACCTAAAAACCTGTACGTCTTTGGAGTGTGGATGGAAACCGGAGCTCCCACAGAAAACCCACACGGGCACAGGCAGAATGTACGATCTCTGTACAGACAAGCACCCGTAGTCGGGATCGAACCCGGGTCTCTGGCGCTGTAAGGCAGCAACCCTACTGCTGCATCACCGTGCCATCCTCGTGTGCTGACTCATGAAGAAAATTAGTGTTTCTTATTCCATACTTTGTCATATTCCCTTTACTTACCACTTTAACATGATTGATAAGTAGAACATTTAGTTTTGGCTAAACCAGAGATTTATTGACTTTCTTGCCTCATGTTCCAACAGGTCAGATGATAAATTGATAGTCCACTTCATCACTCGATATAATGAGAAGCTAACCGCAGTGGCAAAGGAGGGTGACAGTCTGCTTGATGTTGTGACACACCACAATTTAAACATTGATGGATTTGGTGAGTGACTCAAATGCAGAATGCCAGTTTGCAGAGGACTTGTATTCATATCCCATGCCACAATTGGGAGAAATTTTATGTTTAATTAGTTTTCAAATAACTGGTTTATGCCATATTCTCTTTTCTTGTTTTCAAACTGAGTATTTTTTGTTGAATCCAATCCTTCAGGACCTTGCCTTAGTGACAAGCCATCTTTTTTTTGAAGCAGGTACATGAAGCATCCTACCACAGTGTATTCCTTCCACAGATGCTGCCTGACCTGCTGAGTTTCTCCGGCATTTTGTTTTCTGCTCAAGATTCCAGCATCTGCAGTTCCTTGTGCTATCACAGAGCAGACCATAACTGTCATTTGAGTGAAGATAAACACAAAATGCTGGAATAACTCAGCAGGGCAGGAGGCATCTCTGGAGAGAAGGAATGGGTGACGTTTCAGGTCGAGACCCTTCTTCAGACTCAATGGGTAACGTTTTGGGTCGAGACCCTTCTTCAGACTCTTGGATAAACTTGCTGCTCATCCTGGGGGACAGTTTCAGCCACGAATCACTCCTTGCATGAATACCTTTGCTGAACTCTCCCACTTCCAACAGAGCAGAGGTGTACCGTCCACTCCTGGTCAATCTGTAGTTAGCCTTAATGAGGAAGTTGGTTTGGCAATAATCCTAGTATCTGTAGGAGTTAGTCAACAGATATACAAATAAGATTCAAATAGCAATTCTAACCTGAGAAACAATATCATAAATGCAACTAGCACGATGAGACCATTCAGTGGTGAGACACCTTATGAATAGAAACATAGAAACATAGAAAATAGGTGCAGGAGTAGGCCATTCGGCCCTTCAAGCCACCACCGCCATCCAATATAATCATGCCTGATCATCCAAAATCAGTACCCTGTTCCTGCTTTCTCCCCATAACCCTTGATTCCATTCGCCCTAAGAGCTAAATCTAACTCTCTCTTGAATACATCCAGTGAATTGGCCTCCACTGCCTTCTGTGGCAGAGAATTCCATGGATTCACAACTTTCTGCGTGAAAAGGTTTTTCCTCATCTCAGTCCTAAATAATAAGAAATAAGTTAATAAATAATGGTGCTCCTGTGAATGAATGGTGGGTTATCAGCAAGAGAGCAAAGGAGTTTCTAACTGTGTGTTATTGCCGCAGGTGCATGTGAAGGTACTCTGGCGTGTTCTACGTGCCATATAATCTTTGACAAGGAGACTTTTCAGACTTTGGATACGATAACAGACGAAGAATTGGACATGTTGGATTTAGCCTTTGGATTGACGAGCACGTAAGAAATATTTTGCTGAGTAGTGCATGTTCTGGATTAGAGATTGTTATACATAATTTTTTTCAAGATCCTTTTAGCACATCCTAACAAACCAAGTAACGGTCTCTAATGTATAAAATTAAAAGAGGCCCCATTTAGGGCATTGTGTTCAATTTTGGGTGCCATGTTATTGGAAGGATGCTGTTAAGCTGGAAAGGGTCAGAGAAGATTTATGAGGACGTTGCCAAGACACGAGGGCCTGAGCTATAGAGAGAGGTAGAGCAGGTTTGGACTCTGTTCCTTGGAGCGTTGGAGGATGAGGGGGTGGTCTGGAAGAGGTGTACAAGGTCATGAGAGGAATAGATTGGGTAAATGCACACTCTTGCCCAGAGTAGGGGAATTGAGACCTAGAGGACATAGGTTTAAGGTGAGAGGGGGTAGATTTAATAGGAACCCAAGGGGTAACTTTTTTACACAAAGGGTGGTGAGTGTATGAAATGTGCTGCCAAAGGAAGTAGTTGAGGCAGGCACTTTCACGACGTTTATGAAATATTTTGACAGGTACATGAAATCGCAGGCAGGTGGGACTAGTGTAGATGGGACATGTTAGAAACATAGAAACAGAAAATAGGTGCAGGAGTAGGCCATTCGGCCCTTCGAGCCTGCACCTCCATTCAATATGATCATGGCTGATCATCCAACTCAGTATCCCGTACCTGCCTTCTCTCCATACCCCCTGATCCCTTTAGCCACAAGGGCCACATGTAACTCCCTCTTAAATATAGCCAATGAACTGGCCTCAACTACCTTCTGTGGCAGAGAATTCCACAGATTCACCACTCTGTGTGAAAAAAACTTTCTCATCTCGGTCCTAAAAGACTTCCCCCTTATCCTTAAACTGTGACCCCTTGTTCTGGACTTCCCCAACATCGGGAACAATCTTCCTGCATCTAGCCTGTCCAACCCCTTAAGAATTTTGTAAGTTTCTTGGTCGGTGTGGGCAAGTTGTGCCGAAGGGGCTGTATCACTATAAATTGCAAGTGTCAGTTGATGGCAATGTGGAAGGCTCTGTGAATGAAAGGATGACCACATGTCAGACTAAATAACATGGTCAAAGATAGACACAAAATGCTGGAGTAACTCAGTGGGTCAGGCAGCTTCTCTGGAGAACTTGAATAGGTGATGTTTCGGGTCGGGACCCCTCTTCAGCATCTGCAGTTCCTTATAAACAAACTCGGAAATGTGAAACCAAGTAACTGAAGTTACTCTGGAAATCTGAAACAAGGAAAAATGTTGGACATAATTAGCAAACCGGGAGCAAGGTGCAATGAGAGACAACGTTCGCATTTCAGATCAATGAACCTTCAGATGAAAGGTCATTAACTTAATGTTAACACAGTTTATCCCCACCTGCTGAGCACTTTTAGTATTGTCTGAGAAAATCAGGTTGTTTTATTAAATGGCCCTCTCTGAATCTGACTGAAAATATATAAATCAAAGAGCTGCAGAACAGAACTTATACTCATTTTCTCAAGTAAAGATCAGAAACATTTAACTTAATAGAGATGTGGCCTTGAGCAACTGTTCCCATTGGCCAGGCACCTATTCATTCTGCCTTAGTTACAACCTTTAGCCACAACCAAAGTTGGACAAAAGGACAATTCTCTGAATGCATTCAAGAGAGAGCTCGATAGAGCTCTTAAGGATAGCGGAGTCAGGGGGTATGGGGAGAAGGCAGGAACGGGGTACTGATTGAGAATGATCAGCCATGATCACATTGAATAACAGTCGGTGCTGGCTCGAAGGGCCGAATGGCCTCCTCCTACACCTATTGTCTATTGTCTATTGACGAGATGTAAGAGGTTTCACCAAAATGTTCATCATCCTTAAGAGACTTGGTTAGATGATGCTGAGGGTATTTTCCCGCCAAGGAGGGAGGGGCTGGAACTAAGGGGTGCATTCTCAGAACTGCATTGGGGGTAAAAAAAAATATTGCTTTTTAAAAATTGGGAATCTGAAATTAAAAAAAGAGAAAGATGGAAACAGTCAGCTGTCAGGCAGAGAAGCAGTGAAGATTTCAGGCTAAAGAACAATATGGGATTGAGATAGCACAAAAGAATTGTTCACAAGGTGAGTAGATAATCTTTGGACAAGACACAAAAGTCCTGCAATAACTCTGTGCGCCAGGCAGCATCCGTGAAGGAAATGGGTAGGTAGTCCAAGGGTCCCACCCAAAACGTCGCCTATCTATTCCCTCCACAGATGCTGCCTGACTCGATGAGTTACTCTAGCACTTTGTGTTTTGCTCAATATTGTAGCATCTGCAGCTCCTTGGGTCTCCAGATAACCTTTTGGAATTCTCTACCAGCAGGGGCCAATAGATGTTCAGTTATTGAGTATATTCAGGCCAGTAATTAGCAGGTTTCTTGGATATTAAAGGAATCATTAAATAGGGGAATGATGTAGGAAAATGGAAATAATGCAGAATTCCAGTGTAGACTTGAGGGGATGAATCCCTTGTTCTATATTAGTTTAGTTTATTGTCACGTGTACCGGGGTACAGTACAAAGCTTTTGTTGCGTGCTAATTAGTTAGGGAATGACAATACATGATTATAATTGAGCCATCCACAGTATACAGATACAGGGTAAAAGGAATAACGTGAATAACGTTTTGTGCAAGATAGCGTCCAGCGAACTCTGATGAAAGATAGTCTGAAGGTTTCCAATGAGGTAGACTGCAGCACAGGACTGCTCTCTAGTTGTTGATGGGATGGTTCACAGCCTGATAACACCTGGGAAGAAACTGTCCCTGAATCTGGAGGTGCGCAGGATTCTTAATTTCTCAATTTCCTATCAGGTTATGAAAACTTCATTGAACCACAGTAATCGTGGCCTCAAATGGGAAAAAAAATTGAAAATAATATTCTCACCGCACAATTCTCGTTTCCAGGTCTCGGCTGGGTTGCCAGATTTGTCTGAAGAAGTCATTGGATGGAATTACTGTGAAAATACCAAAAGATGTTTCTGATGTCCGCAAAGCAGCTGATGCAAAAGAACAATTGTAAAAAGTGGCTGCCCATCCCAGTTATATCTCTCGGCACCAGGTTTCAATCACAAATCACAAAGTTTATAGGGTGAGAGAGACTGTTCAGCAGTAAGCAACATTCATCAAGCTGTTAAAAATTAAAATGTAGGTAACTTTCCCCACTATTTACAGTGCTAAATCACTGGGCCAGTGAAACTCAAACTTCCGTTTTGGTACCTAATTTATAGACAAGCGCCATTTTAGCACGTAATGCAGAGGGAATGATGTTGTCAAACAAAAACTTCATCTTTTACTCATTTAGCGGTACATGAGAACTACCTCAACAATTTCTTACCAATTCCCTGGATCGTACTGATGAGCAATAATATTTTCATCTTTCTGATTGCAAAATCCCAACAATTACCTGGTTATTTATGTTATGGCTACATATGAATTGGCCATTGTGTTAGTGTACTTTACAGCAGCAGACTGAAATACTTCAAGTTAAAAGTACATAATTGGTAATGATGTGCTTTGGGATTTCCTGAAGATATGAAAGACAGCATTTAACCCTGGTTCTTTCTTGCTTGATCATTCATATTTGGCTATTCAATCGTTCATAGCAGACACCAAGCATGTTCAGTTAAACATAAGTCCATTTATTGCATTTCCTTCAAAGGTGTAGAGGCAATGAAATAATTTGTAAGACTTGGTAGAATTTCAAGAATGAATAAACATCTATAGTCTCTTGCACCTCTATCTCATTTCCACTTTCTTTCGAGGCTACCTTCGACTTCCAACCTCACATGCAGGAAAGTGAGTACCCCACATGTTACAGAATAAAGATGCTAGCAGAAACTAAACAACATCCTCGGTCATTTCCACTCAACATACATTGGTTTCAGAGATGTGCTCTGCTTCTGAAACTTAGGTCCTCGAGAAGCAGAATACATAGCCTATCTGCTTAGACGGTTCACCAGATTGATTCCTGGGATGGCAGGACTTTCATATGAAGAAAGACGATAGACTCGGCTTGTACTCGCTGAAATTTAGAAGATTGAGGGGGGATCTTATAGAAACTTACAAAATTCTTAAGGGGTTGGACAGGCTAGATGCAGGAAGATTGTTCCTGATGTTGGGGAAGTCCAGAACAAGGGGTCACAGTTTAAGGATAAGGGGGAAGTCTTTTAGGACCGAGATGAGAAAGTTGTTTTTCACACAGAGAGTGGTGAATCTGTGGAATTCTCTGCCACAGAAGGTAGTTGAGGCCAGTTCATTGGCTATATTTAAGAGGGAGTTAGATGTGGCCCTTGCGGCTAAAGGGATCAGGGGGTGTGGAGAGAAGGCAGGTACGGGATACTGAGTTGGATGATCAGCCATGATCATATTGAATGGCGGTGCAGGCTCGAAGGGCCGAATGGCCTACTCCTGTGTTGTAATATATAAGACAAGGGGATGTTGTGATATTGCTGGGACTACTTTGTGTATCCAAGGACTACTTTGTATGCCTGCGTATATAAGTGATTGGTGTGATTAGGCGGTCACTCTGGATCCAGGCGGCCTTGGAATAAACAACCTGGAGTACAAGCTGCACCATGATAACATCTTAAACATGTGTACTTGTGGTCCTTCCAGAGTCACAACAAAGGTACAACAAGTACCGGACCACGAAGTACAACATGGTGGCAGCGGTTTGGGTGTTTAGCCTAGAAAAGGAAAACAACAAAAACCCCAAGAAAAAAAGTTAACAAGTGCGTAAGAAAGAAAAAAAAAAGAAAGTTAACAAAAAGGAACCCAGCAAAAAAGGTTAACAGGAAGATAAGATAGAGCCCTGAAGAACGAAAAAAGTTTCCCGCTCGGTAATGGGCCAATATATGTAGGTATACTTACCTGCTCAGTAGTCAGCGGCGAGCTGCCGACGTGACGCTGCAAGCTGCTGAGGGCGGTGTGTGAAGGCCCACATCGTGCCCCAGCACCTGTGCAGGCCCGAGATTGGGAGCCTGCGACTGCTTCGCAGGGGAGAGACCGGAGGCGACCGGGAGACCCGACACCCACGGAGCTGTACGGTGACCGGGGAAGACCGACACCCACGGAGGTGTGCGGCGACCGGGAGACCCGACACCCACGGAGGTGTGCGGCGACCGGAGGCGACCGGGAGACCCGACACCCACGGAGGTGTGCGGTGACCGGGGAAGACCGACACCCGCGGAGGTGTGCGGCGACCGGGAGACCCGACATCCACGGAGGAGTGCGGTGACCGGGGAGGACTGGGAGACCCGACACCCACGGAGGTGTGTGGCGACCTGGAGACCCGACACCCACGGAGGTGTGCAGCGACCGGGAGAGCCCCGGAGGAGACCGACACCCACGGAGGTGTGCGGCGACCGGGAGAGCCCTGGAGGAGACCGACACCCACGGAGGTGTGCGGTGACCGGAGGGGGTCGGCGACCGGAGGGACCGACCACCCGCGGAGGTGTGGCGGCCGGTAAAGGCCGAGGCACTACATACTCACCCAGGCGCGTCGACCGTAGAGTCGGGACGGCCCTGGGCCCGAGGCAGCGGCAGCGCGTTCGAATTGCGCGGCAGCTGCCGGGAGCACCTGTGGGCAGGGCCGGGGAGCACCTGTGGGCGGGGCCAGCGCGCAGCGGCAGCGCGTTCAAAAAGTTGAGCGGCAGCTGCCGGGGAGCACCTGTGGGCGGGGCCAGCGCGCACTGCAGCGGAGGCGCGATCGCACCACGATTACAGCAGTGGGAGCCCAGCAGTGGGAGCCCAGCAGTGCCAACCCAGCAGTGGGAGCCCAGCAGTTCCAGCCCAGCAGTGGGAGCCCAGCAGTGGGAGCCCAGCAGTGGGAGCCCAGCAGTGCCAGCCCAGCAGTGGCAGGCAAGTCATGGTGGTGGAGCATCTAGAGCCTACACTACGTTTGATCTACACAGCACGTCTTCTTGAGGGGAAGATATGGAACAAAATGAATATTTTGTGTTTAATGACCTGTGTAGTGATCTGTGTACTGAAAGCTTAATGTATTATATTTGATGCTTTTGTATATATGTATATATCTGTGGAGTGACCACACGGAGTGAGTGACCACACGGAGTGAGTGACCACACGGAGTGAGTGACCACACGGAGTGAGTGACCACACAGAGTGAGTGACCACCCGGAGATGAGTGACCACCCGGAGATGAGTGAAATTCCGCAAAGGAGTGACCACCATGATGGCGAAAAAAAGCAATTGTGTTTAGTTGTGTTATTGGTTTTGTTTGCAAAAAGCAATGATGTTTTGGTTTTGTTTGTTAAATATATTTTAGCCCTCGAATGGTAAAGAAAACAATTTTATATAAGACAAGGGGGATGTTGTAATATATAAGACAAGGGGGATGTTGTGATATTGCTGGGACTACTTTGTGTATCCAAGGACTACTTTGTATGCCTGTGTATATAAGTGATTGGTGTGATTAGGCGGTCAATCTGGATGCAGGTGGCCACGGAATAAACAGCCTGGAGTTGAGCTCCAGCAATGTAACCTTTTATACACGTGTACTTGTGGTCCGTCCAGAGTCACTAAAGGTACAACAGGTACCGGACCACGAAGTATAACACTCCTGCACCTATTTTCTATGTTTCTATGTTTTTCTATGCTGCAACCAATGTATGTTGAGTGGAAATGATCGAAGATGGTCTTTAATTTCTGTTAGAAGACAACAGATCTTGTTAACTTTTGAAAAAATGGATGGTGAATCTTTATCACAAAGTATATTCATATTGCCTGAATTTTGGGCCGAAGCTTTATCAAGAGACTGGCAGAAGCTGATGTGATGTTGCCTGGTAGATCAAACCCAGGTCCCTGGCGTTGTAAGGCAGCAACTCTAACGCTGTGCCACTGTGCCACCCTAAGTTGGCAGTTGAAACAAAATGACAAAATGTGTGGTTGTTTCCATTTTGGTGGTTGGTAAATTTATTCCACTTATATCAGGAGATGAGGAAATTGCATTGAAGTGATGTTGCCTTCTGCTCGCTTTCTTGCTCCATTATCATTGACAGTGAGTGTGGCTTTGTGCTCATTTTGTGTGTCCCTGGATTGCTGGGTATGCTTCTTGGAGAAGCACTAGGGGGCAGCATTAGCTGCCTGTTGTTTCCTCTCTCAGAACCAGACTGTGGGCTGTGTGGATCAGGGGCCTGTGCTGTAAAGTATGGTATTGGCAAAACAGCACAAAAAAAGCACATGGATGCATTTTTTTTTCAACTTATGTGTGAACTCAGCTGGTCACGAGGCTTTATCTGGTCAAAGCCTTTCATTCTTGTGACAGGATTTCCTGCCTCTTGCCTGTTTACCAGCACTATTCAGTCACCACAGATCTAAATTTAGTTGCACTATGTCCAACTGCTAAGAATGACTCCTTTGCCCTTTTTCTGATGGCTCTGACCTACACTTTGAGCCTCTTGTGTTGAATAACAGAAGACATTCAAATTAATTTGTTAATTTGTGAGATACTGCTTCGCACTCCCAGTGATGCAGGTTCAATCCTGACCTCTGGTGCTTTCTGTGTGGTGTTTGCACGTTCAGAGAAAATAGGTTATCAGGAAATAACTGTGAGGATGAATTTGATGGAATTACTCTGGGAACTGTGCAGACCTGAGGGGATGAATGGACTCTTTCTGTATCATAAGGATACCTTTTTCCCCCAAGGTGGAAATATTGTATTAGAGGACATAGCTTTAAGGTGGGAGAGGTAAAGTTAAAAGGAGTTATGTCAGGCAATATTTTTGTACATAGAGGGTGGTGAGTGCTGCCAGGGCTGATGGTGAAGGCAAATACTATAGTGGCATTTAGGCGACTCTTGGATAGGCACATGGATATACAGGGAAAGGAGGAATATAGATTATGTGCAGACAAGTAAGAGTTGGCCTTGGCATCATGTTCAGCAGAGGCATTGTGGGCCGAAGGGCCTGTTCCTATGCTGTACTGTTCTAAGTTCTAAGAAAATATAACATTCTAACATATTACCACTGACTTTAAGCTGTAAGCTGAAACTGTTCTGAGTCGTGAAACCCAAAAAGGCGAAGATGAAAGTGAACCAATGTCAGAAAACAAATTGCCGGATTCATCTGAGCCTGCTGCAATCATGTCTTTCCCCTTCTCAGATGGACATGCCCTTCATCTTAAGCATGATCTGTTATTATTGCACTTTGTACTTGAGGAATGCTCAAGGACGGGATTTGCGCAAACAAGCAACAGTTCCCGGCTTCAGTGCGTACTCCTTTCTGCGGTTGTACCATCTATGGAAGAAGTTGGGACACAAAGTGCAGCATATTATATATCATGACCGCTTGCTACTCCAGATGTTTGAAATACCAGCGCCAGAGCTGACTTACGGTTCACAACTCTTTGACAGGAACCAGAGCGGTTACCTCTAACACAAAGGAAAGTTGTTGCAACAAATAAAGGAGAAGGAGGGCTTTGTCTATGATTGTGAAGGAAAGAGTTACAGGGGATGTAAGTGGCAAGGGTTGGGATGAGGTGGGGTGATTGTGTACAAGGTAACTTTAAGCTCAATTGCCCAGTGGGAAAGGAGTGTGTTTGTGTTCCACCCCACATGATTCCAGCTCCACTGGCCCATCCCATTTGCACCAGGCAATAGGTTAAAATTACCTTCTATGGTTTCCCATATCACAGAATCATTCTTGGCATCTGTAATTGAGTGGATTCCAAATGTCTGTCAAAAAAGACATAGCCAAAATATATATTTTTAACCATCCTGCGCATCAGTTAAGCAAATGACCACAATGCATTTATTTATGCGTTGTTTCAGCATTATTTTATCATTCAGCGACTATTCCACACGTAAATGTTTTGTCACAAATCATTGTCATCTCAGTTAAAGATTTTGGTGTAACGTGATGCTTCAGTTCAGTCGCATGTCACAAGTTATTCATCAGTTGAAATAATCCACAAAGCACTGCAGTTTACGACTAGTTTGATCAAATGAAGACAAATTCAAACCCACAATCCATTTTCACCACTGATGATAGACACAAAATGCTGGAGTAACTCAATGGGTCAGGCAGCATCTCTGGAGAGAAGAAATAGGTGACGTTTCGGGTCGAGACCCTTCTTCGGACTGATCACTGATGATTTTGTTGAAGATGCTGGCAATGGATTACACTCTTTAGATGCAAACATTGCTCACCAAGACGTGATCCTTTGTACGGTAAGTTGGAACAATGAATGTGATCAAGTTCAATGGGCAAGCCTGATTATATTCCCATCCAAAACCTTCACCTTGGCACATTAGAGCAAGAAAACACTATGATACGTAGACTGAGACAAAAGGCTAACAATTGTTCCTATTATTACCGGTGATCAAGCCTGTGACCTTACAAGTTTAAGTTTTAAGGAAATAACCTACATGATGGATGATTTTAACCAGATAGGTATTACAACCAGATAGGTATTACAATTGTTTTTATATTGCAAGAAACAGTGGAGCCAATTTATCTCTCTGAGCATCTTCTGTCTGCATTCGTATAAACAAAGTTTAGTGTTGTACTGAACATTGTTATAGAAACATAGAAAATAGGTGCAGGAGGAGGCCATTCGGCCCTTCAAGCCAGCACCACCATTCATTGTGATCATGGCTGATCATCCACAGTCAGTAACCTATGCCTGCCTTCCCCCCATATCCCTTGATTCCACTAGCCCCTAGAGCTTTATCTAACTCTCTTTTAAATTCATCATTATACTATACACAATTATATTTATACATTGCAGCCTCCACCAACCCCATTGCCTTTGGTCATCTTATTGTGAAGGTCCAAGTGATTGCTGGGGTTAGCTTGCATTGGCTAACGATGTCCATCATAATTATGTGTGCATCCACTCTTTACATGTGGGTCTAGAATGTGAATTCTTGCTGGCTAAGGCACAAAATGCTGGAGTAACTCAGCGGGAACATGGATAGGTGACATTTTGGGTTGGGACACTTCCCAATCCGAAACATCACCTATCCAAGTTCTTCAAGGATGCAGCCTGACCCGTTGAGTTACTCCAGCATTTTGTGCATTCCTTGGTAAACCAGCATCTGCAGTTCCTTGTTTCTCATGGAGTCATGGAGACATACATCATGCAAACTGGCCCTTGGGCCCAACTTGCCCACGCCGACCAACATGCCCCATCTACATTAGTCTCTCCTGCCTGCATTTGTCCCATATCCCTCTCAACCCAACCTTTCCATTTACCTGTCTAAATGTTTCTTAAAAGTTGCGATTGGACCTGCCATAGCTACCTCCTCCGGCAGCTTGTTCCATTCACCTACCGCCCTGTATGTACAAAAGTCACCCCTCAGGTGCCTATTAAATCTTTCCCCCTCACCTTAAACCTATCTCCTCTGATTGTCTAATTCCCGACTCTGGGCAAAAGACTGTGCGTTGACCCAATCTATTCCTACCACTTGTTGCTGGCAATTGAGCATAGGATCAATGTTATCCCCATTAACATCGAACTATCAGCACACAACAATGTGAATCTGTGCAATCTTTCCCCTCACTCTCCCATCCTGACTGAAATCAGCTTGTTCAACCTTATCCCAAGGGTTTGAGCACCCAGAGGAATTTGCATGGTCACAGAAGGAACATACAATCTCCATACAGGTGGCAATGAAGGTCAAGATTAGAAACATAGAACATAGAAAACATAGAAAAATAGGTGCAGGAGTAGGCCATTCAGCCCCTCGAGCTAATATGATCATGGCTGATCATCTAAAATCAGTACCCCGATCCTGCTTTTTCCCCATATCCCTTGATTCCTTTAGCCTTAAGAGCTAAATCTAACTCTCTCTTAAAAACATCCAGTGAATTGGCCTCCACTGCCAATAGACAATAGACAATAGGTGCAGGAGGAGGCCATTCGGCCCTTCGAGCCAGCACCGCCATTCAATGTGATCATGGCTGATCATTCTCAATCAGTACCCCGTTCCTGCCTTCTCCCCATACCCCCTGACTCCGCTATCCTTAAGAGCTCTATCTAGCTCTCTCTTGAATGCATTCAGAGAATTGGCCTCCACTGCCCTCTGAGGCAGAGAATTCCACAGATTCACAACTCTCTAACTGAAAAAGTTTTTCCTCATCTCAGTTCTAAATGGCCTACCCCTTATTCTTAAACTGTGGCCCCTTGTTCTGAACTCCCCCAACATTTTTCCTGCATCTAGCCTGTCCAATCCTTAAGAATTGTATATGTTTCTATAAGATCTACTTTCATCCTTTTAAATTCCATTGAATACAAGCCCAGTTGACCCATTCTTTCATCATATATCAGTCCCGCTATCCTGGGAATTAACCTGGTGAACTTACGCTGCACTCCCTCAATAGCAATAATGTCCTTCCTCAAATTAGGAGACCAAAATTGCACACAATACTCTAGGTGCGGTCTCACCAGGGCCCTGTACAACTGCAGTAGGACCTCCTTGTTCCTAAACTCAAATCCTCTCGTAATGAAGGCCAAAATGCCATTAGCTTTCTTCACTGCCTGCTGTACCTGCATGCTTACTTTCAGCGACTGATGTACAAGCACATCCAGGTCTCGTTGCATTCCCTTTTCCTAATCTGACACCATTCAGATAATAATCTGCCTTCCTGTTCTTGCCACCAAAGTGGATAACCTCACATTTATCCACATTATAATGCATCTGCCATGCATCTGCCCACTCACCCAACCTATCCAAGTCACCCTGCAGCCTCATAGCATCCTCATCGCAGCTCACACTGCCACCCAGCTTTGTGTCATCCGCAAACTTGGAGATTGAACTCAAGTACCCTGAGCTGCGACACAGCGGTTTTTACAAGCTGCAACATGTATGGTCAAGTATTACAATGACACACTGTATTAATTAGTTTTTAATAAAGCTTCATATGTTTAAAAAAAAAGCTTTAGTGTTCATTAGTTGTAATAAATATGGTGCTCTACAATATTCTTCATAACAAGTAACATTCAAGGTAATTAACAGCTCAGATTAAAAATGATTGGAATAGTTTAACAATTGCTTCAGCACTATACACTATAGAAAGAAACTGTAATTGTTTTCAAATAAAAATTATAAACATCTTCTACAGTATGACATTGAGAAATGGGTACCATTGTCAAAAAAAAAACAATTGCAAGACATGTCAAAAGGAATGTACCAAAGTGATAGGTTTGTGAACTGTACCACCTCAGTCACGCTGGATATTAACTGCATAATTCATATAAAGTCGGGCAAAGAACCAAAGATCTGAGGAAATAAGTAGATAATTTAATGGCATTCATCGGGAAGACAAGTAATGGTGCCATTTCTTAAATGCGCGTTTCCGTTCTCTGTTGGGTTTCCAGGCCAACATGTCTGCAGTCAACATTAGATGGCACATTCAAGAGTATCTGCAACCTGGCGTAGCTTTGCTCTTTCCTGCTCTTTCATGCTCACACACTGGATAACAAGCCTGTAACGTTGGCTCTCCTTCGTCTCAGGATAAGCCAATTATAATACCCAGCCACCTACTAGGGCGGCACGGTGGCACAGTGGTAGAGTTGCTGCCTTACAGTGCCAGAGTCCCGGGTTCAATCCTGTCTACGGGGTACAGTGTATGGAGTTTGTATGTTCTCCTGGTGACCTGCGTGGGTTTTCTCCGGGTGCTCCGGATTCCTCCCACTCTCCAAAGACGTACAGGTTTGTAGGCTAGTTGGCTTGGTAAAATTGTAAGTTGTGTAGGATAGTGTTAGTGTGCGGGGAATGCTGGTCGGTGCCAACTTCTGTCCACCATGTATCTCTAAACTAAACTAAAACTGAATTAGAGATGTGGTAATCTACAACATATCAATAAATATACATGACACATCATGGTGGTCGTAGCGATGACTACACTTTATTAAACACAGAGTCATCAGGACCAAATGGTCAACCAAGCATTCCACAAATTAAAAAACCTGCGCATCTAGAATTTTTGTTTCCCCCTTTAAGTCGTGCAGATGTATTCCCTCGAGGTGGATATCTGTGGGGTGGCATGATGGCACAACTTGTTAAAACTGCTATCTCACAGCTCAAGGTTCTGGAGTTCAATCCTGACCTTTACTGCTGTCTATGCGGAGATTGCATGTTCCTTCTGTGACCATGCAAATTCTTCTGGATGCTCCTGGTTCATCTCATATCCCAAAGACGTGCAGGTTGGTGGGTTAGTTCACAAGTTATAGTAGAAGAATTAGGCCATTCAGCCCATCGAGTCCACTCCGCCATTCAAACATGGCTGATCTCTGCCTCCTAATCCCATTTTCCTGCCTTCTCCCCATAACCCTTGATACTTTTTCAAATCAAGAATTTGTCCATCTCTGCCTTAAAAATATCAACTAACAGCCTCTACAGCCCTCTGAGGCAATGAGTTCCAGGGAGAAACTAGCCTTTATTCAGAAGTTCCTACTCATCTCTTTTCTAAAAGAGCACCCTTTAATTCTGTGGCCATGACCTCTGGTCCTAGACTCTCCCACCAGTGGAAACATACTTTCCATATTCACTCTATCCATGCATTCCACTATTCTGTAAGTTTCAATGAGGTCCACCCTCAACCTCTAAACTCCAGCGAGTAGAGGCCCAATGCTGTCAAACGCTCATCATGTGCTAACCCACTAATTCCTGGAATCATTCTTGTAAACCTCCTCTGGACCCTCTCCAGAGCCAACACATCCTTCCTCAGATATGAGGTCCAAATGTGCTCATAGTACTGCAGATACGGCCTGACCAGCACCTTATAGAGCCTCAGCATTACATCTCTGTTTTTGTATTCTGGTCCAGTTAGTTGGCCATTGTAAATTGCCTTCATTATGTACCTGAGTGCAGAGTTTGTGGGGAGAGAATGTGAATAAGGGGAGAATAAAATAGGATTGGGGTAAATGGATCTTCAAGGTCAGTATCCGGACTCAATGGGCCAATGAGCCTCAGCAACATTACTGGATGGTCTTACGGCCTCAATTCTCAATTCTCAATATGTGCAGCATGTAACCTGTGGGTCCTAATTGTTTGTAGCGCTGTAAATGGTGTTCAATCAACTGAAAACTTGCAACTTCTCAATAATCTTCCCAATCCCTATTCAATTAGGGATTTGTAAAAGCAAGTTGAATTGATTGTAGAAAGAGAGATTAGAAAGATAGAGTCTGAAGAAGGGACTCGTCCCGAATTGTCACCTATCCATGTTCTTCAGGATTGCTGCCTGACCTGCTGAGTTACGCCAGCACATTGTGTCTTGAATTGATTGGCCAATTGTGAAGGTTGGACCAGTTTGGTTTGGATATCAGAAAAGACAATCTTGAACATTGGCCCGATACTAAAGAGAACATTTCTAAAAAAACTGGATATGTTGAAGCCAGAGGAAAGCAAAGGTATGAGAAACATTGTCATGATATAAATTCAGAAGTCGATGTTTTCAACGTTAGCATGTAAAAGCTAAAAATGAGCTTCCACCCACTATTTTAAAAGGGTTTAAACAGTCAGCTTCCCCATTATAAAAAATGGCTGGAGGAATATCCTCCATACACATAGGAGATCGCTAATGGTTGAAAGGATAGCTTCCAGGCCAGAGTAATAGTGCCAGTGCCCAACATGCAAAAGTACCACCCAAGTCATCTTATTTGCAGGAAGTGGATATATCAGTAGCAAAGTATGAAGAGCTGACCTGGTTTATCAAAGTGTAATGAAAACATCTGTATTATGTTAAATGTTACATTTTCAGACATAAGATTCATCTGTGAAAATCATCTTTTCAAAGTCTTCTAATTGTGTACTGCTGTACCGTTTGCTTTGCCATTCTTGCCTGCTCCTAATTAGTTCACTCTCCACTGTCGAAGTGTCTCTGAGGCAGTGTTTTGCCTCATTGTGAAGGAAATAGTCCTTGACAGTGCTTTTAACAGAGGGGGGTAATACAATGTGAATAGTACGTCTTTTATTACTAGTACTATTGCTACATTGCTGAGGATGTCGAGGCTGACTCGAGGAGTCCAATAGTTCCTGGTCATTCTGTGTAGGAGAGTCTCTGGAAGGGCTTCTGTTTAAAATGTCCTCTGGCATAATTCTTTGCTTAGTTGTTTTGGACCTTTCAAAGATTTGTCTTCTTGCCACAGATTGGAGAACCAAGGGTGAATTCTGTCCATAAAATACAGATTGTGGGATGTGGAGCTTGATCATCTGCCCTGATTGTCTTGCATTCTCTTTTCTCATTGGCAGAGCAGTGTGGTGGTATGTATCATCTTGTTCCGCATTAGTAACTTCAAGGTTCTGCTTCTCTTGATCACCCTTGTGCTGTACAGTTAAGATCTTTCCTGGTGCCATGTAGAAGGTTATTTTAGTGCGTTTAATATTGCTGCAAGATGGCTCCTCGGGTGATGTGACAAATTGTCTTGCGTTAGGAACAGTCAAGCTATTTCTTTCTCGATGACTTTCTCCATTTAACGTCTCCGTATTAATTTGGACAAGATTTGGCTCGGTCTGATCTTGTGCAACAGATGTAACACTTGTAAAGCATCCAACATCCTTCTCATAACTTTCAACCGCTAAAGACTTTTGACTTCTGTACTCTATGGATAGTTGGGTTGAGTTCCCGCTCACGTTCTCACACTCCTTGACCTTCTCCACTTCGTTGTACCAATGCATGCCATCAATGCAGCAAGCCGCTGAAGGTGGCAATTCCTCAAGCAATTGACCAGATAGCCTGTTGGAGATACAAGACGAGGATGCATGGTTTCTTCCAGCATTCCCCAAAGTACAGAGAAACGGGTCATTGCGACCGAACATCGAAGAGTCGGAATAAGAGAAGGCACTATCTATTGAACTAAGTGACGACTCTGACGGTGATGTTGTCGGAGAAGATAGACTAGACAAACTTGACCTTGTTGACAAGTTCAGCCTATGGGAGTTTGGCTGTTTTGTCTTGGTTTTAATCTGAGGAGACCTCCAAAACATGTGTTTCATTTTATTAGAAGTGGGTCCTTTCCCATCATCTAATAACTTCTGGCTTTCGATCTGAAGCATTTTCAACTGTTGCAAGTAGTCAATGTGGCCATGGGTCATGGTGGCATCACAGCTGGACTGACGAGTCACTGGTTCATGGGACAAAGCAAGATGGTGTGGCAGGCAGACACTGGGCTCCGACGAGCAGCGGTCTCGAGCCGAGTCCATTTGTTCAAGAGCTGCAAGCGAAGACACAGAGGAGCAAGAATATAAGGACTCGTTCTCTGATTGCTCGCAGATTTCTCCGCTATCACTTTTCTCCAGCTGTATCTTCGATGAAACTTCCTCACTGAAGAATCTTTGCTGCCTCCAAATGTCGTTGGCATCTTCAGCCGCTAACCGCTTGGAATCCCTCAAGGTAATGAAGATGGAGTTCCTTTGCCGCTCATTTTGTAGTTGTTTATTTGGATCAGACAGCACGGAATCAGTATCATCAGAGGAATACTGGGGCTGCATCGAGTCCACATCTGTAAGAGTAACATTGAAAACAATGATGATAATGTGACATTACTTCCACATGGGTTTTCCACAATTCCAACGATGAACTGCCCTTTGTAATCACTGAGCTTTGATAAACTATTCACTCTAAACAAATGTAAACTGACTGCTGCTTGGGCTTTTGCAGCTTCCTGTTTGTGAGCTTTTTATGGATGAGATTTCCACCTGATAAACATTGTTTTAATCTTAAGAACCAGTCTAGCAACGTCCATGAAAAAGTAATGAACAAAACACCACAAACCTAGAGAGTCCTTGGAATTGCTATGCTGGACATCCTGTGATCCCCCAAAGAGAGAACTCAGCCCACTCCCAAAGATTTGGTGAGTGTTTTCAATCATGAACTGCACAAGAATGGCCACCTGAAAGAAAGTAGACACACATTGATGCATCACCGAATGCGACTTACATTTATCTAACACCTTTAATATAACGAGACATCCTGTTCTGTTTCACATAAGAAAGATGCAAAGAATCAAAGAGATAATGATGTGATAGCAATGATGACTTCAGAATAAGACCACAGTATAGAAGTATACAACTTTGGGCAACGTTTTATGGAAAATATTAAAATTTTGGACTGAGTTAACAAACGGTGACAGTCAACCAATATCCCGACCCAAAACGCCACCCATCCTTTTTCTACAGAGCTGCTGCCTGACCCGCTGAGTTACTCCAGCAATTTGCGTCTATCTCCGGTATAGACCAGCGTCTGTAGTTCCTTCCTACACATTATCTATTTTATAGTTGTGGTTAAGTTGCACCTTAACTAGTAAAAGTATAATATAGTTACTGTCTTAAGCAAGTGATATTATTATAAAGCAGTAGTTTCTCTTTCGTTACCATCCATGAAAACCAACTGACAATAAACTCAACTCAACTCAACTAAATGATAGAGTTGAGGTAATCAAAGAAATACCATAAGTGGGGTAGAGACTGAAGGACCTCATGCTAAGAACTATGCCAATGACTCAACATGAGTGGACGAGGGAAGCCTTGCATGACTCAAAAGCTTTTGTTGAAAGAAAAAATAATCCATATCCCCGACCTAGATCTCTGCCTGTCAAAATGATGAAACCTTTATTTGTGAATCAATTAATTTTCTGGGAGATTCAAACTGAGGTCGGCCTTGCATGTACTTTCCAGATTTTGCCTTTCTCATGTATCTGTCTTGAGCGTAAAAGTAGCATGATGTCCTATTTGGTGGAAGCAATGCAAATGCATGAACGTTTGTGTGTCGGTATTAGAGAGTTAATATTAAGGAGTTAATGATAGAAGGGTTATAAAAGAATGTTTTAACATTCAGAGCCAGGGGATAATTTTCTCCTGTTTAAGTGTCAGGTTACTTTACTTGGCAACATTCGCAACTCACTAGTGAATTGAAAATGTCATCCCGTCAGACACTATGGAATGATACTTAATGCTAGCCGTGTAGAAAATCCTCCTTGGCTGCTTGTATCAAATGTGCTCAGTGTCTGCATGTTGCATTCCACAATTCACGGTGGCATAGTGGTAGAGTTGCTGCCTTACAGTGCCAGAGACCTGGGTTCGATCCTGGCTACGGGTGCTGTCTGTATGGAGATTGTACGTTCTCTCTGTGACCTGCGTGGGTTTTTTTTCTGGGAGCTCCCACACTCCAAAGACGTACAGGTTTGTAGGCTAATTGGTTTGCTAAATTTGTAAATTGTCCTTCGTGTGTGTAGGATAGTGTTAGTGTGCGGGGATCGCTGGTCGGCGCGGACTCGGTAGGCCGAAGAGCCTGTTTCCATGCTGTATCTCTAAACTAAACTGAACTAAACTGGAATTCAGTTCCATTGCACTGAACAGAATTTCAGATGTAGGATGCTACAGACAGTGGTGAGTGTAGCGCAAATAACATCAGTGAACTTCAGGCACAGTTACCTGCGATTACTTGGCTGAGTATGAAAAATTCACAAATATAGAATCATTAAGTAGTAAATCCATGATCCCAATACGCAAAGGTAGCATTGGTAAGAATTTATAAATCTGATCTGATTAGCCACTGGTGCTCCTATCAAAATGCCTTCAGAATGGAACTGCAACATTGTGCAATCATGCTACAAACACTCCTCTGAATCTGTGTCCAATAACATGAATTAACTTGTATTGAACATTATCAGGCACTTGGAAGCAAATCCAATTTGTAAATTTGTTAGACTTTATCAAATAATAAATTGCAAATATTTCACAATTACAATCTACAACTGCATTTAATGATCAAAGATATAGGGGAATGGACAGGGCAAGTACAAACTAAACATTTGAGTTTCAGAATAACATCAATGAATAGTCATTTCCTTTCTACTATTTGCCAAGAATGTGATTTATAATGAGCTTAGAATTTGTCCGTCATTCCCTTCCCTCCCTTGTCGGATTGATTCTCTGTGCAGACAAAGGGAAATCATGGAGAGATCAGTGAGATAAATCAGCCAATTCATAATCCAACAATCTGCTACTACAGCTCAGACTCTGGGCAATGACCGAGCCTGATATCAGTGCATTGTGCAATAGCATTAGACAGACTTGATGACCCCAGTTCATTTGCTAGATTTTGTTGATAAACTCTATTATAGATGTCGAGAGGACCATAGGTATAAGGAATCCCAAATGAAACACCCCCAAAAAGTCCTTACCTTTTGAGAAAATTATTGTTCCCATTAGGGGTGATTTTCAATGTCGGGCCTCAACAACAACAACAACAACAACAACAACAACAATAATAACCTGTTTTAGCACTGTGGCCATTAATGTAGCAAAATGCCCAAATTCCTTTACATAAGTACAAATAAACAAAATGTGATATCAAACTGAATAAAGAGATATTGTTGCAGAAGACAACAAACATTAGCCAAAGTGGTTGGCTTTATTCAGCATCTAACTGATGGAAAGAAGGGTCAGAGAGGCAAAGAAAGTAGGAACAAACTTCAAATCTTCAGGCCTCAGCAGCTGGAAAAACGACAAACAATGGTGGATCTTTCAAAATCAGGAACAGTGGAAGACTACAACTACGTCAGAGGATTGCAGGGTAGGTCATACGGTCATAAGTGATAGGAGTAGATTTGGCCATTCGGCCCATCAAGTCTACTCCACCATTCAATCATGGCTGATCTATCTCCCTCCTAACCCTATTCTCCCTATAACCTCTGACACCCATACTAATCAAGAATCTATCTATCTCTGCCTTAAAAATATCCACTGACTTGGTCCCAACAGCCTTCTGTGGCATTCTACAGATTCACCACCCTCTGACTAAAGAAATTCCTTCTCATCTCCTTCCTAAAAGAATGTGCTTTAATTCTGAGGCCATGACCTCGAGTCCTAGACTCTCCCACTAGTGGAAACATCCTCTCCACATCCACTCTATCCAAGCCTTTCACTATACTGTATGTTTCAATGAGGTCCCCCCTTAGGATAGTGTTAATGTGCGGGGATCGCTGGTCGATATGAAGGGTCTGTTTCCGTGCTGTATCTCTAAACTATACTAAACTAAACGAATTAATCTGTAAACCTGTATGGCTTTGGAACGTGGAAGGAAACCTGAGCACCCTGGGAAAACCCAGCGGTCACAGGGAAAACGTACAAGCTCCGTACAGATAGCAACCGTAGTCACGATCGAACAGGGATCTCCGGTGGTGTAAGGCAGCAACTCTACCGCCATGCCACTGTGCCTCTCTGTGGATGCTGTCCATGTACATATGGTTAATGAGATCCTGGAAATGACTCCTCGTGTAGCTGTATGATAAGAGAATCAGGGTGGAATTAATGGGCAAATGAGAGAGAATAAATTGCAGGAATGGGGTAATGGGATTGATAGGAATGTTCAGGGAATGGTATATTTCTTGATCTTAAGGCTATAGACAATAGACAATAAACAATAGACAATAGGTGCAGGAGTAGGCCATTCGGCCCTTCGAGCCAGCACCGCCATTCAATGTGATCATGGCTGATCATTCTCAATCAGTACCCCGTTCCTGCTTTCTCCCCATACCCCCTGACTCCGCTATCTTTAAGAGCTCTATCTAGCTCTCTCTTGAATGTATTCAGAGAATTGGCCTCCACTGCCCTCTGAGGCAGAGAATTCCACAGATTCACAGCTTTCTGACTAAAAAAGTTTTTCCTCATCTCTGTTCTAAATGGCCTACCCCTTATTCTTAAACTGTGGCCCCTGGTTCTGGACTCCCCCAACATTGGGAACATGTTTCCTACCTCTAACATGTCCAACCCCTTAATAATCTTATACGTTTCGATAAGATCCCCTCTCATCCTTCTAAATTCCAGTGTATACAAACCCAGTCGCTCCAGTCTTTCAACATATGAGAGTCCCGCCATTCCGGGAATTAACCTAGTAAACCTACGCTGCACGCCCTCAATAGCAAGAATATCCTTCCTCAAATTTGGGGACCAAAACTGCACACAGTACTCCAGGTGCGGTCTCACTAGGGCCCTGTACAACTGCAGAAGGACCTCTTTGCTCCTATACTCAACTCCTCTTGTTATGAAGGCCAACATTCCATTGGCTTTCTTCACTGCCTGCTGTACCTGCATGCTTCCTTTCAGTGACTGATGCACTAAGACACCCAGATCACGTTGTATGTCCCCTTTCCCTAATTTGACACCATTCAAATAATAATCTGCCTTCCTATTCTTACCACCAAAGTGGATAACCTCACACTTATCCACATTAAACTGCATCTGCCATGCATCCGCCCACTCACACAACCTGTCCAAGTCACCCTGCAACCTCATAGCATCTTCCTCACAGTTCACACTGCCACCTAGCTTTGTATCATCGGCAAATTTGCTAATGGTACTTTTAATCCCATCATCCAAGTCATTGATGTATATTGTAAAAAGCTGCGGTCCCAACACCGAGCCTTGCGGTACCCCACTAGTCACTGCCTGCCATTCTGAAAGGGACCCATTTATCCCCACTCTTTGCTTTCTGTCTGTCAACCAACTTTCTATCCATGTCAGTACCCTACCTCCAATACCATGTGCTCTAATTTTGCCCACCAATCTCCTATGTGGGACCTTGTCGAAGGCTTTCTGAAAGTCGAGGCACACCACATCCACCGGCTCTCCCCTGTCAATTTTCCTAGTTACATCCTCAAAAAATTCCAGTAGATTAGTCAAGCACGATTTCCCCTTCGTAAATCCATGCTGACTCGGAACGATCCTGTTACTGCGATCCAAATGCTCCGCAATTTCGTCTTTTATAATTGACTCCAGCATCTTCCCCACCACTGATGTCAGACTAACTGGTCTATAATTTCCCGTTTTCTCTCTCCCTCCTTTCTTGAAAAGTGGGATAACATTAGCTACCCTCCAATCCACAGGAACTGACCCGGAATCTATAGAACATGTTTGATGGTGATTGTAATGTGGAGTCACATTCGAAGGTCCTTAGATGATGATAAATTTCAAGTGTGAACATAGAATGATATCATTCTCTGAGGACCTCCAAATGGAACTCAACGATGCAAACCATTTCAATAAGTAATGCATGGAAAGTCAACTGAAGAGGCCAGATGAAAGTAGATGGAGATTGCTCTCAACCCTTTCAATTTAGATTATGCTCCTAATGGATGTGCAATGCAGAATAAAACTTTTAAACCACACAGAACATTTCGATAAATATCTCCCTGCTAACTTGACCAGACATTGGGCTGTTGCAAGTCCAAAGTAAATTTCTTACCTTACTTGTGCATTTGCTCTCTTCCTCTGCACTCATGGGACTAGGAAGCCACAACATGTTTGGAGCGATGCAAAGTGCCAGGTTAAAAGCTGTCATCTGGTTCTCTTCCGAGTTTTTTTCGATGTGATGTAAAACCCCAAACAAGTGACGAAGGAGAAGAACGTTTGCTTCAGGAAGCTCCTCGATCAGACTGCAACGCATCAAAAATTCCTGTTACCTTTAGCGTTAGAACGTTTTTTTTGCTCTGGTTTATTTTCACCCACATGTTTAGACCGTAATGTTGTATCTTATTGTTTTGATGTGGTTATGTTTTATTCTTAATTGTTAACTGTATGTTTGTGTTGTCATTTGTGAGCAGAGCACCAAGGCACATTCCTTGTATATGCATACTTGGCCAATAAACCTATTCATTCATTCATTCATTCATTGGAACTGACACTTTTACTCCTTGTCTCTATCCATAGACATTTGAGGGTGACACGGTGGCGCAGGGGTAGAGTTGCTGCTTTTACAGCATGAAAGACCCAGATTTGATCCTGACTACGGGTGCTGTCTGTACGGAGTTTGTACGTTCTCTCTGTGACCTGCGTGGGTTTTCTCTGGGATCTTCGGTTTCCTCCCACACTCCAAAGACGTACAGGTTTGTAAGTTCATTGGCTTGGTATAAATGTAAAATTGTCCCTAGTGAGTGTAGGATAGTGTTAAGGATTGCTGGCGGTGCGGACTCAGTGGGCCAAACGGCCTGTTTCTGTGTTGTATCCCGCCTGACCTACTGACTCTTTCCAGCATTTTACTGTTTTTATTGCAGATTTCCACCTGCATTTATTTTCTGACAATGCTAGTAGGTAATGACAGTGCATTGGCTCAGCAATGGAGTTGCTGCCTTACAGCGGCAGGGTTCGATCCTGACTACGGATTCTGTCTGTACAGAATTTGCACATTCTCCCTGTGACCACGTGGGTTTTCTCCGGGTCCTCCGTTTCCTCCCACACTCCAAAGACGTACAGGTTTGTAGGCTCATTGGCTTCAGTAAAATTGTAAATTGTCCCTGGTGTGTGGGATAGTGTGTAGGATCGCTGGTCGTCACGGACTGAGTGGGCCATAGGGCCTTTCACTGTACTGTATCTCTAAAGTCTCATTTGGCTCCAGTAAAACTCATGGATCTCATTGTTATTAACATTCATCCTATTCATTACCAAGGCTGCAGTGTAAACGATCTCCTGAATGAAGGCTTTTATTTTGCAGCAACACTCCAAAATCTGTGCCCTCCATTACATGAAAAAAAGAAATGTAAATGCATGGGAACATTACCCACAGGTTTCCTTCCACGTCACACACTATTCTCATAAGGAAACATATCACCATCCTTCTTTATCACTGGAAGTCCCTACTCAACAGCACAGTGGTGGAAAGATCACCAGTGGTTGAGGAAGATAGCGTACAACAACTTGATCAGAGCAACGAAAGGTGTCTAAGGAAATCGACAACTCCTGCATTCTATAAATGAATTAAGGTTTGCAAAGTGGCTGAAATAGTTGAATTTATTTGGATTTAGTTCACCAAAGATGATGTACTGATATGTTAATGGTGGAACATGGATGCTTTTCTCTCACCTCTTTGTGGATTGTATCTTTTGCTCTTCGTTGTCATTTTCTATTCGTTCCATCCACTTTTCATACATTTCAGATGACAGAACACTGCCCGGGATATTACGAAGAAAATCCTACCCAAAGAAAAATACAATTAAGTTCTTCTTCATTTTTCATCATTAACATTTTCATCGGAATATAGTTCTAACGTCCGGCAAAATATTTAAATCTGATTTTGCTGATCTTAATAAAAGGTGAAAAACAGCAACACAAGCGTCAAAATGAAACAGCTCGCACAAGCACAGAATGGGGGTGCAAATATTAAGGATGAAAGTGAACAGAAATCTGTAGCTATTCTCTACAAAGCTCCCACTTCATCATTGAAGTGTGGTTGAAGAGTGTGCAATTGAACACTGAGCGTGCATTGAAAAGTGTGCAATTAGTTGTGAACTATTATACCTGATTTAATTTTGAACATAAAAATAGGTTATGGACATAGACCAATACAACACAGAAATTGGCCATTCGGCCTACAATGTCTGCGCCAAACAAGTTAAACTAATGTCTTCTGCCTGCACATGATCCATGGCACTTATAAACTTATAACGTATAAACCTGTGTAGCTTATAATCCAACGGTATGAACATCAAATTCTCCAATTTTAGGTAACTAACCAACTACAATCCTTTCCCCTTCCACTTCCAGCTATATCTCTTCCTCCTACAAGACACACAACTAGTGAACATAAATATCCACCACAATGGATTCCCCACATTCCTCACTGTGATGGAAGGCAATAAAGTCCAATCATCTTCCTTTTTATTCTCCCGCAGTCAGGGCAGTCGAACCATCCGTCGGGGCGATCAAAGCTCCTATAGCCGGAGATTGAAGCTCCCACATCGGGGTGATCGAAACTCCTGCGTCGGGGCGATCGAAACTCCTGCATCGGGGCAGTCAAAACTCCCACAGCTTGGAGTTCCTAATGTCGGTCTCTGACCAGAGACTGCGGGTTCCGTGATGTTAAGTCCGCAGGCACCCATGGTTGGAGCTCCGAGGTCGACTTCTGGCAAAGGGATCGCGAGCTCCGTGATGTTCAAGCCCCGTAGGTTCCCACGGTGGAGCTCTCAAAATCGGTCTCCAGCAAAGGCCGCCAACTCCTCGATGTTAGGCCGCAGTGCGGACGGGGATACGATACGGAAAAAAATCGCATCTCCATCGAGGTAAGAGATTAGAAAAAGTTTCCCCCAACTTCCTCCCCCCCCCCCACATAAAACAAGCTAAAGAACACTAAAAACATACATTTAACATACAATTAAACACAAAGAGGAAAGGACAGACAGGCTGTTGGCGAGGCAGCCATTGCTGGCGCCACCCGGTGGTCATTTCCTGCCTCTTCTCTCCTTATTTCCTTATCTCAGAGCATTTTGCTTCTTCCCATCTCTGGCCTTTGTCCATCCATCTTCCAATCCAACACCCCTCATCCATCTATAACTCGCCAGTCTTTGTCCTGCCCACACCTCTCTTCCTGCTTTCTCCCACCTACTACAATCAGTCTGGAGGCAAAATGTTCCCTATCCCATGTTCTCCAGAGATGCTGCCTGACCAGTTGAATTACTCCATCACTTTGTGTCTTTTTTCATGATCCATATCCCTCCATTCACTGCACATCCATTTAATCTCTCAAACGCCATTATCATGTCTGTTCTACCATCATCCCTGGCAATATGCACCATAAATCCACCATTCCCTGTGCAAAAAACCCAGCCCGCACATCTGCCCCAAACTTTCCCCTCTCACTTTAAAGTCATACCCTTCAGTACTAAACATTTCACCCTGAGAAAAAGACTCTATCTACATTTCCCATAATCTTAAACATCTTCAGCAGGTCTGCCCACATTTTTGGAGAAGATTTTTGATAACATTGGCCAAAGACATAGAAAATCTTTTTGTCCTTTTTAAAATCTTCTTTTCTTTAATTTTAGTTTGTTTTCATGTAAATATATTTGTTATCTATATCCATATCTATATGTATTTATATCCATATTGAAGATCTAATGCAAAAAAAGTACTTTTGACTGAAAAGGTACAAAATCTCGTACCGTGATGACAGCAGCTGCCACAAAGACCGATTCCCTATCCATATGCACCTCATTTCCAGAATTCAGTTTCTCTTTCAGTTCCTTGCAGGTCTTGGCATTAGCTGATCGTCTGAAAATGCCTTTGGTGGAAGGGCCTTCATGGTACAATAGAACAAGCATATCCTGTGGAAAAAGTAGCTCCCGTCTATTAAAACATTAATTCACAATCAGCCATGTTATTTTAGAAACATAGAAAAATAGAAAATAGGTGGAGGAGGAGGCCATTTGGCCCTTCGAGCCAGCACCGCCATTCATTGTGATCATGGCTGATCGTCTACAATCAGTAACCTGTACCTGGCTTCTCCCCATATTTGATTCCACTAGCCTTGATTTCACTAGCCCCTCGAGCTAATTTTCACAGAGAGCAAATTATTTTAAAGACTTGAATAGATTTGTAAAACCTGTGAACTGAAATGAATTTAGAGACTTTGGAGAGAGAGACTTTAGAGACATAAAGCATGGAAACAGGTCCTTTCGCCCACCGAGTCCGCGCCGATCAGCAAACTCCATACACTAGCACTATACTACATTCCAGGGACAATTTACAATTTTACCAAAGCCAATTAACCTACAAACCTGTCTTGGAGTGTAGGAGGAAATCGGAGCACCCGGAGAAAAACCACGTGGTCACAGTGAGAAGGTACAAACTCCGTACAGACAGCACCCATAGTGAGGATCGAACCCGGGTCTCTGGCACTGAGGCAGCAATTCTACTGTTGGGCCACTGTGCCTCCAGTGAATGGCAGCATTGACTTTATCACAAACAAGATGGTTTACTTTATTCTAATTAAGAGCATCACTTTAAACATACATTTTAAGTAAAGCATTACCTGAGTCCAAGGAGAAAGCTAAGTTTAACCTTAATATTAAGAACTCAAGAGACAGAAGAATGAGCAGGTCACTTTGCCCTTTGGCCCAGCTCCAACAATGAGTTCAGATGAATGAGGGGGGGGATTTTCTTGAAATCTACCGAATAGTGAAAGGCCTGGATAGAGTGGATGTGGAGAAAATGTTTCCACCAATGGGAGAGTCTATGACCAAAGGCCTGCAACCTCAGATTAAAAGGACGTACCTTTAGAAAGGAGATGAGGAGGAATTTCTTTAGTCAGAGGGTGGTGAATCTGTGGACTTCATTGCCATAGATGGCAATGAAGCCAAGTCGTTGGAATTCTCTGCCACAGAAGGCAGTGGAGACCAATTTGCTGGATGTTTTCAAGAAAGTTAGATCTAGGCCTTAGGGCTAATAGAATCAAGGGATAAGGGGAGCAAGCAGGAACGGGGTACTGATTTTGGATGATCAGCCATGATCATATTGAATGGCGGTGATGGCTCGAAGGGCCGAATGCACCTATTTTCTATGTTGGGTAATTTTACAGTGGAGATTGATAGGTTTTTGATTAGTAAGGATGTCAAAGGTTATGGGGAGAAGGCAGGAGAGTGGGATTGAGAGGAAAAAATAGGTCAGCCATGATTGAATGGTAGAGTAGATTCGATGGGTCAGATGGCCTAATTCTGCTGCTATATCTTATGGACATGAACCTATTTTGTTCTATACAATCCCCATATCCCTTGATTCACATAATATACAAACATCTCTTGGCCTTAATCTTAAATCTTGACTTGGATTCCTAACTCAACTGAAGGCATAAAACTTGTTGTAATGAGCGTTATAGGAAGCAGCAACAATAAAATAACAAAGAACAGGAGAAAAGAGAGAAGCAAACTGAACATTAGAACTTAGAACTAGAACACAATACATAGAACATAGATCATAAAACATAGAACATAGATCATAAAACATGGAACATAGAGCATAGATCATAAAACATGGAACATAGATCATAAAACATGGAACATAGAGCATAGATCATAAAACATGGAACATAGAGCATAGATCATAAAACATAGATCATAGAACATAAAACAGTACAGCACAAGAACAGGCCCCTTCGGCCCACAATGTCTCTGCTGAACATGATGCCAAGACCTGTACATAACCTATATCCTGCCATTCTCTGCATATCCAAATGCCCAATCAAATGTCTTTTAAATGGCACTAATGGATCTGCCTCAACCACCACCCCCGGCAGCACATTCCAGGCATTCATCACACTCTGTGTAAAACAATAACAAACAACCAAGAATAAAACATATATATATATTCTTTGACATAGTGTCAAACCCCAGAGAATGTCCTATAATTTTTTGCGATCGGTGAATTACTTTGGGGGAATAGCTATTGCCAGTTGCATTGCTTACCATGATTGGCTTTGGCAGGGTACCATTCTTGCAGATGGATGGCAGGGAGAGTCCAAACAGCTTTCTTGGTGTGACTGGAGACTCCGAGATGGGACTGCCGTCTGACTGGTTGCTGGAACTGCGCCGGAGAGCCCAATCTATTATTGACTTCTTTTTCCTAAGAATTTTTGGAGTCGATTCTGGAATAAAGCAAGGAAATACAAAATGGAATTACATTGATCCAAACATTTCACAGTGCATATATATATATATATATATATATATATATATATATTTAAAAACAACAATAGGAAACAAGAGTGTGAATTGGCACAAAGGAAGCTTAAAAACATTTTTTTCAAATGGTTTTGTTTATTGTCACAGGTACCGAGGTACAGTGAAAAGCTTTATTGTTGCGTGCTAACCGAGCCACCCACGGTGTACAGATACATGATAACGAGAATAACATTTAGTGCAAGATAGTGTCCAGTAAAGTCCGATTAAAGATCGTCTGGCGGTCTCCAATGAGGTAGATAGTAGCTCATGACTGCTCTCTATGTTGTTGTGTTCAGTTGCCTGCGAACAGTTGGGTAGAAACTGTCCCTTTACTAGCTCATTATTGTCTCCTTGATCTTCTTGCCTGCACATCATGTAATGTGTAATCGCTTACATTATTTAACACAGATTAGAAGTCTAAACAAGGATTCCGAACTGAAACATTGCCTATCCATGTCCTCCAGAGATGCTGCCTGACTGAGGTACTCCAGCACATTGTGTACTATGCAAGATTCCAGCATCTTCAGTTTCTTGTGTCTATGTTAACACGGATCCAATAGGGTGGTGCAAAGGTTTAGGTACTGATTCTTCACTTCTAGTTCCAAGGCATAAAGCCACACTGGTTACAGATACACACCAGCGTCCCTTCAAAAGTGGTTGTGCTTAATAATATATTCCTTTATTCATCCCACACCGGGGAAATTTACAGTTACAGCAGCAAAGTGGATAGCAAGAGAGCAAGAGATCATTCATTATAAATAAAAGATACATAAATTCTCATCAGTTTTCTGTGTGTTCTTAGCTGTTATTGTTGACTCGTCTGCTGGGAGCAGTGCTGGTTGTGCAGTCTCACAGCAGTGGGAAGGAAGGACCTCCTATATCTCTCCTTCACGCACTTGGGGTGAAGGAGTCTGTCACTGAAGGAGCCACTCAGTGCAGTGACAGTGTCCTGCATGGGGTGGGAGTCGTTGTCCAGCAGCGATGTTAGCTTTGCCATCATCCTCCTCTCTCCCACCACCTGCACTGAGTCAAGGGGGCAACCCAGGACAGAGCTGGCCTTCCTGACCAGCTTGTCGAGTCTCTTCCTTCCGCCGCTGAGATGCTGCTGCTCCAGCAGACCACTCCATAGAAAATGGCCGATGCAACCACCGTGTTGTAGAAGGTCCTTAGGAGTGCCCTCTGCACTCCAAAGGACCTGAGTCTCCTTAGCAGATAAAGTCTGCTCTGGCCCTTTCTGTATAGCGCATCGGTGTTTTCAGTCCTGTCCAGTTTATTGTTGAGGTAGACACCCAGGTACTTATAAGAATCCACCCTCTCGATATCCATTCCTTGGATGTTCACCACTGTCGGGGGGACGGCTGCGCCTGCGGAAATCTACCACCATCTCGCTGGTTTTCCCCGCGTTGATCCGGAGGCAGTTCCGCTGGCACCAGTCCACAAACTCCTTGATCAGTTCTCTGTATGCCCTGTCCTCATCGCCCGTGATGAGGCTGATGATGGCAGTCGTCAGAGAACTCCTGTAGATAGGAGTCTGCAGAGCTGTGCCTGAAGTCCGCAGTGTACAGGGTGAACAAGAATGGAGCTAGCACTGTTCCCTGCGGAACCCCAGTGCTGCAGAACACCCTGTCCGAGACCAGGTCCTTTGTCCTCACATACTGTGGTCGGTTGGTGAGGTAGTCCAGAATCCAGGATGTGAGGTGATGATCCACTCCAGTGCGCTCCAGCTTGCCCCCCAGAAGCCCCGGTTGGATGGTGTTGAATGCACTGGAGAAATCAAAGAATAGTTCCACACCTCCTGCTCACTATTGATGCAGAAACTGAAATACTCCAGGCACAAGTATGTGTACAGAGCTCAGAGGACACTAGCGAGAAGTGTTCTATTTGCAGCACGATACTTCAAAATGGCACAACATATGATAAGGTCATAAGTGATAGGAGTAGAATTAGGCCATTCGGCCCATCAGGTCTATTCGGCCATTCAATCATGGCTGATCTATCTCTCCCTCCTAACCCCATTCTCCTGCCTTCTCCCCATAACCTCTAACACCTGTACTAATCAACTAATGATAAAACAAAACAAACGAACAGTCTGGCAATTGTGCACATTAGTTTAGTTTAGTTTAGATTTGTTTTGAGAAACAGTGCAGAAACAGGCCCTGCAGCCCGCCAAGTTCCCGCCGACCAGCGATCACCCCGTACACTAACACTATCCGACACACTAGGGACAATTTACAATTTTTACCAAAGTCAATTGACCTACAAAGCTGTACATATTTGGGGTGTGG
This sequence comes from Rhinoraja longicauda, assembly GCF_053455715.1. Lineage (NCBI taxonomy): Eukaryota > Metazoa > Chordata > Chondrichthyes > Rajiformes > Arhynchobatidae > Rhinoraja > Rhinoraja longicauda. Next base: position 38,058,297 of record NC_135967.1, on the reverse strand, counting down.
GGGGAAACCACAGCACCCAGAGAAAACCCATGCGGTCAGTGGGGAGAATGTACAAACTCCATGCAGACAGCACCCAAAGTCAGGATCGAACCCGAATCACTGATGCTGTAAGGCTGCAACTCTACCGCTGCACCACTGGAAACCACCACTAAACTATTATGTTGATACTGGTTTCTGAATTATTTGTTATTTCTGACTTAATTTAGGAAACAAGCTAGAAATGTTAAACTATGCCAACATGGGCTGCAATGGAGTGTGGGCAGTAATGGTTGGGATGCTGTGATGCTGCAAAGTTTAACTTCATTGCAGACAGCTACAGAGGACCCCGTGGGACACCAGCAGACCACTTCCATTAAAAATGGTACAATGACTAAACAACCTCTTCAACTACAGCAACAGGAAGAAGTTATCTCCAAACATGCATGTTCTGTTCCAGCATTTAAATAGCAATCTTATCTCAAAGGATTTTCTTAATTACATGATAACATAATTGTGTTACTTAAACCTCTGTATAACAGAGTGACCTCTGCTCCAAGACCAGACAGAACAGAAGGTTCCAGTTTTGATTCCGTAATCTTTGCTAACTTGGATGAGTCTGTACTTGGAATGCACACAACCGATCTCCGGGGTTGGGTGGGAAAATCAAGCAAGATCACCAAGTCTGGTACACTTACATCCTTTCTAAAATAAACTACCTAGAGTTTGAGTCAGGCAACATTCCATGATTATGGGAAATGCTAAACTGGGCTGAGAATTCGAAAGGAGGAATTGATTTCCTTTTAATTCCTTTTCAACTTTTTTTTCTCCTCCTTAGCCCAAGGGGAATAAAACCATTTGTGGTCGTTAACTGTTGCACTGCCTGGGAATGGTGACTCCGCGCTCTTGTGTTCTTCAGCAACCACTGGGTTTCATCCCGTCTGTTATCAGGCAACTAGTACAGCAACTTCCAGATTCATGGACAGTTTCTTCCCAGCTGTTATCAAACAACTGAACCATCCTCTCACCAACTAGAGAGCAGTCCTGACCTATCATCTACCTCATTGGAGACTCTCTGACTATCTTTAATCGGACTTTACCTTGCACTAAATGTTATTCCCTTTATCCTGTATTTGTACATTGTGGATGGCATGATAACAAACATGTATAGTCTTTCGGCTGACTAGATAGCATGCAACAAAAAAGCTTTTCACTGTACTTAGGCACACATGACAACAAAACTAAACTAAATTGTCCCAAGCATTCACAGATGTTGATTCCAAATTTTTAAAACTGAAGTGAGAAACATCTCGTCAATTGACAGTTCCTCCCCTAAAGTATTTGGCAATGATTGACAACAGGCCTATCAAACACTTAGGCCAAATCTGACCTTGCTCTCATGCGATCCATTCATAGTTAATAAATATTGTTTGCTATTTAACTCCAGCCAAAAGAAGTAGAAATGAATTGTCGCAATCAAACAGCTAGTCTGGCAGTCTAGTCCAAGTTAGTTCAGACACAGCAATGTTTCCTTCAAGATTCTGGTAAAATTGGAAGCTGACAGAAAATGGGCTTGTCACCAAAATAGTACATATATGATGATGACAAGGAACGTGCTGATAAGAACCAAAGCTGTTTTCTCAGATATTCTACCACTGCAATGAGAATTGTATCTGTGTTCAGCTTGTAGAAAGGGATTAATGTGAGGTCCTAGCAATCCGGTACGTGCGCAAGACAAAACATGTTATTTATTGTTCATTTAAGAAAGCAGATTTCAACAACTTTTTGTCAATTTGAAGCTTTAGACTTTAGAGATACAGTGCGGAAACAAGCCTTTCAGTGCACCAAGTCCGCGGCGACCAATGATACACTAGCACTATCCTACACACCGGGGACAGTTTATAATTTTACCGGATCCAATCAACCTACAAAGCTACAAGTCTTTGGAGTGTGGGAGGAAACCGGATCACCCAGAGAAAATCCACGCGATAACAGTGAGAACGTACAAACTCCGTACAGACAGCACCTTCAGTTAGGATCGATCCCGGGTCTCTGGCGATGTAAGGCAGCAACTACACTGCTGCACCACTGTGCTGCCCCATTTGCTGTATTTGGTTTGTTGTATTCGATGAACCCAAACCACCCATGCGATGATGAAGGTGTGCCCCATTGTTTGAGCTGCATTAGTTATGAGAGTTCAGTAAAGCAAAGTGATGTACATGACTGGTTGTGGTGTTAAAACTGAAAGGATAGCAGAGAACTCTCCTTATGTTTGACAGCCTTCCTTCATACAACAACCAAGAACAGATTACCCCAAAATTCATTTAGTAACCATCATATGTGTCCACATAACAACTTCCTCTGCACGTGAAGCTTTTTCAAAGGGCTTCAGTCAGGCACACTTTAAATGAAAACCTTTCCCCTTTGCTCAATAGATGTTGCAGATTATTTCATCCTTTACTCACCTCTGGTCATATTAATATCCGGGTGGGGTCTTGGCTTCAGAATAAACTGACATTGTTTAGCCTTTGGGAGATCTTCAAGGAGCACAACCCCGGTATTCCGCTGGCAGTAAACTTTAGCATCAGATCTCTCCACATGTGCAGTAAAGTCTCTGAGACAGTTCATGACAACACTAAATGGCTGCTCATGACCTGAAACACAAAGTGGAAAACTTTTTTTTTGTAATAGTTAACAACCTAAAGTGGAACAGTTGCTAATCCCATAAATTCCTAAGCAATATCAATATGGTAGTGGAGTCCTCAGCCCATATCTGCCCAACGATGTGTAGGAAGAAACTGCAGATGTTGGTTTACACCGAAGATAGACACAAAATGCTGGAGTAACTCAACGGGTCAAGCAGCATCTCTGGAGAAAAGGAATAGGTGACGTTTCAGATCATAAGATCATAAGTGATAGGAGCAGAATTAGGCCAGTCGGCCCATCAAGTCTACATCGCCATTCAATCGTAGCTGATCTATCTCTCCCTCCTAACCCCATTCTCCTGCCTTCTGCCCATTACCTCTGACACCTGTACTAATCAAGAATCTATCTATCTGTGGCTTAAATGTATCCACTGACTTGGCCTCCACAGCCTTCTGTGGCAAAGAATTCCACAGATTCACCACCCTCTGAGTAAAGGGTCGGAACCCTTCTTCAGACTGAAAGTAGAGGTGGGGTGAGGGAGGTGGGGGGGGAATAAACTGCAGGCAAAAAAAGGTCAGAAAAAAAATTGTGGTCAGCAACAGAAGACCTCAGGAAAGATAGTATTTATTCACAAAATGCTGGAGTAACTCAGCAGGTCAGGCAGCATCTCAGGAGAGAAGGAATGGGTGACGTTTCGGGTCGAGACCCTTCTTCAGAGCTCACAATGGCCATTGTTGACTGGGAAAGTTATGACAACAAGGATGCAAGCAGAACTGGTAGAATGTCCAAGAATAATTGGTGTCATGGCAATTCCAATGAATATCAATATAGTTCTACAGGTATCCAAACCTGAATTATCCCTCAATTAACGAAATCTGAGCAAGTAACTGGCCATGCATTTCACTCTTGCTTGTGGGACATAGAAACATAGAAAATAGGTGCAGGAGTAGGCCATTCGGCCCTTCGAGCCTGCACCGCCATTCAATATGATCATGGCTGATCATCCAACTCAGTATCCCGTACCTGCCTTCTCTCCATACCCCCTGATCCCTTTAGCCACAAGCGCCACATCTAACTCCCTTTTAAATATAGCCAATGAACTGGCCTCAACTACCTTCTGTGGCAGAGAATTCCACAGATTCACCACTCTCTGTGTGAAAAAAAACTTTCTCATCTCCGTCCTAAAGGACTTCCCCCTTTTCCTTAAACTGTGACCCCTTGTTCTGGACTTCCCCAACATAGGGAACAATCTTCCTGCATCTAGCCTGTCCAACCCCTTAAGAATTTTGTAAGTTTCTATAAGATCCCCCCTCAATCTTCTAAATTCCAGCGAGTACAAGCCGAGTCTATCCAGTCTTTCTTCATATGAAAGTCCTGCCATCCCAGGAATCAATCTGTACTCCCTCTATGGCAAGAATGTCTTTCCTCAGATTAGGAGACCAAAACTGTACGCAATACTCCAGGTGTGGTCTCACCAATGCCCTGTGCAACTGCAGCAGAACCTCCCTGCTCCTCAAATCCCCTCGCTTTGAATGCCAACATACCATTCGCTTTCTTCACTGCCTGCTGCACCTGCATGCATACTTTCAATGACTGGTGTACCACGACACCCAGGTCTCGTTGCATCTCCCCTTCTCCTAATCGTCCACCATTCAGATAATAGTCTGCTTTCCTGTTCTTGCCACCAAAGTGGATAACCTCACATTTATCCACATTATACTGCATCTGCCATGCATTTGCCCACTCACCTAACCTATCCAAGTCACCGTGCAGCCTCCTAGCATCCTCCTCACAGCTAACACTGCTTCGTGTCATCCGCAAACTTGGAAATGTTGCATTCAATTCCCTCGTCCAAATCATTAATATATATTGTAAATAGCTGGGGTCCCAGCACTGAGCCTTGTGGTACCCCACTAGTCACTGCCTGCCATTCTGAAAAGGACCCGTTTATTTCTACTCTTTGCTTCCTGTCTGCCAGCCAGTTCTCTATCCACATCAGCCAGTTCTCTATCCACATCTGCCACATCTGGGACAAATCATCAGTGTTTAGCAACAGTAAGATATTACTACTGCTTCATTAAAAAATAACTCTTTGGATCCATTTTCATTTCAGAAACTTATGGACAACGCTATTTAAGTCAGGACTCACCAATTAGCGGGTAAGGTGCTGCCTCCTTTCCTGAAATCACCCAAAGCTGGTAATTACTTGCACTGTCCTATTTGTTTTCAAAAAGAAAGTGAAGAATTATTATAAATGAATTACTGACAGTTCATAGGGACGTAAATTAGCAAACAGTACCTTAAAGGGACACAAAATGTTGGAGTAACTCAGGCAGCGTCTCTGGAGAACATGGATAGGTGACGGGTCGGGACGGGAAAAGGGCCGATCTGAAATGCCACCTATCCATGTTCTCCAGAGATGCTGCATGACCAGCTGAGTCACTCCAGCATTTTGTGTCTTTTATTTATAAACCAGCACCTGCTGTTCCTCGCATCTCCGTAGGACCTTAAAATGCTTGGGGAAAGCCCACCATCAATGGAGAAAAACAAACAGGTAACTCGAAGGAAGATAACTCATTCTTCTTGAGGATGTAATTGCATGGGCAGGGCTAGAGTTGGAGCAAATGCTTTCTCTGCCTATGTGGCAGCTGACATTTTAGAGGGTAGATTTTCATTTAGTTGCAGAGTGCAGGGTGCTTCTGAGTTGCTTGTACAAGAGGGACAGGTTAGGAAGTACACCTCCACTGAAGATATAGCTCAAAATATTTTACATTGCACACAATAAATTCTTATCAGCAGAACATTGAACAATTATCAAGCCTCGAATGGCAAGTCAATCCCCAAACATGAAATAAATCATCTTTAAATCAAAATTGGTCAAACAGTAGCAGTAGGGTGAACACAGCGGCACAGTGAAAGAGATGCTGCCTTACAGCCTGACAGAGACCCTGGTTTGATCTTGACTACAGGTGATGTCTGCACAGAGTTTGTAAGTTCTTCCTGCGACTGCATGGGTTTTCCCCGGGTGCTGCGTTTTCCTCCCACACTCCAAGGATGTGCAGGTTTGTAGGTTAATTGCCGTTGGTAAAGTTGTAAATTGTCCCCAGTGTGTAGGATAGTGTTAGTGCACGGGATGATCGCTGGTCTGAGTGGACGTTGGGCCGAAGAGCCTGTTTCTGCGCCGTATCTCTACAGTAAAGACTGAAGTCTAAAGCTGAGACTATCAAATCCAACAGCTATTCAGATCCACTGTTGGATTTCCCTCTGTTAATATGTGTCATCTAAACCTCACATTCCTTCTCTAAACAAAGTCAAAATGCCCAAATGCCATACGAAATAGTTTTGCATCCAAAACACACTCGTCATTCATAAAAAATCACATTTGGTTACAAATGCAATGTAATCCTTACAAAATAATGTCAGTCATTGAGGTGGCTCCTTAAGTTTACATGTGTACAAAGGCCCTTTGAAGAACTGCCGCAATTTGGGTACAGTTCCAGGTTAGTCACTGCACATAACCATTTTCAATGAGACACGACTTAAGTAATCTCTGGATTATTCAGTCCATATTATACACTCATAACTGTACAGGCATCAAACTTACTTTTGCATTGAGTTGTTGAGCTGCCATTTTAATAACCTTTCTTGCTGTATCTGTGTTAGCCACCTTGAGTGTTAATGCCTAATAAATCAAAAATAGTTTTGTATGAAAGGTTTTTTACAAACATATTGCTTTACAAAGTTAAAATAGTTCACATTAGGAAATGGAACACTTTATATTTCAATAACTTCCAAATCACTTGTAGGATTTCCAATCGGATAACAATCTCGCTACTCTACCCCAGATGGTATATTACACCCAGCTGGTGAAAGTACCAACTGGGCATTCTTACACTGGTCCCCTCTGATGGAACTAACATCATCTAATGAAAATAGCCAACTTCTGGGCAGCATTGGTCATACTGTGGAAGCAGGGCTCACAAACTCAAAATAAAGCCATTCAGGACTGAGTTGAGGGATGACAGACACAAAATGCTGGAGTAATGCGTGACAGGTAGCTTCCCTGGAGAGAAGAAATGGGTGGCGTTTCGAGTCGTGACGCTTCTTCAGACTGATGTCAGGGGAGTGGGCAGGATAGAGATAGAATGTAGTCTATCTCTAGAGTAAGACTGGTGGGAGAAGTGGGAAAGGGGAGGGGGTGGAGAGAGATGGAAAGCAAGGGCTATTTGAAGTTAGAGAAGTCACTGTTCATACCACTGGGGTGTAAGCTACTCAAGTGAAATATGAGGTGCTGTTCCTCCAATTTGCATTGGGCCTCAATCTGACAATGGAGGAGGCCCAGGACAGAAAGGTCAGATTGGGAATGGGAGGGGGAGTTAAAGTGCTGAGCAACCAGGAGGTCAGATAGGTTAAGGCGGACTGAGCGGAGGTGTTCAGCGAAATGATTGCCTAGCCTGCGCTTGGTCTCGCCGATGTACGGAAATTGATACCTGGAACAGCGGATACAGTAGATGAGGTTGAATCTCTGCCTCACCTGGAAAGACTGTCGGGGTCCTTGGATGGAGTCGAGGGGGTGGTAAAGAGACAGGTGTTGCATCTCCTGTGGTTGCAGGGGAAAGTACCTGGGGAGGGGGTGGTTTGGGTGGGAAGGGATGAGTTGACCAGGGAGTTGCGGAGGGAACAGTCTCTGCGGAAAGCAGAAAGGGGTGGAGATGGGAAGATGTGGCCAGTAGTGGGATCCCATTGGAGGCGATGAACGCGTTGGAGGATTATATGCTGAGTTGAGGGATGGCGTCTTCACTCAAAGGACAGTGAAGTTTTTGAATTGGATTTGGTAAAAATTATAAATTGTCCCCAGTGCATAGGATAGTGCTAGTGTACAGGGATCGCTGGTCGGTGTGGACACTCTGGGTTGAATATAATAATAATAATAATATATTTATTTTATATAGCGCCTTAACACATGCACAAAGCGCTTTACAAATACAATTAACATAGAAACAAACAGACAAACAGACAAACTATCCTGACGGAAAAGCGGCGAATACTCAACGCCAGCGTCCTCTCACGTCAGAGTCCGGCAGTAGACATTAAAGAACACAAGACACACAGATACAATTTTTTACACAAAACAGCCATCACAGTGATTGCTCCAGGCATACCCTCACTGTGATGGAAGGCAAAGTCTTATCTCCTCCTCGTTCTTCTCCCGTGGCGCCACGAGGCGATCGAGGCTCCCAACCCCTTGAAGCCCCCACCGGGCGATGGAAAGTCCCAGGGCCGAGCCGAGCCGAGCAGGCCGATGAAAGTCCTGAGCCCCCACCGGGCGATGGAAAATGCTGCGGCCGAGCCACGCAGGGCGATGAGAATCCTGAGCCCCCACCGGGCGATGTAAAGTGCCGCGGCCAGGCCACGCAGGGCGATGAAGGGCCTGCGGGCGGGTTGATCGTGCCTCGTGCTTCGGGGCGGTCGAAGCTGCTACGGCTGGAGCTCCCAAAAGCCGGTCGCCAGCCAGGGACCTGCGAACTCCAGATGTTGCGGTCTGCAAGGCCCACGGCCGAAACCTCCGAGATGGTAAGTCCAGGCCCTGCGACCGGAGTCTTCGAGGTCGATCCCAGCTGGAGGCCGCCGACTCCACGATGTTAGGCCGTTGCGCGAAAGGAGATACGACACGGTAAAGGTCGCATCTCCGTTGAGGAGGAGATTTAAAAAAAGGTTTCCCCCAACCCCCCCACCACCCCCCTACATACACAGAATTAAAAATAAAACAAAACGTACATTTAACATCAACATTGACTAAAAAACACCAAAAAGAAAACGGAGAGACTGCCGGTGAGCCGCAGCTGCAGAACACAGCCACGCCCATATATATGCCTGTTTCCATGTTGTATCTCTAAACTAAACTAAACTAAATAATCCACAACATTTGTTTAGCCTTTTCTGAGCAGATGTCTACTATTAGAAAAACAGTTAAAACAATTAATCTATTTTTTATTATTTGGTTATATTTTATAAAAATACACATTAAGATAAGACAATACATACTGAAGCTCCACTCTGTGTTGTCATCACTAATATCTTCATAGATATTTTCTTTGGATGTTCATCATCTTTCATCTCTTTGATTTGCCTATGCACAGATCAAACAATCATGATTGATATCTCCTCACATAAACTGTTCAGAACAAGTTGAAATCTGTGAACAGTCTGTTTTGATCTAGTTGAACTGAAGGAGGACTGCAATAATAATGCATTCCAAAGGGTAAATAACAAATTTTACATGTTAAACAATTGTTTCTTCCAATTAGCTAACCTCACTTCCTTTCAACTCTCATTGTGAGCAATATTGGGCCCCATATCTGAGGAAGGATGTGCTGGCATTGGGAAGGGTCCAGAGAAGGTTTACGAGAATTATCCTAGGAATGATGAGTGTTTGAAGGCACTGGGCCTCTACTCGCTGGAGTTTAGAAGGATGAGGGGGGACCTCATTGAAACTACCTGAATAGTGAAAGGCCTGGATAGCGTGGATGTGGAGAGGATATTTCCACTAGTGGGAGAGTCTAGGACCAGAGGTCATGGCCTCAGACTAAAAGGACACTCCTTTAGGAAGATGGTGGTGAATCGCCAACCAGCAATCAGAGGGTGGTGAATCTGTGGAATTCATTGCCGCAGAAGGCTGTGGAGGCCAAGTCAATGGATATGTTTAAGGCAGAGATAGATAGATTCTTGATTAGTATGGGTGTCAGAGGTTATGGGGAGAAAGCAGGAGAATGGGGTTAAAAGGGAAAGATAGATCAGCCATGATTGATTGGCGGGGTAGACCTGAGGGCCAAATGGCCTAATTTTACTCCTATCACTTATGAACTTATGACCTCTCCAAAGAGTACAGTTTCATAGTTCTAGCTCCTTAACCAAGTAACCATTCTTCATGTGTCAGTTTTGACAGTGTGTACTAGAAGACCAGTTGACAATGTAATAAGAAAAGATACATTCTCAGATTACCACACGTTTGCACAAGTTTTTTGAGTATAAGTCCTGAGGAGCAATGATAAAAGGAGATCCTAGCTATTTTCTAGACTGATTCTACGATCACAAGACTTTTAGTTACAGGTGATTGGGCCAAAGACCTCCTGGCCCTGGGACTGATGGTACTTTAAAGTAATATAAAATGTGAATAATGAAGAGAATCCATCCCGACCCAAAATGTTACCTGTATATTCCCTCCACAGATGCTGCCTGACCCAATGAGTTACTCAGGCACTTTGTGTTTTGCTCAAGATTCCACACCTGCAGTTCTTTATATCCCCATTTTGTTATTCACAGATCACTTTCTTCTATTTTTCTGTTTGATTTTTTATTATTCCATAATTTTACACTGCAGACTTTACTAAGAGTTACTCTTAAAAGTAGCTGAGCGCAGTTTGACTTCTTACATAAGATAGAAACATAGAACATAGAAAATAGGTGCAGGGGTAGGCCATTCGGCCCTTCGAGCCTGCACCGCCATTCAATATGATCATGGCTGATCATCCAGCTCAGTAACCTGTACCTGCCTTCTCTCCATACCCCTGACCCCTAGTCACAAGGGCCACATCTAACTCCCTCTAGCCAATGAACTGGCCTCAACTACCTTCTGTGGCAGAGAATTCCACAGACTCACCACTCTCTGTGTGAAGAATTTTTTTCTCATCTCGGTCCTAAAAGACTTCCCCTAAAAGATGGCACAGATATTACGTTAGATTGAGATTAGGTGTTTATATGCTGATAGCTCAGGCCTGAAGTCCTGGCAGGTTATAACAAACTGCACTTACCACAACATGAATGATACTTCCATAAGTAATTTGTTATACATTTTTGTGATGAGCATTGGACTGTGGAACTGAGCAAGACCAAGAGCTAATACACTGTATAGATGGATTTCTTTCTTCGGTGGAGCTGACTGGTGTATTTAGGGGCACATCGTTGCAGGAATGGATGGCTGACCTGCCATGGTGCATTTCAAACAAATTAATGCGCAGATGGTATTTTAAAAATCAGAGTAGGTGATTTCAGTTTTTAAATAAACATTTTAGGCGTTTGTCCAGAATCCTTCCTCACACATTTAATCTGTTCCACTGCAAAACCTTCTCAAAGTATGCCTACTTTGAAGAAGTTCTCCTCCTCTCTCCGATGAGAGTTCTGCAACACCCTCTCTCGCTGCTCCCCCTCTGTGATTCCTCCTGTTCTCTGGCTCCTTGATCATCATAGCTGGCTTTGATTTTATGATTTTGCATTCATTTGTTCTATGTTCCTTTTCATATCTCTCGCTTCCCTCTCCCCTGACTCTCAGTCTGAAGAAAGGCCTCGACCCGAAACGTCACCTATTCTTTTTCTCTAGAGATGCTGCCTGACCAGTTGAGTTACTCCAATTTTTGTGTCTATGTCCAAAATGGGGGTTGGACTCAGTATTTCACCAGCACAGATTTTGTTAAGAGAGATCATTAACCTCAAAGGACATTAGGAACATTAAGGGTTGTACATTAGTTTGCCTCTAAAATTGTCCCTAGTGTGTAGTGTGTGCAGAGAACTAGCGTGAACCGATGTTTGATGGTCAGCATGGTCTCGGTGGGCTGAAGGGCCTGTCTCCATGTTATATCTCTAAACTAAATTAACAACAAGGAAAAGGTACTCATGATTCCAGTTTGCAAGAATGGTGCTTAATCCACAAATCCATTGTTTGGTTGTTTTTAATCTGGCATTAAGTAGCAACAAGGAAATTTAGCAGATGGCTGTAACAGAAAGATGCTATCTCTGGCAGAAAGATTGTTCCCCAGCATGAAGCCACTTCATAACATCAGCATTGAAAGACAGTGTGGCCTTCATTTTTTTTAAGGACAACACTAAAGATATCATTGTCATCAAAGCCAGTTTTATGCGCACAGATGTATCAAGAAAATTTGTTTCTTAGTACGTAGAAAAACGTTATTACTTTGACCACAATGCTAGGAATGATGTGAAAGGATAACGTTTTTCAAAAGTGCTGGATTTTCCAGAGAGCCATTAACAATATAGCACATGAACAGGCCTTCGACCCATATTGAACCCATTTGGCTAAGCAGGTTTCTCTACAAAATGATGCAAAGGGTACTTTCTCAATTGTGCATGATATCTAACCTATTACTACAAAACCACACAGCCCACACCTACTCCCCCAGAAGCTCAAAATAGATCCAGGTACTTCCTTTTTTGGGTATTTAAAGCCTGCGGACGAACAACCTCACGGGAAACCAATCTTCATAAACGTCCGTGGGGGTTTGAGGTTGAGGGTGGGAGTGAAGGTGGTGGAATGCGTTGTACACGATGAGGCAGCGATATTAGGAGCAATTTATTCTTAATGTACCACTGATAGTGATCTTCAAGTTTTGGTTGCTTTTCGAGACGTGTGGAAATCGAGTTAGGTCAGATCTGTGTCAGGTTATGATGCTCTCACACAGTAGATGTTCACTGACTATACCTAGTATGAAGAATGTAGGCATGGCAAGCAGCCAACACTGTTGAAACTGCACCCATTTCAAGAAGGAATACTGTTACCCACTTCAACTGAAATGAATATTAGAAATACAGTTGTCCATTTTAAGATGTTTTTTTTAACCATAAATACACCGCCCTATATAAAGCATTAAATATCCTATTAATAAATAATGATGTTTAATTTCTTACCATTGCAGAGCTGAAAGCCACTTCTCCCTTACTTCTGATGAACTGCAAGGTATTTAGAAAAAGATTAGTTCCGTTTTTGTCAAGTCGCATCTTTCCCAAACAACTTAGACAGATCAAGGCAAATTGATCTTATACCTAAAGGTGATCACGCAGTTCGTTGTGGGCCATCCGATAACGAAGGAATTTTCTGGACTTGTTTTCCTCTCACACACTTCATCATTGCAGAAGGCTGTCCACATCTCACACAATCTGACCTGGTTCTTCAGCTTCAGGTTTGTCGACGACCTGCACGGTATTAAAGAAAGTTCAGAGCAGATTCAGCTCAGTTCAGTTCATAGACACAAAAAGCTGGAGTAACTCAGCGGGACAGGCAGCATCTCTGGAGACAAGGAATGGGTGACGTTTTGGGTCGAGACCCTTCTTCAAGCTATTTGGTTTAAACCAGCATCTGCAGTTTCTGATTCAACTCACAATATTATATTTGGAGGATGGCACAGTGACGTAGTGGTAAAGTTGCTGCCTTACAGCACCAGAGACTTCCTTCTCTCCAGAGATGCTGCCTGACCGACCGAGTTACTCCAGCTTTTTGTGTCTCAATTAGTGATGTTGGCCTCTTGAGCAAAACACCGGTTGGGTAGCATTAGCACTAGTGAAGTTTTAGGTCAGGTCCTTCTTCGCCCAGCCATCTTCATCTGAGGAAGAGTCCTGACCTGAAACTGCATTGGAGAAACTGCAAATGGAGAACCAATCCATTTCTCCACAGACGCTGCCTGACTTGCTGCGTTCCTCCACCACTTTGTGTTTTGTTGACGTATTGATTGAAATTGAAAGATGGTGCACAGATACAGGCCCTTCAGCCCACCAGGTCCACGCCAACCATCAGTCACCCATTCACACTACATCAATGTTAGCCCACTTTGGCATCTGCACCCTGCACACTGGGAACAATTTAGAGGCCAATTAACCTACCTCCCCACATGTCTTTGGATGAGGGAGGAAACTAGTTAAAATCCACGGAGAAGGTGCAAACTCCACACAGACAGCACCCAAGATTATGATCGAACATGGGTCTCTGGCACGATGAGGGCAACAGTTCTACCAGCCAATTTGAGTGGAGACCAAGGGAATCCAGCGTCCTTCAGTGTGAATAATATCCCAGGTATTATTTTTTCTTCAGTGAACTAGCTGGTGAGTACTAGCTGGTGTCTTTAAGATATGCCATAGAGTCATAGTCATAGAGTCTTACAGCGTACAAACAGGCCCTTCAGCCCAACTTGCCTGCACCAGCCAACCCACCTGCATAGTTTTAATATTTTGGCTATTCCCATTGTTCATTTTATTGCTTAGGTTACAAAGTGATAGCATGGGCTTGGAAGGAAATAACATTTTTAGTTACATTTTCTAAACTCATCATTGTATTTTACAGCCAGGACTCAATACAAAACAGGATCTTACCTTAAGATATGTAGGTATGGAGATGATTAAACAAAAATACATGGTTACACAAATTAAACAAGATCCATGGTGAAATTTCAACAAAAACGTGCATAATATTCATTTCCATTGTTGTGCAAGGGAGTAGAATTTAAGGAATCATAACTTAATATAACTTAAAAGCAACGCTTATGAAATCCTTACTTTAATTTAGCAATCACCAGGACATCACTGAAGAGGAAGAGGTGCCGCTCCTGTGTCTGCAGTCCTGTCGTGAGCTGGACCCGTTCATCCATGATGAAGGCCGTGGTGGGAGTGCTGAAGGCCCGAACCAGAGCCTTACTGTCAGGAGACGTGGGGGAATGTGGCCCATCTCTGCAGAGAAACAAACTGTTAACATGGTCTGGGAAACCATTGATATTGATTAGACAATGATTCATGATTAGTCAGGGCGTCAAAGGCAATGGGAAGACGGTAGGACAATGGGGTTGAGAGGGAAAAATAGATCAGCCATGATCAAATGGCAGACTCGACGGGCCGAATGGCCTAATTCTACTCCTTGTCTTATCATCTTATGATGTCATTGTATTGATCCTAAGTAATAGATTTTTAAGATTTTTGCCTTTATACATCCTATCTTACCATTCTATATTATAAACTACATCATTTCACCTCATAAGCTTACTTAAGCTGCCTTATCACATGAAAAGCTTGTTTGAAATGTAACTTATTACGTTACTGATTAACCCTTTAAAGTGTCCCACCTTACCTATGATTTTACTTAGGAAAAAATCTAAAGAATGTTGCAAAACAGAGACTATGCCTGTACGTATGGGTTTCTTGATTTTTATCATGATTCTGGAGACAGGAACCATGCAGACTGTAAGTACTTTCCCACAAAAGATGAAGAACTGATAGAAAACCGAACAAAATAATTGAAAAAATGTATTCTGTGAAACTGATTAGATTAATCTTTAGTGAGTAATACCACATATGAAATTAAGAAAGTAAGGGTAGTGTATTATTGAATGTTCTACAAAGTTAATATCTACAATGGAAATTTTTTAAGCTAGTTTATTCAAATTGTCCCCGAGCCCTTTAAATAGGAGCCGATTGGTACTTGTTGAGAAGGGCACAGGGATACTCGTTCAAGAAAAGTAAAAGCATTTAGTGTTCCTTAAAATGGAGCATCGACAGTAAAGGGCAGGGTGATCATATTTTTGATAGAGGACAACGCCTTTTTGTATAAGACGTTGTTGGTGAGGCCACATTTGGAGTATTGTGTTCAGTTTTGGTCACCCTGTTATTGGAAGGATGTCGTTAAACTGGAAAGAGTGCAGAGAAGATTTACAACGATGTTGCCAGGACTTGAGGGCAACCTGGACTGAACAGTCGTTAATGAGCCACTCATGTCCTTGTTCTTTATAAATTGATGCCATTCTGTTTTGATGGCTGCTATTGCTACTCTTTGTATTAACGAGGTGGCGCAGTGGCACAGCGGTAGAGCTGCTGCCCTTTACAGCGCCAGACCCAGGTGCAATCTTGACTATGGGTGCTGTCTGTACAGAGTTTGTACGTTCTCTCGGTGACTGCTTGCGTTTTCTCCAGGTGCTCTGATTTCCTCCCACATTCCAAACACGTGCAGGTTTGTAGGTTAATTTGCTTCTGTAAATAGCCCCTAGTGTGTAGGATGCAAAACTGGGGTAACGTAGAGCTGATGTATGGGGTGATCAATGGTCGGCGTGGACTCAGTGGGCATAAGGACCTGTTTCCGCGCTCTATTTCTAAACCAGACTATCCAGCAGTGCATGTGGAATCCTAACATCTCCTTCAAGTTGCCACCATTTTGTTTGCTAATCATCATAAAATAGCCCTCTCTGTTCATGTGCCCTTCAGCCATTAGAAATAGTTACAGCTTCAGCTACTTGCTCAATTATACTTGGATAATTTAGCAAAATACTGGAAAATCACTTGAACATCACAGGAGTTAACAACATCACTAAAAGTGGGAACAACAAGAACAGCACAAAACCGAAGAAAGAACTAATGAGGCACAATAAAACCTGATTTCAATTTACAAGGTCCATTGTCAATTCTATAAAGATAATCTCTTCGGTTTTAGCCGCATAGTTTGTGAGCACACAGTTTGAGTCAGTTTTGGTTTTCAAATTTAAAACATTTGGACAATGTGCCAGAACTTGTAAAAGTTTTGT
The DNA here is from genome assembly GCF_053455715.1 of Rhinoraja longicauda. Classification (NCBI taxonomy): domain Eukaryota; kingdom Metazoa; phylum Chordata; class Chondrichthyes; order Rajiformes; family Arhynchobatidae; genus Rhinoraja; species Rhinoraja longicauda. The sequence continues at coordinate 38,042,329 of NC_135967.1, read as the reverse complement.
GATTACCAATAATGGTTCTCACACTTTAACCGTGCGTCAGTACAGCATCGAGTCGCTGACAGAGAGAGGATGAACCTGCTTTTAGGTTGCATAAATTCTAGCTTCTGTAAACAGATCAGAAGCATGAAAATTCCATCGATGCTCAGGCAGTCTGGGCCAAACTGACAACAGTTAATTAGAGAGCAATATATCAAAGCAGCTGTTTAAAGTTTTCCATCGCGGTTCTCAGGATGGAGAGATTGTTTGTGCAGCCATTTGCCAAATAAAGTCAAGAATTTCTGCGAGAAGAGTGAGGGCTGAAATCCCACACTGCGCACGGGTACTGGGAATAATACAGTGCACTGAGCAAGTGCACTACATTCCATGGCATGCAAGGACCAGGAATTGCTGCACTTTAGTGGAGAGCGGATGGTTTAATGTAAACTCCAGCATCAGTGAGTGCTACATACGCACAGAGTACGATTGAAAGGTGTACTTTGGAGACTGTCCATGGCAACATAAAGAGATAGTGAACAACCAAAAAGAAAGACATTTAGTTATTAATGGAGAAAAAAATTCCCAAAGGGGAAAGGAGACAACATGAGCCTAAGGCAGCTTAGTTTAGTTTAGTTTAGTTTAGAGATACAGCGCGGAAATGGGCCATTCGGCCCACCGAGTCCATGCCGACCGTCGATCCCCACACACTAACACTATCCTACATACACTAGGGACAATTTACAATTATACCAAGCCAATTAACCTACAAACCTGTACGTCTTTGGAGTGTGGGAGGAAACCGGAGATCCCAGAGAAATCCCACATAGGTCACGGGGAGAATGTACAAACTCCATACTGACAGCACCTGTAGTCAGGATCAAATCTGGGTCTCTACGCACGGTGGTGCAGCGGTAGAGCTACTGCCTTACAGCGCCAGAGACCCGGGTTCAATCCTGACTACGGGTACATGTTTTCTCCAGGATCTTCACTTTCCTCCCACACTCCAAAGACTTACAGGTTTGTAGGTTAATTGGCTTGGTATAAATGTAAATTGACCCTAGTGTGTGTAGGATAGTGTTAGTGTGCGGGGATCACTGGTCAGTGCGGCTTCAGTCGGCCGAAGGGCCTGTTTCCACGCTGTATCTCTAGACTAAACTAAACGCAAAATTAAAACATTACTGGGAAGTGGAAATCACTGACCACATAAATGGATCAATAAAAATAATGCCAAAACATGCCCATAATTGGAGAAGAGTAAAATGGAGAAACAGTAAACCCTCCTCAACATTCCAATGACTGGAAACACTCAAAACAAATTGGAAAGGTTTACAAATTGTTCACCCATAGTTATTGGGAAGAGGCATCAAGTATTCATAATAATTTTAACTTTAAAGCAGAGAAAGGTCTAATGTTAGACACAGCAGTGCAAGCTTTTCCCAGCCAGTTCATATGTCAACAAAGTTAAATATCTGCCGACACATGTATTGAACATATGACAGATACATCAGTGGACATCCAGCCCACTCATTCCCAGAAAGGTGGGAGAGGACACAGAGTGAGGCAGGAGGGGTAAAACGTCATAGAGATGAGGCCAAAAACAGGAGGGGGGTTTCAGAATTATGAGCAAGAAGGTAACAGGGATCAGAATGGGCCAAATATCCCCCTTGATCCAAACCTTCCAAAAATCAGTAGCAGCTTTGAGGCCACAGTTAAAGGGATCTGTGAACTGCACTTATCAGTTCACAGTAGCGTCAATCTGTACCAACAAATAATTTTTATATAAATAAAAACTACAGGAATAACTTTTAACACGTAAAAAATAATACCCCAGAGAGCATTTTAAATCATGCCAGTCCTACTACGTTTTATGTAACGTGCTCCTTGCACAACTATGAACTTGACATGAAAAAGGCATTTCACAGTCCTTTTGATCCAAACTGTCTCGGTCAGTAATGAAGGGCTGCAAAGCATATTGATGATAACATCACAGCATGAAATAAGAAGGGGAAATTATAACAATTTTCATCAGAGGCAAAGCCCATTTCAATTTCCCAAATGGCACAATTGCATATATTATGCATGCAAACATTCCAAAAAAAGGCCCATAATTGTTTCTTTTACATTATTTATGTTTACAGAAAGTGAAAATCATTAACAACTGCAGATGCTGGAAATTGGAAATGAAAATGGAAAAAGACTAGGCAGGTCAGACTTCATCTATGGAAAGAGATTCAGTTAACAGTTCAAATCACAGACTTTAGAGATACAGTGTGGAAACAAGCCCTTCGGCCCACTGAGTCCACGCCAATCAGCGATCACCACATACACTAGCAATATCAGACACCCTAGGGACAATTTACAATTTTATCAAAGCCACTTAATTTACAGACCTGTACGTCTTTGGAGTGGGAGGAAACCGGAGCACCCGGAGAAAACCCACGTGGTCATGGGGACAACGTACTAGGTTTGCACGCTCTCCCTTTGACCGAGTGGCTTTCCTCTGGTTTTCTCTCACATCCCAAAGGTCAATTAGCCTCTGTAAAATTGTCCTAGGGTTTAGAATGTGTGAATGAGAAAGTAGAATAAAATAGCACTAGTGTGAACAGGTGATCGATGGTCAGTGTGGGCTTGGTGGGCCGAAGGGCCTGTTTCCATGCTGCATCTCTAAACTATTTCTCAACTAAACTAAACTAAACTTGGAGAACTCAATACTGAGTCCTGGAGGATGCTTGGAACTACAACATGGGCATATAATTGGTGAAAGGGATCTACTTCTTGGGTTATCAGGAAGCCATAACAATTAATGCATACAGATTTGTTTGATGCTAACTTTCAAGTCAGAAACCTGTTTAGAAACTAAATGCATTCAATGGACACAGCAGTTAGTTATCAACTGAAAGAGAAAAACCCCACATTCTTTTTCTGGTTTAGTTTAGTTTAGTTTAGAGATACAGCAGGGAAACAGGTCCTTCGGCCCACCGAGTTCAGGCCGACCAGTGATCCTCGCACACTTGGGACAATTTGCAATTTTACCAAAGCCAATTAGCCTACAAACCTGTCCATCTTTGGAGTGTGGGAGAAAACAGGAGCACTCGGAGAAAACCCACGCAGGTCACGGGGAGAACATACAAACTCCGTACAGACAACACCCGTGGTCAGGATCGAACCCAGGTCTCTGGCGCCGTAAGGCAACAACTCCACCGCTGCGCCACCATGCCACTGTGGTTCTGTAGCAGTCTCATGTTTTCCTTTTGCATTTTTATCAATTGATCTTTTCTGAAATCTGAGACACTTTTTCCCCAAAGTTGTTCAATTTGCTGTGTGTTTTATCTGGTGTTCTGCACCCCTATCTAAATTACGTCTTTTAAATCACCCACATTTTTTACCAGAGTTGTATAATTAAGACATTTTGAATTCCGACCTGGAAGGTAACCTGGATCTGTTGAGTGCTTTGCTGAAGACCATGGTAGGTGCTGAGCGTTTCCTCTCAATCGCTGGCTTCATTTTCTGTGTGATAAAAGGAAAACCAAAAAAAAAATAATTTCCTCAACTTTGCTTTTTAACATCAATCTAATCTGACATCTTTAGCCCACGGAATCAAAAGGCTGCAACATATTTCTGCTCTCTATCATTTCAATCATATCATAAATTCAATACTATTTATAGAATTGCAACTGCTGCAAAATATATTGTAAGTTAAAAAAAAGGCAAGTATAGAACCATCTCAAGGTTGAATTGGTGCAGTACCTTCCCTTTCAACATTTCATTATGTGACCTAAAGCATTAAATCTTATTCAGTCTCAACAAAGTGCTCTTTTGTCACTTTCCAGCACCTCTGCGTTATTTCAGGTTTCCAGGATTCCAGGATTCATGATATTTTGCTTCACTATATTTTACTTTAGGTAAACCTGACTTTTTTTTTTGTTAATCTTTATGCTCTTAAAGGTAAACAGATGTAATGATCACAGTTTGCACTCTTCCATGGGGATGAAGAGAGAAAAGTTCAACGAATGTGTAGGAAGGAACAGTATGTACTGGTTGAAACCGAGATAAACACAAAACGCTGGAGTAACTCAGCAGGACAGGCAGCATCTCTGGAGAGAAGGAATGGGTGACGTTTCGGGTCGGGCCCTTCTTGAGTCTGACCCGAAACGTCACCCATTCCTTCTCTCTAGAGATGCTGCCTGTCTTGCTGAGTTACTCCAGCATTTTGTGTCTATCTAAAGTTCAAAGAATGTCAAATTAAATGGCTTTAAGGTGAATGAGGAAAGGGACCTGTGGAGCGACGTTTTCCACACAGATGATGGAGCATGTCTGGAATGAGTAGGCAGAGGAAGTGGTAGAGACCGGTACAATTTAGACTTTTAGACTTTTGAAATACAGCACGGAAACAGGCCCTTTGGCCCACCAAGTGATCAGTGATCACCATGTACACTAACCTACACACACTAGGGATAATTTTACAATTTACCGAAGCCAATTAGCCTACAAACCTGTACGTCTTTGGAGTGTGAGGGGAAACCGGAGCACCCGGAGAAAACCCTTGCAGGTCATGGGGTGAATGTTCAAACTCCATACAGACAGCAGCCGCAGTCAGGATCGAACCAAGGTCTCTGGCGCTGTAAGGCAGCAATTCTACTGCAGCACCACTGTGCCACCCTTTATGATATTTTTGATATTTAAAAGACACTTGGACAACTGCAAAGACATGAAATGTTTGGAGGGATATGGGTCAGGCTCAGGCAAGTGGGTGTAGTTCAGTTAGGCAACTGGGTCGGCATAAACAAATTGCCTGAAGTGCTGTTTCAGCATGGTGTAGCTCTAAGACTCTGTGAGATCTCCATGGACTCCATTGTTTGTGAGGTACTGCTCTTTAGTGATCGGAAGTGAATCCAAATCACCTTGTTCACCTTCAAATGTAATCAACTGCAAATTACTCAACAAATAATTGAAGAATAAATTAAAACTTGGCACATTATGTCCTCACATCTTCATTAACATTCTGATATCTTCTATTGTATCCTATCTGGTCAATAACATTGTACGTACAACTAGTGATAGTACATTTGCCACTAAGTTGTGAGGTTATCCAAGCCTAGCTCCAGGGATTTAAGCGTATAATCTAGACTGCCATTTTACTGAATGAGATATTACACCAAGGCCTTGATTTCCATAGAAATCATAGAACCTTATGCAACAGAAACAGCCTTTTTAGGCCAAGCAAACTATAATAGTACTATTTTAAACAAATTATAAATCCCCTCTCTCTCGGTCTCTCCCCCACATTAGTCATCCAACTAGTTTCACTGTCATCCTGTTTAGTTTCACTGTTTGTATCATTCATTATCATCTTCCCCACAGCCAACAATGGACCATTGTGGGCTCCACCTTTCCTTGTTCAGCGTTGCTGGCATTGATTTGTCCGTTTGCATACCTTTCGTTCATTTGTTATCTATACCTTTCATATCTCTAGTTTCCCTCTCCCATGACTCCCAGTCTGAACCCGAAACGCCATCTATTCCTTTTCTTCAGAGATGCTGCCCGGTTCATTGAGTTACTCCAGCTTTTTGTGACTACCTTTCGTGTAAGCCAGCATCTGCAGTTCCTTCCTAAACATAAATCTATGCTCACTAGTTTTTATCCTTAACAGGATCCTCTCTGTTCACTAGACCGAGGCCTCTCAGTTTTACATCCCTATTTGAATTTCCCCTCAGGCTCCTTTCCAAATAAAATAACCCCATTTTAGTCCGTTTTTACTCACTGTTGGATTCTTGAGTCTTGGCAATATCCTTATAAATATCCCTTATTTATGAAGGGCAATGGGGACAATCCAGGTTACAACAGGCCAGTGGGCCTTACATCAGTGGCAGGGAGGACTTAAGATGCTGGAGTAACTCAGTGGGTCAGGCAGCATCTCGAGAGAGAGAGAGAGAAGGAATGGGTGACGTTTCAGGCCGACACCCTTCCTCAGACTGATGGAAGGGTTTCGACCCGAAACTTCACCCAAGATGACGCCTGACCTGCTGAGTTACTCCAGCATTTTGTGTCTACCTTCGATTTATGCCAGCATCTGCAGTTTTTTCCCCCTATACATCAGTGGCAGGGAAATGTGTAGAGAATGTGTAAGGGATAGAATTTATGTGCACATGGAAAGGCAGGGATTGATAGCAGGTCGTCAACATGGCTTTGTACGAGGGATATCCTGCCTCACTAATTTGATCGAAATTTTTGAGGTGTTAACCAAGAAGATTGAAGGCTAAGAAGATGAATCCATCACCTATATGGATTTTAGTAAGGTTTTTGACAATGCCCTGCATGGTAGACTGATCAAGAAGGTTAAATCACATGATGTCCAAGGTGAGCTCAACAATTACGATCCAAAATTGGTTTGCTGATAAGAGGCAAAGCATGATAGTGGAAGGATGCTTTTCCGATTGGAAGTCTATGACCAGAGGTAAATTGCAAGAATTGATGCTGGGAGCCTTAATGGTTGTGTCATATTTTAACAATTTGGCTCCAAATATCAGAAGCATGAGATTAGTAAGTTTATCAATGACACAAAAGTTGGTGGTGTTATGGATAGTGAGGGAGGTAGGTTGAAAGTAAGAAAGAGATTCGTAGGGGGTTGTAGGGTAGAGTTTTTACACAGAGAGTGGTTGATTTTTGAAACTTGCTAGCAGAGGAGGCAATGAAGTCAGATATAATCACAGCATTTAAGATACATTTAGACAAGCCTTTAAGGCACTAAGAATCGGACCAAAATGCAGACAAATGAGATTTGTGTGGATGAGCAAAAAGGTTGGGATGGATACAGTTGATTGAAAGCCCCGTTTCTATGCTTTACAGCTCAACAACTCTTTGACTCCATCCTCTAAACCCTCTCTAATGTTATCATATCATTTTTATGGTAAGGTATCCAGAACTGTACTCACCACTCTGACTGCAGCCTGATTTGTGTTTTATACAGCCTAGCCAAGGCTAAATTATCCTTTGCTTTTAGATGCTAGGATACATTTTATTTGGATCTGAAAACCATCCACACTTAAAATGCTTGACTCCTTAATAGGTTCTCTCCCTCTGTGTTTTATCATTTCACATTCTTCCTCATTAATGCCAAAGGCTACATCATTCCCGTCTTCTGTGGAGACAACTGAAAATTATTCATTTACAGCTCTACATTCAGCCTAGTTTTGTTGTCTGATTTACCTATTTCTATGTTTATTTAATCATTCTTTCTCTTCCCTCTTGTTATTTCCCAATATTTTTTTCAAGATTTTCTCTTGCATGTGTGCCTAGAATTGAAAGTTCGTGCACTTTTTAAAAAATTGTTTTAAACCTTCACTATCTCCTTCTTGAGAGCTTTCCAAGTAGTTGTTTCCTGTCCACTTCTGTAAAATCTCACGGGGCTAGAAATTTATTCCAATCAATTCAAAATAATTGCTCTGTGCTGTTGGACATTATCTCAGTGCAGCAGTTTTGTGTTTCTTGGGAATTTATGACCTGTTAGGAAATTCCTTTCCTCATTTTTCAGAGAGATTTTCTTTCTTCCCAGCAACTTTTTGCTGGTATAAAACTCTAAGCATGAATACAGGCCCATCAGCCCAACAAGTCCATGCTGGCCAATGCCGACTAGAGCCAGTCCCACTTGCATGTGCCTGCCCCATGTCTTTTGCTATCGATGTACCTCTCCAAATGTCTTTTAAATGTCATACTTGTACCTGCCTTCATCACTTTACCTAGCAGCTCATTCCATATACGCACCACTCTCCGTGTGAAAAAAGTCCCTTTTAAGTCTTTTTCTTCTCACCTTAAACCTTTGGCCCTTGTGGTTTTATAATCCTCCATAAGATCACTTTCATCCTCCTACATTCCGGAGAAAGAAGTCCCAGCCTATCCAACCTCTCGTTATAATTCATCCCTCCAGACCCGATAACATCTTTATGAGTCTTTTTTTTAAACACTTTCCACTTTTATAACACCTTCCTACAGCAGGGCGACTAGAACTGGTCGCAGTACTCCAAAAGTAGCCTTATCAATGATTTGACCATCTGTAACATGGACTCCCAACTCCTATACCCAATATCTTAACCAATGAATGATTTTGTCAAATGCCTTCTTCACCATCCTGTCTATTTGCACCACCGCTTTCATGGAAGTATGCACCTGCACCCTACAACATTCCCCAGGGCCCTACCATTTACGGTGCCAGTCCTGCCATGGTTTATCTTATCAAAATCGCATTTGTCTGAGTGAAACTCTATGTACTTTTCCAAGAGTCATTAATGCCCAACTGCACTTAAAGCAACTTGGACTTTGAAAATGATGCCAAAACCTGGCGTCTGTTGTATATTGTCCCAGTGGATTATTTCTATACACTTTGTACTTAATCTATGCTTATGTATAGTAATACTTTGCTGCAAAAAAAGAATTTCATTGCACCTCGGTACGTGACAATAAAGAAACATTGTTCGGCATAAACAATGTGGGATGAAGGGCCCGTTCCTTTGCTGTACTGTTCGATGTTCCATGTTCTACCTCACTTCAATTTAGACTTTAACTTTTAAACTTTAGAGATACAGCATGGAAACAGGCCCTTTGGCCCACCGAGTCCGCACTGACCAGCAATCATGCTGTACACTAGTACTATCCGACACACAATAGGGACAATATACATTTTTTTACAGAAGCCAATTAACCTACAAACCTGCACTTCTTTGAAGTGTGGGTGGAAACCGGGGTACCTGGAGAAAACCCACACGGTCACAGGGAGAAGGTACAAACTCCCTACAGACATCACCAGTAGTCAGAATTGGACCCGTGTCTCTGGTGCTACGTCACTGTGCTGCCCTCACGTGCTATTTCATGAGCTGTCCTAATGCATTCTTTATCCTCCCTGAGGTGTGAGGCCTCCAATCACCTCAAGTATAACCTCGTCTGTCTTTCCTCAATCTATGTCACAGTCATTCTCAGCTTCCTAGGCTTAGGACCACTCTGGGCTCTGCTGCTAATCTTTGTTACATCTCTTTGAAGATAACAGTATACCATAGGCCATTCCGCTACTTGGCTTCAGCCCGTAGGAGTAAACAACAGGAGAAACAGGTATTCACCTCCATGTTGATTTATACCAAAGATAGACACAAAGTACTGGAGTAACTCAGTGGGTTCGGCAGCATCTCTGGAGAAAAAGGGATGGGGACCCTTCTTCAGACTATCATAATATTAACATGGGAACTTGACACAAATACGCCAGGAGTTTCAAATTTCTGGTCCTTCGAGCAACTTGACATGATCAACATGAGGATGATACACAATGTTGCTCTAATGCCAGTTGCCAGGCTTTCCTCTCAGCCAAGGAACATTCATCTTATTTGGGTGGCACGGCAGCGCAGCGATAGAGTTGCTGACTTACAGCAAATGTAGCGCCGAAGACCCGGGTTCGATCCCGACTACGGGTGCTGTCTGTATGGAATTTGTACATTTTCCCGTGACCTGCGCAAGTTTTCTCCAAGGTCTTCGGTTTCCTCCCACACTCCAAAGACGTACAGGTTTGTAGGTTAATTGCCTTGGGAAATGTAAAAATTGTCCCGAGTGAGTATAGGATAGTGTTAATGTGTGGGGATCGCTGGTCGGCATGGACCCGGTGGGCCGAAAGGCCCTGTTTCCGTGCGGTATCTCAAAACTAATCTAAACTAAACTAAAAACTAAACTCAGTCTGCAGTTTCTCCCTCTGAGTTTATCTTTGTCCTAGTTCACATCTCTGTTCTGCTGCCTCGACTGCCAACATTTCCACTTGGCCGGGTTTATTCCACAAAATTATCCAATACCATCCTCTCTCTTGGTTCATCTATTATGTGGACATAGTAAGTACATTTGAGTGTATCAGAAGGATCCTGCTCCTTTTATGCTCTTTAATCTGTTTTTGGCCAAAATATTTAACTTGGCTAAAACAAACACAAACGATCCAGTTTGTCGACAGTTGCGAGATTTGGCTCTGTACTAATCGTCTCCTGTGCATCACCCTCATGAAAGTGGCCACATTTCACGATTACTTCAATGGATGTAAAGTTCTTTGGAATGTCCTGACTTACTTTCACAATGCATCTGTTTTATTCTGTTTGTATTATAAACAAAATACAAGTGGGGACTCATTATGTACAATATTCATCTAATGGGCTACATGTGTATCCTTCATGTACACTTTGGTTAAGTGAAGTGGACTTTATTGTAAATCATATGTCTCGCTCTACTTAAAAACTGTGAACATCTAACTCTTATACAAACTGGTAAATTATATACAATGTCTGAACAATATCCATTAACCAAGACGCACAAACTCAGAATCTCAATTAACTCTCCTGCAACCAGCAATAAAGCAGGGAAAGTAGCCAACATAATCAAGGACCTTTCCCACCTCCAGTCATTCCTTCCTCTCCTCACTCCTGTCGGACAGAAGATACAGAAGTTTGATAGCCCATACCGCCAGACTCAGGAGCAGCTCTTACCCTTCTGTTACCATACTTCTGAATGGTCCCTGATTTCCCAACCTACCTCATTGTGGACATTTTCTCTGGAACTGTAACACTATAATGCTGAGAAACCATATTCTGCACTCTGGTATTTTTCTCTTTGCTCTACCTTTTTGTACTACTGTTTGGCTTAATTGTATTCACGTATAGTATTATAGACAGATCTGTTCCCATGGCCGACTTCCACGGCCAATTTTGTCAGGCCGGTATCTCGGCCCCCCACAATCATGACCTCTGTAGATCCAGTAAAATGGATAATACGGCAAGCTCTGGAACCAAGGTTGCCAGAAGATTGGTGGTGGACCTGTATCTGATTGATTGGTGGCACTGTACCTTGATATAGGTGACAATATTAAATCTAATCCAAGATCTAAGAGACATGAATGGAAAATTATGATATAATCACTGAGGTTCAAGGTCTCCTAGAAGTCTGGGCTTAAACATTATAACATTCCCTTGCAGTCTCTCACTTAGAATGTAAGATGCACTTACGGAACTTTGCCATGCACAAATTGGCTGTTGTGAAGGATGAACGGTAAGTTATCCCTAAGTAATCATGATGCCCTTAGTCTGCAGATTCAGTATGTGAGGGGCCATTGTGATAAACAGTCATGCTCTTGGGAGTTTGTGTTAATTTGTTCAACTTCTTCCATTACAAGAAAACAAAGAACATTGACGTTATCCTGGCAGAGCAGGGGACACCACAGAAAGTCCAGAATGTAAAGAGCGGTGGATTCTGTGAGTATTGTTAGCAAGTGCGGGGCTCGTCAGGAAGACTCTGGCACTCTGACCAAGAGGAAGCACGTGCACAGAGTAACATATGTAAAAATGACATGCTGGAGTCATTGTAAAGCCAGGGTGAGTTTGACAAATCATGAGAAAGCTTCAGTGCTCATTATGTCCAAGCCTGCAGCAGCGTAGAGGAAATCACAGCAATGACAAAGACATTTGAGAGCAAAAAAGAGTTATCCTTTAGACTTTAGAGATACAGCATGGAAACAGGCCCTTTGGCCCACCGAGTCCACGCTGACCAGCGATCACCCCGTACACTAGCACCATCCTACGCACTAGGGGTAATTTACAATTTTACCAAAACCAATTAACCTACAAACCTGTACGTCTTTGGAGTGTGGGAGGAAACTGGAGCACACTCCGCAACAAACCCACACGTAGCTCCACGCTCCAAGAAGCTTGACACCCTACAGGACATAGCAGTCCGCTGGATACCAGTCCCATTCACAACCATTCACTCTCTCCACCAGCGGATGGGAGCAGCAGTTTGTACCAGCTACAGCATGGATTACAGACACCCACCAGGACTCCTTAGACACCACCTTCCAAACCCACCATCCCTACCAACGAGAAGAGCAAGGGCAACAAAAGCATAGAAACATCACCAGCTTGAAGTTACACGCGAAGCTACATTGATGATCTTTCAACACCGTTGGGTCAAAATCCTGGAACCCCCTCGCTAACATAGGAACTACCTAGCAATTGGATGTACCCACATCTCAAGAACTTGCAGTAGTCCAAGGCAGCCTCTAGTTACCTTCTAAGGGGCAATAAGAGATGGGCAATTAAATGTGTAGGAAGGAACTACAGATGCTGGTTTACACTGAAGAAAGACACAAAATGTTGGAGTAACTGATGGGTAATTAAATGCCGGCTCAACCTGTGAAGCCCACATTTCTTGAATGACTAGTAAAAAGACTGCATTTGACGGTACGCTTATAAGCTCATAGGTTACAGGAGCAGAATTAGGCCATTCGTTCCATCCAGCCTACTCCGCCATTCAATCATGGCCGATCTACCTTTCCCTCTCAACCCCATTCTCCTGCCTTCTCCCCATAACCCCTGACACAGGGCCGTCTTAACGCATGGGCCTGATGGGCACTTGCCCGGGGCCCCACGAGCATAGGGACCCATGCTGATCTATGTATGTGAAGTGACTTGCAATAAATAAATACTACTTTAAAAATGTAGGTTCAATAAGTGCTTTTTTCGCAACATTTTCGGTCCCTAAGTGTTTTTTTCGCAACATTTTCCATCCCTGTGCTTCTCACAGCGATCTGTTTCGCAACAATTAGCTCCCTAAGTGCTTTGCTTTTCCATCCCTAAGTGCTTCTCACAGCGATCTGTAAGTGCTTTTCGCAACAATGTAGCACCCTAAGTCCAGTGCTTTTGTTGGAAGTGCCAATAAAATAAATATATGTTTAATTTTATCGACCATTTACATTTTTATTCCTGTGAGTAGTTGTCGTAGGGGCCCCAGTACACTGCTTTGCCCGGGGCCCATAATGCTGTAAAGACGGCCCTGCCCTGACACCCTTGCTAGTCAAGAATCTATCTATCTCCGCCTTAAAAATATCCATTGACAGGGCCCCCACAGCCGTCTGTGGCACCACACCAACTCTTGACAGTATGCCCCATATTTATGCTTTGACAGAGTACTAGACAGGCGCATTGCAGTTTTCAGTCTGTTCCTTGTGCCTTTGCAATGCAGTAGGATACAGAGGAAATGGACACACCACTAGCACCGAGTAAAAAGTTGGAGCGGGGAACAAAATCTCAGGCCATGGGATAGATCCCGATAGTTGTGCTACATTACTATCTGTCGAAAACCTGAACTTTGAAAAGAAGTTTGGGCGACTGAAAAACGCAATGAGTAATTTTTGGCACTGAAAAAAAACTTCCAGTTATTGGCATTTACTTATGTAGACTTTGAAACTGAGGAACCAGCTAAAGTTTGAGGCCCTCTGAGGGGGCGCTGTGAATTGTTTATGTATGTGCTGTTATGTTTGTGTGCCATTGTATGTTCGTTCTTAGTACCTGAACTGATGTACAGCACTTTGGTCAACGTGGGTTGTTTTTAAATGTGCTATACAAATAAAATTGACATGACTTGAAAGAGGGAACCGGAGTTCAAAGGAGCCAAATGCTGAGACAGGCTGCAACACTTGACAAGGCAAGCAATAAGGGAAGCGATCCAGGTAACAGAAGATGAAAGATCGCAGAAAGTTGTTTGACAAGCCAATGTGGGATAGTCTCAAAGAAAGGTTTGAAAATGATATTAGCATCAGAATTTTAACTCACATGTTTGTTGAGCAATACAAGGCATTGTGTATATTGAATTTGAAATAAAGAGGTGGCAGAATCAGCATTGAAATGGAAATAGATTACAGAGGTGCTGGAATCTTGAGCATGACACAAAGTAGTAGAGTAAAGCACTTGTAGGACCACTGAGGTTGGGGGGTCAGTATATCATTGATGATTTCACTGAGTAAGTTCAATTCAAAATGGGTTCAAGGTGACACAAGTCCAATACTCACGTGTTAAACAAACAGGTACATCCAGTTGGAAAATTAATTCTTAGAAATATTGTTTGAAAGATAACTATGGGACAAAAATAGAAAAGTAAGTTGACAAAGATGCAGAGTTGGTCATTATTCATTTTCAATCTGTTGAAGAAGCCAAAGTGATTCTGTTGCATTTTAGTGAGGCCCAAATTGACAAAAGAATTGTGAGGGCGGACTCCTTCAATCAAGGGCTACAAGTGGCAATAGAGAGAGAGAGAGAGAGAGAGAGAGAGAGAGAGAGAGAGAGAGAGAGAGAGAGAGAGAGAGAGAGAGAGAGAGAGAGAGAGAGAATAATATAGAGAGAGAGAAAGAGAGAGAGAGAGAGAGAGAGAGAGAGAGAGAGAGAGGGAGAGAGAGAGGAGAGAGAGAGAGAGAGAGAGAGAGAGAGAGAGAGTGAGAGAGAGAGAGAGAGAGAGAGAGAGAGAGAGAGAGAGAGAGAGAGAGAGAGAGAGAGAGAGAGAGAAGAGAAGAGAGAGAGAGAGAGAGAGAGAGAGAGAGAGAGAGAGAGAGAGAGAGACGGAATCAGTAGAATTCAGGTTACTTTAAACCTTAAATTTTGTAAGAGCTTTTTCTCCCTGTGCTACCTCATTAGATCTATGCTGCAAGGCAAGGGGTTGGAATCAGGCCCATTTGTGGAATCAGGCCCATTGGCCCAACGAGTCCGTGTCGACCAGCAATCCCCGTACACTAGCACTATCCTACACAATAGGGACAATTTGCAATCTTTTACTAAAGCCAATTACCCTACAAACCTGTACGTCTTTGGAGTGTGGGAAGAAACTGGAGCACCCGGGGAAAACCCACACGGTCACGGGAAGAACATACAAACTACATAGAGGACAGTGCCCATAGTCAGGATTGAACCCTGGTCTCTGGCGCTGTAAGACAGCAACTCTACCGCTGCGCCACCGTGCTGCCCTGGCAATAGGTCCTTTCTCATTGTCAAATCTACCATTACTTTTTATATCATCATAAATTTATTAACTACGTTCACATCAAATCAAATAAATAACAAAAAACAGCAGACTGAAACACCGATCCCTGTGGCACAACACTTGTTAAATTCCTCCAATCTGAAAAGCAACTCTCTACCACCCCTTTACACCACCCTTCTATGTCCTATCTTCAAGCTAATTTTCTATCCAGTCAACTAGCTTACCCTGAAATCCCAAGTGATCCATCATTCCAGACCGGCCCATCATGCATTTCTTAGGCATTACTAGTTAACTCACATGTGAAGAATGAGCATTTTGATGAGGTACTTTGATGAAACCAAGAACAAAATTATAACAAGGATGGAGAAAAAGTGAGGCCCGTTATGTTCTGTAATATTTCTGCATTATTTATATCTATACATTCCCCGGCCCCACAGCAGAAGCGTCCACGTCGCGGGGCTGGAAACTAGAGGTGTCATGAGCTAATTCTGCTACCACCATCATCTATTGCAACAAGTGACGGCTCCCACTGATTGTCGCCGGAGGCTTGTGTCCTTTTCAGGCCGGACGATGACAGCGATGTCAACATTTGAAACATGGATGATGGACACGAAAGAAGATCCAACCCCTTGCCTTGCAGCATAGATCTAATGAGGTAGCACAGGGAGAAAAAGCTCTTACAAAATTTAAGGTTTAAAAGTAACCTGAATTCTACTGAAAGTAAAGACCAAGAAATCTTTATTTTATTTATCATGATAAATGATACCATGATACCATGCCCCAAGTGGAATACATGCCTCAGTCCTTTTCAATAGTGGAGATGGTCGAGAGCTTTAGGTTCCTCTGTGGAAATATCACTAGCAATTTGTCCTGGTTCAACCACATTGATGCATTAGTGAAGAGAGCACACCATGAAATTCAACATGATTCCAATGACTCTTACCAATTTCTAGCAATGCACCATAGAAAGCATCATATCCGGATGCGTCACAGCATGTTTTGGCAACCGCTCTGCCCACGATTGTAAGACTTTTCAGCGAGTTGTGAGTCCAGCCCAGTCCATCACATAAACCAACGTCCCCACAAGTTTGCATTTCAGACTTTTCTAAAGCTATCACAGCTGGACGAACTCAGTGGAGAGCAAAATAAGAATCATGGAAGAAGGTTTGAGGGGAATTCAGTGAGAAGCACAGCCCAGGCTCTTTGGTTCAAGTCTGTTGAGATGCAATCCATATCGATTGGCGGTGCCAGGAGGTTACTACTCATGAAATGTCAAAGACTTCTCCTGGAGGATGGCAAAGCAATATTCTTGTCAGGAAGTAATGGCCAGACCAACAATTGTCTTCTGAACAGGCACAAACAAGTGAGGCACCATACACCGAACATACTTGACTGGATTGCCTAACCCATAGTGTTGTCTACCCAACTATCATGACTTCCCATACCAAGACCCTACATAATTTCACTGCCCTATTCATACTTGTAATAGTTGAAAGTCGAAAGAGGAAGATGAATACAAGACTTCGAAAACCTCCCCCATTTCCTGAACGCAAGATGAATCCCCTGAGCAAAGTCTGCAGGAAAACGTGATTCTTGCCATGACAGTGACATTAGCCTTCTTCCACTGCTGCTTATATTGGCTCAGTACCTTTCAGTGTTATTATCGACATCTTGAAAACGTTAACACCGCACTGGGAAAAGTAAGAATTGAAGAAACTGGTTGTGATTTAGTTCAACTAAATAGTCTTTTTCTGCCAACTCCCTCCCTTAAAGAGGCCTTGTGGCCAGTTTCCGAACATCAGCAATGACTTCACAATTACTTCCCACAATTCTAAAACCTCTTCATGCGATTGTGCCAAGAACTGAAAAGATTTAGAATGGAATCTCATGTGCCAATGCTCAGAATAAATAATGCACCTGAATTACCTCATCATTTTTCCTTTCCCGTTTAACAACCTATTTCCATAGTTCTTGCCAGAATCATAGCACTTGTAGTCCATGCGTTAAACTAGAAGGCTATCTTCCAGATGACACCGCTGTAGTGGGCCCAGATCATAAACAATGAAGAGATGGAGTACAGGAAGGAGCTAGAGAGCTTAGTAGCTTAGTTAAGACAACAAGCTGAACGTCATCATGGCGAAGGAGCAGGTCATCGAGTTCAGGTCGTGGGATGGAGTACACGCACTAGTCTGTAACAATGGTGCTGAAGTGGAGAAGATTCAGAGCATCAAATTCCTAAGTGTAAATATCACCAACAATGTGCCCTGATCCAATCATCGTTATGCTGTCGCCAAGAAAATTTACCAACGCCACTACTTCCTGAAGAAAGCTTACTCTACTTACTGAAGAAGGGTCTCGACCCAAAATGTCACCCATTCCATCTCTCCAGAGAAGCTGCCTGTCCCACTGAGTTACTCCAGCATTTTGTGTCGATCCTCTACTACCTCAGAGAGTTAAGGACATTTCCCATATCTTCATTGAGTTACTAATTTCTTCATTTGCACCATTGAACGCATCCTATCCAGATGCATCACAGCTTGGTATGGCAACTGGTCTGCCCAAGACTGCAAGAAATTGCAGAGAGTTGTGAACGCAGCCCATCGCATCGTGCAAACCAGCCTCCCTGCCATTGACTCCATCTAGTGAGGGAGGCATGATGGCACACTGGTAAAGTTACTGCCTTACAGCACCGGAGCCCCGGGTCTCGGGTTCAATCCTGATCACGGGTGCTTGTTTGTACGGGGTTTGTACGTTCTCCCCATGACCTGCGTGGGCTTTCTCCGTGATCTTCGGTTTCCTCCCACATTCCAAAGATGTACAGGTTTGTAGTTTAATTGGCTTGGTATAAATGTAAAATTATCCTTAGTGTGTATAGATAGCAAATGTGCGGGGATCGCTGCTCGGTATGGACTCAGTGGGCCAAAGGACTTCTAAACTATTTCTAAACTAAACTAAACCACACCACTCTGCCTCAGAAAAATAGACAACACAATCAAGGAACACTTAAAACTCCAGTCATTCTCTCTTCTCCCCTCTCCCGTCGGCAGAAGACACTAAAACTTGAAAGCACATACCACCAGGTTCAAGAACAGCTTTTACGCTGCTGTTATCAGTCCCTTAAACAGAACACTCATGTGCTAAGGATGATTCCCCAGTCTTCTGATCTACCTTGTTGCAGTCCTTGCACTAACATTTTATCTGCACTTTTTCTGTAGCTATAACATTATATTCAGTACTCTGTTTATTTTCTCTTTGGCACTACTCGATGTATGGTATTATCTGACTGGACAGCATGTAAAACAGTTTCTCAATGCAGGTGCCAATAATGAAAAAGATCAATACAGATATAGGCATGGCTGGTGAACTTTAAATCAGTTTTCCCAACCCAGCTGTCCTGGTTAATATAACTAGATGGTTTGTTAGGACATTTTAAAGGACAATAATAAAAGTAAATAATAGACCACTAAATAAAAGCTTTGTCAATAGATTAATGGACCATAAAAAGAGCTTCCATGGTAACACGGTTTGGAGGTTGGTTTAGTTCCAACATGAAGTCAGAACATTTAGTCAGAGGGAGGTGAATCTGTGGAATTCTTTGCCACAGAAGGCTGTCGAGGCAAAGTCAGTAGATATATTTAAGGCAGAGATAGATAGATTCTTGATTAGTACGGGCATCAGAGGTTATGGGGAGAAGGCAGGAAACTGGGGTTAGGAGAGAGATAGATCAGCCACGATTGAATGGCGGAGTAGACTTGATGGGCCGAATGGCCTAATTCTACTCCTATCACTTATGATCTTATGAAGACTAATGGTTAAGAATTCCTGTCATGGGTTGCATTGGCCATAGCAGTTTGGGCATTAGCGAGTGTGAAGCAAATTGTTGCCAAAGTTGTAACAATTATATAATCAGAAAAAAACTATGGCGCACAGGAAGATGCCTGTTATTTCCCTGCCAGCCAAAAGGGGCCATTCAAACTAATCCCACATTCCAAGCCTTGTGTGGACTTTGGAGGAAGTCAACAAAGTAAGCACAGTGTGACATGCAATGCTGCCACATTGAGTCCCTGTTCACCAGCTAAAGCCCCAGTATAGCCCTGAACATTGATCATACATTCAGCAGCGTAAATGACCCCTTCCCACTGCTTTTTAAAGGCATCATAAACATCTTGATGATTAATTATTGATTGTTTTCTACTTGATGATATTAAAATTCTACAAGGATTTAGTGTTTTCTTAAATTCTTTGTAGTTGTTAGAATTTTAGGATTGTGATGTGAAAATATTAAAGTGTTTGTCTTGGCTTAATGCTTCCGTGCAAGATATGGAGGGGTATGGATCACATGCATAGGCCGAGGAGATTAGTTAAACTTGGAATCGTGTTCAGCATCCACATTGTGGGGTGAAGGGTCTGTTCCTGTGCTGTACGTTCTATGTAGATATTTGTATGTATGTATGTATGTTCTATGTAGACCTATGTATGTTCTATATAGATCTTTCGGCTTTGACTCCTCAAATGACTCCCACCACTTTGTGAAGATGTGTCCCTCCCCACCAAAGTTCTCCCCCATACGCCATGAACGTTTGGCAGCTTATCAACTCTGACATCTGCCTCTTCCTTGTGCCACAACAGCGCACCTCCTCAAGGGGTGCAGCATAACTTTATGATACGTGTCTTGTTTTAACTGGTGGCAGGGACTTGCAAAATTGCCCCCCAATGAGGAATAATGACAATCAACGCCCAAGCTGGCCGGACGATGAAGTCACGACAGCATGAGAAGGCAGCCTGAAGTTGCTCCCTGCAACCTGTCAGGGAGTTTGGGATGAGTGTTTGTTACATTCCTGCAATATTTGGGGAGGTATCCAATCTAGCCCCCTTGAACTCCCCATGGAAACTATAAATTTTGCTCCAACTTCTCTGATTGGAACTGCAAAGTAAAGAAAGGAGTTTCAGTAAATAGTTACTGCCACTGGCATGGAACACTGGTGACTTCAGAGCTCAACTTTACTCCATCTGGTCTACATTACCCAAAGCTATTAGTTACTTGTGTCTCATAAGCAACAGATCAGTGTTATAATTCTTCAGGCTTGTTAAACAAAAAACCTTCAGCTTGTTGGAAACGACTGATTTATCTGCTACAATCTGCACTGTTTCCATTTCAGTGGCAGATAGTTATTGTGTCAGAACATGGCCAAATGAGTTGGATGAGATTGTTTTTCATTCCTTGCTCCCTTGGAGTTTTGTGCGTTGACGTTCAAATATCTGTAATAATAGAGTGGAGTAATATCCAAGTAGAGAGCAACTGCACAAATAACGTGGGTGTAATTAGAGACTTGAAGGTGCGCTGAGGGGTGGAAGTTGAGGAGGGGAAGAGCTGAGAGTGTATTTGGTAAAACTGGGAATAGGGCAATGAACTGAACAGTCTGAAGAAGGGTCTCGACTCGAAACGTCACCCATTCCTTTTCTCCAGAGATGCTGCCTGTCCCGCTGAGTTACTCCAGCTTTTTGTGTCTATGAACAGTCTGACAAGGCCATTACTGCTTGGAATAAGATACAAAGTGCTGGAGTGACTCAGGAGGACAGGGGCATCTCTGGAGAACATGGATAGGTGACGTTTTGGCTTGGGACCTTTCTTCAGACTCCCCCAATAATGGCTTTGATTTCACTAATGATTCATAAAAATTGACCTAAACTTGTGTTCTAAGTGTAACCTGATAGGCCAAGTGAAGTACTTTAGGGATACCTTGCAGCAGAATATTGATCTGACCATCACAACAAACAAGTGGGGTTGTCTTATAGTACAACAAAGGTATCTCTTTCTACCAACTGTACAATAACCCACAAGCCTAAAAATACAATGGTATCAAATTAACAAAACACAATTGACCTTAATGTCTTTATTTGGTTAGGTAAAGCATATATCCCATGTCAACATTGAGTACCAACGAACATAGTGTTCACCTTTGTTTAGTCTTTTTAGTTTAGTTTAGAGATACAATGCAGAAACAGGGCCTTCAACCCACCAGGACCACTCCCACCAGCGATCCCCACACATTAACACCATCCTACACACACTAGGGAGAATATTACACTTATACCTATTTACCTGGACATCTTTGGAGTGTGGGAGGAAACCGAAGATCTTGGGGAAAACCCACGTGGTCACGGGGAGAACATACAAACTCCGTACAGACAGCACCCTTGGTGGGTCTCCGGCGCTGCAAGGGCTGTAAGGCAACAACTCTACCGCTGCGCCACCGTGTCTCCCGACATCAGGATAAATGGTGTCAGGTAACACAGAATAGGGGTGCATTTCTCATCACAAGTTCATCCATCTATATTCTACACATATAACAAAAAATTATGGAACTAACAGAGGAGAAGAGATTTAGAAAAAAGACGCATAGTGCTGGACTAACTCAGCGGGTCAGCCAACATCTCAGGAAAGCATAGATAGGTGATGCTTCACGTCTGGACTCCAAGCTCTGGCTTTAGCAGAGATCAATTTCTCGAGATTTAACTAAGAACTAGGATTAGGCTCTTTCTTGTCTTTCAGACTCCAGAGAAGAGATTATTTGGCAACAAGCCGGAAGGTGTAGAAGACTGAACATGAGCTTGGAATTGGATCAATTCAAGAGTGCATGTTGAACTATAAAAAAAAGTTAACCGATCACATTCTAAAGCTAATACCAGCGTACTACCTTTTCCAATATTTTGAACAAGGCAGAAAATTGAACATTTGGCGAAGATTCACAACTATGTCTTGGGTCTAAATCAAATGCAGACAAATGGGGTGGAGGTCCACTTCAAGTTGCTGACAGTGAGGATTCTATCTGAAATTAAAATGAAACATTTCAATCCAAGTCCCAAATAGTGGCAGACTGCCCTAAAACAGACGCTGGCTTGGGTCGAGCTGTTGCCTTTGGAATGGAGGAGACTGACAGGAGATTTAATTGAGATGTTTAAAATGATGAGGGGCTTCAGCAAAGTACATGCAGGGACCCTTCTGACTTGGCAGAGAAATCAATTTCTGGAGGTTTAACTAAGAACTAGGATTCTGCATAACCCTTCTTGTCATGCTTGGACTGGAACAAACAGTCGGCTTTTGTGCTGTAGATTGCCACGGTTCATGGATTCAGCAGTTGGTGGGCATTCCATTCTGGCCAAGGCTTTGTTAGAAACGTAGGGGTTCAATGGAAGAGGAGAATTAAAGGTGAAGAATAGAGGGCTTGATTTTTCATCCAATTCCAGGATGCTGGCCCAGGGATTTTCATTAGATTTAGATTTTTAGATTTAGAGATACAGCGCAGAAACAGGCCCTTCGGCCCACCGGGTCCGCGCCGCCCAGCGATCCCCGCACATTAACACTATCCTACATCCACTAAGGACAATTTTTACATTTGCCCAGCCAATTAACCTACAAACCTGTACGTCTTTGGAGTGTGGGAGGAAACCGAAGATCTCGGAGAAAACCCACGCAGGTCATGGGGAGAACGTACAAACTCCGTATAGTACAGCACCAGTAGTCAGGATCGAACCGGAGTCTCCGGCCCTACAGAGTCAAAGAGTCATACAATGTGGAAACAGGCCCTTGAGCCCAACATTCCCACACCGACCAACATGCCTCATCTGCACTAGTCCCACCTGCCAGTACTTGGCCCATAACCCGCTAAACCTATCCTATCCATGTATCTGTCCAAATGTATCTTGAATGTTATGATAGTACCTGCCTCAACTGTTCTCTCTTCCATATACCCACCACCTACTGTGTAAAAAAAGTTACCCCTCAGATTTCTAGTAAATCTCTCCCCCCTCATCTTAAACCTATGTCCTCTGGTTCTCATTTCCCCAACTCTGGAGAAAAGACTGTGCATTTACCCAATCGATTCCTCTCATGATTTTGTACATCTCTATAAGATAACCTCTCATGCTCCTATGCTCCAAGGAAATTGACCATTCTCCAAATGGAAAACTATAACATACTCATTTAATTAGCACAAAATCCAAAAAACAGATTTTGGAAATAAATTAGCACTGCCAACTAGATCATTGACTGAGAATAGATCTTTTTGGAGGGGATGCAGATTTTTAAAAACACTTCCTAATAATATGAAAATACCACTGCAAAACACAGCTGCAGTGCCCTGATGTGACAGAGGTTAGTGTTTGTTTGTTTGTCCGAATTTTTTCTTAAAGATATCTAAAGAAACGTGATATTCCTGATATTGAATAAGAAACTGGAGACAGAGAACACTGTTGGGTTCAAAAGGTTGTGAAATATCTAAGAGATGTTGAGGAAGAAAGAACAGATGTTTCAATCCTGATTATAACAAACCAGTCTTTGTCAATGACATAAAAACAAAGAAAATGAAGGATTGAAACATGGAACTAGTTTGCACACATTGCAATCTATTAACTTCTCATGGATATGTGCTACACCATTAAACAATCTGGTTAAATGTTAAGTAACAAGAGATATTTGCTCTACTCCCCAAAAAAGTATGTCAATGCGGCAATAAGTGCCAAAATCTGGGGTTATTGTCATTACTTTGTACCAAGGTAACCCGTCATTGGCAACCTCATGGTAGAGGTGATGTTAGTTTAGAGATACAGCATGGAAACAAGACCTTTGCCCTTTGGCCCACTGAGTACATGCCAACAATTGATCACCTGTACACTAGTTCTATGTCCTATTTGCTTGGGGCAATTTACAGAAGCCAGTTACCCTACAAACCTCAAAAGTTTAACAATTGTACGGCTTCCTTAAAAGTTTAATAGGTGGACTTTCTTAGGTTTAGTTTAGTTTAGAGACACAGTGTTGAAACAGGCCCTTCGGCCCACTGAGCCCTCCCCAACCAATGATCACCCATACAACTGTTCTATCCTACACACTGGAACAATTTACAGAAGCCAATTAACATAAACCTGAAATAGACAAAATGCTGGAGCAACCCAGCGGGACAGGCAGCATCTCGGGAAAGAAGGAATGGATGACGTTTCAGGTCGAGACCCTTCTTCAGACTGACTTCTCCTCTCCAGAGATGCTGCCTGTCCCATTGAGTTACTCCAGCATTTTGTGTCTATCTTCGGTTTAAACCAGCATCCGAAGTTCCTTCCTACACATAACCTGTAAAACTGTATGTTTTTGGAATGTGGGAGGAAACCAGAGCTCCCGGGGAACTGCAGAGACAGCACCTGAGGTCAGGTTCGAACCCGGTTCTCTGGCACTGTGAGGCAGCAGCTCTACTGTTGTGCCACTTGGCCGCCCATAGGTTAGAAGCCTTGGCAGGGTGAAAGGAAACAACCAGCTGGTGAACCCAACTAGAAAGAGATGGATTATGAATATTAAGCTTGGCCTGGGCTGGACCCAGTTACATGTGGCTGGAGCACGTACTCACACATTTGGATTGACTCATGAAGAATATAAAAGTTCCTGAGGGTTAATGGCAATGTTATAACTAACCCAGGAAGATATCAGCACTTAAATTCAAGGACAAGAAAGGTTATTCAGTCTATTAAAACTTCTAATTACAGTACACAAAATCTTCCAAGTAGCATCCAACTGTATTACTCTATTGGCACCACTACAATGTCAAGTAGATTATTCAAAACATTATCACTCTATAAATAACAATCTTTTTCCTAAACTGAAATTCACATCCTCCCATTCTCGATTCCAGGCTTAACATATCATATAAGTTTCGATCTACTTATCTGCTCGAGTTTATTTTTAATGCATGGTTGAGATTTTTTATTTTTTTTTAAACAGAGATTGAACTTTCAAATACCTTTCTCATAACTTCTCTTTCCACCTGGGATAAATCGCGAGCAAAATGAAAAGTGCTGGATTAACTCAACGGGTCGGGCAGCATCTGCGGATGAAATGGAAAGGCAACTGTTTGGGTTGGAATTGTTCATCAGACTGATTGTAGTATCTGGGGAGAGAAAGCTGGAAAAGAGAGGTGGAGGCAGGACCAAGCCTCACAAGTGATAGGTGGATACGGGTGAGGGGGAGGGACTGATAGGTGGAGTAAGTGACACAGGCTAGAAATTAAAATAATGTCAGATAAAGAGAGGAGGAGTGTAATGTAAAGCCACAGGGAGGGGTAGAGGTGGAATTCAACTGAGGGTGGGTGGGGGGGTGGGAGAGGGGCAGGGGTAATGGAAGAAATAGGTTTGCACTGGAGTTGGGGAGGGGGGAGAGGATTGGGAGTACAGGAAAGGAAAAGGAGGAATGTGAAGTTTTACTTAAAATAGGAGAATTCAGTGTTGATTTCATTGTTCGGTTCAATGTTCATTTCAATCATTCTTGTTGCTCTTTACAGCCTGTCCATAAGTGCCCAAGAAGAACTTCCTCCTGGGGCTGAATCAAGCTGGGCTAAATGGAAATGCCTCAACAGACTGAGAGCTGGTACTGGTCGTTGCAAAGCGACTCTCAAGAAGTGGGGTTATGAAGTAGACACTGAAGACGTCATCTGCAAATGTGGCACTGAACCGCAAACTATGGAGCACCTATTGAGATGTCCTCTATTGGAGCATGAACACAAAGCTGAGGACCTCACCGGGAACAATGATATTGCTAAGAGTTGTGTTCAGTTTTGGCTGAGCACAATATCTAGAATGTGTGGACACGATACGAAGACAGCCTTTCCAATGCATAAGTGTGCTTTCTGTGTGATTACAAGCAGAAATAAATGCTACGAAAACTATTAGAACGACTAAAAATATTGGATTTTATAAGGTCATAGAATAGGTTCTGTAGAGCTCAGCTGTTCTGGTGCCATATTCTTTCATTGGTTCCTCACATTGTATTGCCATTAGTAGTAACATCTTATACAAATGGGAATTATGCAGAGACTGCTGCCACTAATATTCAGTGATCTAAATTTGACCCCATTTGACTGAGATTTGACCTCAGGTTCTGTCGATATTAAGTCTGCATGTTCTCCCCGGGACCATGTGAGTTGGTCCTGTAAATTGCCTCCAAGTGAGATTAATGCAGGGTGGTTGACGATCAGTACGGACTCATTGGGCTGAAGAGCCTGTTTCCACGTTGCATCTCCCTGCAATTCCATTACTCTGTATTACTCTGTCTGAAGAAGGGTCTCGACTCAAAACGTCACCCATTCCTTCTCTCCAGAGACGCTGCCTGTCCCGCTGAGTTCCTCCAGCTTTTTGTGTCTGTCTTCGGTTTAAATGAGCATCTGCAGTTCCTTCCTACACATACTTTATATTACTCCATATTTTTAGAATAATGTAAGCTGCACAAACAAATGCATAGAATAAGTGTGAACGGGGGATCGCCTGTCAGCGCGGACTCAGTGGGCTGAAGGGCCTGTTTCCTCACTATGTCTCTAAACTAAACTAAACTAAACCGTATCCAAAGTTTGCAGGGAATAGACAATAGACAATAGACAATAGGTGCAGGAATAGGCCATTCAGCCCTTCGAGCCAGCACCGCCATTCAATGCGATCATGGCTGATCACTCTCAATCAGTACCCCGTTCCTACCTTCTCCCCATACCCCCTCACTCCGCTATCCTTAAGAGCTCTATCCAGCTCTCTCTTGAAAGCATCCAACGAACTGGCCTCCACTGCCTTCTGAGGCAGAGAATTCCACACCTTCACCACTCTGAACCCGTGGTTGACAGCCACTCTCACACCCATCCTGTTCACTCTTCTGGTGAGCGAGAATATTTCTCAGCCTTGAACTGAACAATGGGCCACACTGCATAAATTACTCATGTGTGGCAAAAGAACAAATTTGGAGTGAATTTTGGAGAACTAATTCCATTTGTACTTTGGCTTCTTAAGATATGAACTTTGCTCCACTCTGATGCCTTAATTTTCTGTAAATCAGCGTTATCTGCTACTTACCTTCTGCCTGAAATTATTTAGTGCATTTTAACACCGCACGTTCAGTTTAGTTTAGTTTAGAGATACAGCATGGAAACAGGCCCTTCACCCCATCAAGGCCATGCCGACCAACGATCGCCCATTCACTGTGGTTCTATGTTATCCCATTTTCACAACAACTCCCTACACACCAGGGGAAATTTTACAGGTGCCAATTAACCTAGAAATCTGCACATCCTTGGGATGCGGGAGGAAACTGAAGCATCCGGAGAAAATCTATGCAGCCACAGGAAGAACGTGCAAACTCTACTCTGAAGTCAGAATCAAACCCATGTCTCTGGAGCTGTGAGGCAGTAGGTGTATCACTACGCCATTGTGCCACCCTGCTTATTGTCGACATTTAGAATAATTGAGTTATACAGCATAGAAACTGGCCCGACACAAATTATTTTGTAATTTTACATTCTGATTCACATCTTGCGTCATTAAATGTTATCCTAACTCTTATCTGCTTTGATAGAGAACAAAAAAAATATTTTTGCCACAGGCCTTCCCATGGGTGATTATTTTATGCATAAGCGACTGAAAATAAAATCTTTCAAAGGAAAGACTCTAATATGAACCACTTGCACTTTTTGGCTTCATCCCTGTAGTAAACAACGTTCGGCAACTTTTCATTTCTGACTTTGAAACGTAGGCAAGAAATCTAAAAGCAAATAATGGGTCAAATGTTTTCTGGAAAGGAGAGCCAAACACTTTAGTCACTTCATTCTCATGGTGTTGAGGAAGTAACTGATTAGGAACTAGAATCGACAGGAAGCAGCATTCGGAGTTGCAAAGGAAGCACAGGTTTTTTTGGGAAGAAGGAATCCACATCTGTAGTTCTTTCCAAAGGCAAACAATATTGAAGCAAAATGCCTCAATCCAAGGATAAATAAAGACCAAATAGAAGGTAAATTATTGAAATAATCAGTGATGAACTAAAAAGGGGATTTTTTTGTTGTTAAAATAAATAGTCTGATAATGTGGGGTTTGGTGTGTGTGCATGTTTCAATATATATGGATTTACACATATGGTCATGCTGCAGTCTAATTAGTTTAGTTTAATTTAGAGATACAGCGCAGAAACAGGCCCACTCAGCTCACCGAGTCTGCACCGACCAACGATCCCCGCACATTAACAATATCCTATACACACACGGGACAATTTTACATTTATACCAAGCCAATTAACCTACAAACCGGTAAGTCTTTGGATGAGGTAGTCGTGTTTAAGACATAGTCTACAATAATGGTAATCACTGAAACAAGAAGTCCAAAGAAGAACTTGTAGAAGTAATATGTATGTCATTTAATGTTGAAATTTGTTTTTTTTTAATCATTATTCTGAAATGATTATGGTCAGGGTCCCGATCACCTATCCACATTTTCCAGAGATGCTTGCTGACCCACTGAGTTACTCCAGCACTTTGTGTCTTCTTTAGTAAACCGGCAGCTGCAATTCCTTGTGTCCAATCATTATTCTTTGATATTGGTTGCATCTTCTTGCATGTGTAAATATCATATGCAGAAGACGTTACAATAGCCATATCTCAAATGAATTACGAATACAAAGCTAACGTGAAAGATAAAATTATAGATAAAAATGAAATGGCTAAGTAGGAGCATGCCCTCAGTACCAACAAAGCATAACAGAGACATTAATATTTCTGCTGGAAACTTCTATTGATATTTTGTCATTATTTTGCATTTCCGTTATGACACAGGAAGTAGATAGCAAAAGTTCCCACTTTAAATTTATTTATGGAAATGGTGTCAGCTTGGTTCTTTTGACATTGCCATTGGCCCCAGGCCAGAGTATTGTGGCTTCAAATCCTCTCAATACTGAATCCACTTTTCAGGCCAACACTCCAGTGTAGTGCAATCTTATTAGAGTCAATCCCCTTTCAATTTTCTGTTAAGCTGAGGTCTTATCCAACGAGAGCTCCTTGCTGTTCTTTTAATTCAGAACCAAGAAGTTACTGTACGTAGCTTAAGGAATTAATCCATTTTTCATGGCTCAGTGATTGACTTGCAGAACCGTATAAAGTAAACTCTGTAAAGTTTTTCTCTTCCCATGATGGGAAACAGATTGAACGGTATAAATGTTGGAAGCTGAACAATAGATGCCAAACCCCCTGGAAATCAAATTACAAGAACAGTGGTATAAGCATAGCTGGGGAGATTTGCTGGGGCTCTGTCCAACATATTTCCTCACAGTGAACTTTCAGAAACCAATGTCCATTGGCTTTTGATTGTATTGCTGCTGATGAGGTTTGGTGTCTTTTTTACCTCCTTAACTATCACTGTTAAGGATACACTATCATTGAACCTCATACACAATATGAGGCATTTTGTATATGTTTGAGGTGCACACACACATAAAACCTGTTAATGTTTAACCCCTTGGTTACTGCCAAATCAATGGATGAAAATTTCATGTTGGTATTGTTAGGGTTACAAACCATAAACCTCAAGAAAGCCTAAATATATATAGCACATGTCTAAATACCCTCTATCCAAGATCCACAGTCACAATTCTGTTGATGCTATATCCAGCAGTGTGATGAGAATCTGACCTGGGCTAGGTTTCTGGGGTCAGCCTATTTTGGGACATGCCTCAGAAGCAGAGGGAGGGAAGGAGGAATCAAACAAAATGATCTGCCTACGTGCCAGCAGGATTACTCAGGAGGGACAAGGAACTACAGATGCGACATCGGGAGCTCCGGCAGCGGCAGCGTGTTCGCCCGCCCCGGATCGCGGGGCTTGGGTCGGCCCGCCGCGGACATTACACCGTCCGGCGCGGCCTGAAATAGGCCACGGAATTTTCTCTGCTCGGCGGGGGCTTCAATGTCGGGAGCCCCGACCGCCCCGACTTGCAGCGGGGCTTGGGTCGGCCCGTTGCGGACATTTCACCGTCCGGCGCAGCCTGGAACATGGCAACGACAACAGCCTGACCGCAGGAGAAGACGGCAGGGGAAGAGAAAAGACATTCTGGCCTTCCATCACAGTGAGGAGGGGACTGGAGGAGACTCACTGTGATGGATGTTTCTTTTTGGGGGGGTTTGTGTTGGTTGGGGTTGTGTAATTTGCTTATTTTATTGCTCTTATTGTTGGACTGTGGGTGACGAAATTTCGTCCAAAAAACTTGTTTTTTGGATGACAAATAAAGATATCTTGAATCTTGAATCTTGAATCTTGAAATCTCGAGTAGAGAACAAAGTGCTGGAGTAACTCAGTGGGTCAGGGCAGTATCTCTGGACATGGACAGTTTCAAGTTTCATGTTTCAAGTCAGAACCCTTCTTCAGATTAGTCAAGGAGTTCACTTCATATCAGACAAAGGTAGGAGTGTGATTGAGCCTGATGGGACCCCAATAACATTGCCTACCTACACAATACACTGGATTTCCAACTGTTGCATGTTCATCTCTATTTCACATATGATGTGTTACACAGAGTGTCACCGGTTCCATGAACAGTAAAAAAAACTTTAGATGAGGGGAGTTAAATGGAAAGAACAATAATTGGACTCTGCACTGTTTAGACAGGGTTTCACATCAAGCTTATGCTTCCAAGATGGTGCCCAACCCAGGTGACAATTTGAGTGCTAGTCATAGAAACAAATCTACAAACTCATATTACAATCGCTCATATTACTATCGCTCCACATTCTTAAATCTCTATCTATACACTGTAAATGGATCAATTGTAATCATGTATTGTCTTTCTGCTGACTGGCTAGCACGCAACAAAAGCTTTTCACTACACCTCAGCACACGTGACAATAAACTAAACTGAAATCAGAACTGCATCAATGTAGTTGATTAAAAATGTACTTTTTCACTGCCTAGAAACTGTCTCGTGTCTACGTTCAGTTCGGTCATGTTCCAGCGATTTTAATCTGCGCTCACATGTTTTGGATTTAGAATGAACTAGACCAAGTGTACCCGTTGGGCCCAAACCTCTCCTGCATTGGTGCAGCAACCTCTCCTCCCCCCCCTCCCCCTCCCCTCTCCCCCCCTCCCCCTCCCCCTCCCCATCCCCCCTCCCCTCCCCTCCCCCTTTCCCCCCCTTCCCCCCCACTCCATTCCCCACAGCCCCCCTTATCCTTCCTCCCCTCCCCCTCTCCCCCTCCCCATCCCCCCTCCCCTCCGCTTTTCCCCCCTTCCCCCCCACTCCATTCCCCACAGCCCCCCTTATCCTTCCTCCTCTCCCCCTCCCTTCCACCCACCTCCCTCCCTCCCTCCCTCTCCCCCCCCCCCCCCTCCCTCCCTAGGAGATAGATTTAAACTTTAAAATGTGAATAACTTTAAAAATATAACACCGATTTCAATGAAATTTCTTCCATTAGCACCAAAGGGACGACGGTGAGGAAGTTGGGTCTAAAATTGTCGCGCTATTGTGTACCGTTTTGGCTGTAGTTCAGGAACAAATAAACAAACAAGAGTTTTAGTATATAGATTATTGGGATACTTTTGCTGCCTTTCGCATCATTCCTCTACAGTCACAGAAGAAAACATCCTTTCTGACATTTAGGTACATATATTTAATTTTAACTGCAGATCTGAAAACTGATAGCAGCCAATCAGTTGTCTGTTCTACAATTTGCCTGCTTCACCTTTTTATTATAAATTTGGCATTGGTAGTAAACGTTGAAACCTGCTCCATCAGGTTCAATTTTGACAACTGTGCTGACCGTCTCAGGTGGACTCATAAAATATCACCCTAAATTCAGAAGAAATGATGAACAGCTAATGTCCATGTTACAGATTGAAAGAAGGAAAAGGGGAAAAATGGTAAACAGATTGGGGAAGCAAATGGTTTGGGACTTCAATAATCCGCCATTCCACTCTCATCCAAATCAGTAAGCGTGCTGGGCCACATCTATCTGGGAATGGTTGTAAAGCCATGGGAGAGACAAGTCTCCCTTTCTCCCGCCCACTCTTCTGCCAGCCCTTCAACACGTGTTTATCCTGATTCCAACCAACGATGTAGTTCCATTCATAGCTATCTGACTAGGCACAGTTTATAACAGCTTTCAACCTTCCTTATATAGTCATAGAGTCATACAGTGTGGAGGCAGGCCCTTCGGCCCCAACTTGCCCACACCAACAATAGACAATAGACAATGGGTGCAGGAGTAGGCCATTCGGCTCTTCGCGCCTACACTGCCATTCACTGTGATCATGGCTGATCATCCACAATCAGTACCCCGTCCCTGCCTTCTCCACATATCCCTTGACTCCGCTTTCTTTAACAGCTCTATCTAACTCTCTCTTGAAATTCTTAATTGTTAACTGTATGTTAACTGTATGTTTGTGTTGTCATTTGTGAGCCAAGGCACATTCCTTGTATATGCACATACTTGGCCGATAAACTTATTCATTCATTCATTCATTCAAAACATCCAGAGAATTGGCCTCCTGAAGCAGAGAATTCCACCGATTTACAACTCTCTGGGTGAAAAGGTTTTTCTTAATCTCCGATCTAAACGGACTACCCCTTATTCTTAAACTGTGGCCCCTGGTTCTACACTCCCCCAACATCGGGAACATGTTTCCTGCCTCTAGCGTGTCCAATTCCTTAATAATCTTATATGTTTCAATCAGATCCCCTCTCATCCTTCTAAATTCCAGTGTATTCAAGCCCAGTCGCTCCATTCGTTCAACATATGACAGTCCCGCCATCCCGGGAATTAACCTTGTGAAGCTACACTGCACTCCTTCAAGAGCAAGAATGTCCTTCCTCAAATTTGGAGGACAAAACTGCACACAATTCTCCAGGTGTGGTCTCACCAGGGCCCTGTACAACTGCAGAAGGACCTCTTTGCTCCTATACTCAACTCCTCTTGTTATGAAGGCCAACATGCCATTGGCTTTCTTCACTGCCTGCTGTACCTGCATGCTTACTTTCAGTGACTGATGACCAAGGACACCCAGATCTCGTTAAAATAAACAACATGTCCCATCTAAACTAGTCCCACCCACCTGCATTTGGCCCATATCCCTCTAACCCTATCCTGTCCATGTAGCTATCTAAATGTTCCTTAAACATTGCGATAGTACCTGCCCCAACTACCTCCTCCGGCAGCTTATTCCAGGTGCCCACCACCCTTTGTGCAAAAAATTAAAAATTCACTTCTCACCTTAAACCTATGTCCTCTGGTCCACTTCTCTGGGCAAGGTATTCTGTTTATTGTCACATGTACAGAGGTACAGCTTTTTTTTAAACAAATTCATCGCCCGGTGTGGCCGCGGGACGTTTCAGTGCCCGGTGTGGCCGCGGGACGTTTCAGTGCCCGGTGCGGCTCGGCCGCGGGACGTTTCAATGCCCGGTGCGGCTTGGCCGCTGGACTTAACATCGCCCGGTGTGGCCGCGGGACGTTTCAGTGCCCGGCGCGGCTTGGCCGCTGGACTTAACATCGTCAGCGCTGTTCGGCCGCGGGACGTTTCAGTGCCCGGTGCGGCTCGGCCGTTGGACTTAACATCGCCCGGTGTGGCCGCGGGACGTTTCGGTGCCCGGGGCGACTCGGCCGGGGGGCCTTCCATCCCCTTGCGGGGGCTGTGCGTGTCGTTTGCCTCGGTAGGGGTCGAGCTGCCTGTCCGTGGGTGCGGGGGGAAGAGAGGGGAAGTTTTGTTGCCTCCATCACAGTGAGGGGGTGTTTGGAGTCACTGTGATGGATGTTTGTGTTGGGGTCGGGTGTCCTGTGTTCTTTTCTTTTTGCTGTATTTTGTGTGACTGCTGAAATTTCGCTCGGTGTTGTGCCGAGTGACAATAAAGTGTTGTTATGTTATGTTATGTTATTATCTTCACTGAAAATATGTCCAACTGTAAAAGTTTGAGCTTTTAGAAAGACCTTGATAAAAATTAAAAGAACAGAATGGGGATGTGTAACTTGCAATACCAAAACATTGTCCATTTTTTTTCAAGTCTCCTCTTTGATGCCAAAGTCATAAATTGTCTTGCATATTCCTTCAGCATGAAGGACCCTTGACCCTTTAAGAAGATATTGAAGCAGAAAAAAAAAATTTGCCCTTCCCAGCTACGGGGTGAGTGAAGCAAATCTGTTAGCGCTTCCTGCCAGAAGAGTTAAAGAATGAAGCCGTTTCCGAGCGGCATTTAAAGGGACACATACTCAAATAGAGTAAGAGCAAGCAAGGTAAACTAATGTCTTCATTTTAATAGTAGGACAGAAATGTACGCAAGTTAAAATAGTTCTCAGTTCTCAGAGCAACTTTATCCGGGCATCCTTTTCCTTCACTCTCTCTCCTCTGAAGGGATTGACTTCCATAATGAGCAATGCTTCTGTGGTACCTCTCCCAAGTGGCTATACTTCACGTGTGAGCTAAAACAACAAGTTCTAACAAGTGTCTAGGTACATGGAGTGCTTCAAGAATGCTTTATTTTATCCTTAACTGATGCCAATCTAAGCATACTTTCAAGCAGATTATGAAGGGAGAGAATCATGTCAGATTGTTTTACAAAATGTGATACCTAGTCCATTTGTGCCAATTCAATTCTTAACCTAGAACAGAACAAGATCAATATGTTTTATATGGCTCAGCAGTTTATAAATTTAAAATTTAGAGAGATACTGCATGGAAACAGGCCCTTCGGCCTATTGAGTCCATACCGGGTATGGGGAGAAAGTAGGAACGGGGTACTGATTGTGAATAATCAGCCATGATCACATTGAATGGTGATGCTGGCTCGAAGGGCCAAATGGCCTACTCCTGCACTGATTGTCTATTGACCATTGATTCATGTTCTAATTTATACCACTTTTTCATCCACTCTCTACATACTAGGGTCAATTTACAGAAGCTAATTAACTTACAAACCACAGGTGTTTGGGATGTGGGTGGAAACCAAAGAACCTGGAGGAAACACATGCGGTCACAGGGAGAACGTGCAAACTCCACACAAACAGCACCCCGAGATCAGGATTGAACCCGGATCTCTGGTGCTGTGGAGCAGCAACTCTACAGCTATGTGCCTACTTTAAATGTGTACTGATGAATAAATAAATGCTCCACATTTTTTATATTATCGTTTCACCTTTCCTTGAGCACCCCATTCCTCAATTTCTCTTTGCTCATCGATTCAATTTTCCCCAACCCTTACAAGATAAATTAGTCTGTTAAAGAAATCCCAGTTTAATCTCTGGGTGCAGCGTGACAAACTAAAGCAATTTTCTAACATGTCCTTTTGCTGACTCTTTTCCTCAAGTCCAAATGCCTTAGCAAAGGTATTCAATTCACTATGTGATCAATTACAAAAGGTTTATCCTTCTATTTCATGTAACAGTGGTAATGCATCAAAACACATTAATGTCAAGCAAGTATAACATACAAGTATAACAAACAAGTAGAACATACACTTCATGTAGCACGGAGTCAAATAAACCAGCTATGGAGTCATGAGGAACTTGGACTTGAGGAAGAGAGTCAGCAAAAGGACATGTTAGAAAATTGCTCTAATTTGTCACAACTATGCTGAACCCAGTGATCTTGACTAAGGGGTGCTGTCTGTATGGAGTTTGTACGATCTCCCGGTGACCCCATGGGTTTTCTCCAGGTGCTCTGGTTTCCTCTCACATTCCAAAGATGAGCAGGTTTGTAAATGAATTGGCTTCTCTAAATTGTCCCAAGTGTGTAGGATCAAACAAGTGTATGGGCGATCATTGGTCGGAATGGACTCAGTGGGCCGAAGGGCCTGCTTCAACACTGTATCTCTAAAATAAAATAAAATAAACTAAAGAAAGGTTAACTATTAGAGTTTTAAGGAAGCCCTACAATTGGTAAACTTTTGATAAATGAAAGATTTAAATTATTTTGTTTTTACAAAATGGGATTTTATGAGCTGGGATTAATGTCCCAGAAGATACCGCTGATGTCACAGATGATAACACTCTATAGGAACAAACATATCCAAAATAATTTTTGGACACATTTCAACCTCAGTTGAGTGGTGGTGACTTGGCAGCATTGTTGATGTGCAGTCAGTAGTGGTAGCTGTATAACAATCTCTTTACTACATCGGCGAGTCCAAACGCAGGCTCGACGATCGTTTCGCTCAACACCTCCGCTCAGTCCGCCTTAACCAACCTGATCTCCCAGTGGCCCAACACTTCAACTCCCCCTCCCACTCTGACCTTTCTGTCATAGGCCTCCTCCATTGTCATAGTGAGTCCCACCGCAAATTGGAGGAACAGCTTCTCATATTTCGCTTGGGCAGTTTACACCCCAGCGGTATGAACATTAGCTTCTCTAACTTCAGATAGTTCCTCTGTCCCTCTCTATCCCCTCCCCCTTCCCAGTTCTCCCACTGCCTTACTGTCTCCTACTACATCCTATCTTTGTCCCGCCCCCCTCCCCTGACATCAGTCTGAAGAAGGGTCTCTACCCGAAACGTCACCCATTCCTTCTCTCCTGAGATGCTACCTGACCCGCTGAGTTACTCCAGCATTTTGTGTCTATCTTCAATTTGAACCAGCATCTGCAGTTATTTTCCTACACAATCTCCTTCCTGACACCTTTCACAAAAGAGTCAAGGGTCAAGACCCTTCTTCAGACCCCATTGTGGGATGCACCTTTCGTTGATCATCGTTCCATTTTGCATACATTTCATTAACTTGTTCTGTATCTCTCCATATTACCATCTGTATCTGTCATTTCCCTTTCCCTTTACTCTCAGTCTGAAGAAGGGTCTCAACCCAAAACGCACCTATTCCTAGTCTCCGGAGATGCTGCCTAACCTGCTGAATTACTCCAGTTTTGTGTATCTATCTGGAGAGCAGACTGTGTACCTTTGAAGGCATCCATGACCTGGACTGTGAAAGGTTCTGAGAGTTTCTGTATAAGGCAAAAGAATTTTAGGACATGTCCCACTTTCCTAAAGTGCAACAAAATCTAGGTTTGCACATGAGTGGCCATTTCCCGAGCCGGAACCACAACTCAGTAAAATGTTAACAGTGTTTTGACCCAGTGTACCATCCAGTACTCCCAGAGAAGGAAAGGCATGTTTAAATAAAATGATTCATCCAGCTGGGCCACACAACTCACCCTAGAATTCAATGTTATTACAATGAGACCATTTGTCCCTCCCTTGGCACACAACTGAGAAAACAATGATTTGATGAGATTTGATTTAGAGCAACAGTATTTTTACCAAACATTTTCCAGACACAAAAATCAAATCCAACACATTAATAAAAAGATGATGATGATGATATATTTCCAGTGATGATCATTCTTAACTCATTCACTCTGCACAGCTGGAATTTGGTACATCAACTCGAATAGCAGAACCGGTCAATACACACTCAGTTCTTCTGAAGTAGCATAAATATGGCGGTGGAGCAGTGAATAAATATGTGGATTTGTAACATGGTCCCTGGTTCAACATCCAGGGATATAGGTCCAAATTCCAGCACTGTTGATGTGTAATTTAATTTTAACTCTGGAATCACTAAACCAAGCCTCCCTCACCTTCACCTCTAGACTTTAGACTTTAGAAATACAGCATGGAAACAGGCCCTTCGGCCCACCGAGTCCGCGCCGACCAGCGATCACCCCGTACACTAACACTATCCAGCACATTAGGAACAATTTATTATTTTACCAAAGTCAATGAATCTACAAACCTGCTCGTCTTTGGAGTGTGGGAAGAAACCGGAGCACCCGGAGAAAACCCACGCAATCAAAGAGAGAATGTACAAACTCCGCACAGACAGCATCCGAGGCCAGGATTGAAGCCAGGTCTCTTGTGCTATCAAACTGAAACTCTACCACTGCACCACAGTGCTGCCCTCTACTCTCACGACTGATCTAATCCACTACACTACTAGGTTGTTGTAAAGCCTATCTGGCCTATATTTGCCCTTCAAAGGTAGAGGTCTTCCATTTTCCCTGAGTCTAGATGAAGCTCCAGCCCATTGTGACTGACTCTGAAATTATCCCACAAGGCATCGCATACTGCTCCATTATATAAAAAGATGTAACTGGATGATTTATCTGGCATTGAATTTGGACAGGACATAGTTACTCCCAGTCCAGTTGACCTTGCAAAATCCTCCTCACTAACAGCTGGGGACGGGTGTGTACGTTGGAGAACGATCAAATGGACTATCCAAGCAATGATCTGATATATTCATAGAGAAAGTATGCTGGACTCCATCATCACAATCTCTGAGTAGGCCCTGGCCCAATGGCAGAGGTGGTGATCTGATGGTGTACTGCAGGATGTAGGTCTGGGTATACTCAACTTCAAATCCCATAGGTTTTACTGTTTAAGGTGTGGGATGGGGAATGGTGGCTCATACCACTATCTCAAGCGCAAATACTGATGGGCAATAAATAAGGTCACGTGCATTGAAAATCTCCTGATTAAGACTTTCCTTTTTCAGTTGATGAATCAATGTTCCTCCATGTTGAACATCATGGGAAGAGATCCTCCAATGGAGTTCAACATTGCTTAGAAGGTACTCAGATTGGGGTCTTCAATGTCCTTTACCAAGAATGGTTCGGTGGTATCATCACTGACTGGATCGGCACAGTGACGCAGCAGTAGAGTTGCTGCCTTACAGCACCAGAGACCCTGGTTCGATCCTGACTATGGAAGTACGTTCTCTCTGTAGCTGCATGGGTTTTCTCCAGGTGCTCTGATTTTCTCCCCCACTCCAAAGACATGCGGGATTATAAGTTAATTGGCTTTGGTAAAATTGTAAAATGTCCCTGGTGTGTAAGATAGTGTTAGTGTACGAGGTGATCGCTGGTCAGCGTGAACTCTGTGGGCCGAAGGGACTATCTCTGCTCTATATCTTTAAAGTCTAAAGACTGATCGAGCTGAATTCCAGAGATGAACTGAAAGTGACTGTCTTTGCTTTCAAGGGCATCCTGGTAAAACTGAAGTCCATGGATATTAAAGGCCAATCATTCTGATGGTTGGATTAAGAACACACACACAGGAAAGTTGTTGTACTTGTTGGAGATCAATAACTCGAGTGCCCAGGGCAGCATTCATGGAGTTCATCTGAGCAATATCGCAGGGTTAATCGTTGACTTCTTCATCAATGACCATCCTATCACTACTTGGTCAGAAGTAGAGATATTTGTTAATGGCTGTACCTCATTCAACTCTATATGCAACAGCTCAGAAAATGAACCCTGCATGAAGCTGGATCTGGATGTGATTCAGACAATGGATGGAAAGGGGCATGGAACACTCATATCAATAGAGCAAAAGTGAGTCTGAACACCTGCCCTTTATATTCAACAGTACTTGCAGGCCAAGTCCCTCATCATCAATGTTGGGTGAATCAATATTGACAGGACGATCAATTGAACAGGCCGCGAATGTATTATAACTAGAGACGGTCAGAGGCTGGGTTTCCCGTGGTGCGTGACTCAACCACTAAGACTTCCCACCATCAAGGCACCATGTCAGGAGTGTGATGGAAAACTCCACTCTTGCCTGGACAACATCCTAAGAAGCCCAACAATGTGTAGGAAAAGCGTTGAGGCCAAAGCATGCCTCCCAATTGGAAAAACAATAAACTGCACATGTTGTAATCTTGAGCAAAGCACAAAGTGCTGGAGGAACCATGTACATGAGAAAGCATCTGCGGAGGTAATGGACAGACAATGATTTTGGCCAATACCCTTCCTCAGTCTGAAGAAGGATCCTGGCCCGAAACATCATCTGTCTATTCCCTCCACAGATGCTGCCTGACCCGCTGTGTTTCTCCTGCACATTGTGTATTACGCCTCCTGATTGGCTCCCTACCCAACACACTAAACATTCATTTATTAGCTTTCGTTTAGATTTTAGAGATGATAGCAGCAGTGAGAACTACAATTATATCTTACTAGCTTTGTTACTTTTATTCGATTGGTACAATTTTTTATCCTTGGATCAATAGACAATAGACAATAGACAATAGGTGCAGGAGTAGGCCATTCAGCCCTTCGAGCCAGCACCGCCATTCAATGTGATCATGGCTGATCACTCTCAATCAGTACCCTGTTCCTGCCTTCTCCCCATACCCCCTCACTCCGCTATCCTTAAGAGCTCTATCCAGCTCTCTCTTGAAAGCATCCAACGAACTGGCCTCCACAGCCTTCTGAGGCAGAGAATTCCACACCTTCACCACTCTCTGACTGAAAAAGTTCTTCCTCATCTCCGTTCTAAATGGCCTACCCCTTATTCTTAAACTGTGGCCCCTTGTTCTGGACTCCCCCAACATTGGGAACATGTTTCCTGCCTCTAATGTGTCCAATCCCCTAATTATCTTATATGTTTCAATAAGATCCCCCCTCATCCTTCTAAATTCTAGTGTATACAAGCCCAATCGCTCCAGCCTTTCAACATATGACAGTCCCACCATTCCGGGAATTAACCTAGTGAACCTACGCTGCACGCCCTCCATAGCAAGAATATCCTTCCTCAAATTTGGAGACCAAAACTGCACACAGTACTCCAGGTGCGGTCTCACCAGGGCCCGGTACAACTGTAGAAGAATTGAATCAATTCTTCAATCCTGGATTAAAATCTACAGGCCTTCAATCTCTTCAGCACGGCTCTATGAAGTAATGGCAGTGTTCAGGAGCAAACTAAACTAAACCAAATTCAATAGTCTGTGCCTTGAATATATTATGTGAATGTATATTCGGAAACCTTTAAAATAATTCAAAAGGTTTTCAACCATTGAGTGAAGAAATGTTTTCCTCGTCTCAAACATAAATGGTCAGCACCTTATTTTGAGACTTGATGTGCCCTCTCAGGCCTCTCAGCATGACATGTCATTCCCATTCTTGTGTCTCTTATCAATTGTTCTGGATAAATTATTCTTGTCTATCAAATATTCTGGGTCTTGTATCTTAAGCCAAGGATCTGAAATATATATATATTTTAACATGTCTGTTGCTGCAAGGAGAAAATCAAATATATCATTATTGACACACTTATTATTTAACTAACCAGTTTAAAATCTGAACCCTTGGCAGAGTCCAAGGAATATGGCTTCGAGCATGGTTATCTCAACACAGTTAAAATCACTGACACTTTAACTGCAGATTTGTCTTAACTGTAAAATTATAAGATAAATATTGGATTTGCTGCAATTGTATATATTAGATCTGCCATATATTTCATTTCCCAACAACAACTGTAATATCAACTTTAACAATGTTGACCTTCTTAAATTGATGTTTCCATCACTCCAAATGCTGAAAATGTTAACCCTTTATGAGCAAAATTGAAATAGGCTGATCAACTCATGATAATTCCTTTATGTTAAGCGTATACTCAATAAGCCAACAAATCAGTTTTACTGTGTAGGAAGGGACTGCAGATGCTGGTTTACACCGAAGATAAGACACAAAGTGTTGGAGTAACTTAGCGGGACAAGCAGCATCTCTGGAGAAAAGGAATAGGTGACGTTTCGGGTCGAGACCCTTCTTCAGACTCTATGTACACCAAAGATAGACACAAAAATCTGGAGTAACTCAGCAGGACAGGCAGCATCTCTGGAGAGAAGGAATGGGTGACGTTTCGGGTGAAGACCCTTCATCAGACTGGTTAGGGATAAGGGAAATGAGAGACTACATTTTAGTTGATATTGATGAATGTGAAGTTTAAATGTGATGTTACAGAGGTTCTTTTGCAGAAGATGTAAGCACTAAACTTGGAACTATAAATAAACGTGATTTTTTTTTTCCTTAGCAAGGTGAAAGATTTTACAAGCAGGGAATAGAACACTTTTTCCTGTTTAATGAAAGTGACTTCACCAATTGTATGGAGTGCTGTGTGATGTTTGGGCAATGTAACACGGTGAGATCAGAGCACAGTTTTCTTTGCTTTGTACTTTCCATATTTGGAACCCTGCGCCAGTATTAAACAATCTTTCTAAACATTGCCGAGTTTGTGGTGGACTGATAGTTCTGATTGTGTCTTTGCCACAGCTTCAAAGGAATGTCCCCTCTGTAATGCTGTTCCATTCTCTCATGAGCCAGTTTGTGACAGCTCTTTGAGGTTACTGAGTGTTTCTCTTAACTGTTGTACTATTTCCACAGGGAAATTAATTGACATTGTTCAAACTTAATTAATTCAAGATACCAACAGCAATGTAGTGGAAAAGAAAGGCCTTTTATTTCATCCTTTAATCTAGATTTCAATTTGGACCCCCAGAAGATGATAGCCATTGTTTACCATCTGTTTCATTTAAATTAATGCCTCAAATGTGCTAATTAATGTTCCTTATCTTTGCAAATATTTGTAATTGAACAATCTCATAACTGCACGTATTTCCACAATGTTTAAAAGACCATTTTCTTAGATATCTGTGACTGACATTCTCAAAGTTGCATTATTTTAAAAATACACATCACTAAGTTTCATTAAACTGAAACCATCGCCTTACATGAAGAAAGTTTTTCATCCTGAGAAAGAGGTCCAATCTGAAAGGTATGACTCTACCAACAGATAGAAAAGATCCCTTTGCAGGAGTTGGAGAACAGAGAATTCTTGCAGTTTCCTAAACATTATGTCCACACAATTTA
Organism: Rhinoraja longicauda; assembly: GCF_053455715.1. NCBI lineage: Eukaryota > Metazoa > Chordata > Chondrichthyes > Rajiformes > Arhynchobatidae > Rhinoraja > Rhinoraja longicauda. The sequence continues at coordinate 38,000,083 of NC_135967.1, read as the reverse complement.
TTAGTAGCATATAGTAGGGGAAAACTTATCCTTAAAGTATTCACTTTAACTCTGATAATATAACTATATATTTTTATAATATTCCGCAGAATTGGTCTTTTGATGTAAATATTAAATCAAGGCACTAACTGCCAGCTGAAGTTGTTATGAAACTCCAGGGCATTCTTCTTAGGAGAGGAATTCATCTTGTGTCCTCTCCCACATCTGTCTCTAAATCATATAATTCAAGAACAGATTATATGGGGAACCTTTTGCCAACTCGCCAGGTGCACTTTGGTTGATGTATTTGCTTTACCACATCAATGACTAAATTTCAACCATAATTGACGATGATTAATTGTATGGAGTGCAATGAAATCCTGAAGGCATGAAATTTGTCCAAATATGCAAGCTTTATTTTTCAATTAACATCCTTCTCTCCTGCAGGTATCAATTTATTGCTAGGTTCAATCGCAGAGCAATCCTCCAATATGTCCTCAAGTAACAATTCTTCATTGAGTTATCGAGCCACACAGCACGCAAACAGGCCCTTTGACCCATCTCGTCCATGCTAACCAATATGCTCCATTTTAGCTAGTCCCAATTGCCCTGCCTTTGGTCCATGTCCCTCTAAACCTTTCCGATACTTGCACCTGTCAAAATGTATTTTAAATGCTGTTATTTTATCTGCCTCAACTACTTCCTCTGGCAGCTCGTTCCATATATCCATCCATATATCATGAGCAAATTCAGGTAGTTACAGAGCTATTCAAGCACAGAATAGATTAAAATCGAGCTTGATTCTATCTTTAAAATTCCCAGAACTGGATAACAATCAAGAATGAAATCCTCCAATCCTTAGTAAGTGAAATTGAAAATCTGCAAATGTTGGAAATCTGAAATAAAACTGATAACATTGGAAACACTCGGCAAATTGGGCCATATCTGCTGGATAAGAAACAGACTCAAGGATGAGTCCCACCCATTCACTGCCTCTTCTCCTTTCTCCCCCCATCAGTCAAGGTTGGGGGTTTTAAGGAATTAAACCTTAGATTCAGGGATTCAGGGACAGATTCTGAGACAGTTTCTTCTTGGTTGTTATCAGGCAACTGAATTATCATATCAACAACTAGAGTGGTCCTAAGCTGCTGTCCACTTCACTGGAGACCCTCGGACTATATTTGATTGGATATGACTTTAATTGGATATGAGAAAGGTACAGCAGGCAGGGAAGAAAGCTAATGGCATGATGGCCTTCATTGCGAGAGGATTTGAGTTTAAGAGCAAGGACGTCCTACAGCAGTTGTACAGGGCACTGGTGAGATCACACCTGGAGTATTGTGTGCAGTTTTGGTCCCCTAATTTGAGGAGGGACATTCTTGCTATTGAGGGAGTGCAGCGTAGGTTCACCAGGTTAATTCCCGGGATGGTGGGACAGACATATGATGAAAGAATTGGTTGACGGGCTTGTATTCACTGGAATTTAGAAGGATGCGAGGGGATCTTATAGAAACATGTAAAATTCTTCTGGGATTGGATAGGCTAGACGCAGGAAAAATGTTCCCCATGTTGGGGGAGTCCAGAACCAGGGGTCACATTTTAAGAATAAGGGGTAGGCCATTTTGGACTGAGATGAGGAAAAACATTTTCACCCAGAAAGTAGTGAATCTGTGGAATTCTCTCCCACAGACGGCAGTGGAGTCCAATTTACTGGATGCTTTCAAGAGAGAGTTCGATTTAGCTCTTTTGGCTAACGGAATCAAGGGATATGAGGAAAAATCAGGAACGGGGTACTGATTTTGGATGATCAACCATGTTCATATTGAAGCAGAGATTTGCATGCATCTTGTCTACTGCAGTCTGCACTCTCTATGTGGCCTCCTCTACAACTTGGAAGCCACACGCAGACTAGGCAACCAGTTTGCAGAGCACCTGCACTCTATCCATAATGGCCATCTCAAGCTCCCAGTTGCATGTCCTTTCTACTCTCTTTCCCATTCCCACAGCAACCTGTCCATCCTCGGTCTTCTTCACTACCAAGGTGAGGCACAATGCAAACTAGAAGAACGCACCTCATATTCCACTTGGGTAGTCTACAATCTAATGGCTCGAAGGGCCGAATGGCTTACTCCTGCACCTATTTTCTATGTTTCTATGTTTATCTTGCACTAATCTTTATTCCCTTGTTCATGTATCTGTACACTGTGGATGGCTTGCTAGTAATCATGTATTGTCTTTCCGCTGACCGATTAGCACACAACAAAAGCTTTTCAATGTACCTCAGTACACGTGACAATAAACTTTTTCTATTCTCACACATAGAGCCTGATCTGCTCAGTAGTTGCAGCATTTTCCGACTTCCTCTCCCTAACTGAGGTTAATAATACCTCAGGTCTCAGAAAGGATCCCAACCTGAAATATCGCCTCGACACAAAATGCTGGTTTAACTCAGCGGGACAGGCAGCATTTCTGGAGAAAAGGAATGGGTAACGTTTCGGGTCGAGACCCTTCTTCAGACCCAAAACGTCACTCATTTGTTCTCTCCGGAGATGCTGCCTGTCCCACTGAGTTACTGCAGCATTTTGTGCCTATCTTCAATGTAAACCAGCATCTGCAGTTCTTTCCTACACCTGAAATATCGCCTATCCATTTCCTCCAAAGATGCTGTTGAGTTACCCCAACACTATGTGTGCTGCTTAATAATGCCAATTCCACTTCACTCACATGGAGATCAACTAATTCAGACAACGCGGCCAACCTTGGATCTTTCTACTCTGTTATGTAACCAATTGAGCTACAAGGAAAGCTTGAGTGAAGCTTATAATTCATTGCTTATGTTTGCAGTTAGACTTTAGATTTTAGAGATACAGTGTGGAAACTTGCCCTCTGGCCCACTGAGTCCGCACTGACCAGCGAACACGCTGCATACTAGCACTATCCTACATATTAGGGTAAATTTACAATTTTACCGAAGCCAATTAACCTACAAATCTGCACGTCTAGGAAAAAAACCAGAACACCTGGAGACAACCCATGCGGTCCCTGGGAGAACGTACAAACTCCATACAGACAGCACCCATTGTCAGAGTCGTACCTGGATCTCTGATCGCTATAAGGCGGCAACTCTAGTGCTGTGCCACTGTGCCACCCCAGTAGCTTGCTCTATTTATTCCAGAGATCATTGTACAAAGATCTCACTCACCTGACATCACAGCCTGCTAAAATTGCAAATGTGACATTGTTCATTCTGCAAACATTAGTACTGGAACACCAAGCATTACTTAACTTCTACGATCTGGAAGGCAGAAAGAAAACTGTACCACTTTGGAGGTCAAATTGTGATTTTGAACTGTGATGCCATGAAGAAGTTTAGACTAAAAATCTGCTCAGAAGCGCAATCTAGGATAAGTAGAAAAGTGTAGCAACTCTGTCCATGGGTTAATTGTTCTTTCAAACATGTTTGTTCAGATCTAAATACAAGCAAGCTGTTCTAAGTTTAAGCAGTTTGACTAATTACAGTACTTTCCACCCGAATTCCTACACATGCAACGAAATTCCCTTCATCACTTCTATGCTCAGAAATAAATACTAAATCAATACCACAAAAAAAACATAAAGTTTAGTTTAGTTTATTATGGTTACATGTACCGAGGTAGAGTGAAAAGCTTTTTGTTACATGCTATTCAGTCAGCGAAAAGACTATACATGATTACAATCAAGCCATCCACAGTGTACAGATACAAGATAAAGGGTGTAACGTTTAGTGCAAGATAAAGTAAGAAATGCTGCTGTCAAAGTAAAGATTTGAAAGAGTGGAGCAATTGTAATGGATGATGACAGATGCACTTCTGGGACCAGCACGCAAAGAATCGCCTGGCTTTGGTGCCATCTTTGAATCAAGTAAATAGTGTTATTGTAATAGTATTATCAATGTTGCAACCTGTGTTCAATAGTACATCTCTGTCCTCTTTTGGCCAGGCCTTGCACAACCTTATCAGAGCACTAGAAATATTCCCTCCCCCCCCCACCTCTCCCCAACATTCAAATAAAGTATCACAAGAAAACATGCATCCTGCACAGACGGTAAAACACAACGTGCTGCAGTAACTCAGCGGATCAGGCAACATCAGTGGAACTCCTTGAGTCTGAAGAAGGGTCCTGAACTGAAACATCTCCTATCCATTCCTTCTGCAGATGCTGCCTGACCCCACTGAATTACTCCAGCATCTTGTGTTTTCCTCGAGATTCCAGCATCTGCAGTTCCTTAAGTCTTCACCATGCACTGACAGATGGCTCTAAATTGTAATTTGTTTGCATTTCCCAGAGTATTTGGTAGATTTTTGTTGAGCTGTTACTTCATGGTTGGCTGCCTATATCCTGGAGTGAGATATGAACAAGTACTTTGAGAGCAACTGCATTCTGGATAGTAGGTTGCTATTTCCAGGATCAGAATCACCTATGAATCTTTCAATCTGCTTAACCCAAGCACACGACGACAAAAGTAAAGACTGATGAATAATTTACAATGATATATTTCCTTCGCTGCTCACAAGACACTGAAGCATTGATATCCAAGTAATTGGATTTTTTAAGTTGTTATTAGACAAAAGCAATATCCAAGGCGTGTACAATGCGTCCACATACATCAGTCAGATTAGTGTTCTATTGATGTTGGGTAAAACCTAGATAAATCTTTGTATAGAATCATGGCTCTCCCTGGTAGAGCAGCCAAACCCTTGGATTAGCATCTCATATGAAACATAATTTATACAGATGTGTAACACCACAGTATTTCATCAATAATGTGCTGGATTGTGCGATTATAGCCCGTAGTGACCCACAAAACAATCAACTGTCGACATATGAATTGAGTCACATCTAATACTCAATGCATGAGGATATAGAACTAAAAGTTAATCAATAGCCTCTTCACATAATGATTGAGGAACTACAACTTCTAATTTCCCCTGTGCAACATTTGTTTAAACACCTCTCTCAACACCATCCTGGGACCTCTGCAGCCCTTCCAGGTGAAGCAGAGATTTGCATGCATCTTGTCTACTGCAGTCTGCACTCTCTATGTGGCCTCCTCTACAACGTGGAAGCCATGCGCAGACTAGTCAACCGGTTTGCAGAGCACCTGCACTCTGTCCATACTGGCCATCTTGAGCTCCCAGTTGCATGTCCTTTCAACTCTCTTTCCCATTCCCACAGCAACCTGTCCATCCTCGGTCTTCTTCACTGCCAAGGTGAGGCCCAATGCAAACTAGAAGAACGCACCTCATATTCCACTTGGTTAGTCTACAATCTAATGATATGTACACTGCACCAGGTCCACACCTCCATGAAAATGACAACACAAGTAGATAGAGTGGTAAAGAAGGCATATGGTATGCTTCCCTTCACTGATTGGGGTATTGAGTATAAGAGTCAGAAAGTCATGATGCAGCTCTTTAAGACTTTCATTAGACCATATTTGTAGTATTGTGTGCAGTTTGGCTCTCCATATTACGGAAAGGATGTTGTAGATCACAGGTAGATATTCCGTCAAGAAGATTTTTATTACATTGGCCTTCATCAGTCAGCGAATTGAGTATAGAAACTGGGACTTTATGTTAAAGTTGAACAAGATGTTGGTGAGACCACACTTGGAGTATCGTGTTCAGATTTAGTCACCCTGCTTTAGGAAAGATACCATTAAGATGAGAAGATTTGTGAGGATGTTGCCAGGACTCGAGGGCTTGAACTATAAGGAGGGATTAGGCACACTAGGACTTTATTGTTTGGAATGCAGTAGGCTAAGGGGTGATCTCAGAGGGGTGGGTGAAATCATGGGGGAAATAAATATGGTGAATGCTCAGAGTCATTTCCCGGGGTAGGGGACTCACGACAGGTGGGCAGAGTTTTAAGTTGAATGGGGAAGATTTAATAGGAACCTGAGAGGCATCTTGTTCACACAGAAGGTAGTGGCTATCTGGAATGAGCTGCCAGAGGATAGTAGTTGAGTACAATAACATTTAGAAGATATTTGGACAGGTACATAGTTTAGAGGGATATGGACCAAATGCAGCCTGGCTAAGAGGGGACTTCTTGGCCAGCGTAACTGAGTAGGGCCAAAGGCCCTGTTTCCATGCTGTATGACTCTTGGACTCCATCAATGTAAGGCCTACAGATAGCAAGTTCAACACTTGAGAAAGTTGGTCTTCACATAGTTTGTGTGGTCTACTACTGTTCTAAAAGATCGAGCAATTCACAGTCCGTGGTTGGACTTCTTTAAGCACTTATCCAGCTCTTCCTCATCCCCCCGCCATACCATAGTTACACCTTCCTCAATCCTATCCTCAATATCAGAGGGTCTGTAATAATCACCTAACCTCACCCACACGCGCAGCCCAGTTACAAACTTTACCATCCTCCCTGTCTGGCCTAACCTCAATGCCAACCTCCCTGGGTGACCTTTCTATAAACACTCACTGATCAGTCACCTGATCAGACACTTGGGGTGGCACTGTGGCCCAGTGGTAGAGTTGCTGCCTTACAGTGCCAGAGATTCGGGTTCGATCCTGACTATGGGTGCTGTCTGTATGGAGTTTGTACGTTACCCCTGTGACCACGTGGGTTTTCTCCAGGTGCTCCTGTTTCCTCCCACACTCCAACGACGTACGAGTTTGTAGGTTAATTGGCTTTGGTAACATTTTAAATGTCCCTAGTGTGTAGGACATTGTTGGTCGGCACGGACTCAGTGGGCTGAAGGACCTGTTTCCACAATGTATCTCTAAACACTAAAGTCTAATAACCTCCTAGCTTTGACTGACCTATTGAGTCAGTTCCCAGCCTGATCCCCATTAATCTCCCTGCACAATCCCATAACAGCCACTTGACCTGACCCCTCTATCAACTACCTGACCCAACCCCTCTATCAACTACCTGACCCAGACCCCTCTATCAACTACCTGACCCAACCCCTCTTTCAACTACCTGACCCAGACCCCTCTATCAACTACCTGACACAGACCCCTCTATCAACTACCTGACCCAGACCCCTCTATCAATCACCTGACCCGGACCTCTCTATCAACTACCTGACCGGACCTCTCTATCAACTAATTGACCGGACCCCACTATCAGCTACCTGATCCAGACCCCTCTACTTGACCCCCATCAACCTCGCTTTCCAAACCCTCAAACAATATTCCACCCTGATCCTTCTACCAACTTGGACCGCTTGGTCCAACATGACCTCCATACATGTTACCTTCCAATCGCTCGCTCCTCAATGATCCCCAGCCTGAACAACATTCCCCCTTCTCATTCCCTTACTGATTCCCATGGGGCTCTTTCTCTCATGACAGCCCCCAATAAACACATCCAAACTTCAATTATTTGATTTCCTTTCTGTTTTTCATTATGACAGATGGTCCGAAGATTTGACCTTTCCCTTTTGAGCAGTGAACGATATCTGTGCCTGATGACCCTCTCCATTTTGCAATAACATATGTCCAAACAAGTATCTGTTGATCCTCCATATACCAAGAGTTTAGAGCAACCAAACAAGCTCCATTCAATTTTGTAAGTAACAACTTCAACCCGAAGCAGGACTGTGGCGTGGAAGTCTGTAACATGGAGACATGTGCTGGAAGCTTAAGAAAACACAAAGTGCTGGAGTAACTCAGCATCTATGGAGGAAATGGACAGGCAACGTTCTTCAGTCGGAAGAAGGGTCCCGACCCGAAACGTCCGCGACCCTTAGATGATTCTACGAACTCCACATAAGGATGCCGAAGATATTCCGAGAAGGATTCCTGACAATAACTGGGGTCGACAAAATGTGTAGGAAGGAACTGCAGATGCTGGTTTACACCGAAGATAGACACAAAAAGCTGGAGTAACTCAGTGGGTCAGGCAGCATCCCTGGAGAAAAGGAATAGGTGATGTTTCGGGTCAATATCCTTCTTCAGAGAGTCCGAAGAGATTGCTGCCTGACTCACTGAGTTACTCCAGCTATTTTGTGTGTATATTCGATAACTGAGGTCCCTGTTCCACACCAGCTGGTAAAGTTGTTCATTGGGTGTATACTGAAAATTAAGTAGTGGGCAATATACTGCCACAGTGAATACAGCAATCCCCTCTGTGCAGAATGGAATATCACAGATGTTTGCAAATGCAGTTTAAAAATGAATACCATAAGTTACTGATGGGTCAGCCACACTAACAAAAGAGTCATAGTCATAGAATCATACAGTGTGATAACAGTCCCTTTGGACCAACTTGCCCACGCCAACCAACATGTCCACGCCAACCAACATGTCCCATCTACACTAGTCCCACTTGCCTGCGTTTGGCCCATATCCCTCTAAACCTGCCCTATCAATGTACCTGTCTAATTGTTTCCTAAACGTTGCAATAGACCCTGCCTCAACTACCTCCCCTGGCAGCTCATTCCACACACCCACCTCCCTTTGTGTGAAAATGTTACCCCTCAGATTCCTATAAAATCTTTCCCCCTTCACCTTAAAAGTAATGCCATCAGTCATCAATGGGTTAACCACACTAACTGGCTAGTCTACAATGGTTTGCAGTCTACAGAATTTGTCCGTAAACTATCAATGAATTTGGCATTTAAAAAGAATAAATATTATCATCACAGTAGAAATAGGTAATAAAACTTTCATTGTTACCATTAGTTTTCCCTGAAACCTTGTTAAAACATTTAATCTGATTGAGTTAATTAAAGCAACAGTTCAAAATATTGAAACAGATTCTTTCTGCGTCTCAATTAGCTGTGATCATCTGTGATGGATAGGGAACTTACAACTGATTTACTACTTCACTAATATTAGAAAGAATTGTTCATGGGGAAATCTAAATGTACAACAGGAAAAGCTTTATGGTACATCAAACACTGGCTTAATTCCTCATGTAAAACTACCACCTTAATGCGTAATCTTCTTAAAAATTTACCTCCATGGCTGGGAATTATCTTTTCAAACCAACCTTTTCTGTCTCTGATTTTCCAAACATTTCACATCCACTTTCTGCTTTTTGTTTCCTCTGGTCTCCGTTATTCTGCTGTGGAGTCATGATGCTGACTCTCTCCTTAGCTGCACATGTTTCTTGCTTCCCATGTCCAACGGGAGGAATGATTTGTGCAGCGTGTTTCCTCTAGCAATCTGCATAAATCCCCCTGATAATGATCTGACTGGACCCGCTGTTTGATCTCTGGTGAGAGTTGCACAGTTTTTCTTTTCCACTGAGCTAGGACAGCGTCCTATTCTGATCCATGGGCCGTTCCTCCTCACTGACTAAATAAGGGCATCCTCATCCAGCTGAGCCTCATTGACTGTAACCCTTTAGTGCTGAAGGCATACAAGTTCTGGCTTACCAGCACACATCCCACGTTTAAGCAGGGACGTTTTGAAGAATGTTTCTTTTCTTTTTCAGCATTTACCCTTTTTACTTCTAATATTGAAACTAATTAATTAAATTAAATTAAATTAAGAAATTCTGATCACAGTCCTAGAATCCAAAAGTGTTAACTTACTAATAGAAGTTCTCTTTTGCTTCAGTAGCTCTCAGCTCCATACTTAGTGAGTAGGTTGCAAAAAGCGGAACGGAAGGATTTGAACTATTCCACTAGATATCGATAGTGATGACAGAATGGAGGTATTCGGTGAGATCAGGATAAGGTTTGAGTGGTCTGCCCTCTGTGAATGAACTGCCCATTGACACTTCAGGGTCAGTATTATCCCCCGTCTCCCCTGGCCACGAGTCTGGGAGGTTGGTATCAGTCAGCTGGTTTATCCGCTGGTGAGCATACCAAGCCTTCCTTCTGGAATTTCAAACTGCTCCCCTGAGCAGGCATGGCCAGCTAGAGAGAGCAGGAAAAGAACTAATAAATAGTGTTTTGAACATAGCTTCTGGTGCTTCAGATCAACATCTGGATCATAATCTCCCATCAAAGTAAACACTCGCCGGGTCAAAAGAAGACGGATTGCGATGATCTTTAAACTGCTGATTGAGATGAACATATGACTGTCCTGTATTCTTGTGGAAGTTGTTATATAGTCTGGGTTGTACACAAGGGGCGGCACAATGGCGCAGCTGGTGGAGCCACCGCCTCACAGCGCCAGAGACCCAGCTTTGATCCTGACCTCAGGTTGCTGTCTGTGTGGAGTTTGCCCGTTCTCCCTATGACCACGAGGGTTTCCTCCAAGTGCTCCAGTTTGCTCCCACCTCCCAAAGACGTGCGAGTCTGCAGGTTAATTGAGTTCTGTAAATTGCCCCTCGTGTGTACAGAGTAGTCGATAAAATGGGATATTATAGAACTATTGAGAATGAGTGATCAATGGTGATCGATGGTCACGTGGACGTGGTGCGTTGAAAGGCCTGTTATCATAAGTTCATGTTCATAAGTTATAGGAGCAGAATTAAGCCATTCGGCCCATCACATTTACTCCATTATTCAATCATGGCTGATCTATCTTTCCCTCTCAACCCCATTCTCCTGCCTTCTCCCCATAATCCCCTAGCACCCAGCAAAAATCTGTCAATCCTCGCCTTAAAATATCCATTGACTTGGCCTCTGCAGCCTTCTGTGGCAATGTTATCCGCAGATTCACCACCCTCCATCTAAAGAAGTATCAATGCTGTACCTTTCAATCGATTCAATCGATCAACTCTATCAATCAATTCTAGAAACAAGACTATTTAAATAGTGCCTTGATGAAATCACTAGTGTGATGCATGAATTATAATTTCCACTCTGCATATAGCATGTCCCCTGAAACAGCAATCCGATAAAGGCCAGCTTTGGTTTGTCGGGTGTTGTTTGGGGGATAAATCTTAGGTCGGGTCATCTCGAATCATCCAGGCTGCTCGGAAAGCCTGAAGGCACAGCTTCATATTCTGGATACTGAGTCATAGAGCCATAGAGTGATACAGTGTGGAAACAGGCCCTTCAGCCCAACTCACCCACACCGGCCAACAATGTCCCAGCTACCCTAGTCCCACTTGCCTATGCTTGGTCCATAACCCTCCAAACCTGTCCTATCCATGTACCTGCCCAACTGTTTCTTAAACAATGGGATCGTCCCAGGGTCAACTACCTCCTCTGGCAGCTTGTTCCATACACCCACCACCCTCTGTGTGAAAAAGTTACCGCTCAGATTCCTATTAAATCTTTTCCCCTTGAACCTATGTCCTCTGGTCCTCGATTCCCCAACTCTGGGTAAAAGACGCTGCATCTACCCGATCTGTTCCTCTCATGATTTTGTACACCTCTATAAGGGTGGGACCAGCTGACCTTCAGTACTCATGAGGCATCCTGCAGGGCAAAGTAAGTTCCAAACAGGGACCCTGAGGGTCCACAGCTCCCCACCCACAAAGGAGTTTTGAACATTTAATTATTTAGTTATTGAGTTTGGTTTATTGTCACGTGTATCGAGGTACAGTGAAGAGCTTTTATGTTGCCTTCTATCCGGAAAGACTACACGATTACAATCAAGCCAATCAAATCTTTATTAAAGTCTCCAATAGTTAGAGATTTTTAAAAACTGTTCGAGTACATTTGAAAGGTCAAGAAAACAAATGTGAAACAAATTAAAATGCTTGCAAATAATTTTTTAAATGTTAAAATAAATTAAGATAACTCAAGTGAAACCGCTTTACACAGGATAGGCAACCATGCATCCGCTCGGCCAGTGGAGTTCCTCCAGCCACTTCCTTCATCACATCAGTGCTCTGCATTTGGCTCAACGGTGGAGGTGATCAGATACACCGGTATTTGAACCCCTGCACTGGAGATGAAGGTCAGATGCACTGGTATTTGAACCCCAACACCTAGCTGAGCAGGAGGAACAGATAGATCAGCCATGATTGAATGGAGTAGACTTGATGGGCCGAATGGCCTAATTCTACTGCGATCACTTATGACCTAATGACATTATGAGATCAGATGCACCAATGTCTGAATCCCAGCACAAGAGATGAAGAACAGATGCATCTGATTCTGAACCCCAGCACGAGAAGGGGTCAGATGAACCTGATTCTGAAGCCCAGCACCAGAGCAGGAGATCGGATGCAGTAGAATCTGAACCCCAGAGCTGAACACATCCCAAGATCAGAATAACTATTGGTTCAACCCATTGGATGCAACACTGGAGTTCTCTGTTGTCTCAATAGCACTCACTCTACGCTTGGTGAGTTGTGTATCAGAGAGATTCCACAATGAACAATTGAACTATTCCTTTTCATATTGAGTCAATGATGACAGAATGATATTTGGTACGGTCAGGATAAACCTCCATTGCTCTGTTCTCCATGGGTCAACAGCCTACTGGCACTTGAAGGATGGCATCACCTAATCCCACGGCCGAGAGCCTGGAAGTCAGTTTGCTGGTTTATTCGCTGATCATTTTTTCTTCCTGGAATTTTAAACAGCTTCTCCAAGCTGGCAGTAAGCAGCAAGACGACCAGCAAAAGAGAGCTTCATTGCAGTAGCAGCACTGTAATATTTTATACAGAAACATAGAAAATAGGTGCAGGAGGAGGCCATTTGGCCCTTTGAGCCAGCACCACCATTCATTGTGATCGTGGCTGATCATCTACAATCACACACACAATACACATTATCTGAGAGCAGACATAGTCTATAACAATGCAGCACTTCCTCTGGAGTGTCAAGTCAGAGTTTTAGTATTCATGTGTGCAGGGCGGGAAATGAACCCGCAACCTCTAGCTGAATTTTTGGAGTGCCGCCGACTTAATCACCACTGGCACAGGTGTTCATGAATGGTGCCATTTTATTTTTATACGACACGGGGATATTCATCTTCCTCAAGAATTTAAGGGTTCCCCAAATCTCTAGTTTATAAAAAGAAACTGTTACCCCATACACAGGAAATTCAAGAATGTGAAGACTGACCTTTGAGCCTCAGTGTGAACAGGAAAGCTGAACTGGATGACTGGCGTGTTTGGATTTGGCTGTGACTTTTATACCAGAGTATTTAATTACATCTTCCTGAGGCAGTGTAGAAAACAGTGTCCAATTTCACTTCAAGCTGTTTTGTGTGATTCATATTTCTTTGCAAAGTTCCAAATCCCATCTATTTCAAGAAACAACTTTAGGCAATTTTGATGAACATGACGAGCTTTATGAATTATGCTACAATTATGCTACCTACTTTTCGGCCCACCGAACCCCCCCCGACCAACGATCCTCACACACTAACACTATCCGACCCAAGCTAGGGACAATTTACAATTTTACCAAGTCAATTAACCTACAAACCTGTACATCTTTGGAGCGTGGTTGGAAACCAAAGCACCCGAGAAAACCCAGGCAGATCAAAGGGAGAACGTACCAACTCCGTACAGACAGCACCCGTAGTCAGGATCAAACCCAGGTCTCTGGCACCGTAAGGCAGCAACTCTACCGCTGCACCACTGTGCCACCCTATTGTCGATACCATTTCACAAATATAGAGTGCAATATTGGCTCAGCCAGGTTTGCGAGTTTTATTTCTTTAGAACAAAGCACCAAGGCAATTTCCTTGTATGTTTACATACTTGGCTAATAACATTTATTCAATTCAATTCAATTCAAGGATGCGGTTGTGTAGGATCTACAGGCTGCTTAAATATGTGGTAACAAGATGGACTTGTCACCAACTATTATCCACCATCATTAAACCCTTGAATTAGAATCATAGACAAAGACACTTGAATCAATTTTTAATCGGTCAACTCTTGCCATAAATTGAGCATTTGTGAATCATTCAAAGTAAACAATATTTTAAGAAAGTATGCAATAAAATTAACATCAACATTCACTTTGCAGGGAATCTGCCTATTCTGGGCACAGTCTTGCTTTCCAGAGGATAATATGTATAACAGGAAAGGGATTTGGATTCCTGTCAGCAGTATTCACAGTAATTATAAGAATTATTCATAAGTAGGTTATTGAATGTGTGGAGGTCAGATTGATGTGTAAATCCAGAGAACTGTTTGGAAATCACAACCAAAAGCAACAAAGCCAAGTCCAGTACTCGCGAATTGAAACCGTGGTTTTATTGAAACCTTTACTTTAGACTTTAGAGATAGCATGGAGACAGGCCTTTCGGCCCACTGAGTCCACAGCAACCGATGATCACCCCGTACACTAACATTACCCTACACACTAGAGGTCATTTCTAATTTTACCGAAGCAATTTAACCTCCAAACATGCACATCTTTGGAGTGTGGCAGGAAACCGTAACGTACGGGGAAAACCCACGTGGTCACAGGGAGAACGTACAAACTCCGTACAGACAGCACCCGTAGTCAGGATCGAACCTGGGTCTCTGACGCTGTAAGGCAACGACTCTGTAAGGCAGTGACAATTGCAGGCCATCGAAACTATCATATTGAAATCATCTCTTCCATTGGGTAAAGATACCCATACCTCTAACGTTGACCAATATTGCACAATGTAGTTGAGCAGCCTGTGCAATTTTAATGCTTTACTTTAGACTTTAGCGGAAACAGGCCCTTCAGCCCGCCGAGTCCATGCCGACCAGCGTTCAACCCACACACTAGCACTATCCCACACACTTGGGACAATTTTACAACTTACTGAAGTATTGAAGCAGGCCCTTTGGCCCACCGAGTCCATGCCGACCAGCGTTCAACCCACACACTAGCACTATCCCACACACTTGGGACAATTTTACAACTTACTGAAGTATTGAAGCAGGCCCTTTGGCCCACCAAGACTGCTCTGACTAATGATCATCCACACACTAGTTCTATCCTATGTACTAGGGACAATTTACAGAAGCACAGAAACAGGCCCTTTGGCCCAATGAGTCCGCGCCGAGCAGCGATCCCCATACATTAACACCATCGTACACACACTAAGGATAATTATACCAAGCCAATTAACCAATAAACCTGCACATCTTTAGAATGTGAGAGGAAACCAGAGAACCCTGAGAAAACCCATGCAGGTCACGGGGAGAACGTGCAAACTCCCTATAGACAGCATCCGTCGTCAGGATCGAACCCGGGTCTCTGGCGCTGTAAGGCCGTGACTCTACCACTGCGCCACCGTGCCGCCCATTTGCATTGAACTTTCTTTCACCTCCTTCACCCAGGCAAACCTCAGGCCAATTGTAGATTAGATGAGATTGATTTAGATCAGGAACAGACAAGGTGCTCAGTTTGCCTTAACTCAGCAATGCCTTTACCTTTGGTTGAAAAATACAGCAGGGAAACGGGCCCTTCGACCCACCGACCATCAATCCCCCATTCACACCAGTTCCATATTATCTACTTTCGCATCCACTCCAATACAACCAATAATTTAAAGAAGCCAATTCATCAACAACCACATGCATCGTTGGATGTGGGAGGAAATTGGAGCACGCAAAGGAAACCCATGTGGCCAAAGGGAGAACATGGAACTCCACACACACAACACCTGAGCTCAGAGTTGAAGTTGTGTCTCTGGCGTTGTGAGGCAGCAGCTGTGTCACTGTGCTTTCTTGTGCCTTTGAAGATAACTTATTAGGTGCACATTCTTTGGAAAACAACCCGTTTGCCCAGAGCACAACTTCACCACCATTAGATGATCCCCATTAAAATTCTTCAAAATGCCCATTATTCATTTCCGAGTCGTAGCAACTGTGGAATTATATGACTACCAATTCCAGTCTTGTCATTGTCCAGTAAATCCATGCATACTGCACAGCAAGTTTCAGATGCACTACTTACCTTTCCTCAACAATTTTAGTTCTTTGTCAGAGAAAAAAAACCATTATGCCCTCCTCTGCTTACGCTAGAACAAATTCAGATTAGGTTTTCGTACATCACTTCCAACTCAAAACCATTTACCAGCAACTTACGAATGTGCAAGAAAAGTGTTTGTTGCGGGAGAGGGTCCAAAAGAGGCAATTGTTAAGAAAGAAATGAAACTTCCTCCAGCTTTTCCATCCTGAAGAAGGGTCCCAACCTGCAAGTGTAGGAAGGAACTGCAGATGCTGGCTTGCACTGAAGATAGACACAAAAAAGCTGGAGTAACTCAGCAGGTCAGGCAGCACCTTTTTCTCCAGAGATGCTGCCTGATCCGCTGAGTTACTCCAGCAGTTTGTGCTTTGCACCTGCAGTCCCTTGTGTCTCCATTTTGTTGCGCTGTTTCTTTCTCGATATCAAATATTGTGCTGATGGCAAAAATAAAAGATGTCATGCACAGAATGTCGCACCTAGGACTTAACTTACTCTGAAGGGCGAGAGGCCTGACAGAATTCCACCAGCCCAAGGGCATGTACTAAGTGTTTTTCCAATCTGTGTGTTTTTACTGTCTTCATTCACTCCCAACATGAATGTGTTCCACAGTGTGAGCTGGTGGACAAACAGGGAAAGCAACAACAACATTCAAAGAAAACCTTTTCAAACAGGAAAAGTAACACCATGAGCGTTGGCACTCTGAAGTGGCTCATTAATCATTTTCAACAATTACTTTTCTTCTGAGCTCTAATCACTAGTTCCTCATGCTGATATATGCAAACATGTTTGTGCAGCCAGAGTGCAATGGGTTGACCAAAAGTTGTTCTGAGCCATCTGTGATTCTACAAGCACTGGAATACTTTCTTAGAAGATCATAAGTGATAGGAGTAGAATTAGGCCATTCAGCCCCTCAAGACTACTCCGCCATTCAATTATGGCTGATCTATCTCTCCCTCCTAACCCCATTCTCCTGCCTTCTCCCCATAACCTCTAACACCTGTACTAATCAAGAATCAATCTATTTCTGCCTTAAATATATCCATTGAATTTGCTTCCACAGCCTTCTCTGGCAAAGAATTCCACAGATTCACCACCCTAGAACCGTCCTATCAACAACTGGACAACAGCTCTGAGCTACAATCTACCTCATTGGAGACCCTTGGACTATCCTTAATCGGACTTTACTGGACTGTATCTTGCATGAAATGTTATTCATGTTATTCCCTTTATCATGTATCTGTACACTGTGGAAGGCTCGAATGTAATCATTTCCGCTCACTGGTTAGCACGCAACAAAAGCTCTTCATTATACTTTAGTACTCCTGACCATAACCCAAACTAAACTAGAACCAAATGGATTTGCTCTGTAATGCATTGTCAGCACTTTTTAAATTAATTCGTGGCTTGATGATATTTATAGAATTATAAGGATTTATTACCCGTATCTAATTGCCATGAGAAGAGGAGGTGGTGTGTTGCTTTCTTGAACTGCAACCATGTGTTTGAGTCCATGTGATAAACAGTAGTCCATGTGATGACCTATTTCCAGCATTGTTATTGAATTGAGACCTCCACAGTTTACAACTAGTGAAAACAAGGGCTGATAATTCATTTCCAGGTGGGGATTATATGTTACTTTGAGTGGAATTTGTAGGTGGTTATATTCCCATTGACCTGTTACTAGGTATTAGAGACCAGAAGTTTGAATGAGTTTTCATAGTCATAGAGTCGTACAGCTTCAAAACAGGCCATTCGACCCAACTTGCCCACACCAACCAACATGTCCCATCTACACTTATCCCACCTGCGTGTGTTTGGCTCGTATACCTTTAAACCTGTCCTATCCATGTACCTGTCCATTGTTTCTTAAACATTGCAATAGTCCCTGCCTCAACTACCTCCCTTGGCAGCTCGTTCCATACACCCACCTTTGCATGAAAAAGTTACTCCTCAAATTCCTATTAAATCTTTCCCCCTTCACCTTAAACCTATGTCCTCTGGTCCTCGATTCCCCTACTCTGGGCAAGTGACTCTGTGCGTCTACCCAATCTATTCCTCTCATAATTTTATGCACTTTGTTGAATTTCTGCAGTACATTTTGTCACACCAGTAGTATGATGAGGAATGTTTAGAGTGATGTATTCAATGCTAATCAAGTTGCTTTGATAACGTTAAGTACATTGAGTACGGTTGAAGCTGTTTTCATTCAGCGAAATGGAGAGCATTACAATTGCTGGAAAGAGAGGGTGAGTCACTTGCCAGAGTTGAAGCCTACTATTGAGACCCTAGTTTACACATGTCTGAACCAATTAAAGTTCCTGTCATTGTGACTCCTTACGCATTTTTGGCAAAGAACCTCAGGAATGATAATATTATTCAATGTCAAAAGGTGATTAGTCTCTCAATAAAATAAGATCTGATCATTGAATTGAACTTCTGGAGTGGAAACAAGCCTGCAGGTTTTCCAAGTCTTACACCATGCAGTTGCAAACTACTTCATTATCCAAGGAATTGCGAATGGTTCTTGATTGTGCAATTGTCCATAGACTTTTCCATATCTGACCTTACGCTAGAGGGAAGGTTATTAGTGAAGATGGTTGAGGCAAGGACACTTTCCCGAGGGACTACTGCAGTGATGTCCTTAACCTGAGATGAACGTCAGCCATAATCATCTTTCTTGGAAATTTGTCATTATTCCAGGAACAGCCGCTGTGGGTTACTCCTGGTACAAGCATGCTTCACACTGGAACCCAACTAATGTAAGGCTCATATAGGCATTGAATCATACAGCACAGAAACAGACCCTTTGACCATCCCGCCTGCCTGTGTTTGCCCCAGATCCCTCTAAACCTTTCCTATCAATGAACCAGTCCAAATCTTCTCACAACCAACAATGACCTATTCTACATTTGCCTTGATCTACAATTTCCTTGATCTCAATTCCCTTTGTCATGTTTTCACGCCTTACACATCCTTATCTATACACGTCCTTATCTATGTACCTCCCAATCCCCTGACATCAGTCTGAAGAAGGGTCTCGACCCGAAACATCACCCATTCCTTCTCTCCAGAGATGCTGCCTGTCCCACTGAGTTACTTGTTCCTCACAAGATCCTTGTCTTCCACAATGTTCTCTGCTCCCTCCACTGATCTCTCCCACTGATCCTCTGGTCAGCCGGGTTCTGGTTCCTTGAGGCCTTCAGCACACTCCTACCCCCAACCTGCACTGATCTCCCCACATTCCCTGAATCTCCCAGGCCAACGGCCTTGACCATCAAACATCTCCAACCGCAGAACATTCCAAGCTACTGACCCAGCAATCACTGAAAGGCCCTAACGGAGACCCCGTTCTCCACCTTTGGTACATCTTGGAATTTCATACACTGACAAGCCACGGCTGTATCCCAACCTTTGCTCAGAGAAGGAAGGCCACCAATCTGGCCCATGCTCACCCCATGGATGGGGAATTGGAGAGGTGGTGGAAGGAGATGGCGGCGGATGCTGGACAAGGGGCCCGGTGAGAAGAACCAAGGGGTCTTACCCTCCTTGCCCTCACGTTTGGCTGCGGGAGGCGTCCCCCTGGAAACAAGGACTGAAGAAGGTCAGGTGTGGAGAGGGACATTGGTTCGCAGGATGACTGAAATGGAGGCAACTTTGGAGGCGATATGGGCCTTTATGGCCACCTGCAGCTACGGCTTTAAAATGGTGCAGATGGACTCAGTGGGCTGTTCTGTGCATACTGTACTAACCTGGGCAATTGTGCCTATGTACAGGGATAGTCGTGCTGAGCTGTATGCAAAAAATGTATTTCACTGTACCTGATACACGTGACAATAAATAAACCATTGAACCATTGAGGCCTGTGAGGCTGAGAACACAAGACAGGTACTGATAGATGTTTAGACCTTAAGGAAATCAATTGCTGTGGAATTATTGCAGGAAAAGTAGAACTGATGTAAATGTTCAGCCACCATCTTATCAATAGAACAAGGGACCGTATGGCCTACCCCTGCATCCCTACTATTTCCTATGTCCTTATATATCAGCTGACTCTTCAAATGGGATTTGCCCTGCTATCTCTTCACTGCCCAAGATCACCAATAGAGTCAAAGAGATAGGTTTGGCCAAAACCAGTGAATGTAAGCTTCGGGACAGTTGTTTGAAAAATTCCTTGCCAAGCAGTTGGCAATATTGAAATAAAGTGAAAGCAAAGACATCTGATTCATGTACAATCCACTGGCATGATGTCATTGGAAGGGAATATTGTGAGCTTTGTTTTCCTGAAAGCTGAGATAAGATTTGCTCTCACTCTCCCTCCCTCCTATTCCCTCCACCCTGTCTCTAACCCCAACAACCCTCACAGTTTTTTAATCCCATATAGTTTGTGGCCATGCCATGCCAGTAAGTGCAGGATAGAGCTTTGTCTCTAATCTACAGAAGGAATCCAACAGGTGGTGCAGTTGTTTCCATATAATCAGCATAGTTATTGTGATGAATGTGTCCGCAGACTATGTCAAGAATCTCGGGGTTTTATTTTTAAGTGAGAGATTATCAGCGTTACTCAAGATGAAAGTACACACTGAGCCCCAGCATTGTCGTCAGAGGGAAGGGGGTGGGGGTGGGGTGAAAACACAACCAAGCTGAGAGTGATGAGCAAGAGATAAAGAGAAACATAACAGCAGATTCAGGGAACTGACTGCATCAGACAAGTCAGGATCTAAGATGGCGTGGTGCACAGGGCCATCATTTTCATTGTGGTAAACATTAGGAGCTGTCTCCTGGAAAGTGTCTGAACCATATGGCAAACCCAAGCACATTGAGCATGGAAGAAAGAGAAAAGCAGCCAGGACAACAGTCTCTTAAACCAGAACCAAAAACTGCTGACCTGTTCAAGTGAATGCTGGAAATATTGAACGATGAGGGAAATTGTAGGAAATACATAAGTTCTCACATGTTTTTTTAAAATGTGGTAAAACACGAAATAAAAGTGAAAAATAGTCAATTAACATGGTTAGTGCTTCTGATGAGCATGGTGAGCAATGTGAAATTGAAATACTCACATCTGCACACAATTATGTCAGTCACAGTTACTCTGCAATGTATGTTTAACTTCAAAGCACAGTTATGCAATGAGAGAACAAGATTGGGCTCAACCAGTAGATCTTAATTTGTAGGATGATGGACTATGGAAGCACAGTCATTGTTGGGAAGAGGTCTGGAAATAAAACAGTGAATTCTTCTTTGATGGAGCAGATGACAATGAATGTAATGTTCTCTCCAGATGCTGCCTGACCCACTGAGTTCCTCCAGCACTTTGTGATCTGCTCAAGATTCGAGTTTCTGCAGTTCTTTGTCTCTCCAGTGAATGTAGTTCAAAGTCAGTTATAGATTTTATCCTATTCTGATATCCTCTCCCAAGAGAGAGTTAGATTTAGCTCTTAGGGCTAATGGAATCAAGGGATATGTGGAGAAAGCAGGAATGGAGTACTGATTTTGGATGATCAACATGATCATATTGAATGGTGGTGCTGGCTTGAAGGGCCGAATGGCCTATTCCTGCACTTATTTTCTATGTTTTTATGTTTCTATGTTTCTATTTGAATAGCAAAGAAAATAGAACATAGAGTGGTACAGCACAAGAACAGATCCTTCGGCCCACAATGTCTGTGCCAAACATGATGCCAAGACCATCACCTATCTACCTGTGCATAACCTATATTCCTCCATTCCCTATGTATGCATATGCCTATCCAAAAGTCTCTTAAATGTCATTAATGTATCTGCTTCAACCACCACCTCCAGCAGTGCTTTCCAGGCACTCGACAAACTCTGTAAAAAAACCCGCCCTGCATATCTCATTTAAACTTTGCCCTCATGTTTTAAAACCATGCCCTCTAGTATTTGATTTTTCTATCCTGGGGAAAAGATTATAACTGTCTACCTTATCTATGCCTGTCATACTTTTATAAACTTCTATCAGATCTCCCTGCAATCTCCTTGGAAAACAATCCAAGTCTGTCCAACTTCTCCCTGTAGCAGCTCGCCCCCAAATTCTGGTAACTATCATCTTTGATGATGGCAGAATAGTTTGTTAAGATGTAACTTAACAATTGCTTTTGTTGTACTATGAGTGGAGCTGAAACTAGGGCCACATTGTTACGAAGCCTCAACAAGTAACAAGTGAGAGACTTGTACGGAGGAAATGCATGAGTCAGAGTATCAGAATTTCAATGGACAATGCTAGATAAATGTGTCAGAAAACAAGTTGAGCTAAGCCTTGTTGCTGGGAATGGGAAGTGTTGCATTAAAAACCATTTGAAGTGGGCTGGAACTACTGGGAACGTTGTATTTGAAGAGCCACTCAATGTGTAATATGTGCTGGATGTCTGAGAAAGGCTAGTGTGTATTACATTGTTAAACTTCAGGATGTTCATATTTCTCAAATGCCTCTATTCACGGGGTAACACAATGTTTCAACAATGAACAATGAACAACTGTATTGTTTGGCAAAATTTGATTGCAAAGCCACAGTAGCATTACCACCGACTCCATTCTAAAAATACCACAATGGGGATATCTTTCATTTTGCCATCTGGAAAATACAGTGAGAATTTCCAATTGCTATAATTTTTTTAGCACAAACATGAAACTAAACATGAGTAGCAGAAACTTTCAGGACTGACCCTAATTTTATATACTCATCCTAATGTGTCCAAAGTTTGTAATAGACTTTAGACTTTAAAGATACAGCGTGAAAACATGCCCTTCAGCCCTGAGTCCCCACTGACCAGTGATCACCCCGTACACTAACACTATCCTACACACTAGTGACAATTTACAATTTTTTTGGAGTCAATTGTAAGCTACAAATCTTTAAGTCTTTGGAATGTGGGAGGAAACCAGAGCACCCAGAGAAAACCCACGCGGTCACAGGAAAAATGCCGTACAGACAGCAACCGTAGTCAGGATCGTACCCGGATGTCTGGCGCTGTCCGAACATAGAACAGTACAGCACAATAAGGCCCACAAAGCTTGTACCAAACATGATACCAAGTTAAACTGATCTCATCTGCCTGAACATGTTTCATATCACTCTATTCCCTGCACTTCCATGTGCCTATCGAAAGCCTCTTAAACGCCACTGTTGTATCTGCTTCCACCACCACCCCAAGCAATGCGTTCCAGGCACCCACTATTCTCTGTGTAAGAAAACTGACCCCGCACATCTCCATTAAAGTTTCCCCCTCTCACCTTAAAGCTCTGCCCTCTAGTGTTGGACATTTCCACCCTGGGGAAAAGGTTCTGACTCTATGCCCTATTTAGGTCTCTCATAATTTTATACACTTCTATCAAGTCCTTCCTCGACCTCCGACGTTCCAGAGAAAAACAATCCAAGTCTCTCCTCTCCTCAACCTCTCCTCTCAGCTAAATCCCTCTTATCCAGGCAGCATTCTGGTAAACCTGTTCCTTTTGCTGTAGAAAAGGACTCACGATTCATGTAAATATCCACAGTATGCTACTTCGGATCGTTCACCTTGTTGTGATGAAGGGGCTTGCGTGCCCCCATGATTCCGAGAGCGATGCCGTCAGAAGCACTAGCTTCTGGTAGGGCCGCCCATGGCGGTAAGGTCGAGGACGAGGGTCCAGACTAAGAACGGTCGAACCTACAAGACCTCAACGGTGGACCAGGCGGACGAAGTTATCTTGAACTCAACAGCTGTGAAGGCGGATGAAGGCTGCAACAGATCTATCAGCTCCAATCGTATTGGTTCCCTTGCCATTGGAATTAGTTGATTGATTTGTGAAGGACCGTGTGCTTCTTGGAGTGCGACATCAAGTACACGTTAACCAGGCATCTTCATTCTTTGGAACATAGACCATCATCCTCGACCTTGAGGGATAGCCACGACAATGACACAACTAAACAAAGTGTTGGTGGCTGCAGAGATTTTAGTGTCCAATCATGAACTGTGTAGATCTTGTTTCTGGTTGCAAAATAGATTCAGTTCAGTTTAGTTTATTGTCACATGTACCGAGGTACAGTGAGAAGCTTTTGTTGCGTGCTAACCGGTGAGCAGAAAGACAATACATGATGACAATTGTGCCATCCACAGTGTAGAGAAGCATGATAAAGGAATATCGTTTAGTGCAAGGTAAAGCCAGTAAAGTCCAATCAAAGATAGTCCGAGGGTCCCCGATGAGGTAGATAGTTCAGGACTGCACTCTAGTTGCGGGACAATGGTTCAGTTGCCTGTAGTATATTGCTGCTGCAGACTTGTTTTTGTGGGGAACGATGTTTGTGCAGAATAAGGGTGCAATCTAATTTCTAGGCTTTGCTGCGTTGAAATCATTCCACATTTTCTTTCCCAAGGCGTCAAATCCATGGGACTCCTTATCTCCTGCACCTTCCTTCCTCTTGCAATTCACAACAACCACATCTAAGTACAGCCTTTGTGCCTGACCAGCACGTACTGGGGAACAAACACTGTTAGCTCCTTTCACCCTTTCAGCCACCATTTCCTGCATCTAGCTGCTCCTCCGAGTAACTAACATGTCAGTTTCTAATAAAAAAGGAACTACAGATTCTGGTTTAAATCAAAGATAGACACAAAATGCTGCAGTAACTCGACAGGTCAGGCAGCGTCTCTGGAGAAAACAGATAGGTGATGTCTCGGGTCGGGACCCTTCTTCATTACAATGTCAGGTTGTATTTCTGTCACTTTAAGAAGGGCTTTTGGCATAAGTGGAGCAAACCTCACTCACCTGGGACAGGGCAGCAGAGCAGGGGCAACAGCAGTGGTATGAGAAGGGGATTGAAAGCAGTACAGCATCTCCATTAATGGAGGGGACAAAATGAAGGCTGACCTAAACGAAGCAAGAAGAGAGCAGTACAAAATCATTCATAAGTAAGTGGAAAGGTAATGATACTCCCCGCAGTCCTGACTAGTAATACGGTGTCTGAAATTATCCAGGGTGCCAAAACTGGCCATTTCCCTCAACCAGTTGAGTTCCTCCAACAGTTAGGTCGTTGCTCCAGATTCTAATATTTGCAGTCCCTTGTCTCTTCCTGAGTCTGGGTCTGGATTGAGGAAGGGATAGGGCTTGTTAGTCCAGGGTTGAGGAAGATGGGATAGAAAGTTGGGGCATTCAGTCTCACAGTAGGGTGGTCAGTCTCGCAGGCTTGCAGTTCTGGTTTAGCCCAGTGAGTTGGGCAAAGGTGTGGTTGCAAGAGTCAGGCAAAAGATCAGGGTCATTAATCGGAGGTTGAGTGCTTAAGAAGTCTCAGAGACTGCCATCATGAAAGATAACTATTTAACAATTAAAGAAGACTCACCCAAGGCTGGTTTTTGCACAGCCAAAGACCTGTTCCAACAGGTCCCCTTTAAGTAGAATATGCAAGCCGGACAGAAATTGGACAGAAGGAACTGTAGATGTTGGTTTAAACCAAAGGTATTTATTTCACAAAATGCTGGAGTAACTCAGCAGGTCAGGCAGCATCTCAGGAGAGAAGGAATGGGTGATGTTTCGGGTCGAGACCCTTCTTTAAACCAAAGATAGACACAAAATGCTGGAGTAACTCAGCGGGACAGTCAGCATCCCTGGAGAGAAGGAATGGGTGACGTTTCGGGTCGAGACATTTCTTCAGACTGAAGAAGGGTCTTGACCCGAAACTTCACCCATTCCTCTCCAGAGATGCTGCCTGTCCCTTTGAGTTGTTCTGGATCTTCTTCTACATCATGAGCCATACATGCATGGACCCAAATCACAGAGGCAGTGCAGTAATGAGAACTGCATGCAATTGTGCACTTCGGGTTTTTCCATGAGCTAACATGTCAAATGGATAGATGACACGAGAAAAATCATGGACTTTGTGGGAGATATTAAATTTTTGATTTTCGGTTATTGAAACAGTATTTTGTGTGGCACATATGCACATTGTGTAACACAATACGATATCTAGGCCAGTGATCAGTTAGGGAGAAATTATTCATTTAATTTACATCATATTTAATGTGGAATCAGTAAGCATGTCCAACGTTGACAGGAAATAAGGGGAAACTTACAGGAACTGACGGAGAATAGGAGCATCAAAGACATCAGAAGGTCTACGATTTCAAGAAAAAAGAAAAGACTGCAGATGCTGGCAATCTGAGATAAAACCAGAAATCCCTGGGGCCATTGACCTGAAATAGTAACTTAGTTCCTCTCTCCACAGATTCCATTGACACCAGCTGAATAAATTTCAGAGACAGTCTACAATGGAATCAGGATGAGTAAAAGACTACTTTCTATTCAGTTTGCATTGCGAACAGGAATTGCTAGCATATCAATATGAAGACTGAACGACCTCTTGTCATTTCTGTAGACTTGTGCAAGACATCTGAGTTATTATTCTCAGCTATGTGCTCTGCGTGTGTGTGCTGATAATGTACAGATCATCCAGAATTTTGTATGATAAACCTGTTTAATATTTCAATGAACTGCAGGAGTTCAGGAAAGGGTGGGTGTGGTGTGTTTTCGGATACTATTTTTGGAAAGTCTGCTTTTAAATGGATAAACCACATTTCAGAGGAATTTTATTTCCTCAGCTTAAATTCATATAACATGGCTTAGTGCACTTTCCTAATGCTGCTGGCTGCCCTTTTATAATGTTGTTCAAATAGGAAATTAAATATCCTATTTCATCCGGGTGAATATCCAGGTGTCAGGGGTTATGGTGAGAAGGCAGGAGAATGGGGTTGAGAGGAAAAGATAGATCAGCCATGATTGAATGGCAGGGGAGTCTTGATGGGCCAAATGGCCTAATTCTTCTCCTATCACTTATGAACTGATGAATCTTCAAGTAACTGTGTGAAGCAATGCGTTATCAGAGGACATAAAGCTGCAATGGCTGGTTGAACTTATCAGGTTCCATTTTTTGTAACTGTCAACAGGATATGTGACTGTGTGAGTTATCGCAATTCACTGCAAGTCCTCAAGCCATGTGTCGGTGTTATCATGTTTCAGTGAATAGCAAAAGGGGTGAGAATTCTTTTTCCCCTTGATCTCCCATCCAGGCAAGAGACTACGAGGCCTAATGTAATGTTTAATCAGTGTCAGTCACACAATGAATTAATGTTATGAACATGGCAATGCCATCTGTAGCAATCAGCTGCCCACCATTGGATAATAGAGTTGTATGGTGAAATAAAACTTTGCATTTCACTTGTCGGGTCATGGAGAAGAGGAAAAGATAAATTCAGTAATGCAGACTCCATGATATGACACCTTGCAATAAATCTTCTCATGTTTCCTATTTATTGCTTTAATATAATCTTTTTTCAACCTGATAGAAGTATATAAAAATATGAGAGGCGTGGAAAGGGTAAAATGACAGCTAGAACCATTTTCTCAGGGTGGAAATGTCAAAGACTAGAGGGCATAGCTTTAAAGGGAAAGGGGCAAAGTTTAAAGGAGATGTGTGGGACGTTTTTCTACACAGTGGATCATGTGCAGGCAGAGGAGATTAGTTTAACTTGAATCATGTTCAGCACGGACATTGTGGGCCAGAGTCTGTTCATGTGCTGTACTTTTCTATGTTCTATTTGTGTGGTTAGATTTCTTTAAATTACAAAAATGGAAGGAAATAGTAGCAGGAGTAAGTCAACTGGCTCCTTCCATTCAATAAAATCAAGAATAATCTGCCCCAAAAGAAGTACTGTAAATGTCCTGATGGCACTTGACATCTCAAAATGCAATATCTCACATTTTTCTGTATTAAATTCTATCTGCCCAACTTTCCAACTGAATTATGTCCCTCTTTGTTCTTTCACAACCTTCTTCGGTACCTACTACTCCATTAATTTTTGTGGCATCAGCAAAAATAATTCTTAGACCACCTACATTCTCATCCATTCATTTGTATATATGGTAAACAACTCTAGATCCCAACACTGATGATCGTGCATCTGGTTACAGACTCACAGTCAGAAAAACACAGCCCCCAATCACTAGCCACACACCTCAAACTCAACCACAATAAAGCACCATTGAACCATTGAATCTTTTGGCTCATATCTCAACATTTTGCATCCAGTTTGCCAACACACCTTGGGTTCCATATGCCCTAACCTTCAGGACCAGTCTACCGTACAGGACTTTGCTAAAGTCCATGTAAACCATGTCTACCCCCACTGCCTTCATCGATTTTCTTAATTACCTCACTAATCATGTACTTCTCCGACAGATTAGTTAGTCTGTCAGCTATTTCAGCAAAATTCAGCACAACCATTTGCTTATTAGACATGACCCTTCGTGTTAGTGTGGGAGATTATATGATCACATTGGCATCTGCACAGGGAGGCATAACTGGTGGTGCCCCAGTCTTCCATCATTGCAATGGATCCAGAACTACTTGCTGTGAGCCCTGCAGCTATTCTTGGGATCACACACTCCAGTAAACTGAATCACTGAGATTTGTAAGGTTGAGTTTGAATTCAGTTCATTGTCACGTCTACCGAGGTACAGTGATAAGCTTTTGTTGTTAACCAGTCAGCGGAAAGACAATACATGATTACAATCGAGGCAGCCAAAGTGTACTGATACATGATGAACGGAATAACGTGAATAACATTTAGTGCAAGATAAAGTCCAGTTAAGTCCAATCAAAGATAGCCCGAGGGTCTCCAAAAAGGTAGATAGTAGCTCAGGACTGTTCTCTAGTTGTTGGTAGGATGGTTCCGTTGCCTGTTAACAGCCGGGAAGAAACTGTCCCTGAAACTGGAAAATTGAAAAAAGCAACATTTAATTACCACAAAACAAGTCAGGTAATTATTGAGAAGATGACCTGGAAAATAATTCTCTGACTTGCTAATGTAGGGAAATGGAAAAGAGTTTTGCCCATCTCCCGTTACACTGAGAATTTAAGATCTTCAACTGTTTTCATACACACTTGTAAATATGCACCATAGAAAACAGTGCACAAAAGCCCAACATAAGTCTCTCATCGGTTGTATCCACAACTATAGCAAACACCAACAACAATTCAGGTCAACATTCTGAACAATGCTACAGTATGTTAAAAATAGGAAAAAAAGGTCGCCTGCAATTGTTTAAGGCAAAGGAAATAAAACCAGCAAAAATGGTTTCAGAAATATTCATACAAGCTTTTATAGTCATAGTCATCCAGCACAGAAACAGGCCTTTGGCCCAACTCGTCCACTCTGACCAAGTTGCCCCCCTAAGCTAGAGCATTTGCACATGTTGGCCCAACTCCCTCAAAACGTTTCCTTTCCTGTCCAGGGGTGGTACAATGGTGCCGCGGTAGATTTGCTGCCTCACAGCGCCAGAGACCTGGGTTCAATCCTGACTATGACTGCTGTCTGTACAGAGTTTGTACTTTCTCCGTGTGACCGCATGGGTTTTCTTCGGTTTCCTCCCACATTCCAAAGACGTGCAGGTTTGTAGGATAAGTAGCTTCTGTAAATTGTCCCTAGTGTGTAGGATGGAACCAGTGTACAGGTATTATAGTACCTGCCTCAACCACCTTCACTGGCAGCTTGTTCCCTATACCTTCCTCTGTGTGGAAAAATTGCCCCACAGGTTTCTATCAAATCTTTCCCTACTCACCTTTATCCTATGGCCTCTGGTTCTTGATTGTCCTACTCTGGGTAAAAGACTCACTTCAAAACCAACACTGACTCTATCTCAAGAGCAACGGAGACTGAGATACATTGAAATGTAGGAGGGAGCAAGATATAATGATTACAACCAGATTTTCTCATCTTTCAAAACTATCTTCACCGATTTTTGGCCCAGTGGATGTAAAAAGGATTAATTTTAAGACAGAGAGAAACTATAGTTGGTTTTTTTTTAAACTTTTGTTCGTCATTGCTGCTTGCTAGTTGGCAGATGTGAAGAAATTGTGGCCCAGAAAATGCAGCACCTCCCACCCTCTGCGCTGAAGAAGGACAAATGTTGTCAGAAGTCAGACTGTCCTGCCCAACTAGCTCTTCCACTCTGGCCAGTGGAGAGTTGGCTTTAAGAGAGCTGTGGGGGCAAAAGCAAGAAAACGAACAGTGATAAAACAAGAAGTACAGCCAAGATTTTATTACCTTGGGCAAGATTGTCAAAGGAAAATTGATGGCTGTAGAAAAATAAGTCATTTATCTCATTACTGCGTTAGTACTTGTCGTCTTTTTGCATTTCCATTCTATACGTTTTTTACCTTAAATGCATAAAAATACCACAAGATCACGGATACCTAAATTTCATTGTACGTCTACTCACTAGAGATCCTTGAATCATAGAGTTATACAGCACAGAAACAGCCCTCCAGTCCAGCATGTCATCCATGCCACACTGAGTTAGACCTACTAGCTTGCATCTGACCCTTAACCTTCTAAATCGACCTTTTCATGTATCTGCCCAAGTGTCTTTTAAATGTCATAATTTACTCCACCTCTACCACTTCCTCTGGCAGCTTGTTTCATGTACTCACCACTGCCTGTGTGAGAAAGGTGCTCTTTAGGAACCCTGTATATCTTTCCCTTCCCTTCTCACAAACCTATGCCATCTAGTTTTAGACTCGCCTGCCCTGGAGGAAAAACCTGTACCTTATCTATGTCCATCATGATTTTACATGCCTCTTTAAAGTCACCCCTCAGCCTCCTTTGCTCCAGGGAAAAGAAACAACCTAAATGGTGTCACCTTATAACTCAAACATTCCAGACCCAGCAACATCATCAGTAATCTTTTTCATCACCTTTTCAGTTTAATGGCATCCATCATATATCAGGTCAACCAGAACTGTGCACGATACTCCAAATATGACCTTACCAATGCTTTGCACAGTTGTAGGTTTAGGTTTATTATTGTCACATGTACCGAGGTACAGTGTAAAGCTTTGTTTTTCATGCTATCCAACCAAATCATGACATCCCAAATTTAGTTTAGTTTATTTTAGTTTAGTTTAGTTTAGTTTATAAGTTCATGAATTCATAAGTTTAAGGAACAGAATTAGGCCATTCGGCCCATCAAGTCTACCCCACTATTTCATCATGGCTGATCTATTTTTCCCTCTCAACCCTATTCTCCTGCCTTTACCCAATAAACCCTGACACCTTTACTAATCAAGTTTAGTTTAGTTTGTCAATGTCATGTGCACTGAGCAACAGTGAAAAGCTTTCTGTTACGTGCTATCCAGCCAGTGAAGTCCAATTAAAGATAGTTCGAAGGTCTCCAATAGGATTCAATGCAAGTTACCTTTCTTGAGCCTGGCAGTCTTCCCTTTATTTAATGGTGAAATCATTGTGAAATATTAACCTTTTATCTAAAGATCTCATTGGGTCCAATATCCTAAGATTGCTGGTATGCTTTCATAAATTCAGTGGAGCAGAAATTCCTTCCAGGCCTTGTGCAGGGTCTTCTCAACATTGTGTGATTGGACTGGGCCACTACCACCGAAAGAATATAACAGCAAAGTTGCCTGATACAACCTTGACGAGTTGAGCAATTCATAGACCTTTCTTCATAAAACCTGCTTTAAAAATATGCATAAAAATATGCAGCTTCATCTTGAATTTCTACGAAACAAAAATGACTAATCTCCTTTGAAACCGTTCATGCAAGGCTGAGTCATCAAAAGTCTTTACAAAGGGCTTAATAGAACTTACCATCTGCTGCCTTCTCCTATCCCTGCTGCAATCACCACCCCCACCCACCCTACCCTGCCACTGTCACTGATCTGGGTGGAGATCTGATCGGATCTCTTGATAACAGTAGAAATTCACTGGTTGTCTTTGTCCACAAAAGATTCTTAGTTATTCTGTTTTTACACAGCAGACATCAGTAGAGGTATTGTTTGCTGCCACTCACCCCATCCCACTGAAGCTCCCTCCCTCCCTATTCCATTAACCAAATGGATAATACTGTTATCAATAAAACAATGTGGAATCCTGATGGAATTCAGCTCTGACACAAACTCTGACTCTGACAATGCACCCATTCTAGGTACTGCAACATAACTAAAGTATTGAAACCATTGCCACCCTTGTCAAGTTATATATAAGACCTCTTTGCTTCTCAACTCCAGTACAGTGCTTTTGAATATGTGAGCTTCATTCAGTGCACCACTTGCTGGCCCTTCACTTTGACTCATATCTTAGTGAACAGATTCATCTCTATAATTTGCCTTGCAACGCCCTTCCCGTGATGCTGTCAAAGATAGCGAGACAGAACACTATCTAATGTAAAAAAGACACAAAGTGCTGGAGTAACTCAGTGGGTCACGTAGGAACACTGGAGCACATGGATGGGGCAGCTTTTCATGTTGGGACTCCACTTCAGACTCTGCCTTTCCATGTTCTTCAGAGAAGCTGAGTTACTCCATTTTGTGTCTTTTTGTGTAAACCAGCATCGACACCATCTAATCTGGTCTATCGTATCTATCAAACTGCCCATAAATAGTAATGGCGCTGAGATACACTAAACACAAGGAAATTAATACTGAGGGTTTCAAGATGCCTGCAAAGAAAGCTCTATTCAGGCAGAAACGCTCTGACAACATGACAATTTCCAACCGCAGACTGTCCACAATGCTGGGTCTGCCCTGAAGTCTACATACTGCCATACTCAGGTGAGGGGGGAAAGATTTAAAAGGAACAAGAGGGGCAACTTTTTTACACAGAGGGTGGTGAACGAGGGTGGAACAAGTTGCCAGAGGAGATCGTTGAGGCAGATACTATCACATTTACCATTGGAAGATACTATTAATCATGTATTGTCTTTCCGCTGACTGGTTAGCAGGAACCAAAAGTTTTTCACTGCACCCCAGTACACGTGACATAAACTAAACTAAAGAAAGTGATTAAAAATCATTTGGACAGGTTCATGGGGATAGGATAGGTTTAGAAGGGTAAGAGGCAAATGTAGGCAGGTGCAACTAGTGTAGATGGGGCATATTGGTCGGCATAGGCAAGTTGGGCCGAAGGGTCTGACTCTATGACCATAACAAATAAACTCTTGATTTCTGTTGGCAATGTTGAAAAAACAAAAAAAATATGGGTTTATTGATGAAAGTCAGGAGCCTGTAGAAGTTTTTTCCCCTTTAAGAATGATTCCAGTCCAATAATTGTTTGTGTTTGTGATTAATTAGTTGCCATTTCTCCTCATACTAATTAATCATAAACATAAACAATTAATGGATTAGAAATACAATCATTAAAAAAACACCACAATTTAAAAACCATCGGTGAGTGAAAACACCCTATGAAAACCAACATGTTATTGCCATCTGTTTCAGTTTAGTTTATTGTCAAGTGTACCGAGGTACAGTGAAAAGCTTTTGATGCGTGATCTTCTACTATATCACAGCAAAGGACCCACCGTGCTTTCAAAGACTAGTGGAGATTGCTTTAAGGTCTTTGGGGGAAAGTTTAAAGGAGATGTGTGGGGAAAACCTTTACACAGAGAATGGTGGGTGGCTGGAACGTGCTGCCAGGAGTGGTAGTCGAGGCAGATACTATGTTGGTATTTAAGAGGCGTTTAGATAGGCAAATGGTACAGCAGTATAATTGCTGCCTTACAGCACTTGCAGCACCGGACACCTGGGTTCGATCCCGACTACGGGTGCTGTCTGTAAAGAGTTTGTACGTTCTCCCCGTGACCGCGTGGATTTTCTCCGAGATCTCCGGTTTCCTCCCACACTCCAAAGACATACGGGTTTGTAGGTTAATTGGCTCGGTGTCTGTGTAGGATAGTCCCTAATCCCTGGTGTGTGTAGGATAGTGTTAATGTGCGGGGATTGCTGGTCGGCGCGGACTTGGTGGGCCGAAGACCCTGTTTCCACACTGTATCTCTAAACTTAACTAAACTAAACTAAAATGGCCATGTAGACAATGTATTGTGGTAGGCAAAGGAGATTTAGTTTAATTTGGCATCATCTTTGCACAAGCATTGTGGGCTGAAGGACCTGTTCCTGTACTCCACAGTTCTATGTTCTATGCTAAGAGCCAAGAACGGAAGAAAGTTTAATAAGGATTGAGATGCAGCTAGTTCCCATCGCACAGTGCACTTCAAGATCTCATTCATCAATATTGACCTGAGTGTCTTTATCACCTGGATATCATGGTGCACTACCCACAACAACCTCTGATGGCACAGCCCAACAAATTGAAAAGGCCATCTGACATTTGAGATAGAACAAGGCCAATGACACCAACAAAATCTCAGCTGAAATACTACAATGGAAATTCTTCTCAGAGATATAGTAATTGTGACCATTTTCCAGAGTGGATGAAGGACTGATTGCGATAATAGAAAAAGTCTTCCTACAGTCTGTCCTGGAGAAAGTCATTGCAAGGATTTTCTTCTCAGAAAATTATCCACAAAAAAAACTAAGATATCACACTGAGACGATATGATATGAATTCGGATTGTTTTTTAAAAGATTAAATCCAACACAGAAATTAGCTGAGTTTTTCTTTCATATTGGTCCATATCTCTTTCGCTTTTCAACTTTTAGATAAGATTTTTATTCCAAAGTTACATGCAATTAGCTGCTCATTTCCCACATATGTAAATTTGCCTTTCTCTTTAAAATTATGAGATTAAGTATATTTTATGTAAAATCTTTATACAAATCTTTATTTTGTTCCAGTCCCCTGAAGTGAAATCACAATTTGGAGTCCTGGCTTACGAAGCTACATTTTCCGTTAATTATAATGTTTTGATATGTACTGCAGCTCTAAATAGTATCATATTATAGATTCTTATCATCGAGCCAAAGAGTGCTTTGGCTACGAGATGTCACTGAGTTTTTCTGGCTGAATATAGATGCTGACAATGAAAGACTTTTCTATGCACAGAGGTATGGATCTCCAGCAGAGTATTCTGAGGTTTGACCATCTCCCATTTTTGTTTTAATCCTTTCTTCGTTAGAGTCACGTGGTTGGAATTTTCAGATGACTGCAGCCATTCAGTGGAAGGATGACATCATTCGGCTGTTGATTTGCAGGAAGACAATGGGAGGAAGAAATGGCCAAGCAAAACAAACCTGAAACACTGGCAAACAACTAGCTAAAATGGCAACAGATTCAATAAAGGAAAAAGCAGCCAGCCCACTGTTCGTAATTATCAGAGGTACAACATTCTCCCAAGGGTTTATCAATCAGCACATTATTACTGTGGCTATTAAAAGAATAGCAGATTAATATTAGTTCATAAACATGGCAACATTGATACCATTCAAAGAGTCCCAAAAGTGAAATCCTGTCACCCTGCTAACTGTAGGTGTCTCGCCTTTCAGGTTTGGACAGAGGAAAGAAAATATTCATCGACGTGTAAAAGGGAAAAAATCTGTACACAGATATGGTGTTCTGCTCGATTACTACACTTTACATTCACTGTTGTAATAAAGGAAACGATCTTCACACAAGCTGCCTCAATTCACCACTGCGGGAGCCTGCGGACTTACCATCGTGGAGCCCGCGATCCCTTTGCCAGGGATCGACCTCCGAGCTCCAAGCCTGCGGACTTTAACATCATGGAGCTCGCGGTCGCTGGTCAGAGACCGACTTCGGGAGCTCCAAGCCGCTGTAGCTTCGATCGCCCTGACGCGGGAGCTTCGATCGCCCCGACGCGGAGGCTTCGATCGCCGGTTGCGGGAGCTTCGATAGTTCGACTGCCCTAACCACGGGAGAATAAAGAGGAAGAGATTTGACTTTATTGCCTTCCATCACAGTGAGGAACGTGGGGAATCCACTGTGGTGGATGTTTATGTTAACTTTTATGTAGTTGTGCGTCTTGTTGCTATTTCTTTTAGTATGGCTGTATGGTAATTCGAATTGCACTGTACCTTAATTGGTACATATGACAACAAACTGGCCTTGAAACCTTGAAACCTAGAAATAGCAATGTGATGAAGCCCAGACAATCTGCTTTCATGACATTGAATGAGGAGTAACATTTGGTCAGGACAGAACTGTAGAACTTTCCTGCAATTCTTAAAAATATTGTCATGAGATCTTTATGTCTACTTGACAGTTCTATTTAAAGTCATAGCCACAGCTAAGGACCCATCCAGTGAGTCATTCATTACTGTAGATGTCCTAAATTCAGAGACATCTTACTTTGAGTATAGAAGTTGGGAGATCATGTTGCGGTTATATAAGATGTTGGTGAGGCCGCAGTTGGAGTATTGTGTTCAGTTCTAGACACCACATTATAGGAATTATGTTGTCAAGCTGGAAAGGGTGCAGAGAAGATTTACAAGGATGTTGCCAGGACTCGAGGGCTTGAGCTATAGGGAGAGGTTGAGCAGGCTGGGACTCTATTCCTTGGAGTGCAGGAGGATCAGGGGTGTACAAAATCATGAGAGAAATAGATCGGGTAGACGCACACAGTCTCTTGCCCAGAGTAGGGGAATCGAGAACCAGAGAACATAGGTTTAAGGTGAGGGGGGAAAGATTTAATAGGAATCTGAGGGATAACCTTTTCATACAAAAGATGGTGAGTGTATGGAACGAACTATCAGAGGAGGTAATTGAGGCAGGTGCTATCACACCGTTTAATAAACTTTTAAACAGGTACATGGATAGGACAGGTTTAAAGGGATATGAACCAAATGCAGGCAGATGGGACCAGTGTAAATGGGACAAGTTGATTGGTGTCGGCAAGTTGGGCCGAAAGGCCTGTTTCCACACTTTCCACACTCTACGGCTCCATTTTTTTCGTATTTTCTTTTCATCTCCTTTCTTGATGTTAGCAGACTTTTGAGAAAATCCCACAGGGCAGGATGGTCAAGAGAGGGCTGGATAGAGCTCTTAAGGATAGCGGAGTCAGGGGGTATGGGGAGAAGGCAGGAATGGGGTACTGATTGAGAATGATCAGCCATGATCACATTGAATGGCGGTGCGGGCTCGATGGGCCGAATGGCCTCCTCCTGCGTCTATTGTCTATTGTCTATTGGTCATAAAGGTTAAAAAAACATTGGGATCCAAGGGAGAGAAACAAATTTGATCCAAAATTTGGAAGTAAGGAATAATATTTGGTGGGTATTTTTTGTGACTGGAAAGCTGTGACGATCAGGGTTCCACAGGGAATGATTCCGAACTTAACGTAGGAAGCTATCGGAAGATGATTCACAATTTGTCTGTGTAGTCAACAGTGAGAAGGAAAGTTTTAAACTACAGGCAGGTAGTCTGGAAGGAAAATGACAAATTGAATTTAACCCAGTGTCGTGTGAGGTAATGTATATGGGACATGCAACAAGACAAAGGGATGATAAGCAAAGAGGAAAAAGAGGCGGTGTTGGTCTGTTGATAAAAGATGAGATCATAGCAGTGGCGAGGAATGATATTGGCTCAACAGCTTAAAATGCAACTAGACACAAAAAGATGCAGTAACTCAGCGGGTCAGACAGCACCTCAGGAGAAAAGGAATAGGTAACGTCTCAACCCTGTGTATCCAACACACCAGAGCCCAGTGTTCCAGCATTCCCATCAGACTAAGGGCCAGGGCTCCTGTGCTCCCTACACACCAGGGACCTAGATCCCTGTGTATCCAACACACCAGGCCCACGTTTCTTGTGCTCCCATCCCACCAGGGCCTGGGGTTTCTATGATCATAACACCAGGCCTTTAGGGCTCTTGTGTTCCCAGCACACCCAGGCCTCGTGTTCCTACGTTCCTGTCAGATCAGGACCGAGGGCTCCTGTGTTCCCATCAGGCCAGATCCCAGGGTTGTAGAAACAAGGAACTGCAGATGCTGGTTTCTTCCAAAGATAGACACAAGGTGCTGGAGTAACTCAGCGGGTCAGACAGCATCACTGGAGGGAAAGGATGGGTGACATTTTGGGTCAGTGAGACCGAATGCAAGGGTTACTTGAAATTAGAGAAATCAATATTCATACCATCTGCCCGAGCGAAATAAGAGGTGCTGTTCCTCCAATTTGCGTGTGGCAGTGGAGACCCAGGACAGAAAGGTCAGTGTGGGAATGGGAAGGGGAGTTAAAATATTTGGCAACCTGGAAACCGCATAGGCTAAGGCAGACTGAGGGTAGGTGTTCAGCAAATCTGCTCCACTGCTAAGCAATGATTATGAACAGGAAACATAGCTATTTTGTGTCTGCCTGGGGATAGTTGTGTCTCAATAACAGCGTTCATATTTCAGGGATGAGATTGTGGGCTCAAGTCCAGAGTCGTGAGCACAGAATTAAACGCTGTCAGAGGTATTATCTTTCAGATGAGATATTAAACTGAGGCCCCGGCTTCCATTTCAGCTCGATGTAAACGACCCGGTGGAAATATTTAAAGATGAGTTCCCCTTCGAGTCCTGGCCAATATGATGCATTGCTGCTTGTGAATGTTTGCCTTACATAGATCTACGATCATGTTTAGGAAGTAACTGCAGATGCTGGTTTATACCGAAGATAGACACAAAATTCTGAAATAACTCAGCGGGTCAGGCAGCATCTCTGATGAAAAGGATAACGTTTCAGGTCGGAACCCTTCTTCAGACTAAAGGGCCGCATGGTGGCACAGCGGTAGAGTTGCAGCGCCAGAGATCCGGGTTCGATCCTGACTATGGGTGCTGTCTGTATAGAGTTTGCACGTTCTCCCCATGATCGCTTGCATTTTCTGCAGGAGCTCCGGTTTCCTTGCACATTCCAAAGACGTACGGGTTCATTGGTTAATTGGCTTCGGTAAGAATTGTAAATTGTCCCTAGTGTGTAGGATAGTGCTAGTGTACAGGGATCGCTGGTCAGCACGGACTTGATGGACCGAAGAGCCTGATTCCGCGCTGTATGTCTAAAGTAAACTAAATAAACTGAGAGATAGAGAAGGCCAGAACAAAACAGGGCCGGCAACAGATGACCTCAGGAAGGGTGGAGTCCATAATGGCCCATTGTTGGCTGGGGAAGATGTGCTAACGACAGGGATACAAGAAAGCGAACAGTGGAACTAGTGGGATGACTAGGGTGGGGGAGGGATTGAGATTGGAGGGGGAGGTCGTGTTTTCCTCATTACAATAGTTACTACACTTTAAAACACTATATTATTCACTGCTAACCACTTTGTCATGTTCTGAAGTTGTGAACGATGCCATTTCATGACCCAGCAACGTTGTAGCTAATTATAGCACCCTAACTGCTGCCATTAATTTGTCCTGTTGAAAAAAGATGCTGAATATTTGCAGATACCCCTTCTGCCTGCAGAAAAACAGGCCACATCTTTCAGCGCCCAGCACCAAGTTCACCAAGTTCATTAAAATTCTCTGCCAGTGAGCCCTTGTCAGCCCACACCAACAGATTTAAGTTTGAATAACATCTAACCTGAAACTAGAATGATTCCTATCCAATGCTGTTGATGTTATACAAACTAGAAAAGAAAAGAAAATAAACTTTGGAGAATATGTTAAACATGATACTCTGTCTCATTTCATAAAACTCTGTATTTATTTTCAGAACGGTGCTCAGAGTACCCTTAAGTGGTGTTTCCCAGGCCGATCATTCATTCAGCACCTCGACATTCTATCATTTAACTATGAAGATCAAGTTT
Organism: Rhinoraja longicauda; assembly: GCF_053455715.1. Taxonomy (NCBI): domain Eukaryota; kingdom Metazoa; phylum Chordata; class Chondrichthyes; order Rajiformes; family Arhynchobatidae; genus Rhinoraja; species Rhinoraja longicauda. Next base: position 37,960,804 of record NC_135967.1, on the reverse strand, counting down.
CAGTGTAACATTTCGGGAAATTTATACAAAAAGATTTGAATAAGATTGCAATAGATCAGGTGATGAAACCGGTCAGTTCCAATTAAATATTTGCCCATTTTCCCCAAAATTGGAGCAACTTTATGACAATTAACTATAGTCACGCTCATCAAGGTGAAGTCTATTACATGAATGCAAAAACTTCCTATTACCGGGAAATACTTTCTAAGTTTCCAGCAAAAGGGTCAGTCATGCAGATCCAGTTAAATACAGAGTATAAGGGGTTGGACAGGCTAGATGCAGGAAGATTGTTCCCGTTATTGGGGAAGTCCAGAACAAGGGGTCACAGTTTAAGGATAAGGGGGACGTCTTTTAGGACCGAGATGAGAACGTTTTTTTTCACACAGAGAGTGGTGAATCTGTGGAATTCTTTGCCACAGAAGGTAGTTGAGGCCAGTTCATTGGCTATATTTAAGAGGGAGTTAGATGTGGCCCTTGTGGCTAAAGGGATCAGGGGGTATGGAGAGAAGGCAGGTACGGGATACTGAGTTGGATGATCAGCCATGATCATATTGAATGGCGGTGCGTACAGGCTCGAAGGACCGAATGGCCTACTCCTGCACCTATTTTCTATGTTTCTATAATGCCTTTACTCAAGCTCATAAATGTCTTGCAGCACCAGCCCCGAAAAGGCAGAAAATACTCGAAAATACTCAGCAGATCAGGCCGTATGTGTGGGAAAAGAAACAGCGCTAATAATTCAGGTGCAAGATCTTACACCTGGATTGGAAAAGGAGACAAAAGGAGCTTGATGAGCTTCAGAGAGGGTGGTGGAGGGAAGATATCTCTGGTAGAGTAGATGCAGGCTGACCATGGAGATTTTCATGTTTACCAAGCCAAAGCCTGAATACATATGTTGAAGCACATTCACCTTGGGGGAATCAGATAAAACCAAGGACTACTTGGCCAGATTCAAGGACGGTTTCGTCCCGGCAGTTATCAAACAACTAATTCATCCCAACACCAACTAGAGGATGCTCCTGAGCTACTATCCACCTCATTGGAGACCCTCGGACTATCTTTATTTGGACTTTATCTTGCACTAAATGTTATTCCCTTTATCCTGTATCTATCTGTACACTGTGGAGAATATACCTGTAGATGGGCTATTGCATGCTAGCCAATCGTAGTGCTTGTTAGTAGTAGTCCCGCCTAGCATGTGCTTTATAATATTAAGAACTCGCCTACGTCAGGCAGTAGATGTAGCAGCTCGGCTTTAAGATAGACTTAAAGTGCTCGAGTAACTGTGCGGGTCAGGCAGCATCTCTGGAGAAAAAGGATGGGTGACGCTTCGGGTCGGGATGGAGGGTCTGAAGAAGGAACCCGACCCAAAACATTGTATTCCTTTTTCTCCAGAGATGCCCCCCCCCCCCCGCCCCCCCCCCCCCCCCCAACCATTGAGTTACTCCAGCACTTTTGCGTTTATCTTAGGGACCATTTATGGCTGCCTTGAATTTTATTGGATAACTAAATGCAGAAGAATCACAATTCTGATTCCCCATTTTGGATGTCCAACAGCAAAGCTCCAAATCTGAAGACGAGTCCGCAGAGGATTAACTTGCCTCCTGAGCTGGCCCCGTGTACAATGACCTCGAGTAGTATCTTCAGCACAGTTTAAACCTGCCTCAACAACAGGATGCAACTCTCACATAAGGTCTTACTCACAGCAGCTGTGCACAAAAATGTATGAACAGTGATTGCATCCTGTAAATCCTTCCACATGGCGTTCCAAAAATAACGAAAGCTCTTACATAAAACTTTACAAAGAACAGATTTATCTTTGTCTGTCCTTAAAAACAACAGGACCAGATGGGATAGCTTCTCAGCACGTTGCAAACAGGTACATTGACCATAGTCACTGGGTGTCACCAAGACTCTGCAGTCACTTCAACCTGAAGAAACTTTTATTCACAATATTTTTGCAGAATGCATACATAGGGCTTATTCTTTCCCCATAAATAACCTGCTTTGTGTAGTATTCTAATCAAACTATGTATTTATTTAAAGATCAAGAGGTGGAAATGGAATAACAGCTGCTTCCTGGCTACAGCACATGGGCTGCATTAGAAATGTTCAGTTCCTCTGAATTAACAAACATTTACTTTGCTAGTGCATTTGTAGAAGAAAATGTTTTTGAGTATCTTTTATCCGCGTTGAGTATTCCAGAGATGAAGTACTTTTATCCCCTTTGAGTATTCCGGGGATGAAGTACTTTTATCCACATTGGGTACTCTAGAGATGTCCAGTCACTCTACATTTCCATCCCCCACAAGGATGGTCTTGAAGCACTCCGTTTCTTCCTCGTCCGTAGATAAAGCCAATCCCCATCTACTAACACTCTCCTCCGCCTAGCAGAGCTGGTTCTTACTCTTAACAACTTCTCCTTTGACTCCTCCCACTTCCTCCAAACCAGAGGCGTAGCTATGGGCACTCGCATGGGCCCTAGTTATGCCTGCCTCTTTGTCGGGTACGTCGAACAATCCATGTTCTGGGGCTTCCCCTCTTCTATTATAGACAAGGTTCTCACTAGGACCTCTTCTATATCCCGCAGCTCCGCTCTTGCTCCCCCTCCCTTCATTCGTAACAAGGGCAGAATCCCCCTTGTTCTCACCTTCCACCCCATCAGCCAGCGTATCCAACAAATCATCCTCCAACATTTCCATCACCTCCAACGGGACCCCACTACTGGCCACATCTTCCCATCCCCTCCCCTTTCTGCATTCCGCAGAGACCGTTCCCTCCGTAACTCCCTGGTCCACTCGTCCCTTCCTACTCAAACCACCCCATCCCCAGGCACTTTCCTCTGCAACCTCAGGAGATGCAACACCTGTCTCTTTACCTCCCCCCTCAACTCCATCCAAGGACCCAAACAGTCTTTCCAGGTGAGACAGAGGTTCACCTGCACCTCCTCCAACCTCATCTATTGTATCCGCTGCTCCGGATGTCAACTTCTTTACATCGGCGAAACCAAACGCAGGCTCGGCGATCGTTTCGCTCAACACCTTCGCTCAGTCCACCTTAACCAACCTGATCTCCCGGTGGCTGAGCACTTCAACTCCCCCTCCCACTCCCAGTCTGACCTTTAAGTCAAGGGCCTCCTCCAGTGCCATAGTGAGGCCCACCGGAAATTGGAGAAACAGCACCTCATATTTTGCTTGGGCAGCTTGCAGCCCAGCGGTATGAACATTGACTTCTACAACTTTACATAGGTCCTCTGTCCCTCTCTTCCCCTCCCCCTTCCCAGTTCTCCCTCTATCTTCCTGTCTCCACCTATATCCTTCCTTTGTCCCGCCCCCTGACTTTAGAAATAAAGTACTTTTACCCACACAGAGTACTCCAGAGATCGTACTTTTAAACATATTGAGTACTCTAGAGATTAAGTACTTTTATCCACATTGAGTATTCCAGAGATGAAGCACTTTTATCCATGTTGAGTATTCTAGAGATGAAGCATTTTTATCCACATTGAGTATTCCAGAGATGAAGCACTTTTATCCATGTTGAGTATTCTAGAGATGAAGCATTTTTATCCACATTGAGTATTCCAGAGATGAAGCACTTTTATCCATGTTGAGTATTCCAGAGATGAAGTACTCAAAAAAAGGAAACTCGTGTTTAAATGGCCAGCCTAACATAGAACTCGTGCCATTGAAACTGAGATAAAGGTTTAATGAGGGTGCAAGTTTAATGCGGGGAAAGTTGAATGGAGATGTGTGTTGGGCAAGTTTTTCACACGAGAGTGGTGGGGGCCTGGAACACATTGTCAGGAGTGGTGGGTGAAGGCAGATACGATAGTGCCATTTAAGAGGTTGTCAGATAGGTGCACGGAAGTGCAGGGAATAGAGCCGGGTCCCGGGTTACCGCTGCGCCGCCGCGCCACTTGTTGGGCTGACGTGCCTGTTTCCATGTGATATGACTCCACGATTCATCAAAATCTACATTGCTGGTATTGTTTCATTGTTGATGGCTACTTGGCTTCTCCTGAGAGGCTAAATGTGGTTCCAGTTTGAAGCATGCAGTCACATTGATTCCCCAGTACCTTAAATAACAAAATGAACTTCTTTGAAGCTCTGATGTCCCCCATTACTTTTCAAGACAAATTGTTAAATAGAGATTAGAGCTGTGAACTGTAGGTGTCCTTTCTGTTGATGGACTATAGACAATAGACAATAAACAATTCCTTCTCTCCCGAGATGCTGCCCGACCTGCTGAGTTACTCCAGCACTTTGTGAATAAATGAGACAATAAACAATAGACAATAGGTGCAGGCGCGGCACGGTAGCGCAGCGGTAGAGTTGCTGCTTTACAGCGAATGCAGCGCCGGAGACTCAGGTTCGTTCCTGACTACGGGTGCTGCACTGTATGGTTTGTACATTCTCCCCGTGACCTGCGTGGGTTTTCTCCGAGATCTTCGGTTTCCTCCCACACTCCAAAGACGTACAGGTATGTAGGTTAATTGGCTGGGTAAATGTAAAAATTGTCCCTAGTGTGTGTAGGATAGTGTTAATGTACGGGGATCGCTGGGCGGCACGGACTTGGTGGGCCGAAAAGGCCTGTTTCCGGCTGTATGTTTATGGTATGGTATGGTATGGAGTAGGCCATTCGGCCCTTCGAGCCAGCACTGCCATTCAATGTAATCATGGCTGATCATCCACAATCAGTACCCCGTTCCTGCCCTCGCTCCATATCCCCTGACTCCGCTATCATTAAGAGCTCTATCTAACTCTCTCTTGAAGCCATCCAGAGAATTGGCCTCCACTGCCTTCTGAGGCAGAGAATTCCACAGATTTACAACTCTCTGACTGAAAAGGTTTTTTCTCATCTCCGTTCTAAATGGCTTACCCCTTATTCTTAAACTGTGGCCCTTGGTTCTGGACTTCCCCAACATTGGGAACATGTTTCCTGCCTCTAGCATGTCCAATCCTTTAATAATCTTATATGTTTGAATAAGATCCCCTCTCATCCTTCTAAATTCCAGTGTATACAAGCCTAGTCGCTCCAGTCTTTCAACATATGACAGTCCCGCCATTCCGGGAATTAACTTCGTGAAACTACGCTGCACTCCCCCAATAATGCCATGGATAAGTAATTGGCTTTTCTCCAAGCCGATGGCCTTTCCCAATATCCAATAGCATGTTCAGCTTTAAAATTAATCGTGAAGGGATTGAAATATATTTTTTAATCTGCTTGGTTTCAAATGAAAAAAAAAGACAAAATAAATCAGGCCATTTGAACTTACAAGTCTCAGATCTGGAATTCGGACTGGAAGCCATTGGAACTCCATGGTCTAATTTAGAGAGATATAAAGGCAAACAACTCAACCGATACTAAGAATGTAATGAGAGTTGGACAAAAGGAACAGGAAGATAAACATTTCAAAATTAATAGCAAACATTTTTCGAAATATGTTAAGAATAAGGGAGTTATAAACAGGAATGAGAGCCGATTAAAAACAGATGCTGTCGAGACCATACGAAAAGAGAACGCATGTTATACAACCATTTGCAGGTGTTTTTATGATAGAGTTGGAGAAGGCACTAATATTTTAGTCATCTAGAAAAGGTCAAGAGGAAATGAACATATTTAGTATGTACAGAATGATAAACTATAATACCATCTGCCACAGATCATCGACAGAGTCTTTCTGAAACACTTTTACCCGATAGGTGATGAGTAATTTCAGGAATTGCAGTATAGATTCCATTCATTTAGAGACTCGGACAAGATAACGTGACAAACCAAAAGAAAAAGCAGTGCACAGCACGCGCTATAAAACATGAACCTCATCAATCGCAGTCTTCACCAAATGAGGCGGGCTATGAAACACTCTTCACATATTCAACTGCTCAGTTAAACTCATCTTCACCTAAGATTTGCTCCCAATGACACACACACCATTAGACCAACCTCCAGGTCTATAGTGCCTGAAGAAACCATCTTGGTGGACATTTGTGTCAATCGTTGGGCAATCTTTGATGGTCTTCGCTGGAACATCGGAGGTTGAGAGGAGACCTGATAGAAATATATAAAATCATGAGAGGCAAAGATAAGGGAAGGCAGTCAGAACCTATTTCCCCATGGTGGAAATGCCAAGAACAAGAGGCCAGAGCTTTTAAGGTGAGGGGCAAAGTTTAAAGGAGTTAAGCAGAGCAAGTTCTTTACATAGAGAGTGGTGGGTGCCTGGAATGCATTGCTATGATTGGTGGTAGAAGCAGATATAATAGTGGCATTTAATAGGCTTGTAAATAGGTAGATGGATATGCAGGGAATGGAGGGGTATGGGTCATGAGGAGATTAGTCTAACTTGGGAATCATGTTCGCATGGACATTATGGGCTAAAGGGTCTGTTCCTATGCTTTACTGTTCTATGTTCTAGGCAAATTTTCTGACAAAACTCGTCCCCGTCTGTCTGTCCCCCCCCTCTCCCCCCCCCTCTCCCCCCCCCCCTCTCCCCCCTCCCCCCCTCCCCCCCCCCCTCTCCCCCCTCCCCCCCCTCCCCCCCCCTCGCACTCTTAGAGTCTTGCACAATCTCCACATTTGGCCAAGATACTGCCACCTGCAGGGATATAGTTGTGTGATTATATAGTCATAGATCTCAGCTATACGGTACAGTTAACCTCAGCCAACGGTTACAATGCAACCAATTTGTTTCTGTCTCGTGTACTTCCTGTAGTTGTTGGGCTTTTATTCCTGATTTTGCTTGGCTTTCAATTTTTTACTAATCTCTCAAGGAAGGGAGACTGCAACTTTAATCAAATGGCTCCTCCTCAGTACATTTACAATTTCTTATTTGTTTCTCCAAGTCCAAGTTACTCTGAGCTGATTCCCCAGTAAAGCCAAGGGGTTTGCAAAGTAAGGCTTAAAGCAGCCAGATCCATTTAGATTAATGCTGATAAAGCCCGCCTGATAAAGTACTGTACTATCAAGCATATAAAATGTTGATTAGTAACTTCCTTTAAATGTATGTTGGAATGGGTTGCCTTTCTGATTCACTGTATTTTACTTTCCAAACGTTGTAGCCTAAAAACATTGAGGAGTTCGGGCTGGTCAGACTTGACAGCTGCTGAAGCATTCTTGAAGTCTCTTGAGTCTTAACACATCATGTCAGTTATTGAAATAATTACAATTTGGGCTGACGCAAGGATAAAATATGTTCTCCCTCCCTGTAAAGGAAATGGTTGACTAGAGGAATAATGTATAAACTATTAAATTTGCATCGTGGACTTGTAGACTGGCCATATAATTCCTGAACCATGAATATCCGTTTCCCTAGGGGAGTTAGAGATGGGGTGAGGGGAGTGGACGGAGGGAGATGTGGAGAGAACAAGACAAAGGGAAGGCCCCAGGGAGTGCAAAGGTGAAAAGAAGAGATTGTGGAATAAGACAGAGAGGCTGAATGTGAAAAAGAAAAAAAGCATGAAAGAGTACAAAAAGACAACCATCTATTTAATGGATCATAGGAGTAGGCAGCTCCGGCTAGATCAGTTTTTATTGCCCATTCCTAATTGCTCCTGAACTGATTCGTTCAAGAGTCAAGGGAGTCAAGTGCAGGAGCAGGTGTAAGCCATGGGGTCCCCCAAGACCGTCCCACCATTCAAATTCCCAGCTGACCTGTTCATTGCCTTTAATTCCAACTGTTTGGGCCCCACAATCGTTTTATTCTCCCACTGTCCAAAAAAATCTACATTGAATATACTTAATGACACACCAACTTTCTTGTATAGAGAAGTCCAAAGATCTGGAATTCATTAAGAAAAGAAATTCCTCCCCACATCCTAATTGGGTGTCATTTTTGAAACCATGCCCTTTAGTTCCAGATTCCCCCACAAGTCGAAATGTTAAGTACACTTTCAAGCTCTCCAAAACCTTATCTATATATTACCAAAAATGTCATCTTGGATATATATATATATATATATATATATATATATTGTACACCGTTTTGGCTGCATTTCGGGAACAAACATATATATATATATATATATGTTTGTTCCCGAAATGCAGCCAAAACGGTGTACGATAGCACAACAATTTTAGGGGCACTTTACTCACCATTCACCTGCAGTGTGCAGTATCAAGTTTCATTCAAATTGTTGTGCTATTGTGTACCGTTTTGGTTGTATTTCGGGAACGTACATATATATATACAAGATGAGATCGCCATTTTGAGATTGCCATTTTGATTGACTGGCGTCACAATGGGAACCCAATGGGGTCACGGGTCATCTAGTATTTCAGTAAAAACATCTCTATTTCTACTAAATTCCAGAGATCATGCCCCCATTTTCTTAATCATCTCTCTATACTCCACCCCTTTTATCTCAGGAACTACCCTGTGAATACTCTTATCACTGCCTTCAAATTAAACATGTTATCCCTGAAGAAAGGAGATTAAAAGGATGCACTATTCCAGATGTGGTCACAACAAAGCCCTGAACAGCAGATTTGCTTCACACTTTCATTCGATTCCTCTTGTAACTTTCAATACCCCTGATATTCTTCAATCTTTAGACTTTATACTTCAGAGATACAGCCCAGGAAAAGGCCCTTCGATCCACCGAGTCCGCGCCAACCCACGATCACCCCATACCCTAGCACTATCCTACACATTAGGGACAATTTACGATTTTACTAAGGCCAATTAACCTACAAACCTGTACGTCTTTGGAATGAGGGAAGAAAACGGAGCTCCCAGAGGAAGCCCACATGATCACAGGGAGAACGTGAACCTGGGCCTCTGGCGCAGTGAGGCAATGACTCGAGCTGCACCACTGTGCCATCCTTTCTGTGGACCGGGTATGTTCTTGACAAATGATCAAACTATGCGGACAGCATAAGATAATTATTAAATCCAGTTAGGTCCAGAAACTCACATGAAACGTTGCAAAAACTGATAGATGAATTATATATCTGGAATGTATTCGTAATAGAAAAGTTGGGCTCACCATGAGATTTCTCAGCGTTTCGGCCTGATTGTAATGTTTGCTGTGTAAGTTATTCTGTGTTACTTGAAGGAAATGCATTCAATGAAGGATGTAGTAATGGAAAACTGTTTCCAAGTTGTGATTTTTCTTCCTTCTTTTCATTTTGGAGTTGATAAACCTACACTTTAAAAATGTTAATTTGGTGACCTGTTATTAGTATCTTGTCAATATCAACTTCATGGTGAATTCGTTGGATAAAGGATAGGTCTCCAATTTTTCTCCAAAGAGAAAAATTGTCGTCTTGATTAGAAACAAAATTTGCAGCAATACCATATAACTCAGATGCTAGACTAAAACTTACCAGAAAATTGAATAAAGAGTTGTTTGGGGCAGATGAACAGAAATAAAGTAGGTCACATGAAAAAATCAGTTCGACTAGGATCATCGGAGGTAAAGGGTTACACACCAATTTATTAAGAGCTGCAAAATTTCTTGGTCATTTCTCCAAGTCAGAATGGTGGTTACTTTTGATATTCCCCCAGGTACATTAGGCACTAAACTGGGCTGTGTAGCGCTGTTTTATTTGGCACAAAATGTGGCAGTTTGCATCCAATTTTACCGGCCAACTGCAAGTGCCCTCAGCCAGTTGGAAGGAGTGGTGCCCAAGGCATTGTGTGTGAATGGACAAAGTATGTGGGCATAGTCAGTTGGTGAAGGCATTCTGATTATTTGCCAGCCCTCACATGTCTGGGGCACAATGATCAAGACAGTCCCATGCTATATTCATAAATAGGGAATGTATCAGAAAGAAAGTTTGGCAGCACGGTGGCGCAGCGGTAGAGTTGCTGCCTTACAGCGCTTGCAGCGCCGGAGACCCGGGTTCCATCCCAACTACGGGTCCTGTCTGTAGGGAGTTTGTGCATTCTCCCCCTGACCTGCATGGATTTTCTCCAAGATCTTTGGTTTCCACCCACACTCCAAAGACGTACAGGTTTGTAGGTTAATTGGCTTGGGTTTGCATACTTGGTATAAGTGTAAATTGTCCCAAGTGTGTCTAGGCTTGTGTTAATGTGCGGGAATCACTGGTCTGTGCGGACTCGGTGGGCCAAAGGGCCTGTTTCCGTACTGTATCTCTAAACTAAACTAATGTTGCCATGGCCTATATAGTTTGAAGGATCCTCTTTAGATTTAGAGACTGAGTTTACATAAGGACACAAATTGCTGGAGTAACTCAGCAGGTCAGGCAGCATCTCTGGAGACTTTGGATAGATGACGTTTCAGGTCAGGATAGAAGGAACCCGACCCGAAACATCACCTATCCTGGTTCTCCGGAGATGCTGCCTGACCTGCTGAGTTACTCCAGCAGTTTGTGTCGTTTTGTGTAAACTAGCACCTGCCATTCCTTGTTTCTATGTACTGAGTTTACATACTTTGTTGATGAGTCCTTTGGAGGTATGTTTATTCATGTGGGTGAAGAGATAATATTCTGCATGAAGCTGACAATCTGAGATTACACCATCACCCATCTCTTTTACTTGGTAGGGGGGAGCATTGGCAGCCATTCTGCTATGTTCTAGCCAGTTAGGAAGGAGGAAGAAAGAAGTTCCAGAGCCAAGTAAATTCACTTGGGGCATTTAGATAGGGGCATGAATCAGGGGCATGGTGGGGGGCAGAGATTTAGACCATGTGCAGGCAGATGGGATTAGTTCAAATTGGCATCATGGTCAGAACAGAGAAAGTGGGCCAAAGGGCCCGTTCCTGTGCCGCAGTTTTGTATGTTCTGTGCAGAAACCGCCTCATGAATCTCCTCTGTATTTTCTGTAACACCTTCACATCCTTCCTGTAATGTGGTGACATACTACCAGTGCATGCAGAAGTACAGCTGCAACCTAACAAGTATTTCTACATTGCTTGCAACCCCTCCTTTCTCCTCTGCTCTTATATCCTCTTGCCAATGAAGGAAAGGATTCAATGTATTTTCTTAACCATCTTAACCAGCCAATTTACTTTGGGAATCTGTAGAGGCCTCCCGTTCCCCAACATGTAGTTCAGTTTATTTGAGAGACACAGCATGGAAACTGTCCACTGATTCCTCGCTGACCATCCATCACCTGTTCACTCTAGTTCTATTTTATCCCAATTTTGCATCCACTCCCTACACATTAGAGGCATTTTTGTTTTACAGAGGCCAATTAACCTACAAACCCACACGTCATTGGGATGTGGGAAGAAACCAGAGCACCTGGAGGAAACCCATGCAGTGACAGGGAGAGCATGCAAACTCCTTGCAGACTGCACCTGTGGTCAGGGTTGAAAATGGGTCTCTCATGCTGTGAGGCAGCAGCTCTACCAGCTGTGCCACTGTGCAACCCCATTATTAATGTCCCGCCATTACTCTAGAGCTCCCTTTCTTCATTTTTCTCCCCCAAATACATCTATCTCTGGCGAATTAAATTTGCAACTTATGTAGGACTTGCCCACGTTGATATCGTCCTCGCTGTCAACTTAAAGTCATGAGCAGGCACAGAGCTGCCTCACAGCTCCAGAGAACCAGATTTGATCCTGCACTCCACTGCTGTCTATGCGGACTTTGCATGTTGCCACTGGTTTTTCCTGAGCACTTTGCTTCCTCCTGCATCCCAAAGGATGGTGCTGGTGTCCAGGTTGTTGGACTATGATAGATTACCCCGAGAGTAGATGGAAGGGGATGTGAGTGAGAACAGGTTACAGAGGTATAAGTGGGGAATGAGATTGATGGGATTGCTTTGTGAGACAGCATAGACCTAATGGGCCAAATGATCTGCTTTGATTTTGTAAGGGAATTATATAGGAAATATCATTTTTTTTTGTATTAACAAGTCAATGGTGACCGGCCATTGTTATTTTTTTTGAAATGATGATTTATTAAGCCTTTAAGAATGTTGGTACCAATTTGCTTACTGAATGGCCCATAATTCAGTTCTTTGCTACATCTTTATTTCATCTCTCCCTTTCACAATAATCACATCCTGTCATCTGGTATCATCCTAGCTGTAGGCAAGGAGGATTAGAGAGCATTGGTCAGAATTTCAACTATTTCTTTTGCTGTTTCTTTCAAGAATTTGTGATATATTTTATCCCGATATGGTAATTAAGCTTTTTAAACCCTTCATATTTTCTCTTCCTCCATGTGTTTATCACATATGTCAACTTTTCTCCCTTTACAGAGCTGCCACTGTCTGAAATGGATTTGCACTAAATACCTTTGCAAAAATTCAATAAAGAAAGCAAAAGGCAAAATGTATCAGAGACTTGGCAATGTAAAACCCTAGGATGGTCTGGAGGGTTAGGGATCGGGGATAAAAAATAACTTGAACAGTGGCCTTTAAAAACCTCGTGCATAGGAAGGAACTGCAGATGCTGGTTTAAATTGAAGATAGACACAAAAAGCTGGAGTAAATCGGCAGGACAGGCAGCATCTCTGGAGAGAAGAAATAGGAGACATTTCGTTTCAAGACCCTCTTCAGACTGAATGGGTGATGTTTCGGGTGGAGACCCTCCTTCAGTCTGAAGAAGGGTCATGACCCAAAACGTCTCCCATTCTTTCTCTCCAGAGGTGCTGCCTTACCCGTTGAGTTTCCTCCAGCTTTTTGTGTCTATCTTTAAAAACCTAGGGTTGTTGTGAACATTTGATACCTCTTTAGGTGAGGGTTTACATGTCATCTCCAGGCTGAGCTGAGAGCTTTATTCTTTACCTTTAATCCTTTATTCTTTATATGTGTACTGTAGACAGCTTGTATAGTAATTTCTTTGACTGGATAGCATGCAAACAAAAACTTTTCATTGTACCTCAGTGCACCTGACAATAATAAACTAAGCAAAAGTAACTAAGCTAGAGCAAGGCGTAAAACCAGGAAGGGTTTCTACCAGACTTTCCAAACCCTATCATCCAGCTAAACTTTATAGCCCTATAAAAATATAAATAAGCCCCACTGACCACTGGTAGAATGGTTTGCTTTACGGAAGAAAAGGGAAAATGGCAACAAAACAAATCTAAATAATTTAAGTTTTGTGCAGTTTGAAATAAAATTGCATCTCTGAAAGCTTGATTTATGGCATCACATTTATACCTTCCTAGTTCTTTCCTGTGTCTCCAACCCCCTCCCCCCCCCCCCCCCCCACCCACTGGTGTGCACCCAATTCTCCCTCTCTCCTGACCCTTTCCACTCCTCCCCTTTTACGTTTATCCCTCCCTCAGGCTTCAGTTTTCACACCTCTCCTCTTCTACCGTGACATCCTTTTGTCTCCCTTTCTCCGCCCATCAGCCAAACAACCCCCGTCCCCTCACCTGTAACCATCACAAAGCACTTGCCAGGTTCTGTCCCGCAATCTCCTATCTTTTCCAGCTTTCTCCCGACCCACTGTCATAAGTCATGCCCCGGAACATCGCCCATCCATTCCCTCCACAGATGCCACCTGACTTGCTGAGTAACATTATTTTATACTTTATTATCACGTGTGGATTCTTTTGTTCTTGACTTGATTTGACTCCCAGGGCCTCGAAAATTGGGACATCCTTCAGTCAATAAGTTCTGTCGCTTTGAACTTCTGAAATGTAGGTTATCTTTTGCAAAGTTTCTAAACCAGTAAATGATCTGAAAGCAGTTCAAAGAATAACATTGAGAAATAATTGGAAACATTCTTTGTTTTTATGTCAAGTTGTGTTAATGCCAGGATAAATAGCAGCAGATTATGATTTGTTCAGGATTAAATAAACAGGACCCATGTGTAAATGCTAAACAGCCAACCGCAGTAGGAATAGCCAAACTTGGAAAATGTATCTCCGAACTCCAGGGTAGATTAGTTCCATGGTATGTCAGGTATTTAGATTGAAGATGCAGGGGAAATCTGGTATAAAGAAAATCCCCTTTAGACCAACTGTTCATTTTATTAATTTATTTTGGTTGCCCTTCTGAAGGTTCTGCCTCTTACTACATCAGAGTTCCACAGGTGTTGGCAGCCATCCACGATCTCTCATAACTCATTATTCATTACGCACAGTCTTTGACTACCCAGTTTGCAGATCACGACTTCACCACTGGTATAATGCACGTGGTCAACAAAACAGCGGTGCAAAGGGTGGTGGATGTATGGAACAAGCTGCCGGAGGAGGTATGTGTAAGAAGGAATTGCAGATGCTGATTTAAACCCGAGGAGAGACACAAAAAGTAGAGTAACTCAGCGGGACAGGCAGCATCTCTGGAGAGAAGGAATGGGTGGAGATTTGGGTCGAGACTCTTCTTCAGACTGGTTAGGGATAAGGGAAACAAGAGATATAGACGGTGATGTGGAAAAATAAAGAACAATGGATGAAAGATATGCAAAAAAGGTAACAATGATAAAGGAAACAGGCCATTATTAGCCGTTTGTAGGGTGAAAATGAGAAGCTGGTGCGACTTGGGTGGGGGAGGGATGGAGAGAGAGGGAATGCCGGGGCTACGTGAAGTGAGAGAAATCAATATTCATACCACTGTAAGCTGGCTGTAAGCTGCCCAAACGAAATATGAGAAGCTGCTCCCTCCAATTTGCGTTTAGCTTCACTCTGACAATGGAGAAGACCAAGGGCAGAAAGGTCTGTGTAGGAATGGGAAGGAGAATTAAAGTGTCTAGCAACCGGGAGATCAGGTTGGTTCAGGCGGGCTGAGCGAAGGTGTTCCGCGAAACGATCACCCAGTCTGCGTTTGGTCTCGCCGATGTATAAGAGTCCACATCTTGAACCACGGATACAGTAGATGAGTTTGGAGGAGATGCAAGTGAACCTCTGCCTAAGGACTGTTGGGGTCCCTGGACAGATTCGAGGGAGGAGGTATAGCGACAGGTGTTGCATCTTCTGCGGTTGCAGGGGAAGATACCTGGGGAGGGGGTGGTTTGTGTGGGAAGGGATGAGTTAACCAGGGCGTTGTGGAGGGAACGGTCTCTGCGGAAGGCGGAAAGGGTTGGAGATGGGAAAATGTGGCTAGTGGTGGGATCCCACTGGAGGTGGAGGAAATTTCGGATTATGTGTTGTATGCGACAGCTGATGGGGTGGAAGGTAAGGACTAGGGCGACTCTATCTGTTGTGACTCGGGGGAGTGAGAGCTGAGGGGTACCGAGGAGACATGAATGAGGGCCTCATCTATAATGGGCGAGGGGAATCCCCATTCCCTAAAGAATGAGGACATCTCGGATGTTCTAGTTTGGAACACCTCATCTTGGGCGCAGATGTGGTGTAGACGGAGGAATTGGGAGCAGGGGGTAGAGTGTCTGCAGGATGCAGGGTGGGAAGAAGTGTAGTCGAGATAGTTGTGGGAGTCAGTGGGTTTGTAATAGTCTATTTCCTGTGATGGAGACTGTGAGATCAAGAAAGGGGAGGGAGGTGTTGGAGGTGGTCCAAGTAAATTTGAGTGCAGAATGAAAATTGGTGGTGATGTTGATGAAGTCCATGTGTTCTGCACGGGTGCAGGTGGTAGCACCGATGCAGTCATCAATGTAACGGAGATAGAGTTCGGGGATAGGGCCAGTGTACTAATTTCCCATTACTTAAAGCCCTCCATTTCTTCCTCGACCACAGAATCATCCAATTTCCCTCTATTAACACTCTATTACGCCCAGCAGAGCTGGTCCTCATCCTTAACAACTTCCCCTTTTGTCTTCTCCCACTTCCTCCAAGTCCAAGGCGTAGCTAAGGGCACCCGCATGGGCCCCAGCTATGCCTGCCTCTTTGTCAGGTACGTTGAACAAACGAACAGGCGCACACTGGCCCTATTCCTGTTTTTTTTTGCAATACTGTAACTATAAGAATAGTATAAATGTTTAAATCATCGAGTTATGTATTGAGTTAGCTTTGGACAATTGGAAAGGGAGACAGCATATGAAAATAAATCTTCCTAAAAATTCCTAGCCAACGCTACAGATTATGTTATTATAAACATTGAAATATTTTCTAGTTCCTTCAGAAGGAAATGCAACGATTTGTCTAGGTTGTGAATTCCGTTTGTTAAACTTTACAACAAGTTATTCCCAGTTGGGTCTCCAGGAATCCTATGATTCAGAATTGGTGTCGACCACGGTGTTGGAGAGCCCAGAAGGGGCTCAAACTAAAGCTGCAAAGCAACCTCCATATGCCAGGAATAGAGACAGGCCGCCAGTAGAAGATTGAATCATTTTGCAGATGCTATAAACTCCATAGTACAAATATTTATTTCAATAAATATTAAATTATTGAAAAATAATAAAGCATTGCCAAAACACAAGAGCAAAGCAATGTGATCACTTAAATAAGTTAATTTGAACTGCAGTATGGAACGCAGAGAATGAAGTTACACATGAATGGAAGAATCCCATTCCATCATAGCGGCACAGTGGCGCTGCCGTAGAGTTACAGTCTTAGAGCACCGGGTTCGATCCTGACCACAGGTGCTGTCTGTGTGGAGTTTGCACGTTTTCCCTACGACCGTGTGGGTTTTCTCCGGGTGCTCCGGTTTCCTCCCACATTCCAAAGACATACAGGCTTGTAGGTTAATTGGCTTCAGTAAAAATTGTAAACTGTCCCTAGTGTGCAGGATAAAACTAGTGTCCATGAAGTCCATGTTTGTTGGTGCAAACTTGTTGGGCCGAAGGCCCTGTTTCCGCATTCTATCTCTAAAGTCTAAAGTAAAGTAAATGGAAGAATTGCTAACAGAAACAGCCAGTGGATCGAAAATCCCATTACTTTTCTTACGAAATCAGCCACTGCTATTCCCCCATAATTTTCCAAAATCCCATCTTTTTTTGTCATTTTATCATTCCATTTTTCAGATATGGGATATTCCCTGGTAATTCATTCCACATTTATATTGCCTCTCAGCAATAAGAAAAATCATCTGACATCTCTTCTTTCTCAACACTTAGATCTTTTCAGATGTGTCCCCATGATTAGTTTGCTTGACTATCTTCATCTCCTCGTTGGATCATCCATTGAGATTGAGGATGACTTACTTCAAAGCTGGTTCTTTGGATGCCGAGGTGATGGATGAGACCAGTGTGGGAGCAGATGGGACACGAGGACCTTGATACAATGGGCCAGGGGAAAGTTTAGGAGATGGTGCTCTCTTTATGCCCTCACATGGACTTCAGTGAGCTCTTGCCACATGGACTTGAAGTTCTCAGGTCCCAAAACTCCTACATTTGTGTAGTGAAGATCCAGAAACTCCAAGGAATCAGTGGGGATTTTTAAGGAGACTTTCAGAACATCATTGCATCGATTCCTCTATCAAACTTGTCATTTGTGGTGCTCAGAATGGAGTGCTTATTCATTAGTTCATAAGTTCATAAGTGATAGGAACAGAATTAGGCCATTCAGCCCATCAATTCTACTCTGCCATTCAATCTATCTTTCCCCTCCTAACCCCATTCTCCTCCCTTCTCCCCATAACCTCTGACACCCGTACTAATCAAGAATCTATCCATCTCTGCCTTAAAATATCCATTGACGGCCTCCACAGCCTTCTGTGGCAATGAATTCCACATGATTTGTTCCAGAAGTTTGATGTCAGGCATGCATGCAACATGACCTGTCCAAAGGAATTGACTGAGAGTAATCAGAGCCTGAAGGCTGAGGATCTTGGACTGGGTGAAGATGTTGACATTGGTTCACTTGTCCTTCCATTCAGTATGCCCCATGCTCCCTGCTGTCAGTAATCTGCTAAGTCAAGTTGAGTTTATTGTTAAATGCAAAAGTACAGTAATGTACAGGTACAATGATAATCACGTGTGCGGCAGCAACACAGCCACATAGACCACACAACACACAAAAACATAAATTATACACAAATTACACATAAAATTAGAAGACGGTGAAAAGAAAAAGACTGCAATATGTTAAGACATAAGTGAACAAAATAATACAATCAGAAAAAAAAGTCCATAAGTTGGCTTGTAGTGTCCCGTTACCGAGGTAGGATTAGGATTAGGACTGTGCAGGTTGGTTCAAGAGACTAATAGTTGTAGAATCAGAGCTGTTGCTGAAAGTCAAGGTGTGGGACTTCAGGCTTCTGTTCCTCCTGCTCGACAGTAGTAACGAGAAGAAGGTACACCCGTTAGTGGTGAGGATCCATGATGATAGATGCTTCCTTCTTCAGGCTGTGCCTCATGCAGATGCTTTCGGTGGTTTGGAGGGCTAAACCCATGATGGAAGCATGCAAGAGAGCAAGGAGTACTGCTCAATAAACTCTGAATTTGGTTCCAGATTTGAGGATTTGATCTTCAAATATAATTTTTCTCATTTGGCCAGAAGCTGTACTGGTGTGCTGAAGCATTAGACTTTGTCATTGATGTCGGCCTTCACTGAGAGGTAACTTCCAAGATCTGCAAAGTGGTGCATATTTTCTGAGGTCTTGCCTTTATAGTGGGACAATGCTTTAGTAGAAGACCATTGTATTGCATCAGTGGTGGGGAAAATGCTGGAGTCAATTATAAAAGACGAAATTGCTGAGCATTTGGATAGCAGTAACGGGATCGTTCCGAGTCAGCATGGATTTACGAAGGGGAAATCATGCTTGACAAATCTACTGGAATTTTTTGAGGATGTAACTAGGAAAATTGACAAGGGAGAGTCAGTGGATGTGGTGTACCTCGACTTTCAGAAAGCCTTCGACAAGGTCCCACATAGGAGATTAGTGGGCAAAATTAGGGCACATGGTATTGGGGGTAGGGTACTGACATGGATAGAAAATTGGTTAACAGACAGAAAGCAAAGAGTGGGGATAAATGGGTCCCTTTCGGAATGGCAGGCAGTGACCAGTGGGGTACCGCAAGGTTCGGTGCTGGGACCCCAGCTATTTACGATATACATTAATGACTTAGACGAAGGGATTAAAAGTACCATTAGCAAATTTGCAGATGATACTAAGTTGGGGGGTAGTGTGAATTGTGAGGAAGATGCAATAAGGCTGCAGGGTGACCTGGACAGGTTGTGTGAGTGGGCGGATACATGGCAGATGCAGTTTAATGTAGATAAGTGTGAGGTTATTCACTTTGGAAGTAAGAATAGAAAGGCAGATTATTATCTGAATGGTGTCAAGTTAGGAGGAGGGGGAGTTCAACGAGATCTGGGTGTCCTAGTGCATCAGTCAATGAAAGGAAGCATGCAGGTTCAGCAGGCAGTGAAGAAAGCCAATGGAATGTTGGCCTTCGTAACAAGAGGAGTTGAGTATAGGAGCAAAGAGGTCCTTCTACAGTTGTACCGGGCCCTGGTGAGACCGCACCTGGAGTACTGTGTGCAGTTTTGGTCTCCAAATTTGAGGAAGGATATTCTTGCTATGGAGGGCGTGCAGCGTAGGTTCACTAGATTAATTCCCGGAATGGCGGGACTGTCGTATGTTGAAAGGCTGGAGCGATTGGGCTTGTATACACTGGAATTTAGAAGGATGAGGGGGGATCTTATTGAAACATATAAGATAATTAGGGGATTGGACACATTAGAGGCAGATAACATGTTCCCAATGTTGGGGGAGTCCAGAACAAGGGGCCACAGTTTGAGAATAAGGGGTAGGCCATTTAGAACGGAGATGAGGAAGAACTTTTTCAGTCAGAGGGTGGTGAAGGTGTGGAATTCTCTGCCTCAGAAGGCAGTGGAGGCCAGTTCGTTGGATGCTTTCAAGAGAGAGCTGGATAGAGCTCTTAAGGATAGCGGAGTGAGGGGGTATGGGGAGAAGGCAGGAACGGGGTACTGATTGATAGTGATCAGCCATGATCGCATTGAATGGCGGTGCTGGCTCGAAGGGCTGAATGGCCTACTCCTGCACCTATTGTCTATTGTCTATTGTCTATTGAGTGTCAGGGCCTTCATCTTGTATGCTTCAGTCAATGAATTTACAATGATTTGTTCAGCGGCCTCCATGCATTCCAAATGTCAGAGTTGTCTACTTACTGTGGCTCTATTACTAAAGTCGGAATGAGCTTGGTTCTGCAGTTTTAATGCTTTCCCCCGAGTCCTGTGGATTAGCCCCATCCCAACAGGAGGCCCTTCTGACCAACGTGAAACTCAAAAAGACCATAAGCCAACTAAAACCAAAATCCCTTCATGTGCAAAGCTTGTGTCTGCTGAGGTTTAAAGCTCAGGGCTGAGCAGCTTTAGCTAATTAGCCACCTCACAGTGATCTCGAGTTGCTCCATGAAAGACAGTGGGGATTACATTCATCAAGAGAAACAGTGGATATGAACTTCACTATATGAACATCAATGATAAAACAGAGAGCAGCAACAGCCACTCTGCACAGCTTTTATTGACTTCAATAAAGCCTTGACTTCAAGTCAAGTCAAGTCAAGCTTATTTGTCACATGCACATACACGATGTGCAGTGAAATGAAAGTGGCAATGCCTGCGGATTGTGCAAAAAAAAGAATTACAGTTACAGCATATAAATAAAAGTTAATACGGAGAAGACAAAATTTAGTCCCTGGAGTTATAAAAGTTAACAGTCCTGATGGCCTGTGGGAAGAAACTCCTTCTCATCCTCTCCGTTTTCACAGCGTGACAGCGGAGGCGCTTGCCGTAGCATCTGGAACTTCATCACACAGGAGCGACTGTGGAACACACTCTTCAAATAGAAGTTATCAGGCAACTGAACCATCCTACCACAACCAGAGAGCAGTCCTGGACTACTATCTACCTCATTGTCGATCCTCAGACTATCTTCGATCGGGCTTTACCTCAAATCCTCTAAACTTAATTCCCTTATCATGCATCAGTGCACTGTGAGTGGCTTGACTGTAATCACGTATTGTCTTTCCATTGACGGGTTAGCATGCAACAAAGGCTTTTCACTGTACCTCGGTACACGTGACAGTAAACTAAACTAAACTACAACTCCCACGGGAAATGGACATCAAGACTTAATTCCCAATGGCTCCATCCGGGGGATTTTACCTCCCAGTTGCCAAATCTTTGTTTGTCTTAAGAATTTAATTTTACTTCTTCCTTTGGTTTTTTGAGGAACCTTCTTTAAGTTTGATTTCTCTTACCCATTTCTTTATCTATTATTATTTTAGATATAATCCAGAAGTAACCTGTGCGAATAAGGGCTTTATCTTGGTGCCACGAAAGTCATCAGAGAACTTCGAATGTTTCCCTGATTGCAAAACGTGTACCCATTTTTAAATTCTAAACGTTCAGATAGCGTGAGATCGCTGCCGTTTTTGTTATTGTTTGTGCGAGTTATTTAATTATGGTTTAGAAGTTCCTTTGCTGTGGGTGCTCCCAAACAAAATGTTCTAAGTCTCTCTCTATCGGACTGATAATGTGCCTTGCTGCATTACACAATGTGTCATGCATCTACAAGCAGGAAATAATTATACTCCTTTAATCTTTGTACAAACAACATTCACTTGACTTACCAATCCATGCCATTGTTGGAAGGAAGGGTAATTTCTACTGCATGGTGACATGCAATATCTATTTCCTCCATGTTATATTCGGGGCATGCTCAAATTAGAAGTTTATTAAATGACTCGAGAAAAAAACACGTTAAGATCAAAAGCAGGAACTTTCTCTGTTGATTTCTTAGTCTTACTGCAGCAAAGAAATGTAATTATCCTGCTATTTTTGGCAAAACAGATTTTTAATTAGCGAGTTAGTCTTTAAACCACCAAATGAGATGAGGAAAAACTTTTCCAGTCAGAGAGTTGTAAATCTGTGGAATTCTCTGCCTCAGAAGGCAGTGGAGGCCAGTTCTCTGAATGCATTCAAGAGAGAGCTAGATAGAGCTCTTAAGGATAGCGGAGTCAGGGGGAATGGGGAGAATGATCAGCCATGATCACATTGAATGGCGGTGCTGGCTCGAAGGGCCGAATGGCCTCCTCCTGCACCTATTGCCTATTGTCTATCGTCTATAATCATTTAATTTATATGTAGACGGAAAATATTTGAAGCATTCAGCAGGTCAGGCAGCATCTGTGGAAAGGGAAACAGATTAATGTTTCATGTCTGAGACCTTTCATGGGGAATCGAGAAAGCAAGTTAGGTTTCAGTAGCAGATAAGGTAGGGAAGGGATGAGTTGAACAAAGATTACCTCAGTTTGAATGGGAAGAAATTAGTTAGCATGGCAAGCTCAAGAGACGGCTGATGTTGGAATCTGGAGGAAGAAGGAGGGCTGCTGGAAGAACTCAGTGGATCAGACAGTATCTGTGGAGAGTCAACATATCAAGTTGCAACTCTGCATCTGGACTGAAAGTGTAGAGGAGAAATTGCAAGCAAGAGGAGGCAGGGGAGAAAGGTGGGAGGTGGATTTTCAGCATTTTCAAAATGGAGGTCGGCACAGTGGCGCAGCTGGTAGAGCTGCTGCCCCGCGGAGCCAGAGACCAGGGTTCAATCATGGAGTTTATATGTTTTCCCTGTGACCGCGTGGGTTTTCTCCAGGTGCTCCGGTTTCCTCCCAGGTCCCAAAGACGTGGGGGTTTGTAGGTTAATTGGCTTCTGTAAATTGCCCCTCGTGTGCAGGGAGTGGGAAAGTGGGATAACATAAAATGAGTGTGACTGGCTGATTGGTGGTCAGCTTGGACTCGGTGAGCCAAAGGGTTTGATTCCATGCTGTATCTTTCAATCAATTCAATCAGAAACCTCAGGTGTGTCCAAGGCAATGATTATTGGCACTTTGTATTTTCACCAAAGATGTGAGCCGAAAAACATTACAAGGTAGAATTACTGGATAACAGTCAAGAGTGGCTTCACCCAGTTTCCGAATTCCGAATTCCGAATTTCTGGTTTCCGAATTTAACATGCCATAATCCACATCTATTTGGTTGGTTAAATATTATTAGTTTCTGGCATGAAATAGTTTATAAATGACCCTTTAAAATTTGTATCACAAAATGCTGGAGTAACTGAGTTATTTTCCTACTTTAAAATTTATAAATAATCTCTTATGGCTCAATGCCAATAGTTTAGTTTTAATATTATCATGTATTTAGTTTAGTTTAGTTTAGTGATACAGCACGGAAACAGGCCTTTCGGCCCAATGAGTCCGCGCCGACCAGCGATCCCCATTCATTAACACTATTGTACACACACTCAGGACAATTATATCAAGCCAATTAACCTACAAACCTGTACGTCTTTGGAGTGTGGGAGGAAACCGAAGATCTTGGAGAAAACCCACGCAGGTCACGGGGAGAATGTACAAACTCCGTACAGACAGCACCTGTAATCAGGATCAAACCCGGGTCTCTGACGCTGTAAAGCAGCAACTCTACCTCTGCGCCACCCATGAATAGGTATATATCATGTGTGCATAAGCATATATCATAAATAGATCATGGAATGGTTCGATATTATTTATTTAATATTCCTTCATATCTATGTTTTCATCTGGACACACTACATACACCAGACCAATTTCCTTGTCAACTCGATCTCAAAAACTAATTTCTAGAATTTAAAAGTCTTGTGTTTCCTTGTCTCTCTCCATCTTCCAACTTTTTAAAACTCAGCTTGGTTGTTAATGATTAGTATTAACCTACTGCCCATTTTTTCAGTTCTACTCTACGTGATTTGTTTAGTTTCACTGATAATCTTTATTATAGCCCTTGCCCTTCACCTAGATTTTAAAAGTAATATATTATGAGGTGCAGTGCTGAAATAAAAATTTAACATTCTGATACGCTAATAAATTATTTTATTAGTTTAATTGAGCTATTTGGAGAGGATTTTCCCTCTATTAGGTACTTATGCATTAATATCCTACAGTTACTGCTAAACTCTTTGTCACCCTACTAAATTGTCTTAATGTGAAAATATCATTACATATTGGACCCAGACCACATAAAACATGACCTATGAATTCCAGCTATGCACTATTTAATAACAATGACTTAATTCAAACTGGAGAATGCTTGCCATAAACCATATCCTAGAAAACAACAGATTTCAACCATTTGTAATGTACTTGTTAAATGCAAAACAAATTGAAGTCAGATTTTTGTGTAACAAGTATAATAAAATTATTGCTTTGAAAAAAACCCAGGCTCATTTGAATGGGATCTGATTCTACAAGGCTAATGAAATAATTATTTGGCATATTTGGCCAGATATTCACCAGGATCAGTGAGGAAGCACACAGTATATATATTTTTTAATATCTTTTTGTTTCGATTCCCCATCTTGCCTTGGGCAAAGCTCCAACCACAATCAAATAAATTCTAATTTAAATCAGATATGTTGCATCAATTTAACGTATTACTCGATGTTCCCTTAATGTAGACCTGATCCCTTGCTAATTTATAGTATAGCAATTGGACAACCATGTATCAACTTAGCCTCGGTCATATCAATACATACCAAAATAAAATACGACAGATACTGGAAATCTGAAATAAAAAACGAAAATAATCCAAGACCATCTGGGCCTCCTCCTCTGTCAGGGTGAGGCCAAACACAAATTGGAGGAACAGCACCTCATATTTTGCTTGGGCAGCTTACAACCCAGTGGTGTGAATATTGATTTCTCTAATTTTAAGTAACCCTTGCATCCCCTCTCTCTCCATCCCTCCCCCACCCCAGTCATTGTACTAGTTTCACTGTCATCCTGCTGAGGTTCACTGTTTGTTATCACCTTCTCCTCAGCCAACATTGCGGGCTCCACCTTTTCTTGATCATTGTTGTCTTTTTGTCCTTTTGCCTGCCTTTCATTCATTTTTTCTATGTACCTTCTCATATCTCTCGTTTCCCTCTCCCCTGACTCTCATTCTAAAGAAGGGCCTCCACCCGAAATGTCACCTATTCCTTTTCTCCAGTGATGCTGCCTGACCCATTGAGTTACTCCAGCTTTTTGTGTCTATCTTCAGTCTGAAACATTAATCAATTTCTCTTTCCACAGATGCTGCCTAATTTGTTGCTTTTTTCCATCATTTTCCCTTCTTTTATGAACATGCAAACTTATTTTTATTGAGAAACAGAATAAAGAATGAAAATCCATAAAGGGAAAGCCAACAAAACCACAAAAGAGTTGCTGTGGTAAATTGGAGACTAAACTTCAATATTTGCAGAAAGAAAAGGGAGAAGGCAGAGAAATAAATGGTTTCACACCTTTGGGGTCTCAGTTTAAAAAAATAGCAAACGGCAATAGTCAGAGGGCAAAACTAGGACCTCACATCTGCATTGAACAATGTCCTTTTCACAGTGGCAACTCTTCCACGTATGGTTGGTAATACTGTGATCAAAATGGCCACACAATGCTCAACTTAGCATACATTTTTGAGCATAACAACTATTGCAATAGATATATATGTACTCTGGACACAGAGGTGATTTGGTGTAAAGATAGACACAAAATGCTGGAGTAACTCAGCGGGACAGGCAGCATCTCCGGATAGAAGAAATGGGCGACGTTTCGGGTCGAGACCCTCCTTAAGACTTTGGTGTGTTTGCGATGAAATGTTTATTTCAAAACATGGCTGGCCCACACTTTAAGTGCACAATAAATAAGATGGTGGTCATTTTTCTGTTTCTGTGAGAGCGATGTTTTCTTAGGTATGCATGTTTCTCGTTGTAAGCCTTGCGTGCCAGCCTCACAAACTGCAGATTTATCTCATCAACGAAAGTCGATAAGATCTTCAGATCACATAAACAGTCGGCTGGAATGAAGGTTGTACTCCTAATGCAGCACCCAATGGCTCCAGGACCTGGATAACAATTAGTGTTCTTGAAATGGCCCCTTGCAACTGACTACTGAAGGCTTAGCTACCTTGTATGCTTATTAATTCAAAAGAATTGATAGACATAAGCAGATTTACTATTGGACAGAAAAACAACATGAAAATGCCTCCATTCATGCTCACTTCCTTTTCTAAACTTAATCCAGACACACTTGTATATGAGTAACTCATCTACATCAACATTTGCAAAAAATATTTTTCACCCTTATATCTAAGGTGCTCGAGAGTTAGTGTTCCAAAAACCGGGGAGAAATTGTTGATTAAAGGCCACAAACAATTATTTTACAATTTACAGATTTTCTTTTCCACTAACCCTTGAAAGTAGCAAACAGCGTGAAAATGGTAAACACATTCCCACGCCTGTCTTGTGAATCTCAGTGATTTGCATTTGAGTGCAAATCAATATTACACAGGTTTCTGGAAGGAGTTTCATCTACTTTTCTAGGTGCAGATGTGAGTTAATATCCTGGTTATCTGATTAGGAACTTGAACAGCCTTTGAAACACTGCAAATGAAGTCATGGGTCCTTTATAGGGCAATGGATGTTTGTCTTTTTTGTTTGCTGGCAGATGAATGTCGAAGAATGCCAGCTATTGAAAACCACTGCAAACCCTATGGGATGCAAACATAAACATGAACAAATAACAGAGGAGAAACATTTCTTGTAATCATGCAGATGAGAGGAAAGGGCATGTCAGTTAAGCATTAATTTACATCGTACTTTGCCTGTTGAGAAAGGATAAGAACATCTTCAAAGAGACTTGCTGAGGAGCTCTTTGCTTTTGAGTAACAAGGAACTTTACTGGCTTTATCCCACACTAAACGCTGTTCATGTTACTCCCTTTATCATGTACTGTATCTGCGGACGGCTCGATTGTAATCACGTATTGTCTTTCCGCTGACTGGTTAGCACGCAACAAAGGCTTTTCACTGTACCTTGGTACACGTGACAATAAACTAAACTCAAGCTAAATAGATCAGTTTTGTCAAAGCACCAGCCCTGGTTCCTCACCTCAAGCATTCGCCATATTTTATTGCGGTGAGAATGATGGTGATGTATATGAAAGACCAGCAAGTGAGGGAGAAAGGAAGCTACATTTTCAAGTCTATTTTTGGGTTGAACTTCAATAAATGAGCTAAGCAGTGCATTGCTACTATCACCAGTGGCTGTAGGCACTTCTTTCTCATGATATGGATTATAATAATAATTGCTCACTTGAAACACACTGAGGGTAATTTTTGTCCTGTACATCATCAGGAGGCAAGGGCAATGATTTAAAAGTTCGCTTCACAATCCAACTCATTTCCTTTTTGTTAAAAGCCAATTATGCTGGAAATTCCTGCACTGGATTTTATTTCAGATTTCCTGCAGTTTTTTGATTTTCATTTTCTTTTACCTTTGAAGACAACGTAATCCATCCTTCAACTTCAATGTAAAATAAATTGGGTGGAGTGTAAAGCAATCACCAGATTTACAACAACAGACCTAGCTAGGGGCGGCACAGTGACGCAGCGGTAGAGTTGCTGACGTACAGTGCCAGAGACCTGACACAGTGTCAAGCCTGACTACGAGTGCTGTCTGTACAGAGTTTACACGTTCTCACTGTGACCGCATGGGTTTTCTCCAGGTACTCCGATTTCCTCCCACACTCCAAAGAGTTGAAGGAAATCATCTTCGCTCCTGAGGCCAGCCACAGTAGAAGAGGACCTTGAATGGTTATCTGTCTGAAGAGGAGAATTAGATGGAATGCAGAAAGGGATCCCCATTTTACTATCATCCAAATCCAAACCTGAATCTGGTGATCGCAGCATTCCAGTTTCATATTGTACATGCATATAGTAAAATAGGTAAGAGGCCAAATTAGTTTAGTTTAGTTTAGCTTATTTTGATGTCATGTGTACAGAGGTAGTGAAAAGCTTTTGTTGCGTGCTATCCAGTCAGCAGAAAGACAATACATGATTACAATCAAGCCATTACATAATAAGCAAATAACGTTTAGTGCAAGGTTAAACCAGCAAAGTCCGATCAAGGAGAGTCCGAGGGTCGCCAACGAGGTAGACAGTAGTTCAGCACTGCTCTCTGGTTGTGGTAGGATGATTCAATTGCCTGACAAATGGCTGGGAAGAAACTGTCCCTGAATCTAGAGGTGTGAAGTATTTTCACACTTCTATACCTTTTGCCCGATGGGAGAGGGGAGAAGAGGGAGTGGCCAGGGTGCGACTCGTCCTTGATTATGCTGCTGGCCTTGCCAAGGCAGCGTGAGGTATAAATGGAGTCAATAGAGGGGAGATTGGTTTGTGTGATGGCCTGGGCTGTGTCCATTATTTGCTGCATGTGGTGGTGTCACTGTGGTTATTTCCAGACAACTAACATACAAGAGACTGCAGATGCTGCAATCTTGACCAAAATGCAACGTGCTGGAGTAACTCAGCAGGTCAGACAGCATCTCTGGAGGGAATAGACAAATGACCTGTCTTCAGACATTACTATCACCCATATGCTTTTGCTTATTTGAACTCCACATTTATGTGTCTGCTTACATACTTCAGCCTGTGCGAATTGATTCAGGATGAGCAGTGTGCCCTCACTGAAAGCCACATTTTTTGTTGGGAGATTATGCAACAAAATGCGAATTGTAATGATTCAAAGTTATCTAATCTGTCCTGATACATTATTCACATAACTTATTTAGCTGCAAAGTGCCACATGTCAAAAATTCATTGCATAAGAAGGAAAGGTGTCTTTAATTATCTCAATGAGCAAATTAGGTTGCGTTAATTACATGTCAATTTGATTGATATTGTTGACCCTTCACTTGACCTTACTGTTGCTTGCACAGCTCACAGCATCAAAGTGTCATTTGTTATATGAACAATGTAGAAAGGATGTGATTGTATGCTAGTGTTATCTTCACTGAGTTTGCTGATTTAAGACGTGTAGTGAGTCCATATATTTTGGAGACTGGGCTTAAGCTGCCCCCAGCTATTTAATGCAGGGCCCCCACCAGTCAGCAGATGGATAGGAATTTAGGGGCGAACTTTTGAAATGAAGGTCTCCCACTCATTTGAAATGAAATCCTGGAGAAATAGCATTAAAATCTTAAATATAATTTAGGAAAAAAGTGCTGTAGTAACACAATGGTTCAAATATGGGCTCACCCATAGCCAATGAAACACTGAGATTAAAAAGGATGATTAGTGTTGGGGGTTATGGGGAGAAGGCAGGAGAATGCGACTGAGAGGGAACGATAGATCAGCCCTGATCGAATTGTGGAGTGGGCGATGGGCCGAATGGGCTAATTCTGCTCCTATCATTTATGCACTTATGAACTTATGTGCTCATTTCTAGTCCACATCCTGCTTTGTCGGATGGCAGGATTCTGATATAGCAAAGTATACAAGGTATAGATGGTGTACATTTTTAAGTGTAACTTCTCCCCCTCCCAGTGACGCAACTTTGGTTCCATTCACTTTTCAGAAATTCAGTTGAGATTTCTGTCAGACTGGGCCAGCAGTAATACCCTATCAACAGGGAACGATGTCAAGAAGTGTCGGTTGAGTGTTCACCATAAACTGTCCCTGCCCAGGGTGTTGGTGAGTGATGATTTGCACGGGAGCAATTGATGAGAATGTGGGGAGAATAAAAATGGTATTAATGTGGGATTAGTGTAAATGAGTGGTTGATGGTTACTGTGGACCCAAAGGTTGAGGGACCTGATTCTTTACTGTATACCTCTGACTCTATGACTCTGTCCATTTATCATTCAGAAAAATCATATGGTCATTATTTGGCTGCTGATTTTCAAATCTCTTTATAATTTGGCTGATTTGTTATTACATTGCATGAATAGGCACTCCTCAAATGTCTACTGGGAAACCTCAAATGTCCACTGGGAAACCTCAAGGAGATGAAAGAAGCCATGAAAATATAAGCTCTCTCTTTCTTTGATTGGAAAATCTTAGGTGCTTGATTTAGTCATGCTGGTGTTTCACTGCGAATGAAAATGATGACACATTGTCGCTTACTCCACCCTGACATTCTGAAGAAGGGTCTCGACCCGAAACGTCATCCATTCCTTCTCTCCAGAGATGCTGCCTGGCTCGCTGAGTTACTCCAGCATTTTTTGTCTACCTTCGATTTATATCAACATCTGCAGTTTATTTCCTACCCACCCTGACATTCGGTACACGCTGTCACGGGACAGTGTCTATTTTATAAAACTTGTGTTGTCTGCATGCTGCTCTACAGATTCAAGTACTTTCATACCTTCACATTGCACTAATGTTTTCCATCATGCGAGACATCTCAATCATTTTCAAAGTGTTTTTACTTCCTACTCATGTCCCTCGAATGCCTTCGAAGCATTTATTCAATTTCCCTTTCTTCTCAAGATTCTTCCCAAGCAGTGCATTTGAGATAGAGATCTGCCAACTTATGTGAATTTATATTTTACCAACGAAACTCCATTGCACTTCCTTGTTCCAATATCTTAGTTCATGTTTCCTGTATTATAAACCACCAACCATCTTTGGGTGCCCCACCACATTGAAGCCATACAAGACTAATTAGTGCCTTAAATGCAAGTGTTGAGTAACTCCATTTCTTATCTGATTTTCACGTCGAAGCAGCAAATAACAATCTGACAACTATGCACCCATTCTGCCCCTTACTCTGCCTGTGAAAAGTAATTCTTGGTGATTCAGTTAGGTGAAGCACTTTTGATTAACTGCAAAAGAATGCAAATTGAGTGGCAGCGTTCCAACACTTTGTAGGGGTACGAAAGCAAAATGAGACGTGGGAATTAACTTAGAGTCCAATTCGGCCTGGCACAGGCATGATGGGTTGAGTGGCCTCCTTCGCAGCCTAGACTGTTTTCTAGGCTCCAGACATCAGCCTAGATTGATGTTGTCAAGAGAGAGTTAGAATTAGCTCTTAGGGCTAACGGAATCAAGGAATGAGGGAAAAGCAGAAACGGGGTACTGATTTTGGATGATCAGCCATGATTATATTGAATGGCGGTGCTGGCTCAAGGGGCCGAATGGCCTACACCTGCACCTATTTTCTATGTTTCTATGTTTCTATGACTGCTTTGCCTCAATGGTTTCCACGATACTGAGATTCTACAAAGACTTCACCAGTAAAAATGCAACATTTTTTCAAGAGCATAATTGGGCTTCTTTACACTGAAATGTATATTTTGGGTGGTCTTGACGACTTTCATATGTGTCACGTTCTCACACATCTGTTCCAGGGTCCGGTGAGGAGGTTACACAGCATTGACTCATGCCGTCATCTCCTGCCATGTCCTACATGTGCCAAACGTATCAACTCTTACACACACCAGTATCATATCATATCATATCATATCATATATATACAGCCGGAAACAGGCCTTTTCGGCCCTCCAAGTCCGTGCCGCCCAGTGATCCCCGTACATTAACACTATCCTACACCCACATTTGATGTCCACCCAACAGAAGCTTCCAATGAATCTATCTATTACTTGTCCACGTGTTTCTTTCCTGTTCCCTTAATAAGCTGAAAAGAGTGCAGAGAAGATTTCATTTACAGAGGGTGGTGAATCTGTGGAATAAATAGCCACAGAGGGCTGTGGAGGCCGATAATAGATATTTTTAAGGCAGAGATTGACAAAGTCTTGATTAGTAAGGGTGTCAGGGGTTATGGGGAGAAGGCAGGAGAATGGGGTGAGAGGAAAAGATAGATCAGCCATGATTTAATGGGGGAGTAGACTTGTTGAGCCGAATGGCCTAATTCTGCTCCTGTAACTTATGCACTTATAAACTTATAAACTTATTTACGAGGATGTTGCCATGACTTGAGTGCCTGAGCTATAGAGAAAGGTTGGGCTGATTAGGACTTAATTCCTTGGAGTGCAGGAGGCTGAGGGGGTGATCTCATAGAAAGTCATGAGGGTAATATATGGGGGAATGCAAAGAGTCTTTCACCCAGGAAGGGGACTGAAGAATTAGAGGACATAAGTTTAAGGTGACAGGAGCAAGATTTAATAAGAACCTGAACAGGAGCAAGATTTAATAGGAACCTGAGGGGCAGGTTTTTCATTCGGAGGGTGGTGGGTATGTGGAATGAGCTTCCACAGAGATAGTTGAGGCAGATACTATAACACCATATAAAAGACATTTGAACAAGTGCGAGGTGGCACTGTGGTGCAGAGATAGGGCTACTGCCTCACAGAGCCAGAGACCTGGGTTCAATCCTGACTACAGGTGCTGCCTGTGCTGAGTTTGTATGATCTTGCTGTGACCGCGTGGGTTTTCTCCGGGTGCTCCGGTTTCCTCCCACATTCCAAAAACATGCAGATTTGTATGTTAATTGGCTCTGTAAAGTGTGTAGGATGCTAAAGTAGGATGACATGGAACTAGTGTGCTGGAGATCAATGAGCACCGTGAATTCGATGGGCTGAAGGGCCTGTTTTCATGCTGTGTTTCTAAAACTAAAACTAAAGGTTTAGAGGGTTATGGGTGTGTAAATGGGACAAGATTAGATGGGGTATTTTGATCAGCATGGACAAGTTGGGCAGATGGGCCTGTTTCTGTGTATGATTCTATAACTCCAATATAATTGTTTGCAAAGACCTAATTCAGGATTTGAACTCATCTTAAATACTAACTGGAGGCTGACTCTAAAAGTCTAAGAATGAATGTTATTCCTTATTTGTTAGGAAAAAAATATTATAATAATCCAGTTGCAACCCTCCAATACCTGAATGGAAAATTATATCCAATGGTGTCAGCATTTAATGATTTTTTTCATGACATTTCCGACCTCTGGAACAGACCACTGCTCAACAATGTAATACAGAAGTATTATTCTAGGCCTCAACAGTTCTACATTTTCTTGTTGGGTTTTTGCAGCTGTGTTATGTTTGTGACACTGAATGTATGAAATATTTTGGGTAACTATAGTGCCCATAAGCCTTAGCCAAATATCGTATAACCTTTCCACAAAGGTTAACGTAATTAAAGATTTCAAAAAAGATGCTTGCTTCAATCTGCAGAGGATTAAAATGTTATTCTTTTCTCAGAGATCTCCACGATTCTATCAAACACATTCTTGTTGTAGATGATCAAAATTAATGTGTCCCATCTATCATTATGACAAAATATTTATGGGGAAAAAAAAATCACTATTAACTTTGTGGAAATATCGTGCTGTCTTACATTTATTTTGTGATAATTTAATTATTTTATTTTCAAATATTTTGCGATATCGTTTTTTTGTCTGTTAAAGTGAGATATGTTAATGTTGGTGAATGGGTCTGTTTCCAGTTGATGCATTTGGTGCAGAGTAAAGGAGTCTTCAACCACATTAAACGACAAATAACACTGCCTCTACTCCAATCTCAGAGTGTCTATGGATAGACCCAAAAAGCTGGAGTAATTCAGCAGGACAGGCAGCATCGCCGGAGAAAAGGAATTGGTGACGCTTCGGGTCGAGACCCTTCATCAGACTCAATCACACCCAGTCTGAAGAAGGGTCTTGACCCGAAATGTCACCCATTCCCTTTCTCCAGAGATGCTTTACTCCGGCATTTTGTGTCTATCTTCAGTGTAAACCAGCATCTGCAGTTCCTTGAAGCACGACACAAAATGCAGGAGTAATTCAGCAGGTCAGGCAGCATCTCGGGAGAGAAGGAATGGGTGACGTTTTGGGTCGAGACCCTTCTTCAGACTGATGTCAGAGGAGGGGGCGGGACAAAGATAGGACCTTTCCTTCTCTCCCGAGATGCTGCCTGACCCGCTGAGTTACTCCAGCATTTTGTGTCTACCTTCCTTCTCTCCCGAGATGCTGCCTGACCCGTTGAGTTACTCCAGCATTTTGTGTCTACCATCCTATCTTTGTCCCGCCCCCTCCCCTGATATCAGTCTGATAAAGAGTCTTGACCCGAAGCGTCACCCATTCCTTCTCTCCCGAGATGCTGCCTGACCCGCTGAGTTACTCCAGCATTTTGTGTCTACCTTCGACTCCAGCATCTGCAGTTTTTTTTCCTACACATCTGCAGTTCCTTCTTACATATTATATAGTGTCAAGTTGTGGACAGTTTACCTTACCAGGATGCATCGTCAGTGAGTGAGAGGGCAGGACTGTGACGGAAACAGAACTTTGCCATAATTTCTAGTCTACTTCCAGCAATGGGTTAAAGTAACTGGTGAAAAGTATTGGTAACTTAAAACCACCTTAAAACATCCATGTGTATTAAATGATGCCTTAGATCAAATTATTTTTGCTCGCCAGTTTACTCTACTCCCCATCAGCAACCAAAAACTAATGAAAGGTTAATTTGACCTTTCCTCTTTCTAAATGACCATGGATTAAGATGCCCCTAATCTGAAACTTTTAATTGATCATCAAATAGATCCTCAGGTGGCTGTCTAAAGTTGCAACGTTGCAGGGTGCAAGTGTAATGGTGAAAGATGGGGCAGGAGAGGGTTGGACAGGGGAGTGGTGGGTGGGAGAATGAAGGAACATAAGAGAGCTGAGGAGGGTGAATGATAGCGAGAGGGAGCCACAAGGAGAAACCATCTATGTACTGTACATGATCGCGAACCATTCATTGCATGTATTCCTTTCTGCCATTAACAAGAATCAGCTGCTTCCATTCAATTTAAAGAATGCAGTTTGTTAAGAAACATGGGTCACATTTATTATCATTGGCTTTCACTGGTGAGGTCTAAACATTAGATAGAGGTCAGTTTTGTTTTGTTTTCTTTCTGAGCCTGTTCTCGTTGGGTGGTTGAGCTGCTGAACCAGTCTATTCCGAGGCATTTAGTTCTGAATCAACAAACCCACTACTTATCGGAGTGCACTCTCAGTATCGCTGCCCAGCTCTGGGAATGCGGCATTGTACTGCTTTACGTCCAGGCAATCATTACCTGTAAGAAAAGAGATCAATTTAATATAATTGGAATCAAAAAGGCCTCTATCTCAGGAGAGATCGAGTAGAAACATAAGGAAGTTATGAAGTTGTCAGAGCTAGTCGGGCAGCACGCTGGCACAATGCTAGAGTTGCTGCTTTCCAGCACCAGAGACCTGGGTTCGATCCTAACTATGGGCGCCGTCTGTACGGAGTTTGTATGTTCTCTTCGTGACTGTGTAGGTTTTCTCCAGGTGCTCCGGTTTCCTCCCACACTGCAAAGACATTCAGGTTTACAGGTTAATTGACTTCGGTAAAGATTGTAAATTGTCCCTGGTGTGTAGTATAATGCTAGTGTATTGGGTGATCGCTGGTTGATGTGGACTCAGTGGGCCGAAGGGCCTGTTTCCCCGCTCTAAACTAAACAAAACTTGGTGTCAGGTGAGATGATGGCCTTGGAAATGGTACTATTTTGTCTTAATCTTTCCTTCCCTGAAGATGTTAGGATATAATTCAATGTACACTGCCAGCAAGATGATCAGTCAAGATGATTTTCATCAAGGGTCATTTGGTGGGAATTAAGAACAGATGGCTCAGCTTAGTTGCATTGTATCACATAACCTGCGACCGGCAATCAAACTAGAAACCTTCTTACCTGCGAAGCCCATGATCACAACAGCCTGTACTTTGACACTCCGAGTCAACGGAGGGGAGCAATCTCTCATATAAGACCAGTGAATAATTTAATGTGCGTTTGTGGTAAAACTTTAGATTTTTGTGGGGAAAATTCAACTCACCTTTTAATTTTTACATCAATGCATGAATCAGATCATAGGCCTCTGGATTTGATGTTGCAATCTGTTTCACACAACATGGACTAGACATCCAGTGCACGCCAATGATTTATCGACTGACACAGCTGTGAAGGACATTCGTTGGTGCTATCTCTGTGAAAGAGTTATCAAATTGGTTTACAATAGACAATAGACAATAGGTGCAGGAGTAGGCCATTCGGCCCTTCGAGCCAGCACCACCATTCAATGTGATCATGGCTGATCATTCTCAATCAGTACCCCGTTCCTGCCTTCTCCCCATACCCCCTGACTCCGCTATCCTTAAGAGCTCTATCTAGCTCTCTCTTGAATGTATTCAGAGAATTGGCCTCCACTGCCCTCTGAGGCAGAGAATTCCACAGATTCACAACTCTCTGACTAAAAAAGTTTTTCCTCATCTCTGTTCTAAATGGCCTACCCCTTATTCTTAAACTGTGGCCCCTGGTTCTGGACTCCCCCAACATTGGGAACATGTTTCCTGCCTCTAACATGTCCAACCCCTTAATAATTTTATACGTTTCGATAAGATCCCCTCTCATCCTTCTAAATTCCAGTGTATACAAACCTAGTCGCTCGAGTCTTTCAACATATTGACAGTCCCGCCATTCCGGGAATTAACCTGGTAAACCTACGCTGCACGCCCTCAATAGCAAGAATATCCTTCCTCAAATTTGGAGACCAAAACTGCACACAGTACTCCAGGTGCGGTCTCACTAGGGCCCTGTACAACTGCAGAAGGACCTCTTTGCTCCTATACTCAACTCCTCTCGTTATGAATGCCAACATTCCATTGGCTTTCTTCACTGCCTGCTGTACCTGCATGCTTCCTTTCAGTGACTGATGCACTAAGACACCCAGATCACGTTGTACGTCCCCTTTTCCTAACTTGACACCATTCAAATAATAATCTGCCTTCCTATTCTTACCACCAAAGTGGATAACCTCACACTTATCCACATTAAACTGCATCTGCCATGCATCCGTCCACTCACACAACCTGTCCTATTCTTCCTTTTGCTCATTCCCCATTACTATGTGAAATGTTGTTCCCATCGCCATTTGAGAAATATTATTGAACCTCTTTCACCATCCCTTCAGGCAATGCAGTACAGTAGTTAGGATCGAACCCAGGTTTCTGGCACTGTAAGGGAGCAACTCTGCCACAGTGCCGCTCCATTCTGTGTTTATTTTAATTCACGTAGTTGTTGTCTTTGGTGTAAATTGAATTTTTGTCCAAACCCAACATATCATCTGTATGAGACTTTAAATCTGACCTGCAAGACAGAGATAAACAATTTCATGGCACTATACAAAGGGGAGCAGGAAATGTTCTCCACTGTACGAAACAATATTGCTGTTCATGCACCTTTTCTCTTTACCAACATAGTTTACTTCCCAACAGGCAATGAATTACAAAAACGCATTGTTGTTCCTGATGTCACAAGTAGTGCGATAAAAATGCAAACTTGATCTTTCTTAAAGCTGTTTTGTTTATTTTCATTGCATTATGGAGTTGAAAATCAGTACAGAATATAATTGTCCTCTTACATTAAGATAGAATACAGCTCTCTGTGATGAGGCCTTGTTATTTACAGGAAGCCAATGCGCATTTATCTCCCCTTGACTGCAATACAACAATGTAAACTATGTGAATGTTATGGAAACGTTGCCAGAATACGTTATTTTCAGTTACTAAATATATTCTTGTGCTCCCCACTGTGGCTTAAGTCCAGTATTACATCCTTAATACGTTCTTTACAACTGCTTTTTTTCGCCTAATATGAGCAATAATGTTGATGTGAGCATATTTAACAGCTGAAAGAAATATGCACAGTTCAATTTTGAATGTAAAACATTTGAAATTTGTTTTAATATTTTCTGTATCAGACAAGAGATGACAGACATATCATTAGCTGTAAAGCACTTGAAGATGCACTTTGTGGAAAGACAAATATCTATTTTTTGTTCTATTTCTCTATTTATTTTTAATTTTAAGGTAATTAAGGATGGATTGAGATGTGAATACATGGTTCTAGTTGGTTGCTTGTTAAAAATCATTGGAGGCATAGAAAGGGTAGACAGCCAGAATCTTTCTTCCAGCGTGGAAATGTCAGAGATTTACAGCTCCAGAAACTCAGGTTTGAGCCTGATTATGGGTGCTGTCAGTGTGGAGTTTGTGCGTTCTCCCTGCGACCATGTGGGTTTTCTTCGGGTGCTCTGGTTTCCCCGCACACTCCAAGGACATGCAGGTTTGTAGGTTAATTGGCTTCTTTAAATTCTCCCTAGTGTGTAGGATACAAATAGTGTATCAGTCTGAAGAAGGGTCTCGACCCGAAACGTCACCCATTCCTTCTCTCCCGAGATGCTGCCTGACCTGCTGAGTTACTCCAGCATTATGTGAATAAATATCTTCAATTTGCACCAGCTTCTGCAGTTATTTTCTTACAATAGTGTACGGGGTGATTGCTCATCGGCGCGGACTTGATGGGCTGAAGGGCCTGTTTCCACACCGTATCTCTAAACTAAACTAAAGTAAACGAGAGAGCATAGCTTTGACGCGAGAGGGGGTATGTTTAAATAAGGTTGTCAGAACAGGGTTTTTTACACAGAGAATGGTGGGTGTTTGGAACATGCTGCCAGGGGTGGCTACGGTAACAGATACCACAGTTTGAAGAGGCTTTCAGATAGGCACGTGGATATGCAGGGAATGGAGAGATACCGATCACCTGCAGGCAGAGGGATTCATTTAATTGACATAATGTTCAGTACAGACATGAGTTTACTTAATTCGGTCTAAAGTGAAGCATCTTCAACTTCATATGCATCAAATTGAATACTTTAGATAATTCATCGAAGAAAATCTCACTTATAATTATGTTGTTAAGGAAGTTAAGTATTCGCTCTCGATAGAAGGACCTGTTCCTGTGCTGTGCAGTTCTATGTTCTCTATAATTAGGCTGAGGCCCTCCAGACTGAGGATGACTTTCTTATCTGTTTCATGGTAAATATTGGATTGGATTGAATTGGAAGATACATAATGGAAACAGGCCCTTCAGCCCACTGAGTCCATGCCAGCCGTCGATCACCCATACGGCAATTTTACATAGGCCAATCAACCTTCAAAACCGCAAGTCTTCGGAATGTGGGAGGACACAAGAGTACCCGAACGAAACCCATGTGGTCACAAGGAGAATGTACAAACTCTACACAGACATTACCCGTAGTATCCAACCTGGGTCTCTGGTGCTGTGAGGCAGCAATTCTACTGCTCTACCACTGTGCCGCCCATGAACTTTGGTGGGTAAACTCCAATCTCCAATTGTGCGAATAATCCCAGGAGCACCAGTGGCCCAGTTCCTTTCCATTTGAACCGCTGTGTTAGCCCCTTCCAGTGGTCCTTCTACAGCACAATCTCAGAGAAGAGGCAGATACAGAGCAAAAGCTAATGAAATCATGGAGCTTGGATGAAGAAGGCTCAACTTCCTGAACAACTATAAATAACATTTTCTTTGATTAATTGGTCAAGATTGCGCCAGAGACCAGGATTCGATCTTACTCTTGGGTGCTGTCTGTGTGGAGTTTGCATGTTCTCCCTGTGACCACTTGGGTTTCCTCCAGGTGCTCCGGTTTCCACCCACATCCCAAAGACATGCGGGTTTGTAGATTGATTGGCTCTGTAAATTGCCCCGAGTGGACAGTGGGATAACTGTAGTGAACAGGTGATCAATAGTCAGCGTGGACTCGATGGGCTGAAGGGCCTTTATCCATGCTGTATCTCTAAACTAAACTAAACTAAATTGATTGAAGTATTCAATTTGAAGCATTAAAAAATTGAAGATACTTCACCTTAGACTGAATTCACTCAAAACAAAATTCACAACAGAAATCCACACATTACTTTGGAACAATTAGAAAAAATGCATGAATAATTTTCCAAAACTGCTGCTGCAAAAGCTCATATAGTTCCTTACTGCAACTTTACCAAATGCATCGGCTGCTTGTCCCTCTCGTATACGCTGTCTCCAAATAGCATATTCCCATGACTGGTGTCAAAACCTCCTGCATGGGAACATTCCTTAAGAACAAAACATGTTTCCCAGAGGAAGAAGAGACATTCTCCCAAACTTCCAACTGATTTCACAAAAAGAAAAGAGTAAAAAATAGAATAGAAAACAGAAGACTGAACAAAAATGGAATGCTCTTGGGATTACTTAGACCTAAGCTCTGCAAAAAAATATTTCTTGCTGCTTTCGTGGAATTGGAGTCTACTCCTGTTCCCACCTTAAATAACTTACATGGGGTGTCATTAGTTATCCATTATCTTAAAGATCTTGAATGGTATTTTTCTATTTCCCTATTAATAGTGCAATGCTAAGGAAAATGAATTGTAATGTGTTGATCTAAAAATATTGCTTATTCTGTTGCGAAATATCATTTATACATGAATGTGTTCCTGCAGTGTCTTTACCTGAGCGTTGTTGTTTTCAGGCATTACGAAGTCCTTGATTCTTCTTCACTTGGTTAACAGTGAAAGTTACTCTCCTCAGTGCCTGGTCTGGTCTTTGGAGAATGCAACGTTCAATGACTGGGTGTAACAGCTTCCATTGTCTAAGGCGCGGTTACATCACTGTCCTTCAACAGACCTCATCTTCCTGCTATTGTTCATGACCTTGTCTTTCAACAAAGGAGACAGAACGTAGCCGAGAACGCAGACTTCACTGGACTTTACCTTGCACTAAACATTATTCCCTTTATCCTGTATCTGTACACTGTGGATAGCTCGATTGTAATCATGTATTGTCTTTCCGCTGACTGGATGGCATGCAACAACAAGCTTTTCACTGTACCTCAGTACACGTGACAATAAACTAAACTAAACTAAACTAATGAGATGACTAGGAGGTGCACATTGTAGTATTAGAAACAAAGGATGGCACAGTCGTACAGCTCCTGCCACACAGTGCCAGAGACCCCAGTTTGATCATGACCTCAGGCATTGTCTGTGTGGAGTTTGTATGTTCTCCCTGTGACCGCGTGGGTTTCCTATGGGTGCTCCGGTTTCCTCCCACATCCCAAAGACGTACGGATTTTGTAGGTTAAGTGGCCTCTGAAAATTTCCCCCAGAGGATGAGAAAGTGGGATCACGTAGAGCTAGTATGAATGAGTGATCGCTGGTCAGCGAGGACTCGGTGGGCCAAAGGGCCTTTCTCCATGCTGTATCTTTCAATCAAATAATCTTATTGATGAATAATAACAGAAAATGCTGAAAGAGTCAGTAGTCTCCAGAATGAAGGGTCTCAGGCCTGAAACACCGATGCAGTCTGACCATCTGAGGGCCTGCTCCATGGTTTTCATACTAATTGTGGGTGAGGCATTAATTAGAGCGATGCAGAGAATGAAGGAAAGGGTTAACCTCAGAAGCCCTGGTCGAATCATTAAACATCATTTTGCACTGCAGCTTTTCCCCTGAGAAGGCTGTTATGGGTACAGATATTGTGTTGCATGTGTCCCTCCACCACCGCCATCTTGACTCTCTCCACCCTCCTGTCCGCTTCTCCTGTCCTCGGGGATGACGGAGCCGGGTTCAGCGGCTTTCCTCTCAAGGATGGGCTTCCCACCGTGTCGGATGAGATTGGCCCGCTGCCGGCGGGGGATAGGCATGGCACCACGGTGCCTTTATATAGTATGAAATGTAACCAATATTCAAATGCCTCTAGTCTAATAGCTGTGTGTATATATATAG
This sequence comes from Rhinoraja longicauda, assembly GCF_053455715.1. Taxonomy (NCBI): domain Eukaryota; kingdom Metazoa; phylum Chordata; class Chondrichthyes; order Rajiformes; family Arhynchobatidae; genus Rhinoraja; species Rhinoraja longicauda. The sequence continues at coordinate 37,919,663 of NC_135967.1, read as the reverse complement.
GAAAATGACCAGATGCTGGTACAAATCGAAGGTATCACAAAATGCTGGAGTAACTCAGCAGGTCAGGCAGCATTTAGGAGAAAAGGAATGGGTGACGTTTCTGGTTGAGACTCTTCTTCAGTCTGAAGAATTAGTCTGCTGAGTTACTCCAGCATTCTGTATATATATATATATATATATATATATATATATGTGTGTGTGTGTGTGTGTGTGTATGTGTTATATATATATATATATATATATATATATATCTTTAGGAAGCATGTGTACTGCTACAACTCTGCATGAAGTATGTACATTCATACTCTATGTATGACATCTGGTACACTGCTGCAACAAACACTACTATTAAATGGGTGTAGACACAAAATGCTAGAGTAACTCAGCGGGACAGGCAGCATCTCTGGAGAGAAGGAATGGGTGACGTTTCAGGTCGAGACCCTTCTTAAGTCTGAAGACGGGTCTCAACCCGAAACGTCACCAATTCCTTCTCTCCAGAGATGCTGCTTGTTCCGCTGAATTACTCCAGCATTTTGTGTCTATCTTTGGTTTAAACCAGCATCTGCAGTTCCCTCATACACGTTAACTGGATGTAGTTTGCCATTAATAAAGAATGCTTGGATAGAGCTCCCTCCTATTTAGTTGACTTTCAAAAAGCAATGTTGACAAGCCCACAGGGACTACATTGGCGACGAGGATGGGATATTGAAGCTGGGCTTGCATCAAGTCAGTAATGAAGTGCAAAAGAAAAGAAAATGAAGTTCTCCAGATGTGGCAGAGTGATAATGAAGGCAAGCCCACAATGTGTCAGATATATTGGTGAGATGGACATATGTGCGGGAGATCCCAGATGTTTATCCCACACATGGGATGGGTGGAGATGTTCCTGAGAGTGGATTATACTGACTCCGTCCCAGGGCAAACAAAGAGTTGTGCAACCTGACATGAGGTGAAAAGGGGAAGACAATATATTATCAGTAGTAGTGCCAGAGATGAGCAAAGAGCCAGCTGCATCAGAAAGGAAATAAAGTAAACTATGGAGATAAGTTTGTCTCCATCAGCAGTCTGATTCAGGGCAGTCTCCACAGTGAGGGTGCTGACCTCCAGGTTGTCGCCATGGTAACCAGAATTCTGGGATAAGACAAAAACTTATCTAAGTTGGGAGACCTGACCATGAGACCACCAGGCCCAATAGATGCAAAACGTCCTCTCGTGAGCTAATCATGAAGAGGACATGATGTTGGGACTGATCTCCTGACATCTATTTGATTCAATAATGATCAAGTTGTTAGGCATTTGTGATGTCGTACTACCTTTAAAATTGACCGAAATATGAAGGGAGTGGATAATAAAGTGGGTAATAGAGAACTAGTGTGAATGGCTGATCCCAAATTATTCCAGGTTTACCTGATGGTTTAACCCAAAACCTACCGCAACTGCAATGCAGATAATCACATGCATGGAATTCTGATCCTGAAACGTCACCCATTCCTTCTCTTCAGAGATGCTGCCTGTCCCGTTGAGTTACTCTAGCATTTTGTGTCTATCTCTCTCCAACCCCTTGGCCCGTTGGTATTTGCAGCCTGCATCTCTCTTTGTCTTTCCTTCCACTTCTAACCCTTGGGGATGAATCCAGACTTTGTGGAACCATGGCTGTCACTTCTCTCTGGAGTTGTAAGTCTAGTGGACCGCCCGTCACACAAGGGGTTCGGAGCAAAAAGACAGACCATTAGATTTAAACAAGCACATGTCTTTGTGTGGTCTGATCGCACTCTCACCTTCTGGGGGTAGGGTGAAGTCCATCCTGTCTATGCCACTCCGAGTAAATAGATCCCCCAGTGTTTCCTTCACGGTAGCGCAGCGGTAGAGTTGCTGCTTTACAGCGAATGCAGCGCCGGAGACTCAGTTGGGACTACGGGCAGCACCTGACTACGGGTGCTGCACTGTAAGGAGTTTGTACGTTCTCCCCGTGACCTGCGTGGGTTTTCTCCGAGATCTTCGGTTTCCTCCCACACTCCAAAGACGTACAGGTATGTAGGTTAATTGGCTGGGTAAATGTAAAAATTGTCCCTAGTGGGTGTAGGATAGTGTTAATGTACGGGGATCGTTGGGCGGCACGGATTTGGTGGGCCGAAAAGGCCTGTTTCCGGCTGTATATATATGATATGACATGATATGATAACTCACAATCCAGATAAAAGCCACTTGGTTCCTTGTGGCATGCTGAGTTGGGAATCTTGGTCATCTTGCAACGTGCACAGGCCACAAATCTAGCCTTATTGCTCAGCTGCCTGATCCCTTTAATGTTAATTGATTGTGAATGAAAAGCATCCTGGCTACAGAATTCACTGCAACATCCCAGCTCCATTCCGTTCTTGCCTACAGTTTAGTTGGAGTCTAGTTTTGTTTATTGAATCTTTCCCAGAGACAGTCTAAGAATAAAGGGGAGGCAATTTAAAACTGAGATGAGAAAAATCTTTTTCACCCAGAGAGTTGTGAATCTGTGGAATTCTCTGCCACAGAAGGCAGTGGAGGCCAATTCACTAGATGAATTTAAATGAGAGTTAGATAGAGCTCTTGGGGCTAGGGGAACATGGGAGAAGGCAGGCATGGGTTACTGATTGTGGATGATCAGCTATGATCACGATGAATGGCGGTGCTGGCTCGAGGGGCCGAATAGCCTCCTCCTACACCTATTTTCTATGTTTCTATGTACCGAGGTACAGTGAAAAGCTTTTGTTGTGTGCCAACCAGACAGTGGAAAGACTGTACATGATTACAATCGAGCTGTCCACAATGTACAGATACATGATCAACGGAATAACGTTTAGTGTAAGATAAAGTCCAGTAAAGTTCATTTAAAGATAGTCCGAGGGTCTTGAATGAGGTAGATAGTAGCTCAGGACCACTCTACAGTGAGGAATTGTAAAACTCCTAGTTTCAGGCTGGGGTGAAAGTGTCTGCCCATAGCTCTGATCACTCTTGTCCATTTCCTACAAAATGCCTACTGAGGAGTGAAGGACAGAACATGGGAGCTCGTCTTCTTTGCTTTCATTATCTTTTTTTTTCTTTCATAACAGTCTCTTAACAGGAAATTTTTTTGACAATAGGTGCAGGAGTAGGCCATTCGGCCCTTCGAGCCAGCACCACCATTCAATGTGATCATGGCTGATCATTCTCACTCAGTACCCCGTTCCTGCCTTCTCCCCATACTCGACCCCACTATCCTTAAGAGCTCCATCTAGCTCTCTCTTGAATGCATTCAGAGACTTGGCCTCCACTGCCTTCTGAGGCAGTGAATTCCACAGATTTACAACTCTCTGACTGAAAAGGTTTTTCCTCATCTCCGTTCTAAATGGCCTACCCCTTATTCTTAAACTGTGGCCCCTGGTTCTGGACTCCCCCAACATTGGGAACATGTTTCCTGCCTCTAACGTGTCCAACCCCTTAATAATCTTATATGTTTCGATAAGATCCCCTCTCATCCTTCTAAATTCCAGTGTATACAAGCCTAGCCGCTCCAGTCTTTCAACATACGACAGTCCCGCCATTCCGGGAATTAACCTAGTAAACCTACGCTGCACGCCCTCAATAGCAAGAATATCCTTCCTCAAATTTGGAGACCAGAACTGCACACAGTACTCCAGGTGCGGTTTCACTAGGGCCCTGTACAACTGCAGAAGGACCTCTTTGCTCCTATACTCAACTCCTCTTGTTATGAAGGCCAACATTCCATTGGCTTAAAAGATAAAAGATGATAAAATTAAACACAAATATAAACGTTTTCTATTGACTCACACATTGCTGCACTTCTTGATGGTCACAACCCACTCTAAACACATTTTCACAGCTCTGATCTGTGACTGACTTGTAGGTTATTACTCATTTCACAGTAGTTAAGAATCTCACCAAAAGGGAAGGCTAATTTAGATCTGAACTTCACTGTAAACATTTAAGTTTTTAATATGAGTTTCATTGATAAAGTACATAATTCTCAGTTGACATTTTTAGTTTACTTTAGTTTAGAGATACAGCACAGAAATAGGCCCTTTGGCCCACCGAGTCCGCACCGTCCAGCGATCCACACACTTTAACACTATTCAACACACACTGGGGACAATTTACATTTATACCAAGCCAATTAACCTACAAATCCGCACATATTTGGAGTGTGGGAGGATACCAGAGCACCTGGAGAAAACCCATGCGGTCACGGGGAGAACGTACAAACTCCGTACAGACAGCACCCATAGCCAAGATCGAACTGGGTCCCTGGTGCTGTAAGAGCTGTAAGGCAGCAACTCTACCGCTGCACCACAGATAAATTATCTGGCTTGTCATTTTTCTCAAAATAGACTTAATTGTAGAAAGTATAGGAAAATAACTGCAGATGCTGGTACAAATCGAAGGTATTTATTCACAAAATGCTGGAGTAACTCAGCAGGTCAGGCAGCATCTCGGGAGAGAAGGAATGGGAGACGTTTCGGGTCTGAAGAAGGGTCTCAACCCGAAACGTCACCCATTCCTTCTCTCCTAAGATGCTGCCTGACCCGCTGAGTTACTCCAGCATTTTGTGAATAATTGTAGAAAGTAATCCCCCCCAAAAATTTGTAAAATCCAAAAACAAAATTAAACAGTTGGTCATATTCTAAGCAGTTTTTGAGTTGCCACAAAATGGATTCTGTCTTTTGGTTTGACTAACTCTTCATCTGGTTTGATTAATTTAATCTGTAGCGACTGACAAATATTTAACAATCTACCAATCCACGGCAGACATAGCCGCTATCTCGCACGTACAGAGTGGGCAAATATTAACGGCTGATCTTGAGCAACTTCATGTATCAACATGCAAGAAGCGCTCAGTAGCGGTTAGTCATGCTGTTACTTCCCTTTGAACATGACTTTGCAACCCACCACAGAATGTTGAAATAACTCTCTTCATTGCATATCGTTGACTTACATAGTTCATTTCTAAGGGATGTTTTCCATGGAAAAGAATACATGATAAATATGCCTTTGAACAAAAATGCAGAAAGACAACTTATTGGGAATATTTTAAGTCATGTTTCTTCGACCCGATCTGCATTCTTATATGTTTGATCTTCCTGACAATGGGTGGGCTCACCAACAGCCTAAAACTCCGCAACTCTTTATCTTTTCGAGCTGTCACCTGTCTCTTCATCTCTGGCATTTGTCCAACAATCTGCCTATCAAATAACCCCCTCGCCTGGGTTCATCTATTATCTCTGTCCTGCCCCTCCTCTATCCCAGGTTTCTGTCTGTCCCATCTACTATCAGTCTGAAGAAGGATTCCGATCCGAAAAGTCACCAATCCATGTTCTCCAGGGATGCTGCCTGATCCACTGAGTTACTCCAACATTTTGTGCTTATCTTTCCCTAAAACACAGCGATGCACTCAGTAATCCACACAAAATATGAAGGTAGACACAAAAAGCTGGAGTAACTCAGCAGGACAGGCAGCATCTCTGGAGAGAAGGAATGGGTGACATTTCGGGTCGGGTTTGAAGAAGGGTCTTGATCCGAAACATCACCCATTCCTTCTCTCCAGAGATGCTGCCTGTCCGTAGAGTTACTCCAGTTTTTGTGTGTCTATCTTCGATTTAAACCAGCATTTGGAGTTCCTTCTTACACAAAATATGAAGGTTTCATTTCTTGTCTGTGTTATATTAGCTGACTACAGCAGGGTACACAAAATGTGGTCACAATCTGGTAAAACAAAATCTTCCCATCACGATTCAAGGCTAGAAACTGAAACCTGCCTCCCAAGTATCATCTCTTGATGGGATTGTAAGTAAAAATGGGATTAGTGCCAATGGGTGCTTGATAATCAGTGTGGACTCGATGGGCCAAAGGGCCTGTTTCCATGCTGTATGACAGTTTCAGTGTAGTTACCAGTAACTCTACTGCTGTTGCCAGTTACAGTATAAAAACCTCTAACTGTATCTACTGATGGCACAAATGATTGTGAGGCTGTTGCTGTACATTTATTCACTATAATGTTCTGAATTAATCTTCTCAACATTGCAAAAATATAAGTCATCGTCTCTGAATCTGGCTGTCTTTAATATTCACAATCTGTTCTGGTTGCCTTCCTCTCGAGTGTGGTGGTTGCAAGTTCACCTGTCAGTTAATGACTGACCTTAGCTCCCTGCATTACATTCCTTAAGGAGCAAGTTTACTTTCCTTCGTACTTTCCTTCGTTACTGGTACATTTACATTGCAGATTTACTTTGCTGCTGAAACTTCCATCCATTCATTTGTTCATTCATTCAATCCTTCACAGCCTCAGAAGCCGACCTTTTGTAATAGCATCCATCTCACTCTAAGGGTACTATACTACAGACCTCCCAATAGCCAAAAGGAAATAGAGGAACAGATAGACTACAGTAAGATGTAAAACAACGGGATTGTCATGGTGTCATGGTGACTTTAACTTCCCTGATAGTGTCTGTTACTTCCTTAGTTCAAGAGGCTTTGATGCATCAGAATTTGTTAGGTGTTTCCAAGAGGGTTTCTTAAAACAATATGTGGACAGTGGACAGTCGAGGAGGGACTATACTGGATCTTGTATTAGACAATAGACAATAGACAATAGGTGCAGAAGTAGGCCATTCAGCCCTTCGAGCCAGCACCGCCATTCAATGCGATCATGGCTGATCACTCTCAATCAGTACCCCGTTCCTGCCTTCTCCCCATACCCCCTCACTCCGCTATCCTTAAGAGCTCTATCCAGCTCTCTCTTAAAAGCATCCAACGAACTGGCCTCCACTGCCTTCTGAGGCAGAGAATTCCACACCTTCACCACTCTCTGACTGAAAAAGTTCTTCCTCATCTCCGTTCTAAATGGCCTACCCCTTATTCTTAAACTGTGGCCCCTTGTTCTGGACTCCCCCAACATTGGGAACATGTTTCCTGCCTCTAATGTGTCCAATCCCCTAATTATCTTATATGTTTCAATAAGATCCCCCCTCATCCTTCTAAATTCCAGTGTATACAAGCCCAATCGCTCCAGCCTTTCAACATACGACAGTCCCGCCATTCCGGGAATTAACCTAGTGAACCTACGCTGCACGCCCTCCATAGCAAGAATATCCTTCCTCAAATTTGGAGACCAAAACTGCACACAGTACTCCAGGTGCGGTCTCACCAGGGCCCGGTACAACTGTAGAAGGACCTCTTTGCTCCTATACTCAACTCCTCTTGTTACGAAGGCCAACATTCCATTGGCTTTCTTCACTGCCTGCTGTACCTGCATGCTTCCTTTCATTGACTGATGCACTAGGACACCCAGATCTCGTTGAACTCCCCCTCCTCCTAACTTGACACCATTCAGATAATAATCTGCCTTTCTATTCTTACTTCCAAAGTGAATAACATCTGGGAGACAAACCTACCCAAGTGACTGGTGTTTCAGGGGGGGAGGGTTTTGGGAACAGTGTGCACTATTCCAAAGGTTTTAAGATAGTCTGGACCTTGGGAAAAGTACTAAATTGGAGTAAGGCAGGTTTCAACATGATTCAGTAGAGCTAAGGAGAATAAACTGGGAGCAGCTGTTATTGGGCAAATCCACACCTGACATGTGAGAGTTGTTTAAAGACCAACTAATCAGAGTTCAGGACCAACATGTTCCAGTAAGGAGGAGAAATAAGGGAACCTTGGATGATCAAAGAGGTCGTAAATTTGGTCAAAAAGGAAGCATATGTAATGTTTGGGAAGATGAAATCAGACAGGACCTTTGAGGGATAGAAAGCAACCAGGAAGTAACCCATGGCGAATTAAGAGGCCCCAAAAGGGGCCATGAAATGTTATTCACAAGTCAGATTAAAGAGAATCTCAAGGCTTCTTATTCGTACATTTAAAACAAGAAGGTAACTAGGGAGAAGGTAGAGCCACCCAAGGATAAAGGAGGGAATTTATCCTTGGAGTCATAGGATGTAGGCGGGGTACTAAATAAGTACTTGGCATCAGTATTCACCAAGGAGGAGGACATGGGGGACAGTGAGATGTGTGTTGTATCCTATTATGCAAGGACATTGTGAGATCAAGAAATAGATGGTAAAGAGCATTAAACTACTTAAATTACCAGGGCCATATGGGATCTGATCCAAGTGAACTGTCAAACACTAGAGGGTATAGGTGTAAGGTAGGAGGGTGAAAGGTTAAAGGAGATGTAAGTATTTTACAAAGAGAGCGGTAGGTGCCTGGAATGCACTGTCAGGGAAGGTGGTAGAAACACCAATGTTTAAGAGGTGTTTAGACAAACACATAGACAGGCAGGAAATAAGGGGATACTGGCCATGTGCAGGTGGATAGGACTATTTAGATTGGCATGATGGTTTGTGCAGACAAGGTGGGCTGAAGGGTCTGTTCCTGTGCTGTACTGGGCTAGTAGGCTGGCTGTGGAGGTGCTGCATTTGACAGTCACACTGTACCAACAGCAGTTCAATGATACTTGAGTAAAAATTATGAGAACCTTTCCAATTTTGGGCTTTCATCCAGAGAAGGTTCACATTCACCTTACTGTTAGCTGAACAATGAGCAAGCCTCATCCGATAACTGAGGAGGTGTGAAAAATGCAAGAGCTTTATTTTCTGATTGCCATCTGTAAGTTATCAGAAAAATTTGTTTTGCAAAGCTAGTTATTTTAAGAGACCAGATGGCAGTAAGATTGTGTTAAATTGACTGATGGCACCTAGAGTTGCAGTGTCATGCAGTGACACGAGCAAGGGAGAATCCAGCAAGGTTCCCACTCCCTGTCACTGTGCTGTGCTGATGGGTTGTGCATAGGACTGTGTTTGGCTCTGATATTCTCTACAGTTGAATGCCTGCTGACACCCAGTGCCAATGATCTTGAAGTGTGGGCAATTCAGCCTAAAGGCCCCTATCGCCTCTCATATATTTGAGAAAGACTGGGGAGGTTTAGGAAAGGAGATTTTAAGAAACAGGCAAAAAAATAATCTTGAGTAGATATAACCAAAAATGCCTTTAATATTTGATATACACTAAAAAAGTAGCAATGCCCAAACACACAGCAGTTTCTGAGAGGTATCTGCTTAAATGCTTTGAAAACATGAAGGAAATGTTAAATTCTTCTCTTTTACTATTTATTTTTAACATGGGAAAAGTCACGGGAAATTGTGGACAACTTTAAAAACTCCAAGACGATGGTACAACTTTTAACATTAAACTCTTTCAGCTGCAGGTTTCACAATAGGCCTTGTCATCTTGTCACTTCTCATATAGCCACTTCCTGGAAACAAAACCTCAAAGTTATCTTCCTCATTCTGAGTTTCCTGCAGGGGATTTATGGGTTCGATATGACCAGCCTTCCGTATTTCAGAGAGCCAATAATATTAGAGATGTTGAAAAATGTTTGCCTCATTACCAGTCAGTTGACTTCACCATCGAAACATTGGACAAGGAAGGTGGAGCAGGTGCTGTCCTGTGGTAGGTTTGACTGTTGGCCCCAGTCAAGGAGGTATGAACTTAATGAATTTTTTTAACATTATGGATGGAAATATAGTTATCAACTAATTGTTTTTAAAATTATTTTAACCTTCATTAAATATATGTATGACCCTTCCCTGAAATTAATGCATTATGGTGTCAGAGATATTTGTGCTGGATTGTGGAAATTTCCAAATATCAGCATCTGGTGTTCCAAGGCTGAGCAGAATGTAATGATTCAACAATACTTTATTGTCGCATGTACCTTGGTACAGTGAAATGCCTTGCTTTACATACAACCCGGTAAAATTATATAGCAGAGCTCACCTAGGCAGTACACAACTGTCGCTACATTTCTGGTGTGGACAGAGTTTGCAAAAGTTCACCGTATACAGTCTGGGATTCAGAGTATTCGCTCCAATAATAAGCAACAGCCTTAAAACAAAATTTATTAATAAATGTTATGGTTCAATTAAGAAGAGAGTATGTATTTATCACTTCACAAATTCACTAAAAATGGGAAACAAGGTGTAGAAGTTAAGTCTGACACCCTGGAGAACTTTCATTCCATCATCTAGAAGATTAACTTCGGGGCAAGAGGTGGACAATGAGTGGAAAGCATAAGCAAGATATTAGTTTGGTTCAATCATTGCATTTATTGGACAAATTTTACAAGACTTTCATATTATTGCATCATATACCTTATTTTAATAACAATAAGGGAATATAAAACAATAACATAACATTCTAATATCTGTTGGAAACAAAATAATTAATTAATTGTGGCGTTGACATCTGCAAGGTACAAATGTTTCTAAATTATTCTAAGCAATATTATGAATTGTACGAAGTATCTCTCACAGCCAAAGAGGTATTGGTCATGCCTTCCTTCCGTTTTAGCCAACAATTCCTTTCTTTTGGAAAATAAATATCCAAACAATGATTCAAATGCCACATGAAAAGATGGCAAAAGACCACTGATGAAATTTAAGACACTTCTAAACTTGTGCTGCAATTGCAGTTTGAGAGGGTGGTCATTTGTACTCCAATGGTTGAGCAATATATAACCCCACCGCCCACCCCATTGCATGTTTCTACTGTTTTAACCCCCAAGGTGCATTTTGGAACCTGGCAGCACAGGTTAGGAAGTGGAAATGTTGCTCACAATCTATTCAGTTACTCTTCAGGATGGAGGATGACTGTAATGATTAAGCAAGGATAGGGTCTGGGCCACAACATTGGAATAGCCAGGCTAATCTCACTATTAGGGCTGCAAGCTGAACGGTGGATGCAGCTAAAAACAATCAAGAAATTATACAGTTTCTATGTAGTAAATACAAAGTTACTACATATTACATTGCATTATGTCTCAAGAGATGCATGCTGCTCAAAGCATCCACTCAAAAACAGAAAATGCTGAAAGCACTCAGAAGATCAGGGAGTATCTATGGAAAGAGAAAGAGAGTTAATGTCTCAGGTCAAAGATACTCCATTCGACCATAAGACCAGGCAGCTCATGTGTGGCTCCATCCCATTAAGGATGTTGTTTTCAGGTAAGACTCGAATGCTTTTGGAGAACACATGATTTTCTGGTCTTCAAGTGATTCTGGACTTGGCTAGAAAAATATTAATGTGGTTCATCGGAAACAATCTGGAAGCATTACTGTAAAAACCGCTGGCATCATTTGAAATACCATGCAATGTGACACAGAGTCGCTTTGTATTTACTGTATAGACTGTATAATTTCTTGATTGTTTTTAAACGTATATCACTATTCATGTTTCATATGCACCACCACATATGATTCCATATTCCTCTTCAGGATTCTTATGAGCCACATTTTTTTGCTTCCACTCATTGTGCCAATACATTTCAATAGCTTTTTTACTGATATATTAATATGATTATCCCAGGACTATTTTCCAGCCACATGTAATGGATCTGTATAATGATGACCCACATTTTTTTTCTTAATTACCTTTTTAAAAGGAAATAAAATATTTGGAAATATCAAAAGATTAAACTTATTTTATCACGGAAAACTAAAATCAGCAGGAACATTTGGCAGTCGGAACCCATTGATGTTGCTCGTATTTCATTTGTTTTTCTCTAAGGTTGGGCAGAATAATAATTGGAGCTGGGTTTTACAGGATGTGTCTGTTTATTTCAGGTGCAGAGGAACCAAAGATGAATTCACAGTAGCTTCCCACCCAAGTGATTATGGCTTCTACGCTGAGTGTATTTGACAAGCTGAATTCAGACACTCAATTCTAAACAGTGTCAGTTTGTCAAATACCCCAAGTGCAGAGCTGAAAAGCAACTGAAGATTCCCCAGGGCTGAACAAGGCTTGGAGATATAAGCACACTACTGACAAGGCTCCATTATCTGCATGTATATATCTAAAATTAAACACACATGCATAGCTCAAGAGTGAAATAAACATTCTGAGTAAACTAGATGATAAGGATTAACTAGATGATAGAGTTGGTATATTTAAGATAGGAAGTGTACTTATATTGGACAGCAAAAGATTGTTAAGATTAAACCAAAGGATATTATGTATGATATAAAGAAATAAGATTGATGACACATTAATGTGCTAAAATAGAGTCAATTAAAGTTCTATTTGAGTCATTCATCCAGCACCTACCGATCTGTATAATTAACACGTATTCAGAACCTCTGGTATATTCACTGATGACCACATTGGATCTGTGTCTTTGCATGACTGGAACAAATGGATTAGGTATATTTTGCTCTGTTTGGAGAAAGTGCTCCATAATTTTCACCAAATATTCATGAAATATCTATTGAGAATGCACCGGGAAACGAAGAAAGGTAAAAAAAAAGGCATTTATCCAAGTTACCATATTAAAAGGGTTATATTTTTCCATTGCAGAATTAAAAGTATGGAATATCTAAAATGTTAAATATCTTCAATGTTTGGCCTCCACATTACGTTCTGAATTGTAATTGCATGAATCACTTTTTGCATGATGTTAATAAAGCTGCTTTGAATACTCCTGGTCATTTTTGTCACAATTTCCATCTATATAAGGCACTAATTCTCAATGCCATGTGATTCTCTAGAAGTGGACATCCATTTGGCAATTCAACCAATAACCAAATATCCTGCCTGCAGTATATTTGTGTATAATGGATATTACATTAAATAAATATGTTTCATCTGATACTCAAGAAAACCATATCCTACAATATGCAGTGAACAACAATAGCAACAGTCCAATAAGATATATCGGAACTGGAAACTTTGAGTTAGTTGCTCTCATAACCTAATGAGCCTAGGCCCGGCCATGAGAAGAACTAGGTTTCACCTGACAGCTCAGATGGGTGACCTTATTAACTCCATTAGTTGTGGTGGTGTAACTATTTATTCTGTTTCTAGCAATGGAGAGAAGGATTCCGTTTGAGTTTCCATTCTTACCTTGTCTTTCTCCTTTAGTTTGGCAGTCCATCTGGGTCTGCATTATGAAATGGCTGATGAGGCCAATGCAGAACCCACAGGTTCTGACACAGGCAGCACTTAAAAAAGTAGATAGACATCGGATGGTGGTGCATTCCTTTCACGGTTTGCACTGGGCTTCTGTATGTTCCTGGTGAATGTTGGAAACTGGAATGGAGCAGTAAACACACAGCAGGTCAGTCGGCATCTATGGAGAGAGAAACAGTATCAATGTTTCTGAGCTGGAAATGAAAACACATCAGCCTGAAATGTTTTTCTCTCCACAATCGCTAACTGGCCTAATGTGCATTATCAGCATTTTCAAATTTTATGTTCCTAATAATGAACATTGCTGCAAAAAAAAGTAATCCTTCATCAAGGGAACTCAAGAAAGGGATTTGTGAGGTGTTGCCCATAGTGAATGAACCCACTGATGGGCACCATGTAAACTTGGGTGAGCACATTCACCACGGACATTGTGAACCAAAGGGCCTTTCCTGTGCTGTACTGTTCGATGTTCTATGAATATCAGTTCTATGAATATCTACTTCCTTTTAACCATATCTTCAGGATAAAATGGGAGCATCCTCAGAATAAGCCCATATGGTTTACCCATATGCATGGACAAACATACAAGGGGGAATTTATGTCTTAACAAGGAACTGCAGATGCTGGTTTACCAAAGAAAAGCACAAGGTCTGGGGTGCTCCACAATTTTTAGCTTATCATTTATGGGATTAGCTCACTAAATAAATTATCATTTCTGAGGGAAAGAGTTAGCATTGAGACAGGTAATTCAGCAGATATGTAATTATTCCATTAACTTCTAAAAAACAAGTTATTTGTAGTTTAGGTTTGTCGGTTAATTGGCCTCTGTAAAATTGTCCCGAGGGTCTAGGGAGTGGATGTGAAAGTGGGATAACATAGAACCAGTGTGAATGTGTGATCAATGGCCAGCGTGGACTCAGTGGGCCAAAGGGTCTGTTTCCATGCTGTATCTCTAAACTAAACTTCAAATAGAGACCATTAGACCTGTAATGTCCCATTGGAGAATCAAGGCTACTACTTAAGATATTTAGTTTATTTATCCACTGCATAGAGAAAGATTTCATAGATTGCACCTTCCAAATGAACAAATTAATGGAATGCAAATAAAATTACTGTTGCTGAACTATTTTTAAATATAAATATTTTGCATTCCAATAGAAAATCAAACTTGAATCAGTCAATTGAGCCAAAAATGGCAATCCTGTCAGTTTATTTAAAACTTTTAAAGATGATAATATATTTTTGACTTTAATAGCATCTGTCTAATACGTTAAACAAATCTTCAAGAGTAAACATAATTAAACATTGCTTCATTCTTACAAAGCGAAATGACCAATTTACAGCGTTTCGTTGGGACAGAAACATCGACTCCGGTAAGAGCAAGGGGGGGGGTTATGCATTTACGTGCACAACAACTGGTGCACTAACATCCAAATCATGGATAGCCATTGTTCTCCTGATCTGGAGTTCCTAACAGTTAAATGCAGGCCTTTTTACCTTCCCCGTGAATTTACAGGGGTTATAGTAACAGCAGTCTACATCCCACCGAATGCTAATGCTAGCACAGCTTTAGGCTACCTGCTCGGTGCAATAAACTCACAACAGAGCACATATCCAGAAGCAGCCCACATCATAGCCGGGGACTTCAATCATGCAGACCTAAAGCCAGTTCTCCCGAAACTTGAACAACACATAAGATGTGCTACCAGGGGGAAAAACACACTAGACAAGGTTTATTCAAATATTAAGAAGGGTTTCAGGTCAGCACCACTACCACACCTCGGGCAGTCAGATCACCTGTCCATATTCTTAACTCCAGCATACACCCCACTCAGGAGGAAAGCTCCAGTCACCATAAAGACTGTTAAGACATGGCCTGAAGGAGCTTCCTCGCAGCTGCAGGATTGCTTCGAAAGGACCAACTGGGATATTTTTGAGGATCAGGACTTAGAGGAGTATACATCAACTGTACTCTGCTACATCCAAAACTGTGTTGACAATGTCACCGTCGACAAACATATCCGGTTGTATCCCAATCAGAAGCCCTGGATGACAAAGGATGTCAGGTCTCTCCTCAAGGACTGTAACACCGCCTTCAGGTCTAGTGATAGAGCTCTATACAGTGCTGCTAGAACCAACCTGAAGAGAGGCATCAAGGATGCCAAAGCGTCCTACAAGAGGAAGATTGAGGACCACTTTACCAACAATGACCCACGGCGGGTATGGCAAGGCATCCAGCACATCACCAACTACAAGACCAGCACCGCACGACTGCCGACGGCGACGCCTCGCTGGCAGAGGAACTTAACTGTTTCTTTGCTCATTTCGAGGTGAAAGCTGCAGTGGCAGACATAACACCCTCTCCAGCACCTGACAGCAACACCTTCACTGTGCGGGAGTATGATGTTAAGCGCGTGCTCAGAGCAGTGAATCCCAGGAAAGCTGCAGGCCCCGATGGTGTGACGGACAGAGTGCTGAGGGAATGTGCAGACCAATTATCTGAGGTCTTCACTAAAATCTTCAACCTGTCCCTTTTAAAATCCACCATCCCTCCCTGCCTGAAGTTCGCCACAATCATCCCACTGCCGAAAAAGTCTGTCATCAGCGGCCTTAACGACTACCGTCCGGTAGCACTCACACCGGTCATCACAAAGTGCTTCGAGAGACTGGTCCTGCAGCACATCAAAGCCAGCCTCCCACCCACCTTCGACCCACACCAGTTTGCCTACAGAGCAAATAGATCTACAGGGGATGCCATCGACACTGCTCTTCACACTGCACTGACCCACCTTGAACACCAGGGGAGCTATGTGAGGATGCTCTTCCTCGACTTCAGCTCTGCCTTTAACACGGTCATCCCGAGCAGACTGGTCACCAAACTTTCTGACCTTGGATTTTCCCAAACCATCTGCCAATGGATCAAGGACTTCCTGACCAACCGCCCCCAGACCGTCAAAATAGGCCCTCACCTCTCCTCCACCATTACACTGAGCACCGGCTCACCACAGGGCTGTGTGTTGAGCCCCATCCTTTACTCCCTCTACACTCACGACTGCGCCCCCACCCATCCCACCAACACCATCATCAAGTTCGCGGATGACACGACTGTGGTTGGACTCAATAGACAATAGACAATAGACAATAGACAATAGGTGCAGGAGTAGGCCATTCAGCCCTTCGAGCCAGCACCGCCATTCAATGCGATCATGGCTGATCACTCAATCAGTACCCCGTTCCTGCCTTCTCCCCATACCCCCTCACTCCGCTATCCTCAAGAGCTCTATCCAGCTCTCTCTTGAAAGCATCCAACGAACTGGCCTCCACTGCCTTCTGAGGCAGAGAATTCCACACCTTCACCACCCTCTGACTGAAAAAGTTCTTCCTCATCTCCGTTCTAAATGGCCTACCCCTTATTCTCAAACTGTGGCCCCTTGTTCTGGACTCCCCTAACATTGGGAACATGTTATCTGCCTCTAATGTGTCCAATCCCCTAATTATCTTATATGTTTCAATAAGATCCCCCCTCATCCTTCTAAATTCCAGTGTATACAAGCCCAATCGCTCCAGCCTTTCAACATACGACAGTCCCGCCATTCCGGGAATTAACCTAGTGAACCTACGCTGCACGCCCTCCATAGCAAGAATATCCTTCCTCAAATTTGGAGACCAAAACTGCACACAGTACTCCAGGTGCGGTCTCACCAGGGCCCGGTACAACTGTAGAAGGACCTCTTTGCTCCTATACTCAACTCCTCTTGTTACGAAGGCCAACATTCCATTGGCTTTCTTCACTGCCTGCTGTACCTGCATGCTTCCTTTCATTGACTGATGCACTAGGACACCCAGATCTCGTTGAACTCCCCCTCCTCCTAACTTGACACCATTCAGATAATAATCTGCCTTTCTATTCTTACTTCCAAAGTGAATAACCTCACACTTATCTACATTAAACTGCATCTGCCATGTATCCGCCCACTCACACAACCTGTCCAAGTCACCCTGCAGCCTTATTGCATCTTCCTCACAATTCACACTACCCCCCAACTTAGTATCATCTGCAAATTTGCTAATGGTACTTTTAATCCCTTCGTCTAAGTCATTAATGTATATCGTAAATAGCTGGGGTCCCAGCACCGAACCTTGCGGTACCCCACTGGTCACTGCCTGCCATTCCAAAAGGGACCCATTTATCCCCACTCTTTGCTTTCTGTCTGTCAACCAATTTTCTATCCATGTCAGTACCCTACCCCCAATACCATGTGCCCTAATTTTGCCCACTAATCTCCTATGTGGGACCTTGTCGAAGGCTTTCTGAAAGTCGAGGTACACCACATCCACTGACTCTCCCTTGTCAATTTTCCTAGTTACATCCTCAAAAAATTCCAGTAGATTTGTCAAGCATGATTTCCCCTTCGTAAATCCATGCTGACTCGGAATGATCCCGTTACTGCTATCCAAATGCTCAGCAATTTCGTCTTTTATAATTGACTCCAGCATCTTCCCCACCACTGATGTCAGACTAACTGGTCTATAATTCCCCGTTTTCTCTCTCCCTCCTTTCTTAAAAAGTGGGATAACATTTGCTATCCTCCAATCCACAGGAACTGATCCTGAATCTATAGAACATTGAAAAATGATCTCCAATGCTTCCACTATTTCTAGAGCCACCTCCTTAAGTACTCTGGGATGCAGACCATCAGGCCCTGGGGATTTATCAGCCTTCAGTCCCATCAGTCTACCCAAAACCATTTCCTGCCTAATGTGGATTTCCTTCAGTTCCTCCATCACCCTAGGTTCTCCGGCCCCTAGAACATTTGGGAGATTGTGTGTATCTTCCTCAGTGAAGACAGATCCAAAGTAACGGTTTAACTCGTCTGCCATTTCTTTGTTCCCCATAATAAATTCCCCTGCTTCTGTCTTCAAGGGACCCACATTTGCCTTGACTATTTTTTTCCTCTTCACGTACCTAAAAAAACTTTTGCTATCCTCCTTTATATTATTGGCTAGTTTACCCTCGTACCTCATCTTTTCTCCCCGTATTGCCTTTTTAGTTAACTTTTGTTGCTCTTTAAAAGAGTCCCAATCCTCTGTCTTCCCACTCTTCTTTGCTATGTTATACTTCCTCTCCTTAATTTTTATGCTGTCCCTGACTTCCCTCGTCAGCCACAGGTGTCTCTTACTCCCCTTAGAGTCTTTCCACCTCTTTGGAATAAATTGATCCTGCAACCTCTGCATTATTCCCAGGAATACCTGCCATTGCTGTTCTACCGTCTTCCCTGCTAGGGCCTCCTTCCAATCAATTTTGGCCAGCTCCCGCCTCATGCCTCTGTAATCCCCTTTGCTATACTGTAATACCGACACTTCCGATTTTCCCTTCTGCCTTTCCATTTGCAGAGTAAAACTTATCATGTTGTGATCACTGCCTCCTAATGGCTCTTTTACCTCTAGTCCCCTTATCAGATCAGGATCATTACACAACACTAAATCCAGAAGGAGATGAGACAGCCTATAGGGATGAAATCCAAAGGCTGGCAGCATGGTGTTCAGTGAACAATCTTGTCCTGAACTCCTCCAAAACAAAGGAACTTATAATTGACTTCAGGAAAACCAGTGTAGAATACGACCCACTCTACATCAATGGGGTCTGTGTGGAAAGGGTACCCGCTTTCAGGTTCCTGGGTACGCACATCGCAGAGGATCTTACCTGGTCTACCAACACCATCACCACAGTAAAGAAGGCACAGCAGAGACTCCACTTCCTGAGGATCCTCAGGAAAACCAACCTGCAGGAGAAGCTCATGATGTCCTTCTATCGCTGCTCCATCGAGAGTGTGCTGGCATACTGTATAACCACATGGTATGCCAGCTGCTCAGAAAAGGACAGGAAGGCCCTTCAGAGGGTCATCACAACGGCCCAGAAGATCATCGGCTGCTCACTGCCCTCCCTGGAGCACCTGTTCAGCCTACGCTGCCTCAGTAGAGCAGGCAAAATAATAAAAGATCCATCCCACCCCGGCCACCGTCTGTTTGTTCATCTGCCCTCTGGTCGACGTTTCAGGTCGATCAAATCCCGAACAAACAGACTTAAGAACAGTTTTTACCCCAGGGCCATACGAGAACTGAACACTACCTTCTGCACTACGCAACACCGTTAAAAAATCTTTGTACTTAATATAATTGTATTTATTTGTTTTTGCATTTATTGCATATATGTTTGTACGCACCGTCAGGATTGGCTATTTTTTAATTTCGTTGTACTCGTTGCAATGACAATAAATGAATATTATTATTATTATTATTATTACTCACCCACTAGGTTTATAAATCAGCTCTATGTGAATGGCACATCTGCAAAGTGTAATCACCGTGTTACATTTGATGAGGAGGCACATTGGATTACTTTTTAGAAGATGGTTAGAAAATGCAAGTCCATTTTATGTTTTACAATAACCCTGTAGGTTTCTTAACTGTTCCATGTCAGACAATCACCTACGATTCATATAAATGATCTTAGCTTGATTTCAGGATTATGGAAGAGTAAGAAGGTCCTGAAGAAGGATCTCATCCTGAAACATCACATATTCTTTTTCTCCAGATGCTGCCTGACCCAGTGTTACTCGAACTTTTTGTGTCTATCTTCGGTTAAATTAGCATCTGCAGTTCCTTCCTACACATTATGGAAGAGCACAATGTATTAATGGAAGAGACTGTTGCATTTGAATATGAGACTGCTTCTGGAAAATTACTCTTTGCCTTCAATATTTGAGAGGAATTTCTTTTTTATGGCTTAGTCTTTACTCCATTGGCCTATTAGTTCCAGTTGCAACAGCAAATCTGAAAAGCTTCAATCTGCAAACTTAATTCTTGGTCAGTGCTGAGTTTGCAGATATCATTTAGAGCAACAATCACCAAAGCATTACAATCAACTTCAGCCTCCATGGGCTGGGGAAGTGAAAACTGAGTCACAACTCCCACTCCTGTTTGCTAAGTAATGCAGGAAAGTACGTGCATATAAAACTGAGACTAAAACAGGCAAAACTAAGATCTCATCCGCAAGAAAGTTGCTAAACTTTTGGCAAGGAGATTGGCAGAATATTTACCGAAGCTGGTTAAAGAGGACCAAACTGGATTTGTCAAAAAAAGGAAAATATCTGATAATGTAGCAAGATTTATAAGTATTTTACATTTAGCACAGAAAAGAAAGGAATTGAGCGTAGCAGTTGCTTTAGATGCTGAAAAGGCGTTTGACAGGTTAGAATGGGATTTTTTATTTAAAGTATTAGAGAAGTACGGATTAGGAAATGGTTTCATTAACTGGGTAAAAGCTCTTTATAAACAACCTAAAGCCAAAGTGGTGACAAATGGCCAATCTTCTCAATCGTTTAATTTGGAAAGATCTAGTAGACAGGGATGTCCCTTGTCACCGGCTTTATTTGTATTGGCCATTGAACCTCTGGCAGAGCTAATAAAATCAGATTTAGACATTGAAGGATTTAAAGTGAATCAGGAAAATCACAAAATTACTTTATTTGCAGATGATGTTTTAATTTGTCTTACTAGACCATTGGAATCCTTAAGAAAATTATATTTCAGACTGGAAGAATATGGGAAAGTATCAGGATATAAAATTAATAAAGATAAAACTGAAATAATGCCTCTTTCTGAAGGTAATTATGATCAATGTAAAAGAGAAAGTCAGTTTAAATGGCAAAAAGAAGGCATGAAGTACTTAGGGGTTAAAATAGATAATAAGTTAAATAATCTGTATAAACTAAATTATAAACCACTAATTAAAAAAATTGAGGAGGACTTGAAGAAATGGATGAATCTTCCAATTACATTGCTAGGGAGAGTGAACTGTATTAAGATGAATATTTTTCCGAGGTTACAGTATTTATTTCAAACACTGCCTATACCTTTACCAAATAATTTTTTTCAAGAATTGAATAAAATTGTGAGAAATTTTCTTTGGAAAGGTAAAATGCCAAGAGTGTCTATGGAAAAATTAACATGGAAATTTGAATTAGGTGGACTGCAATTACCAAATTTTTAAAATTACTATCTGGCAGCACAAATGAGTTTTATTTCATCCTTTTATCAAGAGGGTGGAAAAACAGCATGGGTTAAAATTGAAATGGATAAAATAAAAGAACTATGCCCAGAAGAATTTATCTATAAATGGGAAGCGAAGCTATTAGTTAAGGATCAAGAGTCACCTTTGCTAAAACATTTAATTAATATATTGTTGAAAACAGTTAAAGCTAATGATAAAAGATTTTTTCTAACAGCTAAAACTCCATTAGTAAAAAATAGATTACTGCCGTTTGCTTGGAATAATCAAATATTACAAGTCTGGGAACAGAAGGGTATTAAACATATGGGAGATTGCTACGAAGGAAATAATTTTTTGACATTTTCTCAATTGAGAAACAAATATCAAATTCCAGGGAATAGTATTTTTTTCTATTATCAATTACAATCTTATTTAAGGGAAAAGTTAGGTAATTCAATGTTTTTATTTCAAATTAAAGGAATTGAATCCCTGATTCAGGGCAAGGGAACTAAAAAAATTATATCTTCAATGTATAAATTGTTACAAAAATCTAGTCCAAAGACAGGAATTCAAAAATCAAGACAAAGATGGGAAACAGATCTGAATATTAGCATTGATGAACCAAGTTGGGAAAGATTGTGTTTAGAAAGTATGAAAAATACTATTAATGTGAGATATAGTTTAGTACAATACAATTTTTTACATCAACTATATTTAACTCCGAAAAAATTAAACAATTTAAATCCAAATTTACCTGAAATTTGTTTTAGATGCAACCAGGATGTGGGTACTTTTTTACACTCCACATGGGCATGTCCTAAGGTAACTCCTTTTTGGAAAGACCTAAAAAACTTTTTGGAACAATTGATGAATAAGACCATACCATTGGATTCAAGGTTGTTTTTATTGGGAGATACTAAAGGAATATTACCACGATTAATTTTAGATAAATATCAGGAAAGATTTCTCAAAATAGCAATAGCAATAGCAAAAAAATGTGTGGCGGTCACTTGGAAAGATCACAATGAAATAAGAATTGCAAGATGGTATGCAGAAATGCGTAGTTGTATCCCATTAGAAAAAGCTACTTATAATCTGAGAGATAAATATGATTTCTTTTTGAAACTTTGGAACCCATTCACTTTAAAACTAGGATTAAGAATTGGAAATATTTAATTTCAGGATTGTTTTGATACCCCTAAAAAGAATTTAATAAGAAATTAGCCGGAAGTGTTTCCTTCTTGTCTCCAGGTTCCCTTCTTTCTTCTTTCTTTCTTTCTTTCCTTTTTTAAATTTTTTATTCCTTTATCTTTCTTCTTCTCCTTTTTCCTCTTTTTTCTAACTGGGGGGTGGGGGGAGGGGGGTTGTGGGTGGGGAGATAATACAGAACAATACAGGTATAATCGAATTTAAATGTATAATCGAATTTATAATGTAGGTACCATCGCGTACTATGAGTTCATACATGTATTTGTTTTGTTAAAATTTAAATAAAATTAAAAAAAAAAAAAAAAAGAAGGATCTCATCCTGAAACATCACCTATTCCTTTTCTCCAGAGATGCTGCCTGACCCACTGTGTTACTTGAACTTTTTGTGTCTATCTTCGGTTAAATTAGCATCTGCAGTTCCTTCCAACACATTATGGAAGAGCACAATGTATTAATGGAAGAGACTGTTGCATTTGAATATGAGACTGCTTCTGGAAAATTACTCTTTGCCTTCAATATTTGAGAGGAATTTCTTTTTTATGGCTTAGTCTTTACTCCATTGGCCTATTAGTTCCAGTTGCAACAGCAAATCTGAAAAGCTTCAATCTGCAAACTTAATTCTTGGTCAGTGCTGAGTTGGCAGATATCATTTAGAGCAACAATCACCAAAGCATTACAATCAACTTCAGCCTCCATGGGCTGGGGAAGTGAAAACTGAGTCACAACTCCCACTCCTGTTTGCTAAGTAATGCAGGAAAGTACGTGCATATAAAACTGAGACTAAAACAGGCAAAACTAAGATCTCATCCGCAAGAAAGTTGTACATCTTCATAAGATCATAAGATAGGAGCAGAATTAGGCCATTCGGCCCATCAAGTTTACTCCACCATTCAATCGTGGCTGATCTATCTCTCCCTCCTAACCCCATTCTCCTGCATCCCCCCATAACCTCTGACATCTTACATAGTATCTTTCATTTCTGTAAGGAGCCTTAAGCCCTTGAAGAGCTTTTGAAGTGTAAAATAGGAAATAATGAGAGAGGAATGCCTGTGTCAACAGAAATGAACATGTCAAAGGCCTGAGGAGAGAAAGGAAGGAACTTAGGAAATAGTTACGTGTTCAGAATTTTGCAGGCTGAAGCAGTCTTCCAACCTTAACTAACTTAGTTTATTTTGCATGTCTATAGTTACACTGCATGTTCAGATATATATAAATGACCTAACTCGCTAGTTCTTGAATCTAAAGTTAACTGATTTTTATTTCCAAAAATAAATTTTATTCAGAATAAAAACTCTTCCAAGATTCTGAACATCAATACATTTATTAGTCATGGTCAGAGTCATACAGTGTGAAAACAGGCTATTCGACCCAACTTGCCCACACCAGATAACATGTCTCAGCAACACTAGCCCCACCTGATAGACACAAAACGCTGGAGTAACAGCAGGACAGGCAGCATCTCTGGAGAGAAGGAATGGGTGACGTTTCAGGTCGAGACCCCTCTTCAGAACAAGGTTCTGAAGAAGGGTCTCAACCCGAAACATCACCTATTCCTACTCTCCAGAGATGCTGCCTGTACCGCTGAGTTACTCCAGCATTTTGTGTTTATCTTCGGTTTAAACCAGCATCTGCAGTTCCTTCCTACACACTAGTCCCACCTGCCCACGTTTGGCCCATATCCCTCCAAGTCTGTCCTATTCATGTGCCTGTCTAACTGTTCCTTAATATTCAGTAGTGTTCACAACTATCCTTAAACCATGCACCCATGCCACACTTGTGTGGCCCTGGCGTCATGTCCCTTCCCTTGTTTGAGGGGTGTCCCCACCGGACTCGGCCCCTCAATGCCCTGCAGTGAAAGGACCCTAGACTGTTAACTAATCTGAAGCATGGCAAAGTACAGGCAAGCAGATGCAATTAATGCAGGAGAAGCAGAAGCTGTGGCTTTCTGCAGTCATAACTCAGGGTGAACTGCTCAATATTTTCAAAAAAACATCTCCCCTTAAAATTGAGAAACCTTTACAGCATTGCACAGCCATTTCCTAAATGTTTCACAAAAGGCACTATAGTGCGGTTTTTTCAAGCTACTGGAAGTTGTTCAATATTATGTGTAATTTGTGATACTACTTACAATTGATGCTGAAAATTACAAGTACAAGTACAAAGCCAAAGATTAAATCTAGACAATGTTATCTCTACATAACAAAATACAGATAATTTACATGTGCCAAAATGAGCTGATAATTGAAAGATAATCATAATACAATTCTATTCACTGGAATGGATACAGTTGTAAAAGGGTTAAGTTGTTGGGCTACCAAAACATGTCATGGGCTCATGCAGCACAGAACAGGCCGTTCGGTTCAACACCAAGCCAACCATGCCAACCCATCTAAGCAAGCTCCATTTTCTTGTGTTTAGCTTTGGTAAAATTGTAAAATGTCCCCAGTGTGTAGGATTGTGCTAATGCATGAGGTGATCGGTGATCTGCGCGGACTCGGTGGTAGGGGTGCCAACTATCTCACTGCCAAATAAGGGACAAGGTGACGTCACCGCCCCGCGTGACCTCATCCAGCCAGCGGCCACGTGCTCCTGCTCCACTAATGGCGGCTGCCTGGGCCAGGAAGCAGGTTGCTACGCAACCTCCATTAGGCGGCACCTACACTGTCCGGACCTACAGCGGCCTCCGGGGCTACAGTGTCCGGACCTACACTGTCCGGGCCTATAGCATCCGGCCCTACAGCGCTCCCCGGGCCTATTACGGGACAAACTAATTTAGCCCAAAATACGGGATGTCCTGGCTAATACGGGACAGTTGGCAACCCTACTCGGTGGGCCGAAGGGCCTGTTTCCGTGCTGTATCTTTAAAGTCTAAAGTAAAGTCTAAAGAGGTAGTCTAAAGGCAGAGATATGTCCTGAAGGTCTTGAAGTTGCGTTTAGGAGGAAGCCTGCAGAAGAAATAAGAAATATACAAGGGCGTGCGGCAAACACCAGGTTCCTGCCTTTAAAAGCTGTATCTTTGCATCTGTGTATCCCTACCACCCAGTATCGGTCAGGCTGTGGGTGGGCAGCATGATGATAACATTGTCTGCACTCTCAAGTCCTGCACAACAAAACATCCAAATACAGCGACACGGCAGCTGAGATTCCTGCTGGGGGTTGGTGGAATGGTGGATAAGGGGGTGGGGGGATTGTGTGGAGAATTTCTGTGAATCAATTGAAAGGGTTAGGGTTCGGAGAAAGGTTGCACAATTACTTCCCTGGTAAATCCCAAAAATGGTCAGCTTTCCAAAGAGAAATCTAGAGAGCAGTCGACAGTTCAAACATTATGTGTTTCTTCGATGCTGACAACATTATTGCAGCATGAACTGATTTTATTTCTTACTTCCTGTGCTTAGTCTTCTTTTTCCCCTGCCTACTTTCACAGTGGGATACACCGATGGGAACATTTAGTTTTAATCCCTTGGACTTCCACGTGAAAATCACAGTGGGAGTTTGTGATGATTCCCTTCACGAGCAGTCTAACTAATACAACCACAAATGTCCACATCAACTTTCTTCATATTTGGAGGATGCAAATTACAAGCAACCAGCTTTTAAAAATGGACAATAGATCAGTTTGACTTGCACAAAAATGATCAAAACATCCTCGTACGATCCTAGGTGGTAGGACAAACAAATGATAATATAGGCAAGATAGACACAAAATGCTGGAGTAACTCAGCGGGATAGGCAGCATAGTAGGAGATGTTTCGAGTCCAGACCCTTTTTCAGACTTCTACAGTCAGGCTCACATTGAAAGCAACCACCAAAATTTCCACATCATCCATCGATCGCCCATTCTATGTTATCCCACTTTCGTATTCGCCCCCTACACAATTTACAGAGGTAAATTAACCTGCACATCTTTGGGATGTGGGAGGAAACTGGAGCGCCAAGGCCGAACCTCACCTGGCCCTTGGGAGAATGTGCAAACTCCACACAGACAGCACAAATAGGCCGCAACATTCTGCATTGTGGCTGTAAATTAAATTTCAAAAATACTTCACTGCCTATGCAGTATTTTGGAATCTCTCTGGTTGGCAAAAGACTCTTTATAAATGCAAGTCGTTTCATTTTCACATTCTTTGCAAACTAAATGACGCCCTGCAGAAATGGACTTAGAATTGAAAAACATCAAAAGTTGCACTTTGAATCATGATGTTTTCACATATATTTGTGGGTTTATCAGAAGTGCTCAAATAATGAAATGCCAAAACATATCATGATACAGTTCAACTCAAATATTTTTCCTTTCCTGTGGAACTAACATTTAATTAGTCCAATTCAGTGCAATTCTGATAAAAACTATTCTACATTTCAGTGCTCCCGCCTGGCCTCCAGTGAAAGCTTTTATATCAGTTCCAATTTGTTTTACATTTTGTTGCAAAGATATTTGACAATAAACATTGAAGCAGAAAGCATGTTTTGCTTAGAATTAATCTGAAAATGTTGTTATTTCACAACCGACCATACCATATTGTGAAAATGATGGATATATTGGAAATAATGAAGCGGTTCTCTCTGCATTAGGGGCAACCCATGTCCTAATATCTAGTTTCTGCTATCTGTCAATAGCAGTGTTTTCACAACTTCCTCTTCTAGCAGAAAAGTTTCAACAAAAAGGGATGTGTGTGGACTGTTGATATCGATAGCTATATTTGGAAGTCATGTTGGAAAGTTGGCCAATGCAGAAAACAGTTTTCTTTCCCCTTCTCATCATGTTAAATGGGATTTAAAAGAAAACCCTGAAACTTTCTTTGAAAGTTTTTTTTAACATAAGGAACCTAAAATCTCACTTCTATTGCCTTTCAGATTAAACCACGTTTACCAGGTTTATGGTTGCATGGTGTTGTAGTGCTTGCTCTTGTAACAAAGATTTTTGTTTACTTTTTAGGCAAGAGTTTTATTACGGTAGGCTCCCCAATGTACGAATAGTAAATGTATCAACAACACAATGAGCTTGTATTAAGGAATTCAGCATGCCCGGTGCTTACTTTTGAAAGCTTTGAGAATGGATTTTTTAAAATTTTAAACGAGCTGATTGCAAAAACAAAATGCCCTGTATTTAGCGGCAAGATCTTGGGAGTTCATTCTCCAGAGGAAAATGCCCTCTTTGGAGCTTAGGAATATAAGAAGCCTGGATTAATTGGTTATCTCACCTTGGATAATACGTGATGTAACCTTCCAGACGAGCCTACCATGCAGAACCTTGTCAAAGGTCTAAACGAATTCACACTTCCAAATGACTACAATCCGACTTAACATTATATTCCAGTATGTGGGTCCCCTTGTATATGTTCTGGAGCAGCAGTATTATATACCTACTTTATGCATGATCCCCTGCATCCAACTCAAGTTTATTGTCATATGCACATAGAAGTGTGAATCCTCTTGTAGAAACATAGAAAATAGGTGGAGGAGGCTATTTGGCCCCTCGAGCCAGCACCGCCATTCATTGTGATCATGGCTGATCATCCACAATCAGTAACCCGTGCCTGCCTTCTCCCCATATCCCTTAATTCCGCTAGCCCCAAGAGCTCTACCTAACTTGCTTTTAAATTCATCTAGTGAATTGGCCTCCACTGCCTTCTGTGGCAGAGAATTACACAAATTCACAACTCTCTGGGTGAAAAAGTTTTTTCTCATCTGAGTTTTAAATGGCCTCCCCTTTATTCTTAGACTGTGTTGGAGAAAGATTCAATAATCACACCAAGCATGGACATATGATTGAGTCAAACGGCATCTGTAGAGAAAAGGGGTGACCAACGCTTCAGGTGAAGACACTGTATTAGACTGAGAATGGAGTTGGGAGATAGGCAGTATAAAGGAGTGGTAGGGAAGTGCAAGCCAGGGACTGGTGGGTGGAACTAAATGAGGTGGGGAGTGAAGAGCAGATGGAGCCAAGGGGGGGAGGAGGTGGGGGGGGGGGGAGGAGGTGGGGGGGGGGGGAGGGGAGAAGATAAGTTTTGAGATTGGTTCATTGCTTCGTCAATATATTTTAATCCTATACTGTCCCGTATCTTGTCTATATTCACTCATCAGCAATTCCCAATCCACAAGTTTCCATCATTTAAAATTGTGCTAAAATAGCTTCATGTCCTCATCCTTCACTTTCCCTGCCCAACTTTACGAACCTTCTTAAAACCATTTCCTTGGACGAAGCTTTTAGTAACCTTCCCGAATATCATTTTCTTTGTCTCGATTATTACCTGAGTTCCTGTGAAGCAAAGAGAATTTTCAATACGAAGAAAAAAGACCTGACAAAAAAAACACTGGGTGGCACAGCTGGTAGAGTTACTGCCACAGTGCTAGACTCGGGTCTGAGCCTGATCTCTGTTGCTGTCTGTGCAGTTTGCATGATCTCTCGGTGACCACATGGGCTTCCTCTGGGTGCTCTGGCTTCCTCTCACATTCCAAAGACGTATGGGTTTATAGGTTGTAGACACAAAAAGCTGGAGTAACTCAGCAGGACAGGCAGCATCTCTGGAGAGAAGGAATGGGTGACCCTTCTTCAGACTTGTAACCTACAGGTTTGTAGGTTAATTGGCCTCTGTAAAATTGCCCCAAGTGTGTGTAAGTGGGATAATATAGAACTAATGTGAAAGGTTGATCACTGGTCGGTGTGGACTTGGTGGACCGAAGGGCCTGTTTCCATGCAGTGTTGCTAAAAATATATATTTTTAAAAAACACTAAAACAAGCACATAAATGCAAGCTGTTTTATTAGTATGCTGATGATTAACAATTGTACCACGCTGGGAAGTGTCAGATAAAAGAATGGTAATTTTAACTTTAGTACAAACATGCTAGTACATTTAACATTCAAAGTCTGAATAGTTGTGCTTTAAGCGGCAAAGTGACAAAGACCCAAAGATACCAATTCAATAGCATTCCTGCACCTGGCTTTTATTGAATGAAATGTGCAGGTTTAAAACTCTGCACATGTGCTAAATTCATCAATCATTCTGAGATATGCATGTAAAATAACTGTTTGAGCAGCTACATTTTAAAGTAAGCAGGGTCGATATAACCATACAAAATAGAAAAATCCAATCGATACCGGCTCCTTTCCGACTGTGTTATCTATCCTCAGCTCCCACCACTGCCAGGGTGAGGAAATGCAAACCAGAGGAACAGCACTTCCTATTCTGCTGGGTAGTCAACAACCCAAACACCATGAAGACTGAATTCTCCAATATCAAGGAACCCGCATTCCCGTTCCTTTCTCTCTCCTCCTACCTAACCAGGTCCTTTCATGCACACTCTTTTACCCATCTTACCCGCTAGACCCCTACTTTGTTTTTTGCCCTCCCCCACACATTTCTCCCACTGGATCCCTTTGTGCCCCAACTGCTCAGCACTCACCTCTCTCCGTGCTCCCATCAAAGCTAGTCATTGGGACCAGCTTAGCTGGACATCTTGGTCAGCATGGATAAGTTGGGTCGAAGGGCCTGATTCCATGCTGTATGACGCTATCTGCCACCACCCCTCCCTATTCTGTGCCACTCTTCATCTTCCTTCCTATCAGTCTGCAGAATCTGCAGCCCTTTGTTCCCCACGTCACCTCCCATCCTCTGTTGCTATCTCCACCTTTTCTTTCCCCACTTGACTGTTACCTACCAATCAACCTCTCCTCAAATGTTACCACCTATTACTTGCTAACTCCTGCCCCACACTCTACCCTTTTTAAACTGGCAATTTCCCCAATATTCAGTCTGAAGAAGGGTCTCAAACCATGACCTATCCATTTTTTCCAGGGATGCTGCCTGACCTGCTGAGTTATTCAAGCACTCTGTGTCCTTTCCCCAATACTCTTTTGAAATGAAATGTTTTGACATAAAATGTTGCCTGTTGATGTCCCTACATTGATGCTGCCTGACCCACCGAGTTCCTCTAGCAGCTCTCCTAGTTCAGCTACAAATTCCACCATCTGCTGTCTCTTGCACCTCTGAAGGAAAATAAGCTGGGTGTTGGAGATCAGAGATAAACACAGAAATTGCTTCAAATACCCAGTAATTTAAGCTGCATTTGTGGACAGAGAAACAAGGTTAATATTTCAGGTCAATTCCTTTTTATAAGAAACAGAAATTGTACAGGTACAGCAGGCAGTGAAGAAAGCCAATGGAATGTTGGCCTTCGTAACAAGAGGAGTTGAGTATAGGAGCAAAGAGGTCCTTCTACAGTTGTACCGGGCCCTGGTGAGACCGCACCTGGAGTACTGTGTGCAGTTTTGGTCTCCAAATTTGAGGAAGGATATTCTTGCTATGGAGGGCGTGCAGCGTAGGTTCACTAGGTTAATTCCCGGAATGGCGGGACTGTCGTATGTTGAAAGGCTGGAGCGATTGGGCTTGTATACACTGGAATTTAGAAGGATGAGGGGGGATCTTATTGAAACATATAAGATAATTAGGGGATTGGACACATTAGAGGCAGATAACATGTTCCCAATGTTAGGGGAGTCCAGAACAAGGGGCCACAGTTTGAGAATAAGGAGTAGGCCATTTAGAACGGAGATGAGGAAGAACTTTTTCAGTCAGAGGGTGGTGAAGGTGTGGAATTCTCTGCCTCAGAAGGCAGTGGAGGCCAGTTCGTTGGATGCTTTCAAGAGAGAGCTGGATAGAGCTCTTGAGGATAGCGGAGTGAGGGGGTATGGGGAGAAGGCAGGAACGGGGTACTGATTGAGTGATCAGCCATGATCGCATTGAATGGCGGTGCTGGCTCGAAGGGCTGAATGGCCTACTCCTGCACCTATTGTCTATTGTCTATTGAAACCTTTCCGTGTCAGCAGAGCCTCCGAATGGCAGTAGATAAAATAGGAAAACTGAAACTTCCTAGGGGTTTATCAAGGTTATATATTCAAAGTTGGGTGGAGTAGCAGAAACTGTTAGAGATGTTTATTTGAAAACTTTGAAACAGAACAATTGCTTTTGGCATTTTATGTAGTTGAGTACTGCAATAAACAGAATGCCATGTGCATATAAAGTTATTTTCCACGGAAGCGGCAGAACTGCACATGTTGTGCTTCATGCTGAAGCATCCAGTTATCCAGACCCACACGCAGATTCCATTTGTAATTCTGAATAATCGTTTGATCTTGGTTTTGTCATTGTTTCGTACTCATTATTTTCACATGAAACCGGATCAGGTGCCCGATATGGAAGAATTGTAGACCAAAAGCTAAAAGTGAAATGAAAATAACATTGGCAACTGCTCAATTTTAAGAAAACTTGGTTATAGTACAACCAGAAAGAAAAGGAAAACACATTAGGGCTCTCCCATCCAGTCAATGCTATGCTTTTCCCACCCAGTTGCTAACTGCTTTCATATGAGAGGTGTAAAAGCAGAGAGAGTAAACAATAGCCCATTTTAAATTATCAAACAAGTTCAGGTATGGTTGAGGCAAATTCCCATGAGGAGCAAAGGAAGAAAAACAAATATAGACCTTCATGGATGACAAAGGAGATTTAGAAGAAGATAAGTTGGGAAGAGTGCAGAGAAGATTTATGAGGATGTTGCCTTGTGGGGCTGAGCTTTAGGGAGACGTTGGGCAGATTAAGACTTTATCCCTTGGAGCACAGGAGACTGAGGAGTGATCTTATAGAGGTGTATAAAATAATGAGGGGAATAGATACGGTGAATACCCAGGGCAAGGGAATCAAAACAAGAGGACATATGTTTAAGGTGAGAGGGGCAAGATTTAATACAAACCTGAGGGGCAACTTTTTTGCTCAGAAACTCAGAAGGTGGTGGGTATGTGGAACGAGCTGCCTGAGGAGATAGTTGAGGCAGATACCATAACAGCTTTTTAAAAAACTTGTAGTTATATGGATAGGAACGTTTTAGAGGTATAAGAGCCAAACACAGGCAAAGGGAACTGGCTTAGATGGGGCATCTTGTCAGCATGGATGAGTTGGGCCAAAGAGCATGTTTCTGTGGTGTATGACACCATAAAGCAAAAAAAACTTGATTATGATAAGTGTCAGAAATACAAATGTGAACCAGACTAATTAAAAATGAGTCACAGTGGAAATTAAAATGAGAGGTAAAGAGAGTATAAGAAAAGTGATTAGATGCCTACATAAATAAGATTCTGTGTTCTGTAGGCATAAATAGAAGGGCAATAAATCAGGAAGTGGGACCTATTAACAACAAAGATGGGAACCTGCACCTGGGTGCCTCGATGATACCTGCTACCCTCATCAACCTGCGTTATGAATATTAAATAGCTGAGTACTTTGTCTCCATCTCCACCAAGGAAGAGGATTCTTCCAAAGTAATAATGAAAAAGGAGATGGTTGAGACACTAGATGTGTTAAAATTTGATGTCATATTAGCTACAAAATAAATTCACGCTTCAGTTAAACCCTGCCTTTTGAAAAACTCATTTCTTATTTTTAATCAATGCCTGTGAAATAAGTATGACTAAAACTGGTTTGTTCATGACTGAGAAATCTCAACATTCTTTCTCGTGTGGATACATTTTAATGCACAGAGATGGCAGTCAGATAGGAAACATGCTATAAAAAGAAATGGAGCTAGCCTGATGCAGTGGGAAGGAGTGGACAGGAGAGTCTGAAGTGTTTGAAATCCGCAGGTCACAGACACGGATCGCACAGAAACAGGCTCCACACACTAACCATGCACCTTTACTTCCTCATAGGTCAAATATGTTTCAGATTCCATGTCACACAAGGGAGAATGACTAAGAGAACCCTGCAGATATTGCAATGAATCAGGAACACGTGGTGGTGAATTTGTCATCTGCCCTAAAACCACCAGCTAGTTTTTCTCTAGGATCTGCACATTTGGTAACTAACCATGCAAGTTCCACTTCCCAATTGTTGTGACAGCTGCTTTTAAAACTGAAGTGGGCTGGAAGTGCGGAGAAGAGCCTTAAAGTCAGGCATTTGGTTTGTGCACAAAGTACTGATGTAACTCAGCAGATTAGGCAGAATCTCTGGAGAGCATGGATAGGTGACATTTTGGGTTGAGACCCTTCTTCAGACTCAGACTGGTTTGTGCCGAAAGATGGGGAATCTTGGGCTATTCAGTTGAGAGGTGACAAGAGTCATAGAGTCATAGAGTGATACAGCGTGGGAACAGACTCTTTGGCCCAACTTGTCCCAGCTACACTAGTCCCACCTGCCTGTGTTTGGTCCATATCCCTCAAAACCTGTCCGATCCATGTACCTGTCTACATGAATTGTGCTTCAACCCATACTTTGCCATGATTGTGAAGCTCTGTGCTGGTTTTCCTGCCCTCCTTATATGACCATATTACAAATGAGGAAGGCCACTAATAAATCTATTGTAAGAGAACTAAACTTGTTTTACAGAGGTATCCAACTGTTTCTTTAAATAATTTCATGGATTTTCCCTTCATTAATCTATTCCATCTACTGATAATACTTTGGGAAAGGAAGAATTTCCCGGAATGAGACATATAATTAATTAGCTAGTTTAAACCCTAAAGTCCAGTCAGTTCCCACAGTTTGACCTGAATAATATTCTAGGTTTGTTCACTTTAACCTCCCAGACTTGTCTCTCATCTGAAAAGCCCATGTTTCCCCATCTTTTCTCACAAATCAGATCTCTAACTTTGGGATTAGTCCTGCAGTCCTTCTCTACACTGCTTCCGACTTCTAAACTGTCCTTGTTTTTGAGTAATCATAACAGGCAGAAATGTAAAAAGTATAATCCTTACTGCAAATCTATTATATTCTTTTTTTGGAGCTTTATAGCACACATCTCTTTGACTCTAGACACAAAACGCTGGAGCAACTCAGCAGGACAGGCGGCATTTCTGGAGAGAAGGAACAGGCGATGCCTCGTGTCGAGACCCTGAAGGGTCACCCATTCCTTCTCTCCAGAGATGCTGCCTGCCCCGCTGAGATGCTCCATCGTTTTGTGTCTATCTTCAGTGTAGGTCAGCATCTGTATTTCCTTCCTCTACATCTTTTAGACTCTGTTGATTGAAGGCTTGCAAGTTTGTTCACATTGTCTTTTAAGTGTAATCAGAGTCATACAACAAATAAATGGGTCCTTTGGCCCACCATGCCATCGCTGACCTTTGCCCATCTGCACTAATCCCATTTGCCTGCATTACATCTATATCTTGCACAATATAGCACACACAACCAGAATACAATTTAGGTATATGTTACAACATTTCCAAGTCACAGCTTGATCATATTTTTTATTGTATATGCTATAAAAAGTAGGGGCAGAGTCCAAGTGGAATGTTTTTCAGTCTCAACAGGTTCCTGTAGGACACAGCAGCCAGTTAGCCTTCAGTCTGCAACTCAGGATATGTACAAAGCTAGAGTCAAGGGTCCATATGTTACACAGAAGCAAGGAATGGGAAGTAATAGAAGGAATGAGAAAATGTAACCAAGGAGTCCAAAAATAACAACTCATATTTATCTAGAATCTCTAACACTATAAATTGTTGCATTTTGGGGAAAAAAATATATGCAAAAATTATAAGAGGCAGTGTAAAGATTCAATTAATGTGCTACATTTTAAGGGGAACCACAAGGGACTGCAAATGCTGGAATCTTAAGCAAAACACAAAGTTTTGGAGGAACTCAGCGGGTTAGGCAGTATCAGGGGAGGGAATGGATGGGAGACATTTCGGGTCATGACCCTTCAATTTTTTTAATATTGCTGGATTGAAATGCTGAAAGAAGTGAATACATTCAATGGAGATGATCATGAATAAGAGGTTCTCACAGAGAAACATACATATGCATGGACTGCAATTCCCAAAACTAAAATGAAATCCCCAACACTCCATGTGATAAAAATGGAATCTGATTTTTAAACTGGCGTGGGTTAAAGATGAATCTATAACAATGAAGTGAAAGGACACCTACCTTGTAAACTCATATGTGTTCTCTGGAAAACAAAATGTTCATTTAGAATCTGAGAGCAATTGACTCCATTAAATATAAAGTTCTTTACAACAAAACAATAATCATCAAACATGGGAAATAAGATGAAATTCACTAAACACAGAAAAACAAAGTATTTGAGAGACATAGGAGATTTATCAGCTTGAATTTTCAGATAATAATAGCATACGGGTATTTCACAGCACAGAACTTTTCACTATCTCGGTTACATCACATTTAGGGCAGTGTGGCAGATAACACAATGGCAACTGACTGCTATCTTGCAAAATGCTCATGGAAACCTTAGACTCTCATGAACCCAATATAATCAACATCAAGTGCAAAAGAAACTGAAGATAAGCTTGGAGTCACACACTGTATGTGCTAATATCATAAGATCTCATGCAAGTTAAATACTCCCCATAATGTGGCAGGAGCCAACATTCAGAATTCCAACCACAGAATACACCTTGAAGTGAAAGCCTTTTTCCGTTGTTGAAAAAGTATTCAACATCATCACTCTTTACACCCATGTTAGCCCTAACTACTGTGCCTTCTCACTCTCTGCTCTCCTTCCCTCACAGTCACTGGACTCCTCCAACACCCTTGGGATGCTTTTGTAGTGTCAATGGTAGCAGGACTGAGACATGTGATCAACCCCATTGTGTTCATTTCTGATCACCATAACAAAGACTGGATTTATAGTAATAAACATAAATCATTGCATTGTCCTTCAAACTATATTAACAGAAAAATTCATGGGAAGGTAAGTGATGTGGAAATCTCCTGGGCACTCATTAGCAGCAGGAAACCCTGCTCGCTGCCAACTCAAATCAGAAGATCGCAGGTCTGCGGCCTGCTATTTTCTACTGAGCAGAGGTAAATAGGCCTACAATGTGCCACTGGATGTAGTTGAGCTCTACTACTCCCATGGCATGTTAAGAAAATACTCATAATCTCACATTGAGTTTACTCCTCCTGCCTCTTTAATGTTATGGAGGGCGTGCAGCGTAGGTTCACTAGGTTAATTCCCGGAATGGCGGGACTGTCGTATGTTGAAAGGCTGGAGCGATTGGGCTTGTATACACTGGAATTTAGAAGGATGAGGGGGGATCTTATTGAAACATATAAGATAATTAGGGGATTGGACACATTAGAGGCAGGAACCATGTTCCCAATGTTGGGGGAGTCCAGAACAAGGGGCCACAGTTTAAGAATAAGGGGTAGGCCATTTAGAACGGAGATGAGGAAGAACTTTTTCAGTCAGAGAGTGGTGAAGGTGTGGAATTCTCTGCCTCAGAAGGCAGTGGAGGCCAGTTCGTTGGATGCTTTCAAGAGAGAGCTGGATAGAGCTCTTAAGGATAGCGGAGTGAGGGGGTATGGGGAGAAGGCAGGAACGGGGTACTGATTGAGAGTGATCAGCCATGATCGCATTGAATGGCGGTGCTGGCTCGAAGGGCTGAATGGCCTACTCCTGCACCTATTGTCTATTGTTGTCCATCCTCTCCTGAGGTGCCTTTAGCTGAGTATGATTTCATGGATGAGGACAGCTTTCCCTGGTGGCTATTTTTTATTCTTAAGGGTGGACACTGAGTAATAGATGGCAGCATTGCTAGAGCAGTTAATATCCCTCTAAATCCATACACATGTCCTTTCCGCCCTGCATGTTTAGACAGTGAATAGGAAAATACCTACGTCTCTTTCTGGCTCAGGAATGCTAAGGCCAAGTCTCCAGTGACCTATCTGCCATCCTAACAGTTAACTCAGTATCAATAAACCAGAATATGTTTTTATCAGTAATTTACTAAGTAACCTTCACTTTTACCTGTTTTAGCTTTTGTTTTGTACAAAATGAAGACAATGAAAGTAGAAAAAAGGAGCACCGTGAGAATAATTGTCAAAACAAACACCCAAATTGGGATTTTTGCACTGTCGAATCCTAGAAAACAGAATCACAGTAATTAGTGCCACACATTCACATGGAGATACCAAAAAGATTTTTTAAATATCCACAAAATTAATTTAAAAGGAGGAATTTCTGATTGTTAAATGGTGCTTAGAGCTATTCTTTGGGGTTTCAGTGTAATCAAGGGGTACAATGAGAATAATCGCATGTGACTTGACCCAAAAGCATTCTTGCTTGTTAAAGAGATATTTTCAAAATAAATTCAGACAGGATTCTTTTAAGAGAAGTGCCATTCAGTAGCTTCTGCTAGTGACTCGGTTTCCATAGTCATGGTCACATTTTTATGGTCTTGCCTGAACCTCATTAATAGATAGTTAAAATATTATTTACAAACATATACGAAAGGAAAAGAATAATCGGATACTTATTATGTACTTTCCAGAACTAATTGATCAATCATATTAATTAATCATCTTTTCATCAATTGTTTTTTATTTAGTCTAGCCATTTGGATTTTAGAAAGGTAGGGCCAGATTTCAAAGTGTTGCGTTTGAATATTTCTAATATTTATGATATTTACAGCTTTGACTGAGTTGTCATGGTCAACAGACCAAAACCTAGATGTCCACATAATTGAAAATCTGCACATAACTGGCAGGTATTGAGATAATCTACAATCACTTGAAAAGTATGCGGAGATACACATATCATTCAAATTTAAATAATGAATTTGATTGCTGAAATTTTCCTGGAGCTTCTTAGACACTCATCTACTAATCACTTGGTTGCATGTGATACCTGACTATTTGTTTTCTGTTGTTGAGAAAGGCCACAGATAAACCCATAATCAGTCATTCTTCTTTAGTCGCACTTGTTTTGCAGGTGCTACTGGCAAAGGCAGTCATCTTGATAAGGGATAGTGTGCCATTATCTTGTACTGTCAGTCTAGTTCAGTAAGGAATTCTAATAATCCTCCATGCATCTCTCGATGGATTTTCTTGGCGCCACATGTATGATACATAGGTAAGAATAGTTCATCCCTGTTAGAATTACTAGCATTGCTCTCTCATCCTCTTCTTCTTCCAGGCAATCAAGAATGAAAGCATATTGCATCTGGATGTTTTATTGTAGCAGTGGAAAATCTTGATACCCATAATCTGGGGCAAATAAAGCATCACAAAACAAAACTGCCAAAAAAATATTACACATAAATAAGATCCCAATAAAAAAAGTATTGTTCTTCCTTTGAATACCGACTTCTTGTCAGCCTAGAAAATGTCCAGCCCAATATACTGTTTAATGGAGACAAACCAAGTGTTTTCTTTAATGTGTAACCAGGGATTTCTTTAATGTGTAACCAGGGATCTGTTGATTTTAATTACCCGTTGCAGTAATATTGAAGGTATTACTTTTTTTTGTGCAATGGCATTTTGGGCCTCTCTTCACAATAGAGAAACGCTCTGAAAATGGTCTTTCCTCAATTATATATACATATGGTTCAGTTCAGTGGTGAACAAATGTTATCCATCAGAAAAGGCATTAAACTGATGCTCCTTTAGCTCTCTCACCATTTGCAAAAGATCCCAAGCTGCCATTTCGAAGCAGCGAAAGTTTCCATACTGTCCTGGTTAGTTTTTATGCTCCACTCCCCAAAAGAAAAACAAATAATGCAATCATTGATCATTGACTCCATTTTGGGTGCTTGCTGCACACAAATTAGATTTCTTTAATCGTAATATGGACTTCAACATTTCATAAGTATTTCCTTGGCAATGAATTGCTTTGGTCTGCATGGAGATTGTCCTAAGGTTGTAAGTGATAGGAGCAGAATTAGACCATTCGGCCCATGAAGTCTGCTCCACCATTCAATCATGGCTGATCTATCTCCCCCTCCTAAACCCATTTTCCTGCCTTCTCCCCATAACCTCTGACACCCTTATTAATCAAGAATCTATCTCTGCCTTAAAAATATCCATTGACATGGCTTCCACATCCTTCTGTGGCAAAGAATTCCACAGATTCACCATCCTCTGATTAAAGAAAGT
The DNA here is from genome assembly GCF_053455715.1 of Rhinoraja longicauda. Taxonomy (NCBI): domain Eukaryota; kingdom Metazoa; phylum Chordata; class Chondrichthyes; order Rajiformes; family Arhynchobatidae; genus Rhinoraja; species Rhinoraja longicauda. Next base: position 37,880,538 of record NC_135967.1, on the reverse strand, counting down.
CCTCCTCATCTTCCCAAAGGAACATCCTTTAATTCTGAGACTATGACCTCTAATCCTAGATTCTAAAACTTGTAGAAGCATCCTCTCCACATCCACTCTATCCAAGCCGTTCACTATTCGGTAAATTTCAATGAGGTCCCCGCTCATCCTTCTAATCTCTAGCGAGTACAGGCCCAGTGGGGTCAAATTGTGAAAATTGCTATATATTTATAAACCTTGTTCCCTTCATTTTCATAGTTCCAGTGTTAAACTGCCTAAAGAAATCTTCCCTACGAGTTCCTAACCTTAGTCTCTTAAATGTTTTGTTTCTTTTTGCTTCATTTTTTAATTGCTTTTCCACCTTGTTCGGTCAAACTGCTTGAATCAAACATTATTTTTATAGGCCTACTCTGATAATGGCCATTACACCATTGTAAAAGCATCTTTGGCTTTGCCTATTCCTTCAGAAGAGGTTATTATACAACAGACAACAGGTGCAGGAGTAGGACTAGGTTCGCGCCAGCACCGCCATTCACTGTGATCATGGCTGATCATCCAGAATCAGTACCCCGTTCCTGCCTTCTCCCCATATCCCTTGAGTCCACTATCTTTAAGAGCTCTATCTAACTCTCTCTTGAAAGCATCCAGAGAATTGGCCTCCACTGCCTTCTGAGGCAGAGAATTCCTCAGATTCACAATTTTCTGGGTGAAAAAAATCTTCCTCATCTCCATTCTAAATGTCCTACCCCTTATTCTTAAACTGTGCCCCCTGGTTCTGGACTCCCCCAACGTCGGGAACATGTTTCCTGCCTCTAGCGTGTCCAATCCTTTAATAATCTTATATGTTTCAATAAGATCCCCACTCATCCTTCTAAATTCCAGTGTATACAAGCCCAGTCGCTCCAGTCTTTCAACATATGACAGTCCCGCCATCCCGGGAATTAACCTCGTGAACCTACGCTGCATTCCCTCAATAGCAGGAATGTCCTTCCTCAAATTTGGAGACCAAAACTGCACACAATACTCCAGGTGTGGTCTCAGTAGGGCCCTGTACAACTGCAGAAAGACCTATTTGCTCCTATACTCAACTCCTCTTATTATCAAGGCCCATATGCCATTAGCTTTCTTCACTGCCTGCTGCACCTGCATGCTTGCTTTCAGTGACTGATGAACAAGACACCCAGATCTCGTTGTACTTCCCCTTTTCCTAACTTGACACCATTCAGATAATAATCTGCCTTCCTGTTCTTGCCACCAAAGTGAATAACCTCACATTTATCCACATTAAACTGCATCTGCCAGGCATCTGCCCACTCACACAACCTGTCTAAGTCACCCTGCATCCTCATAGCATCCTCCTCACAGTTCACACTGCCACCCAGCTTTGTGTCATCTGCAAATTTGCTAATGTTACTTAAGGATACTGCCTATTCCTATAGGAGGCATAATATACAGTACACATGGTGTGCTCGGAATGGAAGAGAGCTTGACTTTGAACTGAACTCCCTCACTACACCTCAGTGCAATTTTCAGGTACCTAATCAATACATTTTTAAGCTCTTCAATCAGACGATAAAAGGCAAAAATAGAAGAAAAAAAAGATTTAAAATAGTCGGATACCCATCGTATTCATTCTCTGTGTCGCAGGAACTGAAACATTCTCTTTCCTCACATTGAAATTGTAAAATCTGCAGATGCTGGAAATTGATTGATTGAAAGATACAGCATGGAGACAGGCCCTTCAGCCCACCAGGTCCATGGTGACCATCGATCACCCATTCACACTATCCCACTTTCACATTAAATTCAAAATCTGAAATAAAAGCAGAGAATGCTGGAAGCAATTCTGCAATGCTGGAAGGCAGCATCTGTGAAGAGGGAAACAGATTTAACATTTCAGGTCTAAACCCTCCATTGGAAGTAAAAATGAGGAAAAAAAAGTTTTAAATTGCAGAGGGAAGTTGTAGGAGAAAGAATGAGAGAGAAAGAGTGAGAGCGAGAACAAAGGGATATGTTGAAGCTTAGTAAGAAAGGTCAGAGCTGAACCTGATGCTGGAACTTTCCAAGAGATTAGGTGCTGTTGTGAAGAGAAAAATAAAGGTTAATAATATAGTTGGTTGACCTTACAACAGCACTGGCCTGTTCCAATACAAACAGCATTAATGAGCAATCTGAAATTGTTGAGTTTGATAGTGAGTCCTGGAGGCTGCAATGTGCCTAGATGGAATATGAGATAGTGTTATCGAATATATCAATGAAGCTATTGCCTTTCTCACTGCATGTAGAAATGAGGGGGTAAATCCTTTCCTTAGGCAACCCCTCAGGATTGTGCATTCACAGATGAGACAGATGATGTTCGATGGGACGGCAGCGTATATTTTTTGTGCAACGGTGTGCTCCTTCTATGGTTTACAATTGGTGCCTGCGTGGTCCCATGGTTCTCAATATCATCCTTCATGCTTTCTCCACTTGCAATGATGACAGGCCAAAGTCCCAGGAGTCAGTGCTCATATTGCATATTTTCAGAGAGGCTTTGAGCACATCTTTCCGTTGCTTCCTCTGTTTGCACGGTCCTGGTAATGTCTTCCCAGATCAGACCTTGGAATAGAATATTTCAGGAATCTTGTGTCGGGTAAGCAAACTACATAGCCAGCTGAGTATAACTAGGGCCTACTCCACACTCCATGCAGTGCGGTTGTCCCAGTTTTACATTGAACAGGCAGGTAGCCACCTACAACAAGCTATTCCTGTCTAAGATTAATTTATTAAATTTTATAAAGTGTATAAAATTGTAAAGGAATCACGACAATCAGTTTTCCTACATTGTGGTCATTTTAAGGTGAATTACTTGTTTGTTCAGCATTGACAAAGGTGCGTAAATTTTCTAAAACTTGACAACAAGAGCCAAGCTTGGTGTAAGACACCACCTATGTATTTCTCCCTTTACGGGAGGAAAGAGTAAAATTCAACAAATGTGTTGTTACTGCCCTCTGTTGTTCATTATCAACTACAACCCAGAAATATTTTGAATTAATCCATTAAAATAAAGTACTGAATACGATAGAGATAAATATAGAACATTATTTCAAGATTCAGATACAATTCATTGATGGAATTGTCTTCCCTCCAGGAATTAGGAATTTCTGATGTGCGCCTTTAGATTGTAGTGAAGGCAAAATCTTTTTTTAAATAACTAGAAGCTGGAATTGACACAATAATCAGAAGGCCCAAGTATGTCGTTATGTTAATTCTTTAGAAGTAAAATACCATGGATGTTAGAAATCTGAAATAAAAAGAAAATTCTGTAAGACAGCTTTTCTGGAGAGAAGCAGAGATGTTGCTCCAGTTCATTGGCTATATTTAAGAGGGATTTAGATGTGGCCCTTGTGGCTAAAGGGATCAGGGGGTATGGAGAGAAGGCAGGTACAGGTTACTGAGCTGGATGATCAGCCATGATCATATTGAATGGCGGTGCAGGCTCGAAGGGCCGAATGGCCTACTCCTGCACCTATTTTCTATGTTTCTATGTTTCTATAATGACCTTTCACCTGAACTAGGAGTTGAGAGATAGACACAAAAAGCTGGAGTAACTCGGCAGGACAGGCAACATCGCTGGACAGAAGGAATGGGTGACATTTCGGGACGTCTGAAGAAAGTCTTGACCCGAAACATCACCCATTCCTCTCTCCAGGGATGCTGCTTGCCCCGCTGAGTTACTCCAGCTTTTTGTGTCTATCTTCGGTTTAAACCAGCATCTGCAGTTCCTTCTTACACATAGGGAAGAAATGGGTTGTAAGATGCAGAAAAATGGGAAGGAAAAAAGAAGGAAGGGGAAAGTCTATGTTAGTTTGAAAGGCTGGTGAAATTAACTGACAAAAGAATGATAGTACAAGATGATAAGAGATTAGAGAAATTTAAAATGATCGTTAATTGCCATAGAATGTTGAAGGGAATGCTTGAAAATGGAATAAAATGTTCATCAATTTATGCAATGCTTCTGTGGAAGAAGGGTGCAGAAGACAGAAGTGAGGGATTAACATGGACAATTAAAAACAAAGACAACTGGAGACTGGAGTAACTATCGCAGGCCGATGAGGGTCCTACGCAGAGTCACCAGGCAAAAAGGGAGGCAGTAGCCACCCAGGCACACACAGAACATGTGTGAACAGTTTCAATCAGTCCATGAATTTCCAGATCCTGGCACTGTTCAATTCGCCCTCCGACTTCTGTCCTTAACCTCTGAATTAGAGCTTGAAGAACTTCGTCATTTCAGTCTTCTGGATGCATCACTGATTTCAGCAAATTCAGATTGTGAAATCCTTACATCTACCTATTCCCAGTTCTTTTGAGTCATCATCAATACGGACGATTAACGATAATTACTCTCAGCAGATTCTGACTGACCAGCTCCATATTTCCAATATTTCCTTTTTTCATTTCATAGTTCATATTATTGCCTTGTTGCCCAAACCCAATACAGTGGCCAACAGATCTCCAACATTTTTGTTCAATTATCATAATTATTTGCTTTATTTATACAATGCAATGCACAGGCAAGATAGCCAAGTTGTCTAATGAACTGTAGGGAAATAATCAGTCATATCACATTGATGTTCTCCTAGGGGGTCAAGCTTATTGCTTTTACTGTGTTGATTCTCATCCACTGGGAAAGACATACCATCCAGTTTTGTACCAGAACTTTTAATTGTGTGTCTGTAGCTATCAGAGCTGTCTGGGTGAAGTTTGCATGTTCAAACTGTTACCACATGGGCTTCCTGAGTTTGCTGGTTTCCTCCCACATCCCAAAGAACTGGTAGGTTAATTGTTCCTAATGTAGCCGGTGAGTTGATGGAAATGTGGCAAGATTAGTGTAACTGAGTGTTTTATAATTTAACGGGAATTCTCTTGTTTTATGGGCAGTGCTGACTCAGAAGGGCAAAGGGTCCCTTTCCACCCTGTTATATGTTGGAAATTATAGGAAAAAAAGGAGAGCAGCTGGGAGAACCCTAAAGAAACATCTGTGGAGAGAAAAGGAAGTCTATCACAAACCCTGTAACTCCCATAGCTATCTAGACTACACCTCCTCATAAGCTGTCTTTTGTAAGGATGCCATCCATTTTTCTCAGTTTTTCTGTCTCCATGACATCTGTTCTTAAGATAAGGATTTCCACTCCAGGACATTTGAAACGTTTTCCTTATTCAGGAAATGGGGCCTCCCTCCTGACTGTGGTTGACCAAACCCTCACCCACACCTCGTTAGTATCCGAGCCCCTCTTCCTATTCCTACTTCTCCCGCCTACTGCTCACCCCACCTCTCTCTGTTGTCTGTTGTTTCCATCCGCGACCACCCATCCTTATTCAGTTCCACTCTTCACCTTCTTTCCTATCAGATTCCAGAATTTGCAGTCTTTAGTATTTATCACCTCAGTCCCCCACCCCACACACACACCTCATTATACTGACTACTTCTCCTTTATTCTTTCAATCTAGATAGAGGATTTGACCCGATACGCTGCCTGAACTTTCCCCCCACGGATGCTGCCTGACCTGCTGTGTTCCTCCAGCAGCTCCCCTTTTTTTGCTATAGATTCCACCATCTCAAGAGTCAAGTCAAGTGCGTTTAAATTGTCATGTGTACCAGCAACAGAACAGTGAAATTCTTCTTTGCTGCAGCTTTACAGATCCTTCTGCAGTCATTAGTGCCTCTAAAGAAAAATATTATGGGTATTGGAGATCTGAGATAAAAGCAGAAATTGCTGGAAATACTCTGTAAATCAAGCAACCTTTGTGGACCAACTGAGTTCCTCCGGTGCTCCCCTTTCCTTTGGTCACAATATCAGCATCTTCAATTTTAAAGCAAGAGGCTTGGGATAATCAGTGTAAATGTCATATAAATGACATATAAATAGGAGCGCCAAAGGAGAAGAGACCTAATAGTATATATAATTATGATAGTCAGAACCTTTCTGCCAGGGTGGAGATGTCAAAGACTAGAGGGCGTGGCTCTAGGGTGAGAATGGCAAGTTTTAAGAGAGATATGTGGGACAAGTTTTTTTTAATCACAGAGAATAGACAATAGACAATAGACAATAGGTGCAGGAGTAGGCCATTCGGCCCTTCGAGCCAGCACCACCATTCAATGTGATCATGGCTGATCATTCTCAATCAGTACCCCGTTCCTGCCTTCTCCCCATACCACCTGACTCCGCTATCCTTAAGAGCTCTATCTAGCTCTCTCTTGAATGCATTCAGAGAATTGGCCTGAATGGTGGGTGCTTGGAACATGCTGTCAGGGATGGTGATGGTGGCATTTAATCGGTTTTCACATAAGCACGTGAATATGCAGGGAAGGGAGGGATATGGATCATGTGCAGGCAGAAGACATTATTTTAACTTGGCATCATGTTCAACACAGACATTGTGGTCCGAAAAACCTATGCCTAGGCCAGTACTGTTCTATGTTCTAATACAGCTGGGTGAATCTACAAATAATTAAACCTGAATCATCAAACTATCAACTCTTTGAAAATTATCAAAATGTTTTAAAAGCCATTGTAGACTCAAACTTCAATTCATATTTGCTGTTATTGCATTGCTGCATTAATCTTAACACAAATTATAGCGTTTTTCCAAAATAAAAATTGAAAAAACAAATACTGTTTGAAACTACAGATAGAAAATTCTAAACTTACCAATGACAGAACCGGGGTTCAGATCAGCTGGAGGTCCACTGGAAAGTAATGCTGGGGAAATAACCAGCAAAATGTTGATTATTTCTGAGCCAGAGATTTATCTTTGTGTATGAAAATGCAACTTAATAGTGAATATAGACTTTGTGTTTAAAAAAAACCAACTTGTCCCACATATCTCTCTTAAAATTTGCCATTCTCACCCGAGAGCCATGCCCTCCAGTCTTTGACATTTCCAACCTGGGAGAAAGGTTCTGACTGTCTATGCCTATCAATAATTATATATACTTCTATTGATCAGCTGCAGTAAGTCAAGCATTATAGCAAAAGTTTGTTTAATATGCATTTAGCACATCACTATAATTATTAGCACTTAAGGTGAGTAATAAGGATGGTGATATCCGTGGATGAGCATCTGAGAGCTCCCACTACATTCTGTTTCAGATATTGCAGAGGCCAATAGAATGATCGTGAGAGAGGAGAACAACAGATAACTCGAATCATTCAGTTTTCAGTCTCTCATGTTACCTGCAGTCACTTTGACCACTAACAAAACTACCAGTGATACCAATAGGCTGCCAACAAATCATATCACAAAGAAGTGTAACCAGGTGACAAGGAAAATGGAATAACTCGATTGGTGAATTATTACTGCCCTCTGCTGTTCATCATTATTTAACAATGATAAATACTTTCACAGACTTACCTAAATTGCAGCTAAGTTGCAGACAAAACAGAGAAAGTACAGAATAATTATACTTAGTACATGCATTGCTGTAATTTGCTGGTGTTGGGGAGGTGGAAGTATCTTAAAACCTGAGTTTTAAAGTCTAAAGAAAGGTCTCGACCCAAAACGTCACCCATTCCCTCTCTCCTAGATGCTGCTTGACTCGCTGAGTTACTCCAGCCTTCTCTGATATCTTAAAACCTGAAGTGACAACTATTTAATCCTTTAATATTATCAAACCTCTTCAAACCCATCACAGACTCAAGTGCAACTCTTTTTTGCTGATATTGCATTGCTGTACTAATCTTTGCACATTGTACAGACTACCTGTTAGATAGCCGTTATTTTTTTCTTTCATTAAAATCTTTCATTAAGTTACTTATTGATTATAATTACGTGAACCACTGACATTCATGTTAAAGAGCAACAATAAACTGTCATGGAAATGGCCATTCATTTCTCTTTTAGGACTAATTTTATTCTTGAACATCACAGATTTAATGCATGTTAAGCTTTAAACAATGCTAGTTTTCTTTGCAAATGCAGGCATATCACCCCAATCTGAGTGAAAAAAACAAACGTTGCTTAACATTTAGTGACTTGGAATATTGTGTTCAGTTTTAGTCATCTTGCTTTGGGAAAGATGCCATTAAACTGGAAAGAGGGCAGAGAAGATTCGTGAGGATCTTGCCAGGACTCGAGGACCTGAGCCATAGGGAGAGGTTGGGCAGTCTAGTAATAAAATAAATAAAATTATAAACTTTAAAATAATGCAAGTCACCCTGCAATATTAATGAGTAAGGATCTTCATTTCCGCATCAATTTGAAACCAGCACCACCACTGTAGAGATCTACAAAGATGGTTCCGAGTAGAAAATACAGTGCTCAATGATGCTACTTTCTAAATGATCAAGGGCTATTGTGTACTTAAGCAAAACCGTCATCATCTATCTATATCTATATACTAAAACTCTCGTTTGTTTGTTTGTTTGTTCCTCAACTACAGCCAAAACGGTACACGATAGCGCGACAAATTTAGGGCCACCTTACTCGCCATTGTCCTTTGGTGCGAATGGAAGAAGTTTCATTGAAATCGGTGTTATATTTTTGTTATTCACATTTTAAAGTTTAAATTTATCTCCTAGGAAGGGAGGGGGTGGAGGGAGGATAAGGGGGGGTTGAGGGGGATGGAGTGGACAGGAGGAGAAGGGGCGAGGGGAGAGGGGGTGACTGAGACTTCTTCAGAGCTATTGGGAGAGCTTAGGAACACTAGAAATAAAATAAATAAAATTATAAACTTACCACTTATTGGATGGGTATTCAGACTAGCTGGAGGTTCAGTGGAAAGTATTGCTGGGAAAATAATCAGCAAAATGTTAGAAACGGTGATTTATCCTTGTATCCTTGTATGTAAAAATACAACCTTGCAGTGCATATATGTAACCATGATCAGCAGCAATAAGGCAAGCATTGTAACAAAAATCTGTTTAACCTGCATTTAACATGCAATTTTAATTTTGGCGTTCAAGAGACTTTGAATAGGACATGGGAATGGAAGGATCTTGCAGGCAGATAAGAGTTGGTCTTGACATCATGTTCAGCACAGACACTGGGGGATGAAGGGCCTATTCCTGTGATGCACTGTTTTATATTCTATTAGTGCATGATTAGAAACAAGGGTTTGTGATATTAGTCTCTACCCAAAATGTCACCTATTCCTTTTCTCCAGAGATGCTGTTTGACCCGCTGAATTACTCCAGCTTTTTGTGCCTATCTTCGGTTTAACCCAGCATCTGCAGTTCCTTCCTACACTATTCTACATGTCTGTCAGATTTCCAGTTTCTCCTTTCCCTCACCTATCTCCACACAAACCTTTCCCCAACCAGCATCACACTTTCCCTGACTCTTCTCAACCCATATCTGAATGTTATGCAAGTGTGAACTGCATCATATTCTGAGCAATTGTACAACCAGTGCACATCAGGCTACAGAAAAGTGAAAGCCTTAGATAGAGTGGATGTGGAGAGGATGTTTCCACTAGTGGGAGAGTCTAATACTAGAGGTCATTGCCTTAGAATTACAGGACATTCTTTTAGGAATGAGATGAGGAGAAATTTCTTTAGTCAGAAGGTGGTGAATCAGTGGAACTCTTTACCACAGAAGACTGTGGAGGCAAAATCAGTGGATATACAGTATTTAAGGCAGAGATAGATTCTTGATTAGTATGGGTGTCAGAGGTTATGGGGAGAAGGTAGGAGAATGGGGTTAGGAAGGAGAGATAGATCAGCCATGATTGGATGGCAGAGTAGATTTGATGGGCCTTATGACATCCCCACATCTGGAAGGAATTTCATAGATAAAACAGCTGAGGACTGTTAGGCCTGGGAATCCCTGCAGTAAACCTGACACTGGACTGATTGACTACCAGCAACTCTAACACTCTTCCTGTTTGTAAGGTATAATTGCAACCATTGGAGGATTTGTCCTTTGACATACACTGACTTCAGTCTCACAAGGGCTCATTGATGCTACAGTCAGTCAATGAATTCTTAATGTCAAGGGCAGAATTTGTCTGGAATTCAGCACTGTGGTTCATCATAGGTTGTGATGAAGTCTGGAGCTGAGCAAAGATCATAGCAGACATCAGAGAACAAGATAATGGTGTCACTTGAAAGAACTCTCGATTACACCCTCAGAGCTTTGCTGATGATTCAGAGTAGGCAGACTGGCAGATAGTTGGTCATGTCCTATTTGTATCATTGTTTTCCTGGAAAATAATAATAATAATAATAATGTATTTTATTTATATAGTGCTTTTCATATACTCAAAGACGCTTTACAGAGATTTAGAGAACATAGGGAAATGAATAAATAGATAAATAAGTAAATAAATAAATAAGTAAACGAACAGAGAAAGGAGACAGAAGGTGAGGTGACCTTCAGTGGTTGAAGGCAGTACTGAACAGGTGAGACTTCAGCGATGTTTTGAATGTGGTGAGTGTGGCAGTGTAAATGGCAGAAAATGGCAGTGTAACTAGAACTTAAGAAGCATTGGGCAATTTTCTGGGTAAATGCACATATTTCTTTGACTTCTGTATTGCCACGAATTCCCAGATCCATCCAACAAAATGAACAATTTCTTATTTACTTAAACACTTTTGTTCGCATTCTAATCTGTGCCACTGTTACAGCCCAATTATTCTTGATCTGTGATCTTTCTCCATATTTCCTCATCTAATACCCACAAACTATTGGGGAGGCCTGTAGAACAATCCCATTAAAATTACCACTCTCTTCTTATTTCTAGTATTTCTCAATTCTACCCAAATAGCCTCACTGAACAATCCCCAAGGAATCTACCACCACACTTACCTCCATCTCTATCCCTTCTGTGGCATTTGTACCAGGGAACATTGAGTTGCAAGTCTTGTCCCTTCCTCAGCCATGTTTCTGTAATAGCTATAATACCCCAGTCCCATGACCTGAGTTCACCTGCCTTAACATGCAATTTAACCCAAGTCTTTCCTTGGTCCGTGACGTGTTCCTGCCTGCGCTGTCTATTGAACATGCTCCCTTTAGTTTCTGTATTTGCTTCAACCTTCTCCTTTGCCTTTAAAGAGAAGAATAATAATGTCATGCGCATCTATAGAAATATAAAAATCATTTTACCACTGGTAGAGATGTCGGCAAACTGGTCAACTGGAAATGTGGTGGGAGGAGTATCTGGAAAGATGATGGGTAAACTTTAAAGATTTATTTTAGTGTCAAAATACAAGTAAACAATGACAAGTACCAATTGATTCAGCAGGACACACGTATAACAACAGTCTGCTTAATTAACATGCTTTTATTGCAATTATGGACACTTAAGTGTGGAGCTCATACGTTAGTGAATTGGGATGTACGAGGTCCCGGGGCATTCTGTTCTGCATTGTAAGAAACTCATAGTGTGGTATTTATTTCCTGAATGAAGAGAAAAATGCCAGATGTAGGCATTCAGTTTTAATCCTCTGAAATCCACAGCAGTAATTTCTGATTTCACTATTACAACTGAAGTCCGTACTAACACGATGCAAGAAAATCCAAGTCGCTTTGCAGCATAACCGACAATTTTAATTCACCACTCACGATGCAACTAGCATCATTAACAATAGTGATTGCCTGATAGAGCTCTGAATAGTATATAAAATCGATACAGGATTTTGAATGCTATTGGACGAGCAGGCTAATACTAATTACAGGGGTGATCTGGGCCTTTGGGTACTTTATCAAGTTTATACAGTTGGATGTGTTAGATAACAAAATTATATTAAACAAACCTATATTTAAATTTTAATTTCACCTTGCAGTTTTTGCATTTTCCATTAGTCGCTCCTTTTCGATCAGATCTATTTTGTTTATTCCTTTCATGCCCCCAAAACATCTCAGCCCTCCAGCCTGCAAACCAATCTGCTCTCTCCACAGCACAACTTCATTTTTACAAAGCTCTGTACGAGCTTTAAAATGTCCACATTTCAGTTTTGATAAAAGGACAATGACCTGAAATATTAAGTTTTCCTGCCTCAACAGAAGTTGCCTGTTTCCAAGAATTTGCTGGGTAGATTTCAAATTTCATTTGGATGATATGAATGTCACAGGACATGAATCCTTAATTGTTGTTGAGAGGATAATGGTGATCTACTTTCTTGAATTGCTGCAGTCCATCTGGTGAAATTACTTTTATAATCCTGTTGAATGAGTGTTCCAGGATTTTGAAGATAAAGGACCAGTGGTGTAGTCCAAGTTGCATCGTCACTGATGTTCCATCTATAGTCCTCTGCTGCATTTTATACTTGTGACCTGCAGTCTGTCTAGTGAAGGGAAGCTGTTGCTGTTGGTGATCCCATCTGTCGCCTTTGTCATTTATTTCAAGAATAATGACAAGAGCATTATTTAATCCTCTCCACTAGTCATACAGCACACAAAAAAGGCCCTTTGGCCCAACTTGTCCATGCTGATCAAGATGCCCCGTCTAAGCTAATCCCATTTGCCTGTGTTAGCCTGTATCCCTTGAAAATTTTCCTATCTATGTGCCCGTCCAAGTATATTTTACATGCTACTTCTTCTAGCAGCTCGATCTTTTTACCCACCACCCTTTGATAAAATTGTTGCCCCTCTAGTTCTCGATTCCCTTACTTGGCTAAAAGATTCTGTGTATTCACTTTATCCATTCCCCTCATGATATTATACATCTACAAGACCACCCCTCAGCCTACTGTGCACTAATGAATCAAGTTCTAGTCTTCCCAACCTCTCCCTATAGCTCAGGCCCTCAAGTCCTGGCAACAACTTCGTACCTCTTCTCGGCACTCTTACCACAATAATGACATTCTTCCTATGGCAGATTGACCAAAACGGAACACAATACCCCAAATGTGGCCTCATCAACATCTTAAACAACTGTAACTTGACGTCCTTTACCATCCTGTCTATCTGTGACGCCACTTACAGGGAACTTGTCCATCCAGACAAATATAAAAGAGTAAAATGGTGCAAAAGATTGTTGAACAATCTGAAGTAGTGGAAAAAAAATACTGATTTGCAACAATGGAATAACCAAATAAGATAGAGTTAAGAGTGAGAGTATGCGGTAACGGTAAGAGGGCGTGAAAGAGGTGATTGTTTCAGGAGCATCATAGCAGTGGAGAAAAAGCTGTTCTTAAGTCTGGATGTCCAAGCTTTTAAGCTTTTGTGCCTTCTCCCAAATGCTAGAAAAAGGGAAAGGGTCGGGCAGGCATTCTTGATGACATTTCAGGAGTTCATATGCAAGGGAATTCACTCAATGTAATATTGTTTCACGTTATACTGATTGCTGTTTTGATGAATGCGTATTTAATTGCAATATTAACTGTAAAAATAAATAAATGCTAATTCATACTTGGGTAAGTAATAATTCATATATAATTCAGTTTATGTAGGTCAGATCAATTTTTAAATCTATTGGCAACCGCTGTGAATCAATAATTTAAAAGGTTATAATATTTTTAAGCAAGCCTTGTCAATATGTTTAATTATTGGTTTTTGAATGTAATGGTCAAAAAGATCACTTACATCTTACAACTTTTAAATTGACACCCAAACTTGATTTTGTTCCATTTAATCCATCAATGGACAGCCACTTCACTTTACAAGTGTAAGTTCCTCGATCGCTGTAGGCCAGGTTTTTCAGGACAAGTGAAACATCTCCAGGACTGTTATTAATATTGATTCTGCCCCGATTGTTGAAAAGTGGAATATAATCAGATCTTTGAACTCTATGTATAAGAACTTTGTGTGTATTAAAGTACCAAGTGACTTCCATAACAGTGTACTGAGCAGATGGCGTGTAGATACAAGGAACGGTGACTGATTTTCTCAGCAGCCCGGTCACCTCCTCGGGAACTATTAGTTTAATGGAATCACCTGTAAAATAAATGGAGAATAGTAAATTGTAGTTTGCGGTTCACTTAAAAGGGAAGGAATAGATAAGGTAAATGCACAGTCTTTTACCCATAGGGAAATCAAGAACCAGAGGACATAGGTTTAAAGTGAGGGAGGAAAGATTTAATAAGGATCCGAGGGGCAACTTCTTTTTTTACATAAAGGATCGTAGGTATATGGAATGAGCTGCCAGAGGAAGTAGTTGAGGGAGGTACTATCACAATGTTGTAAAAACATTTGGACAAGTCCAAGGATAGGATACGTTTAGAAAGATATAGACCAAACGCAGGCAGGTGGGACTAGTGTCGATGGGCCATGTGCTAGGCGTGGGCAAGGGGCACTTAGTCAAACACTGTTTGACTATGACTCTGAGTATCTTGGGGAATAATTCGTTAGCTGCGTAATTGTACTGTATCTTTTGGTTCAAATTAAATGCCCTGCTGATACAAAATCACCCATGTAGCAATCAATTAAACCACTTTAACACAATAACGCAAAATACGTACAAAAATTAATGAACTAAATTTTGACAAGCTTGTATTTCTGTTTCATGTGAGAACTTTGAGGATAATATTTGGTCCCAAGAACACAAGAAAATAGGAGCAGGAGTAGGCCCCTCGAGCCCGCCCCGCCATTCAATACGATCATGGCTGATCCTACCCCAACCCCCTTCCCACTATCGCCCTTCTTCCCACCCAAAAGAACTGTGTGATCTCCTGGGAGAGGCGAAAAACCGGATAAAAACCCAGGCCAATTTGGGGAAAAAATCCGGGAAATTCCTCTCCGACCCCAAGCTAGGCGATCGAAACTTGTCCAGGAGATTACTCAGGTCTTACTATACTAACAATAGCTCATGTCCACTTCCCTGCCCGCTTCCCGTAACCCCTAATTCCCTTGTCTATTAAAACAATCTATTTCCGTTTAAAATTTATTTAACGTTCCTGCTTCCACAGCTCCCTGAGGCAGCGAATTCCACAGACTAACCACCCTCTGAATGAAGAAGTTTCTCCTCATCTCAGTTTTAAAAGAGCCCCCTCTTATTCTAAGACTATGCCCCCTAGTTCTGGTCTCCCCAATTATCGGAAACATCTTTAGCGCATCCACCCGATCAAGGCCCCTCAAGATCTTATACGTTTCAATAAGATCGCCTCTCATTCTTCAGAACTCCAATGAGAAAAGTCCCAACCTACTTAACCTTTCCTCATATGTCAACCCCCTCATCCCTGGAATTAACCGTGTAAACCTTCTCTGCACTGCCTCCAGAGCAAGTACATCCTTTCTTAAATATGGACACCAAAACTGCACACAGTATTCCAAATGCGGTCTTACCAATACTGTATACAGCTGCAGCAAAACCTCCCTACTTTTATACTCTATCCCCCTGGCAATAAAGGCTAAGTAAGACTCCATTGGCCTTCCTAATCACTTGCTGCACCTGCATACTAACTTTTTGTGATTCCTGTACTAGTACCCCCAGGTCCCTTTGCGTTGTATTACCACGCAGCTCCTCCCCATTTAGAAAATAACTTGCTTTATGATTTTTTTTTCCAAAAAGCATAACTTCATATTTATCAGTATTAAATTTCATCTGCCAAGTCGCTGCCCACTCTCCTAGCTTATCTATATCCTTTTGCAGGCTTTTTCTATCCTCCTCACTCCTTGCTTTTCCTCCCATTTTTGTGTCATCTGCGAACTTGGATATATTATACTTGGTCCCCTCCTCTAAGTCATTTATATAAATTGTAAACAGCTGGGGTCCCATGACCGACCCCTGCGGAACCCCACTAGTCACCGATTGCCATCCCGAGTATGATCCATTTATCCCAACTCTCTGCTTCCAGTTTGAAAGCCAGTCTTCTACCCATGCTAATATAATACCCCTAATCCCATGATTTTTTATCTTAAGTAATAGTCTTTATGTGGCACCTTATCAAAAGCCTTTTGGAAGTCCAAGTATACCACATCCACCGGTTCCCCTTTATCCATCCGAGACGTTACTTCCTCAAAGAATTCAAGTAAATTAGTCAAACATGACTTCCCCTTCGTAAAACCATGCTGACTCTGTCCAATTAAGTTATGTTTATCCAAATACCCCGTCAGTATTTCTTTAATAATGGTCTCCACCATTTTACCCACCACAGATGTTAGACTAACTGGCCTATAATTACCAGCCTTCTGTCTACTTCCCTTTTTAAATATAGGTGTTACATTGGCCATTTTCCAATCCACCGGGACCCTTCCTGACTCCAGGGAGCTTTGGAAAATTATCACCAATGCATCCACGATCCCCACCGCTATTTCTCTCAACACCCTAGGATGTAATCCATCAGGCCCAGGGGATTTATCCTTTAAACATAATTTACGCAAACCACAACATTTATTATATCTTTTATATCCTTTTTCTACATACCTCGTACATACATAGAAGGTAATAGGCATGGAATTTTCATTCATTTTTCATTGGGTTTAGTTTGAAATTCATTTAATATTCACAATGATTTTCTCTTGCTTCTCTTTGATGTTTCAAATATCAGACATTCACTATCATTTGCCATTCATAACTTCAAAATTGTTTTGCAAGAGTTATTACAAGTATTGGGAATTGCTTCATTGCAATTTATGTTCCATGCATCTTTCTTGCCTCTCTTGTTGTTAAAAATGCTGAACGTCCATTTTAGTTTTCTCACCATCACCCACCATTTTCGGAACTACTTTTATTCTTGGTTATTTGGGAAAGGGCAGCATTTATTACTATCTCTAATTATTCTTGGAGATATTGGGGTTAGCTATATTTTCTTATTCCATGTCCATTTGTGAAAGGATCTCCTAATGAGCAGTTGGGTCGGGTTCAATGGCACAGAACTCTCTACCTACAGCAATCTGTATTTTACTACAAAATCATTGAAATAATTACGTTAATCCATCAGTCTTCCCTTGGTCCCTGCTGTTGCCTGCCTTGTCTATTGAACTTGCTCTCCTTAATTTAATTAGGGCGGCCACGGTGGCACAGCAGTAGAGTTGCTGCCTTATATCGCTTGCAGCGCCTGAGATCCAGGTTCGATCCTGACTACCGGTGCTGTCTGTATGGAGTTTGTACGTTCTCCCCGTGACTGCGTGGGTTTTCTCCGAGATCTTCGGTTTCCTCCCACACTCCAAAGACATACAGGTTTTTAGGTTAATTGGCTTGGTGTATGTGTAAATTGTCCCTAGTGTGTGTAAGATAGTGTAGAATAGTGTTAATGTGCGGGGATCGCCGGTTGGTGCGGACAGTGGGCCGAAGGGCCTGTTTCCGTGCTGTATCTCTAAACTAAACTGTGCATTTACCTCAACCTTCTCATCTGCCATTACAGAGAATAATAAACATGCAAAGTGCATCTATAGAAAACTAAAACCATCTTACCCCTGGAAGGGGGGACCTTAGGGAACGGCACAACTGGAGATATGGTGGTAGGAAAACCTGGAAAGATATAGGTAAAATTTTAAAATGTTATCTTACCAAGTGAAAATACAAGTAACCAATGACTTAATGTACCAATTGGTTTAGCAGGACATAAGTGTAATAGCACTTCTGCTCAACAAGCTTTTATCAGAATAATTTACACTTTAAGTGTGGGGCTCACAGTTAGTGACATTACTGAATCAGCATGTACGAGTGCCCACAGCTTTGGCAGCAACACGCAGAGAGATCTTTCCTCCCTGAATGAAGTGAGAAGTGCCAGATGTAAACATTCAGTTTTCATCCTCTGAAATCCACAACAGTAATTTCTGCTTTCAGTATTACAACTGTAGTCAGTACTGACGTGCTGCAAGAAAATCCAAGTCACTTTGCAGCATAACCAGCTGATAATTTTAGATCACAACTCAAACATAGAAAAATAGGCGCAGGAGTAAGCCATTCGGCCCTTCGAGTCAGTACCCCCATTCAATATGATCATGGCTGATCATCTAAAATCAGTAACGCGTTCAAGCTTTTCCCCATATCCCTTTGATTCCTTTAGCCCTAAGAGCTAAATCCAACTCTCTCTTGAAAGCATCCAGTGAATTAGCCTCCACTGCCTTCTGTGGCAGAGAATTCCAGATTCACAACTCTGGGTGAAAGTTTTTCCTCATCTCAGTCCTAAATGGCCTACCCCTTATTCTTAAACTGTGATCCCTGGTTCTGGACTCCCCCAACATCGGGACCATTTATCCTGCATCAAGCTTGTCCAATCCTTTAAGAATTTTATATGTTTCTATAAGATCCCCTCTCATCCTTCTAAATACAAGCCCGGTTGACCCATTCTTTCATCATATGTCAGTCCCGCCATCCCGGAATTAACCTCGTGAACCTACGCTACACTCCCTCAATAGCAATAATGTTCTTCCTCAAATTAGGAGATGAAAATTGCACACAATACTCCAAATGCAGTCTCACCAGGGCCTTGCGCAACCCAAGATATAACAAGCATCGTTAATGCAGTATTGTCTGATCAAGGAGTGATCTGGGCCTTTGGGTAGTTTATGCATTTTCAATGGGAATAGGCATAACTGCATGTGATAGAAAAAAAACTGGATTCAATTTTAATTAATCTTGCAACTTTAGCATTTTTTCCATTCGTTGCTCCTGTTCCATCAGATCTTTTTTGTTTATTCCTGTCATGTCTCCAAAATCACTCATCCCTCAAGCTTGAAAAAAACAACCTGCTCCCTCTCACCCACCCCCAGCACAACTTCACTTCTACATGCATCTCTACTAATCTGTCCACCTTCCAGTTTTGATGAAAGGAATATAACCTAAATATTACGTTTTTCTTCCTTAACAGGTGCTTTCTGGCCAATTGACAGTTCTAGATAGAGCTCTAGGGGCTAGTGGAATCAAGGGATATGGGGAGAACGCAGGCACAGGTTACTGATTGTGGATGATAGCAATGATCACAATGAATGGCGGTGCTGGCTCGAAGGGCCAAATGGCCTCCTCCTGCACCTATTTTCTATGTTTCCCAAATATTTACTGAGTATATTTTTAATTTTAATAAGCACTTTCTAAAAGCATCTCAATTTTGGCTGATTTGGATGTCAATTGACATCTATCCTTTATTGGTCTTGAGAAGATAATGGTGAGACATTTTGTTGAATTTGCAGCAGTCCTTCTGGTGAAGTTTCTTCTATAATCCTATTGAATAATGTTCCAGGATTTTGAACCAGTGATGATAAAGAACCAGTGGTGTATTTCCAAGTAGAGTTCCATCTGCGCAACAATTCCAGTGAATTTTACATTTGTGGCCTGCAGTCCATCTAGTAAAGTTTCACACACTGTTGGGTAAAGGGTTTTTGGGTTTAGACACAGCAATGAAGGAGGACAAACGATATATTTTCAGATATAACCTTTGGCTGCATCTCCCAATGGCAGGAAAGATTAACCACAAAATGCAGCACTGTGAAAGGTAGGTGACATGGAATAGCTCCCGGAGTCCCTTTGACTCCACAAAACCCCATGATATCAGGTCAAACCTGGCCAAGGAATCCACCTCCTATTACCTAATACCTACTATCCTCCCTCAGATGAAGAATTAGTTTGCCATAATGAACAAAACTTGAAGGGTACAGACTGTTCTCTGGGTGGAAGACTTCTGCATCCATCTTCCAGAGGCTTGCTGGTATCAAAACAGATTGAACTCAATATGAACTGTAAACATAAATAATGACTAATTCATACTCAGTAAGTAATAATCCACATAGAATTCAGTTGATGTAGGTCAGATCAGTAATTTTTTTGGCAACCACTGTGAATCAATCATTTAAAAAATTACAATTTTCAGCAATTCTTTTTGTCAATGTATTTAATTATTAGTTTAAATAACATAGTTGATGGATAATTGATGGAAAGTAAAATAATCAACAATCAAAAAAATCACTTACGTCTTACAACTATTAAATTGACACCCGAACTTGATTTTTTTCCACTTATTCCATCACTGGACAGCCACTTTACTTTACAAGTGTAAGTTCCTCGATCGCTGTAGGCCAGGTTTTTCAGGACAAGTGAAACATCTCCAGAACTGTTATTAATATTGATTCTGCCACGATTGAAGGAACTTGGAATATAATCAGATCTTTTGTCACTCTGTATAAGAACTTCGTGTGTATTAAAGTACCAAGTGACTTCTATAACAGTGTATTGAGCAGATGGCATGTAGGTACAAGGAATGGTGGCTGATTTTCTCAGCAGCCCTCTCACCTCATCGGGAACTATTAGTTTAATTGAATCAGCTGTAAAATAAAGGGAGAATAGTAAATGATAATTTGTGTTTCACTTAAAAAGGAATGAATAATAAGTCAGTCGCATATCTGAACTGCATCATTTGGTCCAAATTAAGTGCCCTGCTAATACAACATCACAGCCACCTAGAATGGAGATAACTAGACAGGCCATTTTAAGGAATACATTCAAAAACAATAAATTTTGGCATGCGTTTTTTTAATAATGTGATGGAGAAGTTAGAGCAATTTTCTATCCTCTTTAAATATCATTTAGACTAACATCACAACATAAAGGAGTCTAGTATATCATCCTCCATATTGGAAGGCAATAGGACTGGATTTCTTATACAGTTTTTACTAGGCTTAGGTTTGATAAAGTAGGTAGTTTGAAATTGAAAATTTTATCAATGATTTTGCCTTGCTTCTCATCGGTGATTCAAATATCAGACATTCCCTATAATGTAATAGTCATAACTTCAAAAAAAATTGCAAGTGCTATTACTGGTATTGGGAGTTCCTTCATTGTAATTTGTGTTCCACGCGTCTTTCTAGTCTCTCCTGTTGCGACAGTGATAAATTACCATTTCGGTTTTCTCACATTTCATCATCCACAATTATCGGAATTCCATTTATTCGTAGGTACTTTGGGGACAGGGCAGCATTTATTAATATCTCAAATTGCCCTAAAAAATACTGGGGTGAGCTACATTTTCTAACTGCACAGATCCATTTGGAAAAGAATCTCCCACTGAACAGTGGTGGAGTTTCAGGACCTAGACCCATCAGCAATGAAGGAGCAGTGAGAGATTTCACAATCAGGAGAGCATGCCATTTGGAACGGGTGATCTGATGCACCCACACCTTTGTCCTTCTAGGTGGTCAACAGCCTGGATTGGGGAGGAGTTGTTTAAGAAGATTTGAAGAGTCATTGAAGAGTATCAGGTGTTGGAGGGGATCTGCATTCAGAGTAGTGATTGAGGCTCTATTTATTCTGGCAAGTGCAGAGTATTCAATGATATTGTTGACTTGTACCTTGCAGAATTGAAATAGATTTGGGCAAATCAGTAGAGCAATTCTGGTCACATGTTATGTCGTTGCAATATTTATGCAGCTGGCCCACTTAAAATTCTGAACAAAGGTGATTCCGCCAATGTGCTGTCAGTAGGAGATTTAATGATGCTGGTGTAATTGAATTGTTATAGTTAGACCTTCTTATTGGACATGGACATTGTCACGTGTTTGACATAAATGTTACTTTCCCTGTGCTTGGATCTTACACTGTGCAGGTTTTATTATCTGGGGAGTTTTGAATAAAATTAAACTTTGCAAAGGCAGTTTAGTTTAGGTTGGAATGTGTAAGAAAGAACTGCAGATACTGGTTTAAATCGAAGGTAGACACAAAATGCTGGAGTAACTCAGCTGGACAGGCAGCATCTCTGGAGAGAAGGAATGGGTGATGTTTCGGGTCGAGACCCTTCTGAAGACCTTCAGTCTGAAGAAGGGTCTCGACCCGAAATGTCACCCGTTCCTTCTCTCCAGAGATACTGCCTGTCTCGCTGAGTTACTCCAGCATTTTTGTGTCTACCTTTAGTTTAGGTTAGAGATACAGCGCAGAAACAGGCTCTTCAGCCCAACAAGTGCGCACCAACCAGCGATCCCCGCAAACCGAAGATCCCTGAGAAAATCCATGCAGGTCACGGGAAGAACGTACAAACTCTGGACAGTCAAGCACCCATAGTCAGGATCGAACCCGGGACCCGGGCGCTGTAAGGCAGCAACTCTACCGCAGCGCCACCATGCCGCTCCAGTTCATTTGGAGAAGCCAGCCTTTCTCTATTAATTGTATTTAGAACAAATGAATTTGTAAGTAAAATGGGGAAATTAAGCCGATGTGCAGGAATATAGGGTAAATGCAGACTTTTACTCAGAGTAGGGGAATCGAGAACCAGAGGACAGGTTTGAAGTGAGGGGGGATAGATTTAATAGGAACATGGGGGGCAGCGATTTGTTTACACTAATGGTGGTAGGTATATGGTACAAGTGCCAGAGGAGGTAATTGAGACAGGTACTGTAACATTTAAGAAACATTTACACAGGTACAAGGATAGGGTAGGTTTAGAGGGTTATGAGCCAAACACAGGCAGGTGGGACTAATGTAGATGGGGCATGTAGTTAGGCCAGACGGCCCCTTTACAAGTTCACAAGTTATAGGAATAGAATTAGGCCATTCGGCCCATCGAGTCTACTACTCCCATTCAATCATGGCTGATCATTGCAACCTACTCCCATTTTCCTGCCTTCTCCCCATAACCCTTGACACCCGTTCCAATCAAGAACTTGTCTATCTCTGCCTTAAAGATATCCACTGACGGCCTCCACAGCCCTCTGTAATAATGAGTTCTACGATTAAGAATTTCCTCCTCACTTCCTTTTTAAAAGAGCGCCCTTTAATTCTGAGGCTATGACCTTTGATCCTAGACTCTCCCACCAGTGGAAATATCCTTTCCACATCCACTCTATCTATGCCTTTCATTATTCTGTACGTTTCAATGAGGTGCCCCCTCAACCTTCTAAACTCCAGCAAGAGGCCCAATGCTGTCAAATGCTCATCATATGCTAACCCACATATTCCTGGAATCATTCTTGTCAACCTCCTCTGGACCTTCTCCAGAACCAGCACATCCTTTCTCAGACATGGGGCCCAAATTTGCTCACAGTAATGCATGTTTCCATGCTGTATGACTATCTGGCATATGCTCAACAATATCTGCACTAAACACTGTCCTATAAAATTGCAGAAAATTGTAGACGCAGCCTAGACTGTCACACAAACCAACAGTCCCTTCCATTGACTCCATCTACACTTCAAGCTGCCTTGGCAAGGCCACCGGTTTAATCAAGGACAAGTCTCACCACGGACACTCCCTCGTCTTCCCTCTCCCATCAGGCAAGAGGCACAGGTGTGAAAACACATACCTCCAAATTCAGGGACAGTTTCGTCCCAGCTGTTATCAGGCAACTGAACCATCCTATCACCAACTAAAGAGACATCCTGACCTACCATCTACCTCATTGGAGACACTCAGACTTTAATGGACTTTATTGGACTTTAATCGGACTTTATTGGACTTTACCTAGCAACTAAACGTCATTCCCTTAATCCCGTATCTGTACCCTGTGAATGGCTTGATTGTATTCATGTATAGTCTTTCTGCTGACAAGATAGCATGCAACAAAAAAGTTTTTCATTGTACCTCGGTACACGTGACAATAAACTAAACTTCCAGATTGAGGAACAGCTCTTTCCCAACAACCATCAGGCTCTTGAACACCACACCCATTATTTGTTTGCATTTTTGTAAGTGTCTAGCAAACATAAATTAATGCAAAGGCAGGAATTCATTCTTAATAACTTTATTAATGCGTTGTCACATTATCCGTGTTCACCACACATGCCTCAAATTAACTCGAAATCCTCTTATTTTGAATACCTCATATGCACTGACGCATTGGGACAGCTGACAGAAACTGTGATTCATCACAATTTCTGCAAACAGATTTCATTAACCTACTGACTTGTTTTGAATATAGAAATACTTATAATCCACTGTCACCTGAATTAAACCTAACTCAATAAAATAAGACAAAATTGAAAGAGAATAAATGTATAATCATTGTTTCAGGATCTCTATTATCCTCTGCTTCCCCCATCATGAGATTCCACATTTCTTAAATCACTCTTTAGTCCATAATTAGCTGGCTAATCTATTTTAGTGCACTGGAATATACATCTTGGAGACACAAGTGACTACAGATGCTGGAATTTTGTGTTGAAAAAACTGCTGGAGGAACTAATCGATAGCTGCATCTATGGTGGAAAATGGACAATGTTTCAGGTTGTGATCTTGTTTTGTCTAAATATCATATACTCTAGAGCGTTTCTGAAACTTCCAAATCAAAAAATCTACTTATTTTACAATGGAAGGTAGGTATTAATGTAATCTCTAACAGAGAAAGGAAATGATGTGGCATCCCAAATGCAATAGATTATAAAACATAAAACTATGCAGGAAGCAACTGCAGATGCTAGTTTATACTGAAGATAGACACAAAATGTTGGAGTACCTCAGTGGGTCAGGCATCATCTCTGGTGAAAAGGAACAGATGACGTTCAGACTGAAAGAAAGAGAAGGCCAGAACAAAACAGGATCGGCATCAGATGACCTCAAGATGGATGGAATCCATAATGGCCCATTGTTGGCTGGGGAAGATGTGCTTACGACAGGGATATAAGGATGTGAACAGTGAAACTAATATGACGACTAGGGTGGGGGTGACGGGTAGAGGGGGGGGGAAAGAAATGCAGGAGTTACTTAAAATTAGATAAATCAATGTTCATACCACTGGGTTGTAAGCTGCCCAAAATGATATAGGAGGTTCTATTCCTCCAATTTGCATGTGGTCTGACAGTGAAAGAGGCCTAGTTCAGAAAGGTCAGTGTAGGAATGGGAAGGGGAGTTGAAATGTTTGGCAACTATTAAATCGTGTAGGCCAAGGCAGTCTGAGCGCAAGTGTTCAGCAAAATGATAGCCAAGTCTACGCACTGTCTCACCAATATATAGGAGCCCAGACACAGTAGAGGTTGGAGGAGGTGCAAGTAAACCTCTGCCTCACCTGAAAAGACTGTCGGGGTCCCTGGATAAAATCGAGGGAGGAGGTATAAGGACAGGTGTTGCACCTCCTGTGATTGCATGGGGAAATTCACTGGGGAGGGAGTGGTTTGAGTCGGAAAGGATGAGTGAACCAGGGAGATGCGGAAGGAATGGTCTCTGCGGAAGGCAAAAAGGCGTAGAGATGAGAAGGTGTGATTAATGGTGGGATCCTGTTGGAGGTAACAAAAATGTCAGAGCATGATATGATGTGTTGTTTGCGACGGCAGATGGAGTGAAAGGTGAGGACTGGGGACTCTGTCCCTGTCTCGACTGGGGAGAGGGGGAGTAAGAGAGGAACTCCAGGACAGACATCAGTCGAAAGTCTATCTCCTGTGATAGACAGTGAGATCAAGAAAGGGAAGTGGAAGAGATAGTCCAGGTGGATTTGAGGGCAAGGTGGAAGTTAATGGTGAAGTTAATAAAGTTCATGAGAACTGCATGGGTGCAGAAGATAGCTCGGATGCAGTCATCAATGTGGTGGAGATTCAGTTGGGGAGAAATTTGAATTCTCTAATTTCATGTAACTCCTACATTTCTTCAAATCAGTTGTGGAATTTCCTTCAAATCATTCAAATCATTCAAACATCATTGGTTTCACATGAGAACAGCAGAAAGCCCACATTAGTGCAATATTCTGCTTTTTCACAGATGACTTATTTCTCCATTTATAAATTGTCTATGTTTTGTTCTCTCCTGAATGTTAGCTCAAATCCCAGAGCCCATTTTCCTTCTTGTACAAACAAAAACAGCCAAAAAGTAAATTGTTAGATTGTTTTAGTTCCAAGGAAGAATCTCCAGGCTTCTCCAGGCTTATAAACTACTTACAGTCTCTTAAGTTTGTATTAATCCAAGTTCAACAAAGCAAACTGTCCACCCCAGAAAAGGGTTTCTAAAAAGAACTTAAGAGATCTGCGATAGTGTTGTGAATACAAATGACCAATCTTGTGAACAAATGCAGGGAAGTAGCAATGAGTTGTGAATACAGGTAAAGTGAGGTGAGGTAAAAAAATTAATGTGAGCTAACATGATGTAATGAGACAAAGTGAGAATGGGAGGTAAGGTGAAGCTAAAAAGAAAGTAAAATAGATCCGGTGAGAAAATGAAGTGAGATGAAAGAACTCACAGAAACTATGAGGTGTCTGAATAATGCTGAAATAAACAATCCACAAACCTGAAGTTTTGTGGTATGTTATCACAATTATTTGTTTACTAGGGAATTGTTCCAGTTGTCATTCACGTGTATTGGGTGTCAATACGTTGTTTAACTTTACAGTCATCACAGCCTGATCAAATTTTGATTGCATCTTAATGAATCTGATAGCATGAGACAATGGAAAGCAATCAGGAGAACTTTGATCAATTTTCTCCTCCCTAGCTGAGGAGCACTGAAGTTTAATTTTGTGCAGGAAGGAATTGCAGATTTACACCAGCATAGACAAAATGCCGGAGAAACTCGACAGGAAATATACTGTGCTATTCCTGATTTAGTTATAGTTAGCTCAACCACTTTAACCAGCGGAAATCGGAACATGTATAGTTTCTGTGGCACAGTACCACAGCAGACAGAGCTTTTACTTGACGAGACATTCGCAAGAGAAGGGAGTGATAGTTTAACATACTGTTAATTTCATTTCCACATCTATCCTAGACATTTAAGTATAACAGCGCCAGGTGCATAATAGAGTTCATTGCAGATAACATTGTTGAAAATATTGGAACAGAAATGTTATTTGTGAGCATAAATATTTCATGATCAAACATACATATCACTTTCTTCTGGAAAAGAAGCAAGACAACTTACTGAATTCCAAGAACAGAATCAAAGCCAACACTGAGCAGATCCTCTTCTCCATGCTGCAACTAACTCTGTTCAATGGCCTTGAATGCTTGCAGTTGAGTAATACCTCTCATTGCATCATTTATCAACATGACGACTTTCCCCTCCCATAACAGTATGGGTATATCTTCGGCACATAATTTATAAACCATCCACAAAGGAAGAACTATTACTTTTTGACCAAAAATTAATAAGTAGCGGAAAATATAGGATTGGTTCAACATTGAAAATAGAATCACATTTCAAGCAGTACACCATCATGAATTCAAACACCAGCATGGTTGGGGCATCTGAAAATTGTCACAATAACTGCAATGAATAATTTCAAAAAAAATATTAACAACAAAATCATAAACATTGATTTAATTAAATTTGCCACATTGAAATCACTAATTTTTCCTCCTGCTCCCCAAAGGAAGGAATGCTTGGAATTGCTGCTCAGTCGCTGAAGGGCCTGTCCCACTTAGGCGATTTTAAGGCGACTGCCAGCGACTAGGCTGTCGCCGACAGTTCGCCGGGGTGTCGCAGGCATGATCATGAGGAGTCTTCAAAGAATCGTAGTGGATCTCGGCGTGGCGCTGAGATATCAACTGGATTGAAATTTCTCGGTGACAGCTGGCTTGTTGCCAGGTATCGTTGCTTATTGCAGGCGCTGTCGCCTGCTGTCCCCAGGTTTGCTAGGTTGTCTTAGATGCATTTAGAAGCACGTAATATTAAATTAAGTAAAGTCATTTGAAGATACCATAAGATACTTGTGTTTAACCAATTTATTTACCGTCAGGACATTGGCAGGTAGATTGGAGGCGACAGTTTGACGGTCAGGTAAGCGTGGGAATTTTCACGATGTTTATGGCCATCAGCGATTACATTTAAAGTAGATATATAAGCCAGAAACCAGATATGCATCTCCCGTACATTTTCAAAGAATGCCCACACTCCGCACAAAAATCCATTTAACCACGTTTAAAATTAAATTTCTTAATAGTGCTATTAGTAAACTGGAAGTCAATCCAGTTTATGCCTTGTTACCGTGAAGCTTGGTTTTCAAGTAACCCGGGCAAGATGTTATATTTCAAAACTCTCAAGTAATTACAGACTTGTCAGTGATTTCAGCGAAAATTAGGACGCCGGAAAAGCATTGATAAACGTGGGAATTTCGCAATGTTTCCGAAGACGGTGTAATCTCGACCTGACTTGGCATTGTCGTGGTCATTGTCCTAGGGTAAAAGAAAATTTTGGCGATCTGCTACGACTTTGACGGTCGCCGGCAGTCGCCTAAAAAATCGCCTAAGTGGGTCAGGCCCTTTACTGTTTCCTTCAACACCTAAAGTTGTGGAATTTCCTTCAAATGGCTTTGCTGATGTCTGAAGCTGCATCATCCTTGGGGATTTTTGAAACATTTTTGCTTTGCTAGATTTTCCCCAATTTCACAATTTTACTAAAAGTTGTCCTTTCAGCGGGATAAAACATAGAAATTAATTTCAAGATTCTGATAGCAGTCTTAGATTTTTGCATTACAGAACATAGAATAGTACAGCATGGAAACAAGCCCTTCGGCCCACAATGTGTGGGCCTACACAATACCAAGACTAACCCTTATCTGCCTACATATAATCCATATCCCTCTACATCCATGTGCCCATCCGTGAAGTATCTTCAACTGCCATTATCATATCAGCTTCTACCACCAACCCCGGCACCATGTTCCAAGCACTCGCCACCCTTCTTGTAAAAAACTGCCCATCACATCTCCTTTAAACTTTGTCCTTCTTACTTTAAAGCTATGCCCTCTAGTATCTGATTTTTCCATCCTGGGTTGAAAGGTTCTGGCTTTCTACCTTATCTATGCTTCTCGTAATTTTATATACTTCTATCAGGTTTAGTTTTAGTTTAAAGATAGTTTAGTTTAGAGATACAGCGCAGAAATAGGCCCTTCAGCCCACCGAGTCCGCACCGACCAGTGATACCCGCACATTAACACTATCGTACACACTAGGGACAATTTACACATACACCAAGCCAATTAACCTACAAACCTGTACATCTTTGGAGCGTGGGAGGAAATCGAAGATCTCAGAGAAAACCCACACGGTCACAGGGAGAATGTACAAACTCAGTACAGACAGCACCCATAGTCGGGATCGAACCTGGTTCGATGGACGCTACAAGGCAGCAACCTACCACTGTGCCACTGTGCCGCCCTTTGGGCTGGGCCTTCCTGCAACCTTCGTTATTCCAGAGAAAACAATCCAAGCCTGTCCAACCTTTCTGGTAGACATCCTCTGCACACTTTCCAAAACCTCCACCTTCTCCTTGTAATGAGGTGACCAGAACTGCACGCAACACTCCAAATGCAGACTAACCAAAGTCCTGTAAAGCTGCCTCATGACTTCCTGGTTCTTATACTCAATGCCCCACCAGCAATTAAGGAAAGCATACCATATGCCCTTTGTTTTACCACTTCCATTCAATTGGGTTGCCACTTTCAGGGAGGTATGGACTTGGACCCTGAAATCCCTCTGTACATCAATGCTGTTAAGGGTCATGTCATGAACTGTATATTTTCCCCATGCATTCGATATCCCAAAACGTATCACCTCACAGTTGCTCAGATTAAATTCAGGTGTCATTTCTCCTTGTATGTATATGTGTGTGTGTGTATACACAAATACACATATCTGCAGCATTGTTCACAAACCCCTAGCCTGAATATTGTCCTTCCATCACAATCCTTTCGTCTATCAGTAAGTCAATTCTGAATCCATTTAACCACGTCACTGTTAATCCCATGCATCTTAATCTTCTGGATTAGCCCATCATGGAGGATTCCATCAAATGACCTACCTAAAATCCATTTAGACAATTTACACAACCCTACCTTCAATAATCTTCATGACCTCCTCAAAAATGTCAATCAAGTTCGTAAGGCATGACCTGTCATGTGCAAGCCATGCTGATTGTCCGATTAACCCATTTTCTTCCAAATGGGAGTAAATCCTATCCTGAAGAACCCTCTCGAAGTTTCCCGACCACTGACATAAGGCTCACAGGCCAATAACTCCTTGGATTCTCCCTCATTCCCTTCTTAAACAAAGGAACAATAATAGCTACATTCCAGTCCTCTGGGACCTCACCTGTGGCTAGAGAAGCAAAGATGTTTGTCAATAATCTGAGGTAGATCCCATTAGGCCCTGGGGAATTATCCATCTTAATGCTCCTCAGAGGCAACAACTCCTCCTCCCGCCCTATCTCAAACTGCCCCCTGCACTTATCTCACTGTCCTCCTTGGAGAAAACAGATGCAAAGTAGTTGTTTAGTACATTGCCTGCATCTCCTACATCCAAGGACAAATAGCCTCCATTCCCATTGAGCTTGTCCTACCTTCTCCCTGGTTATAAGGGACAGGAGTAGAATTAGGCCATTCGGCCCATCAAGTCCACTCTGCCATTCAACCATGGCTGACCTCTCTCTCCCTCCTAACCCCATTCTCCCGCCTTCTCCCCATAAACTATGACACCTGTACAAATCAAGAATCTATCTCTGCCTTATAAATATCTACTGACTTGGCCTCCACAGCCTTCTGCAGCAAAGAATTCCAAATTCACCACCCTCTGACTAAAGAAATTTATCTTCATCTCCTTTCTAAATGAATGTCCTTTAATTCTGAGGCTATGACCTCTAGTCCTACACTCTCCCACTAGCGGAAACTGCTCCATATCCACATCTGAAGAGTCTCAACCCGAAATGTCACCCATTCTTTCTCTCCAGAGATGCTGCCTGTCCCGCTGAGTTACTCCAGCTTTTTGTCTACCTTCGATTTAAACCAGCATCTGCAGTTCTTTCCTACATACTTCTCCACATCCACTCTATCCAAGCCTTTCACTATTCTAATTTTGTTAACAAAATTTTAATCTTAATTTTGTTTTTAATATAGGCATAAAAAGCCTTGGGATTTTGTTGAATCCGAATCGCCAAAGTCATTTTGTGGCCCTTCAGGCATTCTAATCACTTGCTTGAGTTATTTCCTCCTTTCTTTATATTCCTCAAAGACCCTGTCTGATTCCATCCTCTTGAAGCTGGCATGCACTTCCTTTTTCTTTATGACTAAATTTACAACCTGTTTGGTTATCCAAAGTTCCCTTATTCTGCCACCCTCATCCTTTTTGGAACACAACTCTCCTTTAAATGACTCCTACATGTCAGCTGTAGTTTTATCCTGTAACTGCCCCGAGTATACCTTCCCAAGCTCTTGCCTAATAACATTGTAATTAGCCTTACTCCAGGGTCCAGCCTTCTGCCTATTCAAAACAATCTTAAAACTTAAGGTAAAACTTAAGAAGTCACAATCACTATCTTAACAGTGCTCTTCCACTGTAACATGGTCACCTGGACAGACTAATTTTCCCACAGAATGTTCCCTTCTTGGGTTAAAACATCCACATACCGTTTCAAGAAACTCTCTTGAATAAACTGAACAAATTCTGCCCTGTTTTAAGTCTTTGGCAATGAGTAAGTCCTAGTCAAAATTGAAGAAGTTAATGTCACCCACTGAGACAATCCTGTTGCTTTGGAGAAACAAGGAACTGCAGATGCTGGTTTACAAAAAGAGACGTGCTGGAGTAACTCAGCGGATCAGGCAGCACCTCCAGAGAACATGGATAGGGGTCTAAAGGATGTCAAGGGGTTTTGGGTCTAAAGGATGCCAACCCGAAACATTACCTATCCTGTTGTTTTGGAATCTTTTGGTAATCTGTCTACGTAACTGTTCCTTTATCTCCTGCTTGCTATTATGAAGTTATGCGATGGCACAGAATTTTGGTGTTCCCTTTCCAGCAGTCACATCAGAAGACATCGACACACTCAGTGGCGCAGTTGGTAGAGCTGCTGCCTCACTGCGGGCAACATCATTGCAATCATTACCAAATTGGTAGAGCTGCTGCCTCACAGCGTCAGAGATCCGGGTTCAATCCTGACCTCGAGTGCTGTTTGTGTGGAGTTCACACATTCTCCCTGTAACCGCATGGGTTTTTTCCGAGTGCTCCGATTTCCTCCCAGACGTGTGGGTTTGTAGGTTAATTGGCCTCTGTAAATTGCCCGCTAGTGTGTAGGGAGAGTAAGGGAAAATGGGATAACAGGGAACTCGTGTGAATGGTTGATCAATGATTTACGTGGATTCGGTGGGTGGTGGGGCCAGTTTCCATTCTGCGTTTTTCAATGTTTAATCAATGTATGGAAATAGGGTTTCTGGCTATTGTGAAAACATGGCTTAAGAAAGGCCAGGGGCGGTTGTTTGATGCTTCTGGTTACAGGTTTTTCAGATAGGAATGAGAGAGGATAAAAAGGACATAGGATGTGGAAATATTGATTAAAGAAACAATTACAGATGTGACGAAGCACGATCAGGATTCGTACACTTAGAACAGCAAAATATTCAAGGACTTTTAAGGTCCAAAAATCCCATTTTCAAGGACCAAAATCCAGCAAACATTGATGTTTTTTTCCAGTTTTTCTCCGTATAGGTAAGAAAATACTGTTTTCAAAACTGTTAATTTGGTGTATATAGTTAATTAGTAAAAACTACAATGATTTTGTCGTTTTTTTTGCTTTATGCAGCTAGTTCCCCTCAACTCTCCCCGACTCTTTAACTTGTCCCGGAACCGCGGCTGCAGCGGCAGGGACTGGAAGCAGAAGCTGCCAGCGAAGGTTCACCGGAGAGCGGATCGCCACCAACCCAGAGCTGGGACAAGATGAGAGATCTAAGCGCCCCCTCGCAAACGACAATCACAAGGAAACTTCCCTCCTCACCGCCACCACCGCAGCTCACTCCGGGGATGCGGGGCTTCTGAACAACTACTACACTGGTGTTTATTCTTATTTCGCTGCGCTGGAGGGAGACGGAACCAGGGAAGAGAATGGAGGAGCGGCGCAGATCACGCTGGCACTGGGAGAGTGGGAGGGAGAGGGGAGAGAGAGAGAGAGAGGGGGTAGAGAGCGGGGAGAGAGAGAGGGGGAGAGTTGGGGTAGAGGGTGCAGCGAGTGAGAGCGGGAGCATGGGGAGGGGGAGGGTGTCAGAGGGTCCAGTGAAGGAGTGCCGCCACTTGCAGGGGGCTGCTCCCTCCCTCTCTCTCGCCCCTCTCTCTCCCAGCGCCATCGAGATCCAGGCATGTGAGTGAGGTAAAAAAGAGGAAAAGAGCCAAGCGCTTGCGCACAGGTGTACAATGGGGGTCGAAAATTTACACCAAAATTACCCGTTTTAAGCTTCTATTAGTGCATTTCAAAGTAGAAAGACATTACAAAATAATGTGAATATGTACACTAATAACATTTTGAAGTAAATTCGCACATTAATTGATAATCAGCCCAAAAAGGTGGCAATTGGCTTTTCTGCTGTTTTATATTTTAACCCTGTCTAATTTAATTTAGTTATATAATCTTGCACTTAAATTTAATATTTACTCATTACAGTTCGACCACACTGATTTTCTGGCACTCTTGGTTCCAGAGCTTTGCTGGTTTATCCAGCAGGCCAAAGAAGTCAGCTATGGGGATAGATTTGCTGGCTCCAGCTGGGCTGGAGTTCCAGAGCCCCGCCGCAGGTTGCAAATGTAACCCACCGATCGGCCGTCGAAGTACCGATGAGGTCGAGATTGGCTGCCTTGCCCAGCCTAGGTGCCATAATTCCGGGGAGACTTCCAGGGCGCAGGGGGTTTCTCGCGGAATCCCTAGCGACCTCTAGCGGAACCCTAATGTTCATTACAAGTCTATACATCATTTTGTTTTCTTTCTTTTTTTCAATCCGATTTCTGTTTATTTGGCAAAGTGAAAAACGCGGAAACTATGCAAAAAGCGCGGAAAATTGATTTTTAAAACGTGGAAAATTCACGCCTGGAGATCTGCGCCGCTCATTTACTCTCTTCCCCGGCCCTGTCTCCCTCTAGCACAGTGAAATAAGAACAAACACAAGTGTTGTAGTTGTTGTTCAGAATCCCCAGGTTGAGCGGCGGCGGCGAGGAGGGAAAAATAGGCGACAAAGACAAACATGTCTAACAATGTTTCCTGACTTTTAATTAAAAATACGCATTATAAACTATGAAAAAACGCCACATCACTCTGCATGAATTAATACTTTCATCATAAAAAGTGAATTTTCAAGGACCTATGTTAAATCCAAGGACTTTCAAGGACCGTACGAGCCCTGATGATATATCAGAAGGATCATCAAATGAGGCTTCATGATCACACGCAAGACAATAATACATGATTACAATTGAGCCTACACAGTGTGCCGATACATGGAAAAGGGAATAAGGTTTAGTACAAGATAAAGTCCGATCAAAGATAATCCGAGGGTCTAAAATGAGGTGGATCATAGTTCAGGACTACTGTCTAGTTGTTGGTAGGATGGTTTAGTTGCCTGATAACAGTTGGGAATCTGGAGATGTGCGTTTTCACACTTCGACACCTATAGCTTCTAAACCCTCAGATTCTTTGTCAGAACTGGGGAAGAGAGAAAATAAATTAGTTTTCAGTAGCAGATGACGTAGGAAGGAAATGGGTAGCATAATGTTGATGTAAAGAGGAACTGTGTGAAATAGTGGATAGGATAATTATGTAAAAGAGGAAGTATCAGGACAACATGGTATTGAAAGCAGATTTCTACATGAAGCAAAGAAAACCTTGTAAATTCTAAGCATCAGCTAGTTCTCCGAGACAACAGCAATGATCCAAAAAGACTGACAGAATGCTATCATCGTAGTGCTTAAAAAGGGTTAAGCTGCGAAATTGTAGAGGTTATTTTAAATTAGGTGATAGGCAAATTATTGGTGCCAATTCTGAGGTATGGAATAAACTCTCATTTAGGAAAGTTCATTGATAGTCAGCATGAATTTACCAAAAGGCCACGCATGATCAACTCGATCAAATTTTTAAAAGAAAATAAAGATTTGTATATTTCATTTTATTGCTGCCTTTCATCATATGTGTCTGGTTGGATTTTTAGCAAAGCATTTGACACGGTCCCACATGACAGGTTGAGCAAACTGGTTCTTGACTCTCTATTTCTTTCCTGTACTCCATCTCGTCATTGTTCCGACATCAGACCAACAGTCGTGATGATATCTGCAAACTTGTAATGGAGTTGGAGCAGAATTTGGCTGCACAGCCATTGAGTGTGTGGAGAGTACCGCAAGAGACTGAGAATGCATTCTTAAGCGGCACCAGTATTGAGTATTGTTGTGAAAGATGATGTGTCCACTCACCATCTCCCGAACCAACTTACATAACAATTAACTGCACATAAATCTGTCACCCTAATATTTGGAGTAGATTTCATGAATAATGGTTTGGAGAGTATTGAGAAATGGTGTTTCTGTACTAGTCCGAATAAAACTCACTTAAACTTCAGGGTCTTCAAGGTTTTTGTAATACGAGTGCTCAATAAATAAGAGGCAAATCTGCAAATGGTGGCGTTCATTTAAATTCTCGTATAGCTGCCATGGCCTTATCAAACTCTCAACTGCAGGCAACATCATTGCAATCATTACCAAAGAGGCCAGCAGTGAGGAAAATGAGTGGATAGTGTCATTAAAGCACAGATGAAGGCCAGACCAGGCAGACCTTTTGTTCTACCAGCTTTCACTCTTATTCCTCTAGGATATAGCCTTCGGCTCGGTTACACTAACCAGAATGTTAAGATAGGCCACCAAGCACTAAACCCAGCTGAATATATTCCCATCTGTTTACTAATTCTTCCATCTTTCTATAATTATCAAAAAAAAAATATTTTTTGCATCAGTCAGAATTTCTCCCTTCAGCCATTAGCTAGGAACCAGTAAAAATGAGGAGAAAAAAAAAGAATTGCAGATGCTGGTTTAAATCGAAGGTAGACACAAAATGCTGGAGTAACTCAGCGGGACAGGCAGCATCTCTGGAGAAGGAATGGGTGAATTTTCAGGTCGACACCCTTCAGACTTACTTTTATACAATAATCTGATTACTTTAAGTGAGCACACAGATGTGTGAACAATCAAGATAAATGATGTCCCAGCAATATTTTGATTATGTGCTGGCTCAAAGGACTTAATATCAGGATAATGCTGATATTGACTGGGTCGCCATATCTTCTTCCAAAAAACAATGGCATGCTGCAAATATAATTCCTTTCTTATAGATTTTTAAAGGTGTGGCCATCAGATCTGCCATTACAAGTCATTTCAAATAATCTGGAATCAAATTACAAGAATCAATTAATACAAAAATCCTTAAATACAGACCTCTCAGCTTGCAGTTATTCAAGTTCCCAAAAGACCCAACACCTGACGTTCAAGCCGCCTTCCTTTGCACTCGCTTTGAAGTCCCAATAGTCTACTATCTGCAGGAATATTGCAATTAAAGTGCAGACATACTGAATCAAATTTTAGAATTTGTTTAGACACCCTAAGCTCCATTTGCTTTGTTATTTTTCACCTTGGAACAGAAGCAAAGGTAGGTCAGTGGCAGAACAGCTGGGTGGTCACAATGTCATCCTTAGAAATCAGTGCCTACCTACAAGTTTCCATCCCTTTCCATATTGCTCTCAATTTGCAGGGAGTAATGCACTCATGTTTTCTTATATCCCGTTTCCTATGGATTTTCCTCAGCAACAAAGAGTGTGGCCCAAGGCTGAAAATTATGAGAATGCAGAGTAATAGTATCAAGACCAACAAGGATGAGGATGTCAAGAACAAAATGAGGGTCAATACCACATTCCAGCTCCTGCACCAACATCCTTGCAAGCATTCATCTGCACAACTGCATTGGTTTGCCCCAGGGCACCGTGTGTTTTTTCACTCTGCAATATCAGCTTAGATGCTTTCATCTGGAACAAATGCTATGCCCTGGGAGTATACAACTCCATGTAAAAACAATAGAGCCCGAAGATTTAGAATGCGTCAACATTTTTCATATTCCCAGAGGAATAGGAGAAAAAAATTCAAATGGATGTTAAGAAGCGCTAAATCTCATGTGGTGTAACCCAGCATCTGCAGTTCCTTCCTGCACATCTTTTCTTTTATTGCAGGTACAAATAGAACATGCAATATAGTTTTGCTGGAATCTGTGGTATTCCCTCTGAAAGGACAAGCTGTTCTTCTCTACAAAAGTACAGAGTGATGGCAGTAATGGATAGAGGAGCCAGGGTAAGAGTCATTGCCCCTGAAGATTATTACAACATAATGTCAAAGCTGTCACTAGACCAGCCAAACCAGAATTTGTTGATGAAACAAAAAACACAGTTTGAAATCGGCTTGAGGTTTCCAACATCCATTAACCACACAGGAGAAAATTGAGCAAAACCAATTGTTTCTTAAATAACTTCATGAACACACCACAGCATACCATTTACACAATGAAAACATACCGCTGTTGGTCATCTACATTACAGCATCAATCAAATGTCTACATTTTTATTAAGTTAATAGGTCCTACACATTTGATGTCATTTTGTTCAAAGTATTCTATTTACTCATGTCACAGTGAGTTGGCATGTATGTGCAAAGAATATCTCTACTTGAGTGCATTGACTTTTAAACATAACTTATGAATTAAATTGGCTGCTGTCTTTATGAAATTAAAACATTGCAACTAAACAGCTGAGGAAAGACAATATATTGCATATTGCTGTTGCTATTTTTATGCTGACAAACAGCAAAAATGTTTCCATCCATTCTGACTATACCCCATCATATGGCACTGAGCCACATGCATCATGTTCTATGACCAAATTCAACTTTTGCCGAGTTAGCTAATTTCATCCAATATTATTAGCTTTAATATCTATGGACTAGAAACAGGAAAGATAGGATTCCGGCTCCATTGCCGTCCCAACCAAAATTGCACATCATGGATACTGGGCAATGCACAGGGTTATATTCAATCACAGCTGAAAACTCAAGATTTTCGTCTTCAAGCTATTTTAGTATCGGCTGACATCTTCACTTGCAACAGGAAACCGGTTGCACAACTTGGCAAATCAGATGATTCTGAGTCACTCCATACATTGTACATAATGTGCAATTCTAATCAGGAATCTAATCTAATAGGAAAGGCTTGATTAAGTTAGAGAAAGTATAGAAAAGATTCACAAGGATGCTACCTGGATTGGAGGATTTGACTTAACAGGCAAAGTTGGATAGGCTAGGTCTGTTTTCCCTGGAGTGAAGGAGGCTGAGCGGCGTCATGATAGAGATATGAAATTGAGAGGTAGGCAGCTCAAAGAAGGCTTACTAGACCAATACCTGGAATGAAAATATATCTGAAATGGCCAAGTTGCCTTGTGAGGTAAAGTTCAACATGCCAGACTTGTATCCATCAAGTTTAGACGGGTAAAGATTATAAATACAAGATTCTGATGGATGCGGGGAGCAGATATCCTCTAGTGAGAGAAGTCACTCTTTAAAAATAAAAGGCTGCTCCCATTTAAGTTAGAGATTAGGCAAATGTCTTCTCTCAAAGAGTTGTGGGGCTTTAGAACTTCCTTCCTCTCAGAGTATGAATATTTTTAAGGCAATAAGTTATCTGGTGAACCCACATTAAACTTACGCCCCCTTGTTTATGAGAATGCAGACTCCAGTCACGACACAGTAAACGACAGCTCCAACAAGTTCCAAAAAACGACTTTGCTGGTGATTTTGCCGACATCCAGAGGCTGCAACGGATCGTTCGCACAGCCGAGGAGGTTGTTGGCTGCAACCTTACCCCCATTGACGAACTGTACACTGCAAGGGCCAGGAAGCGAGCGGGCAAGATCATTTCTGACCCCTCTCACCCTGGCCACAAACTCTTTGAAGCACTTCCCTCTGGAATGCGACTCCAGACTGTCAAAGCAGCCACAGCCAGACATAAAAACAGCCTTTTCCCACGAGTGGTAGTTCTACTCAATAACCAAAGTCTGTAGTCACTTTTTTGTTCTGGTTTATTTTCACCCACATGTTTAGACAGTAATGGTGTATCCTTATTGTTTTGATGTGTTTAGGCTTTATTCTTAATTGTTAACTGTATGTTTGTGTTGTCATTTGTGAGCAGAGCACCAAGGCACATTCCTTGTATATGCATACTTGGCCAATAAACTTATTCATTCGTTCATTCATTATTGACAGTCACAAATCCTCTTTTTTTAAGACAAAACTCCCCGAATATTATCTCCACTACATTTTGGAAGAATCCTGTCCTCAATACAAACATCCCAGTGCATATGTCCATTTTCAATAGTTTTTTAACGTTTAAGGTCCAGCTCCCTCTTTCGCACCTTCCCTTCAGTCATCTGCTTTGATTCTGGCCATAGCCATTGTAGTAGTCTTTCACCTACTGCAATCTTCTGCAATTCCAGTTTTAGTTCCGCTGTGTTGCTGTAACCGCACTCCAATTGTTGGTCATTTACCTGCTCCATGATATGCTAAAGCAGCATACAGATATAAATTTTAAGTTATCTTTTTATTATGTTTTCTACGTACAAAATACTTACCCATTTAAAACAAAAACAGAAATAGATACCACATACATGTATTACATTCAAGTATAAATCATTTCATTATTTTACATAATTTCTTCGAACAATAACATATTACAAATACAACTTTAAAATCACATTCCCTTTACTCTGCTACATTCTTTAATTCACATTCACCCCATTCTACATATTCTTTATCATTCAATTTATTTTTAATTAATTTTTTTATTATTCTCCCCAAATCTCAATATGTCACAAGTGAAGGTACTATTGAAGAAAATATATTGGAATGATTTTGTGTGCACCACTATACCTCTGTTATTACCTGCAGGGCCTCCTCATGTTACAGCAAGGCTCCGTTCATGAGATCTGTTGGTGCCTGAACAATCCGTAAGTCTGAAATGCAGCTTCCCACATGACCGAAAATGTCTGCAGGCCTGCAGCAGCCAGCAAATGTATCCCGCCTGTCTCCCAAACACTTATTCACATAAATGGGCTGTACATGAGTTGATCATTTGTAAGTTGCAGAGATATGTTATGTTTTATTTTATCTATTCTTCCTCTAATTATTGAATATATTTATTGTGTACCCATAGGCCACAGATCCATAATGCACTTTTATAGTTCTCAAGGCATATCGGTCTTGTTGGCAAATCAATATTTACTGCCCATCCCAAAATGCCCTGAAGAGGTGGTAAACTGCCTTTACGAATCCTGGCAATTCTTGACATGTCCTTTAAGTCGGAAATTCTGGGATCCTGACCTAGCAATGATGAATAAATGTTGGTTCACTTCCTAGCCAGGATTCAGAGTGGAATTTGCAGATGGTGATATTCTATATGCCTGCTGCCATTGCTCTTTTGAATGGTGCAGGTCATGGGATTAGTCGGACAAAATTACACATATTTTATTTTGCTTGAGCACATTTACAATGTTATATCTTGTACTTCAACCATGGCTGTTCTTTACGTCAGATATTATTTATCATATAGTAATAACAATACAGAAAGAGGCTGCTTCCCCCCTTTTCAAGTCGATTGGACTTGTTTTTATTTATTCTTGAGGCTTGGCACGTCCATCTTTAGTCTGGATTTGAAGTAAGGAAAATCATTAGTACTTGGAAGTTTAAAAACAATCAAATTTAGTTTAATCCAGGACCTACAACCTGTGGCCTTCTCCTGCTGCACTTAACCTTTCTTGGCCTCTTTTCACTCCAACCACGTTTACCTATTGCACTCTCACTACTATCAGCTTGCCAATGCCCTAGTCATCACCTCATCACTATCAGACCAGCCCAGACTGTCTCAGCTCTTAACCTTCTTCCCACCTTGGGGCTCATAGCTCATTTACTTCCCTGCCATTTGGGGAATTTGGGTTCTTGCCACTTAGTGTCCCATAGGCACAGTTTTTAGATCTGATAAACATCACTCAACATCTTGCCAATAATTCCTATGGAAGATTTACAAGATCTACGAGTATTACCAGATAAAAGGGGCAAGTGAAACATCGTTCTACTGGCTAGCCACAAGCATTCAATTCAAGCCCGCTGACTCCTACAGATAACATGATTGTACTTCCTCCCAACCTGTCTCTTGTAAGGAATCCATTCCATTCTATTTCTTGTCTCCATTGCGCCCACTCCAATTATGGCATATTCTGCATGTGCCTCCAAAATATC
This sequence comes from Rhinoraja longicauda, assembly GCF_053455715.1. Taxonomy (NCBI): domain Eukaryota; kingdom Metazoa; phylum Chordata; class Chondrichthyes; order Rajiformes; family Arhynchobatidae; genus Rhinoraja; species Rhinoraja longicauda. The sequence goes on along the minus strand of NC_135967.1, from coordinate 37,839,733 downwards.
TTCCTCCTTCCTAAACTGTGGCTTCCCCTCTAACAAAGTGGGAAAACTCTTGATTGTATCTCATCCATTCCCCATACCTCTGATCTCACTCTCTCTCTCTCTGCCTGGATAGCGAAAACAAAGAGTTCCCTCAGTCCTTACCTTCTACCTCAACAGACTCCATGTTCAAGTTTATGCTTTACAACTTCCACCAAAACTCCCAGAAGATTGCACTACCAGACACACAATCCCTCCCTCCATTTTGAAGGGATTGCTCCCTTTATGACCCCATTGTCCACTCTTCCAACCCCGCCCACCTCTCCCCATCTTATGGCACTTTCCCACGCAACCACAGGAAATGCAACACTGGTCCTTTCACCCTTTCCCAAAATCTAGCAATCTAAAAGGTCTTTCCAGGTGAAGCAGTGATTCAGCAGCAAAACTTCTCAGCTAGAGTTTAGCATTCAGCTTTCACAATGTGGTCTCATCTTCGGTATAAAATATAGATTGGTGAATGTTTTGCTAGACATCTGTATTCAGCTCCTGTGTTTCTAGTTGCCCTCCACTTTAATTCACCATTTCACTATGATCTTTCTGTCTGGGACCTCCTGCAACATAAAGTGAGGCTGCATACAAGCCCAAGGAACATCTTTCTGTATAGGCATGTTGTGCCCTGCAGAAATCAATATTTAATTCTCCAACTTTAGGTGACTCACTCTTTTGGCTGTATTAGACTAGCCACTTGTCTGCTTGTCACAATTTTGGCTCAATTTTTCTTTGCCTATTTCTATAGCCTGGCCTGATGGGCACGTTCCACAGCCTTACTATTAGGAAGACATTCAGCACAGAAAATCCCAACTACTTGGCTGCCATATTTACTCATTTGGTCTCACCCCTATTAGAGATGTTTCCTTAGAAGCAGAGCAGAGGGAAGTGAGGCTATGGGATGTCCTCTCCTGTCCTGTAGGCAGGGAAGATGCTTGCAAGAAGTGTGATATTGGCTGAGCAGGAAGCATCAAAATAATGGTGCCTTGCTCCTGGAAGCTTTGCTAAATGAAAATCAATGAGTTGAGCACGTAGCAATGGCTGGAGGGCTCTTCCAATTTCCTGCTCACTCTGCCCTCTAAGGCCTGATCTAGCACATCACTGATCACAGGAATTCACCTCAGATACAACCACCCCTCTCGATTCATTCTCTTTTGAACATTCCCGCCACATATAATCATTATGTAATGAATTCATCATCCACAAATTAGAGCAGAGATCAGCATGCAGAGGCAAAGACCTGTAGACACCTGTTGAGCCTTTGCTACTTACACTTGCATAGCCAGAGGCATTAAAATCATCATGAAAATCTGAGTACATGACTACCTGACTACAAAATGCAGTACCATCTACCTATAGTGCATGCAACAGTTATGTAGCTGCAAGATCACCTAAATCATTAAAAGTATCAAAGAGCATAATGATAAACCAAATCCTTACCTTGATTGTCTTAATTCATGCCTTTATACAACAGGTGCAGCAGGATCATGTTGAAGATTCCTCAAAAATCACTCATTGTAAGAAATCTAGTCATTAGACTTACACGGATCAAGTACCAGTTATGATACTTGCACACCAAAGAGAATGCTAGTTGTTGGTAAACACTCAAATATCTCCAGTAAGCAATAGCACATAAGATGTGTACTGCTACGTAGAATCAGCTAGGTACAGACACATCTTGTGAGGTATCAGGGAACAAGAGACAAGAGACATTAAAGCAGCAGGAAATAAGTGTGATGTATTGACCTACTTCGATACAATTAAACTTTATTTATCCCAGGAGGGAAATTGATCTGCCTAGTCATAAAAAAATGCTAAATACATGAAATTAAAGTGGAAAGGCTTGCATGGTTGGGGTGGGCGTGGGGAACGGGAGTCACTCAGTCTACCCCACAACAGAAGGGGGAGGAGTTATTAAGTTGGAAAGCCACAAGGATGAAGGATCTCCTGTGGCGTTCTCCTGCCTCTTGGTGGAACCAGTCTGTTGCTGAAGCTACTCCTCAGGTTGAATAATGTGTCATGGAGGGGGTGAGCTGTATTGTCCAGGATGCTCTGCAGTTTGAGGAGCATCCTCCCCTCCAAAACCACCTCCCATGAATCCAACTCTGCCCCCAGGACAGAGCCAGCCTTCCTGATAAGTTTGGAGATCCTATTGATCACCAAGTTTGGTGATCCTTCGCCCTGCTGTGCCAGCACACGGCAGCGAAGAAGATGGCACTGGCTACCACCGATTAGTAGAACATCTGCAGCATCTTACTGCAGACATTGAAAGTGCGGACAGAGCCTTCTCAAAAAGTACAGCCGGCTCTGACCCTTCTTGTACACAATGTATACTTGAAGAGACCGGGGGAAACCATTTCAACCATAAGCAGCATGCTGTTGCAGCACTTCAGGAAGCTGCTCTTGAAATAGAAGAGGCCTTGGTAGTTATTCACCAAACTCCAGAAGAGTTCCACTGGATTGGAAGGTGGATAATGGAAGTGCAATTCCTTTAATTAAAGGTGACAGAAAAAGACATGAGACATTATGGATAGGTTAGCTTTGCATCTACAGTGTTGTAAATGCTGGAGCACAGATGTGAAAGCAGAACACTTGGGGAAGAGTGACAGGCAAATTCAATGTAGGGGCCATTTTGCATTTATTAGTTATTTTTGCATAATATTATATTACCTTGTATCCTGCTGTAGTTTGGACACTTTGGGTTTAATGCTATGCTTACGTATGGGCTTGGCGGAGCTAGATTTACGGCAGTTTTCCGACGTGGGCAGTGGGAGCCGAGAAGGTGCTAACAGAGGTTCAGCCAAAAGATTCCATCAGCCAAGATGTAATCAGTTGTAGATCTTAGACAAGATTAGTACAGATCTCCGCCGAAGATAGATCTGGCAGTCCGTATCAATTGCATAGATTGATAAGATATGGAATTTTATCAAGCGAATCAATAACCAGTCGATCACAAGAGAAATGCCAATATGTTATATTGCGACTTCAAATAAAAAATGTCTCACTAATTCAAACGTTGAGAAGGTCTCTGTTATTGTTATTGCTTGTGTTATAAGCTTATCTTTTCACCCGATCTATGTAAGCAGCAGCTTGGGAGCTAATTGATAGACGAGAAGCTGGCCACTATAGTCAATATGGATTTACAAAAGGGAAATCATGCGTGACTATCCTACTGGTAATTTTTGAGGATGTAGTCAGCAGAGATTAGGAAAACCAGTGGATAGCATGTATTTCCAGAAGACCTTTGTTAAGGTTACATTACAGGATTGACGTGCACAATTAAAGCACTTGGCATTGCACAGAAGGTATTAAAACTGGTTAGTCATCAGCAAATGAAAAAAAGGAATAACCGGGTCTTCCTATCAGTCATTGATGCAACTAATGCTATACCACAAGAATAAGTGCTGAACTCTGTTCAGAACGTATTAATGATTTAGATGAGGAATTGATGAGGTAATTAATTAATATTTTATGGTTTGTTGACAGCACCAAGGGGAAGATGATGGGGTTGGGGGGAGTATGCGAGGCAATGAGTAGAAGCTGTGAGAATACAGAAAAACTACAATGTGATTTAGACAGTTTGGTGGTCTTGGCAAATACACGACATGCAGTATAATGTAGATAAAAGGAACTTGATCTACTTTAGTGGCAATAACAGAAGATTATCTGAACAGCAATATATTTGGAAAGGGAGCTTCAATGGGACCTGGGCACATATGGATCAGTTGATGAAAGTAAAAATACACCAGTGATTAATGCAGCAAATAGTATGCCATTATACTATAAGATTCTCAGTCCTAACAAAAGATCTTTGACCTGAAATGTAGACTGTTTTTCTCATTCCAGTATTTTTTTAAAAAATAATTTTGAAACGTTTTAAGCACGAGAACAGGCCCTTTAGCCCATGTCGACTGTGCCAAACATGATGCCAAGGCCATCTTTTATAAACCTGCACATAATCCATATCCCTCCATTCCCTGTGTGTACATCTCTCCAATTCTCATGAATGCCACTATTCTATCTGTTTCAACCATAAGCCCCAGTGGTTCCGGGCACTTACCATCCTGTTTCTCAGCACGTCTTCTTTGAACGTCCCCTCTCACCTTAAAGCTATGCTAATAATAAAAAATTTCCATCCTGGGAAAAAGGCTCTGACTGTCTGCCTTACCTATGCCTCTCAATTCTATATACCTATCAGGAAACGGTGTTGGGAGCCCTGGTCAGTGGACGGGGTGAACAGGGTGGTCAGTGAGAGTTGGCGGCAGCAGCGTCGATGACCCCGGGAAGGCGGTGAGGGTCGTCTGCGTGAGGGTGTCTGAAGAACATTCTGGTAATTATCATTCTGGTAAACGTCCTCTGCACCCTTTCCAAAGCCCCCACATCATTCCTGTAAATGGGTAACTATAACTGCACACTGTACTTCAAATGCGGCCTAAATAAAGGCCTATAAATCTGTATCATGTTTTTCTGACTCTTTCAATTAATACCCCGACCCAGGACAGCAAGCTATTGTGTGTTGCCACTTTCAGGGAAAATGGACGGACCCCAAGTACATCAGTTGTTATGGGTTACACCATTAATTGTATATTTTCCCCATATATTCAACCTCCCAAAGTGCAATATTTGTCCTCGCATTTGACCCCACACTTGCTCAGATTAAATGCCATCTGCATTTTCCCGCCCATTTCTGTAACTGATCTCCATAATGTTTGGGACAAAAACCCATCATTTATTTATTTGCCTCTACTCCACAATTTGAGATTTGGAATAGAAAAAAAATCAGATGTGGTTAAAGTGCACATTGTCAGATTTTACTGAAGGCCATTTTTTAACATTTTGGTTTCACCCTATAGAAATTACAGCAGTGTTTATACATAGTTCCCCCCATTTCAGGGCACCATAAAGTTTGGGACACATGGCTTCATAGGTGTTTGTAATTGCTCAGGTGTGTTTAATTGCCTCAAGCAGGTATAAGAGAGCTCTCAGCACCCAGTCTTTCGATCACCTTTGGAAACTTATATTGCTGTTTATCAACACGAGGACCAAAGTTGTGCCAATGAAAGTCAAAGAAGCCATTATGAGACAGAGAAACAAGAATAAAACTGTTAGAGACAATAGCCAAACCTTAGGCTCACCAAAATCAACTGTTTGGAACATCATTAAGAAGAGAGCACTGGTGAGCTTACTAATCGCAAAGAGACTGGCAGGCCACGGAAGACCTCCACAGCTGATGACAGAAGAATTCTCCCTATAATAAAGAAAAACGCCCAAACACCTGTCCGTCAGTTCAGAAACACTCTTCAGGAGTCGGGTGTGGATTTGTCAATGACCATTGTCCGCAAAAGACTTTATGAACAGAAATACAGAGGCTTACACTGCAAGATGTAAACCACTGGTTAGCCGCAAAAATAGGATGGCCAGGTTACAGTTTGCCAAGAAATACTTTAAAGAACAACCACATATAACATATATAACATATAACAACTACAGCATGGAAACAGGCCTGTCCGGCCCTACCAGTCCACGCCGACCATTCTCCCTGACCTAGTCTCATCTACCTGCACTCAGACCATAACCCTCCAATCCCCTCCTATCCATATACCTATCCAATTTACTCTTAAATAATAAAATCGAGCCAGCCTCCACCACTTCCACCGGAAGCCCATTCCATACAGCCACAACCCTCTGAGTAAAGAAGTTCCCCCTCATGTTACCCCTAAACCTTTGTCCCTCAATTCTGAAGCTATGTCCCCTTGTTGGAATCTTCCCCACTCTCAAAGGGAAAAGCCTACCCACGTCAACTCTGTCCGTCCCTCTCAAAATTTTAAAAACCTCTATCAAGTCCCCCCTCAACCTTCTACGCTCCAAAGAATAAAGACCCAACCTGTTCAACCTCTCTCTGTAGCCTAAGTGCTGAAACCCAGGCAACATTCTAGTAAATCTCCTCTGTACCCTCTCCATTTTGTCGACATCCTTCCTATAATTTGGCGACCAGAACTGCACACCATACTCCAGATTTGGCCTCACCAATGCCCTGTACAATTTCAACATTACATCCCAACTTCTATACTCGATGCTCTGATTTATAAAGGCAAGCATACCAAACGCCTTCTTCACCACCCTATCCACATGAGATTCCACCTTCAGGGAACAATGCACAGTTATTCCCAGATCCCTCTGTTCCACTGCATTCCTCAATTCCCTACCATTTACCCTGTACGTCCTATTTTGATTTGTCCTACCAAAATGCAGCACCTCACACTCATCAGCATTAAACTCCATCTGCCATCTTTCAGCCCACCCTTCCAAAAGGCCCAAGTCTCTCTGTAGACTTTGAAAATCTACCTCACTATCAACTACTCCACCTATCTTAGTATCATCTGCATATTTACTAATCCAATTTGCCACACCATCATCCAGATCATTAATGTAAATGACAAACAACAGTGGACCCAACACAGATCCTTGGGGCACTCCACTAGACACTGGCCTCCAACCTGACATACAATTGTCAACCGTTACCCTCTGGTATCTCCCATTCAGCCATTGTTGAATCCATCTTGCAACCTCACTATTAATACCCAACGATTAAACCTTCTTAATCAACCTTCCATGTGGAACCTTGTCAAATGCCTTACTGAAGTCCATATAGACAACATCCACAGCCTTGCCCTTATCAATTTCCCTGGTAACCTCTTCAAAAAATTCAAGAAGATTAGTCAAACATGACCTTCCAGGCACAAATCCATGTTGACTGTTTCTAATCAGGCCTTGATTATCCAAATAATTATATATATTGTCCCTAAGTATCTTTTCCATTAATTTTCCCACCACAGACGTCAAACTAATAGGTCTATAATTGCTAGGTTTACTTTTAGAACCTTTTTTAAACAAAGGCACAACATGCGCAATGCGCCAATCTTCCGGCACCATCCCTGTTTCTAATGACGTTTGAAATATTTCCGTCATAGCCCCTGCTATTTCTGCACTAACTTCCCTCAATGTCCTAGGGAATATCCTATCAGGACCTGGAGACTTATCCACTTTTATATTCTTCAAAAGTGTCCGTACCTCCTCTTCTTTAATCCTCCTAATTTCCATCACTACTCTACTTGTTTCGCTTACCTCACATAATTCAATATCCTTCTCCTCGGTAAATACCGAAGAAAAGAAATTGTTTAATATCTCCCCCATTTCTTCCGGCTCAGCACATAGCTGTCCACTCTGACTCTCTAATGGACCAATTTTATCCCTCACTATCCTTTTGCTATTGACATATCTGTAGAACCCCTTGGGGTTTACTTTTACATTACTTGCCAAAGCAGCCTCATATCTTTTTTTCGCTTTTCTAATTTCCTTTTTAAGATTCCTTTTACATTCTTTATATTCCTCAAGAACCTCATTTACTCCCTGCCGCTTATATTTATTGTATATCTCCCTCTTTTTCCAAACCAAGTGTCCAATTTCCCTGGAAAACTATGGCTCTTTCAAATTATTATTCTTTCCTTTCCACCGAACAGGGACATAAAGACTCTGTACTCTCAAAATTTCACCTTTAAATATCCTCCATTTCTCTATTATATCCTTTTCATAAAACAACAATTTCTGGAAAAAGGTCTTGTGGACAAATGAGATGAAGATTAACATATCAGAGTGGTGGCAAGAGCAAAGTATGGAGGAGAGAAAGAACTGCCCAAGATCCAAAGCATACCACCTCATCTGTGAAACACAGTGGTGGGGGTGTTATGGCCTAGGCATGTATGGCTGCTGAAGGTACTGATTCACTTATCTTCATTGATGATACAACTGCTGATGCTAGTAGCATAATGAATTTCGAAGTGTATAGACACATCCTCTCTGTTCAAGTTGAACCAAATGCCTCAAAACTCAATGGCCGGTAGTTCATTCCACAGCAAGACAATGATCCCATACTGCTAAAGCAACAAAGGAGTTTTTCAAAGCTAAAAAATGGTCAATTCTTGAGTGGCCAAGTCAATCACCTAATCTGAACCCAATTGAGCATGCCTTTTATATGCTGAAGAGAAAACTGAAGGGGACCAGCCCCAAAACAAGCATAAGCTAAAGATGGCTGCAATACAGGCATGGAAGAGCATCACCAGAGAAGACACCCAGCAACTGGTGATGCCCGTGAATCGCAGACTTCAAGTAGTCATTGCATGCAAAGGATATGCAACAAAATACTAAACAAATACTAATAGAAAATACTAATTTCTACATGGCTAAACTAAAATGTATAAAAATGGCCTTTATTACAATCTGACAATGTGCATTTTAACCACATGTGATTTTTTCTATTACAAATCTCAAATTGTGGAATACAGAAGCAAATAAATAAATGATGGGTCTTTGTCCCAAACATTATGAAGGACACTGTATAGCCCATATATCTTGGCAGCCTTTCTCACAATCCATGACCCAGCAATCTTGGTTTCATTTGCAAACTTACTAACCCCAACCCGTTGACTTTTATATCTAAGTCATTTACGTACATAACAAACAACAGAGCTCCCACAACAGATCCCTGCAAATATGTAGAACCCATATATATAATAAGACTAATAATCCAAAGGGATTCTTAATAATCATTGACACCAAACAAGGAGTGATAATGTGGAATATATCAATCTAGTAGTGTTGAAATGAATAGTATACATGCAGTTTGGTAGAACACTGGCAATGATCTTTTATAAATCACAAATCAGCAATTAATTGTTGCGGGCCACTGGACAAAATAGTTAAATTTCAGAGGGTAAATCTTCTGGAACTAACTTTTCAAGACAAACATGGTCAGTAGAATCAGTAAATTTGAAAAGTTTGAATGAGGGCAGTGAAACACGTGAAATAAAGGATCATAACAATGTAACGAAGCTGGTCATACATAATAGGTGGAGAAATGGATTGGCGACGTTTTGGGCCTGGACCGTTTTTCAGACTGAAGGAGGTCTGAAGAAAGAATCGGACATGAAACATTCCCTATCCATTCCCTCCACAGATGCCATCTGATGCGGTTACTCCAGCACTTGCTCCAGTGTCTGCTCAAAATTCCAACATCTGCAGTTCCCTGTGTTGCCATGAAATAAGGATTGTCCAGTGATTGTGAATGATCAGCCATTGAATGGCGGTGCTAGCTCAAAGGGCCGAATGGCCTACTCCTGCACCTATTGTCTATTGTCTATAAAATAATGAGTACAGGTCATGTAGGAGTGAATGACAACAAATATTCACAGGGACCAACAGAATATGTACTCCAAAGTCATTCCCAATTCTGCTCATCTGAACATTAGCTGAAAAACAAAAATCTACTCGGGAATGTCAGTGGTCTCAAACCTGCCTGTGATCACCTACTTTTTGACACCTACAATTAATCCATACCATAACAGACTAGTAATGACAAGCAAGATTAATGAGGGCAGATGTGCATTTTTTTCAAATCACAATCTATCAGATTTTTACTCATAACGAACTAACCCTGGAGAATGCCATTGGGGCATTAACCAATTCCATTTAAAACAGGTATATTTGATGCTAAATATGTAAATTGGTGTTCTACATTTACTGTATATATCAATTTTACATGCAGAAATTGTAATAATGGTCGATACATATTGCATTTTCTCCAGAACTGTGCAGGGCCCGATACCACAATTCTGTCAGCCCATCACAACTGCCCTGTGAAGGAAAGTCATACAGCAAGGAAACAGGCCCGGCCCAATTTGCCCACTACATCCTCATCTACACTAGTCCCACCTGCCTGCGTTTGGCCAATATCCCTCTAAACCCACCCTATCCGTGTACATGTCCAAATGTTTCTTAAACGTTGCGATAGTACCTGCCTCAACTACCTCCTCCGGCAGCTTATTCCATACACCCACCATCTTTTGTGTAGCAAAGGTTACCCCTCGGGTTCCTATCAAATCTTTCCCCTCTCACCTTAAACCTTTGTCCTCTGGTTCTCCATTCCCCCTACGCTGGACAAGACCAGCTATTCCTCTCATGATTTTGTACAACTCTAAAAGATCACCCCTCATTCTCCTGTGCTCCAAGGAATAAAACCCTAGCCTGCTCAACCTCTCCCTATAGCTCAAGCTTTCGAGTCCAGGTAACAACCTTCTCTGCACTCATTCCAGCTTGACAACTTTCCTATAACAGTGACCAAAACTGAACACAACTCCAAATGTGGCATCACCAACATTGATATGCTTATATAACTGCAACACGACCATCCAACTATACTCAGTACTCTGCCTGATGAAAGCCAATGTGCCAAAAGCCCTTTTGACCACCTTATCTACCTGTGAGGCCACCCTTTAAAAAAACTATTTATCTGCACTCCCTGAATCCTCTGCTCTTAGTCCCCAGAGCCCTACCATTCTGTGTGTAGGTCCTGCCCATGTTAGACTTCCCAAAATGCAAAACCTCACATTTCTCTGTATTAAATTCTTCACCACCGACAATACCATCCACTGTCATTTGCAAATCATGTTATGTACGTTCTAATCCAAATCATTGATATAGATGAGAAACAGCAATGGGCCCAGCACCGAAGCCCGAGGCTCACCACTAGTCACAGGCATCCAGTCCAAAAACAACCTTCCACCATCACCCTCTGCTTCCTCTAATGAAGCCAATTTTCTATCCATTCAGCTATCTCTCCTTGGATTCCATGCAATCTACCATATGGAACCTTGTTGAGATATATACTCATCAACCAAAACATTATGTCCTGATGAGCCAAAACATTATGACCACCTGCCTAATATGCCTTTGGTCCTCCATGTGTAGCCCCATATGCAGCAGGGTGCGATGCTCTGTGTATTGTGACACATTCCCCCAGTGACCACCATTAAAATTTTCTGTGACTTGTGCCACAGTAGACCTCCTGTTGGTTCAGACCAGACGGGATCATTGCCCTCTCGCATCGATGAGCCTTGGGCGCCCAACACCCTGTTTATGGTTTGTCCCTCGTCGGACCACTGTCGGTAGGTACTCACCACTGCTGACCGGGAGCACCCCACAAGCCTTGCCATTTCAGAGATGCTCTGACCCAGTCGTCTGGCCATAACAATTTGCCCTTGTCAAGGTCGCTCAGGTGTTTACTACTGCCAATTTCTCCTGCATCCAACACAACTTCAAAAACTGACTGTTCACTTGCTGCTTAATATATCCCACCCCTTGACAGGTGCCATTGTACAAGATAATCAATGTTATTCACTTCGCCTGTCAGTGGTCATGTTTTGGCTGATCGGTGTATACAGATGACTAGTCTGCCCTCAATGTTTTTGATCACATCAAAACCGATCCCTAATCAGCCTTTGTCCATCTAAATACATGCATATCTTATCGCTTAGTATACTCTTGTAACTTTCCGACCACATCTTGAATTTCAACTGCATACTTAGATTCAATGCAAGGCACTTATATTGGGAACTGCCAAATTAATAGCTGACATTGAGCACTTTGATATCCAATTGGGAAAACCTCTCTTTGATAGGGAATGTTACAGCTGAGATTAGAGGATCCAATGCCTGTCAGCCTATCTGCTGCATTAGTTACTTGTTCCAATTACATCAGCTAGCATGGCTATATATCACTGCAAAAGCAGTAACATGTTTCCCAATAAATGAATTGCATCTAAATACCCAAGGCTATTCACAAGTATGTTAACAGGTTTACTTGCTTGTACTGCTTTATTGGTATGAATACAGAGCATCATTCTATGGAGTTAGTATATTTTTCTTATATGGATTTTGAGAACATGGCTGCCGATTCCTTTCAAGTGCCATAATTTTTATCTTGCTACTCAAGTTCTTAATATAATTTCAGATGGTCATGTGCTTTAATCAACTGCGGAAAATTCCATGCAGTAGTTGCAAAGCCCTATAAAACCGGATATGTAAATTCATCCTCTGCATTTTTGCATGAATAACATTTTACGTTGATGGTGATTTTCTATTTATGTTGCAAATGGGAATCATTGGTATCAATTTTGCTGATAGTTCTACAAGTGCAACTAACCTTTATGTTATATACAGGTACATCCAAGTCTCAGCCTTATCGGCGTAGCTAGGCAACCAATATCCTTGTTATAATCTGTCAATGGACTATCGATTAAATCCAGTACAGTACCAAAAACTATAAAGATTCTATCATATTTACAACAGGAAATCCATTCAACAAATTGTTTTGGTAAAACTGGTTAGGTGAACGTATCATTGAGCTCTCTAGAAAAATATATATACACACACACATTTGACGAATAGCAAAGCTAGAGCAGGGTTTTATTGGCAATTGAACATCGACACTGGTTTTAGTCAAACTTGATCTTCCTCATCCATTATCACCCATTAAAAGCACCAGCATCTGTTGCCACTCAGGGTCTCAACATTTGGTTCTGCAATGATCCATGGAAATGAGATACGCCATTGAGATCCAGAGCATTGAAATTTGGTGGGGAATAGGGAACAAAGGCAAAGATAACAAGTGCAGACAACAACCCTACTCAAGAAATTCCATAACGTTACTGCTGATAAGAATTTACAATTACAATTTAGCTGATTACAAATTCTCTCAATTATACAAATTGCAGCACAAGAAATGTAATGGAAGAAACAGGAATTAAAGCAAGTTTGGTCTTCTTATATTAGCACGTCGTCAATAACATTGTCACTGATAAAACACCAAAATTTACAACTACAGTAATGCGCCATGTACAATTCTATCACTAAATTGATCCGCATTCTTTCAAGTTCACAAGAATATTAGGTAAATACAATGTTAGATGGTGAATCGTCTAATTTATGATTCAATCAAGATCTTCAGCTTTATGCCCAATATACAGACCATGCCTTCTTTGAGTCAACGTCCGCAGCACAATCTTCAGCTTGTAAGGGAAAAAAATTGCAACATGGCATTGTGGTCTTCTTTGCTGCCTGTGATTTCATTCCAATCATTGTTTGCATTGGACTGCTGATTTAAATTTACACAAGACTAAATCCTGAAGCAAAATGTGCATTTATACCTATCTGAAACTATCAATTCCAGGCAATTTACTCAAGACGTCCAAATCAGTGAAGCTATTGGGAATACTCCAAACCTCACCCTGCACACAGGCAATACAGCTCTGTCGTTTGTTGATAAGAATTTTCATTGGGTGGGGGAATAGTTACTCTTTAAATTTCACATGTTCCAGATTCTTTAGAATTTTCTAACAAAATTGCCGAATGTGCATGGAGAAAGTCAGCACCAAAAAGAAAAAAAACTACCCCAATAAACAAACTGAAGCAAATGTTAGAAATACACTGATCTACAGGTGTTATGCAACATACCACACTATATGAGTTTTATTACATGGTATTTTAATAATTCTGCTTTGTTTAATTCTGAACTCTAATTCACATTTGTCACATCTCAATTTTATCTTGGCTTTCAAAAAAAAAACTAGTAAAAGGATCATGTACAATTAGCACTACAGTAAAGTACTGCATTTACTAGAATGCCTTTCTTACATCAGGATTGTACAGTGCATTTACCATCTTATTATTTTCAATTATTACTAGCATGTTAGATAAGGTCGTAGTTACTTTGGACACACCAAGGTGCAATCACCAACAATTCATAAATAAGCAATTAATCTGCTTTGACACAATTGACAAATATTGGTCCAAATACTAGAAGAAACTTGCCTGGCAACATCCCTGATCAGGCACATCCATCAAGTTAAGTTTTAAGGAAAAAGGCAACATGTGCCAACGGGTGCTGTCGATGACACAATTCTCTCATTTTGATCTTTCTTTTTTTTTAAATCAGGATACAGCAAAACTCTGATTATCATATATTATAACACATCCGTAATTAATTGGACCACAGGATTTTACAAGAATTATAATAGATAATTGTGTGGTAGAGAAAACATACAAGATCATAAACTGGTAACACTGCAGGATGAAATTTGGGGTTTAATTCCCTGGTTCATTCATGAGGTGTGGCAGAATGAGATTATATTGTGGCAGTATACAACAATATTCCACATTACGTTAATGGTGTGAGGAAAATGGTACCAAAGAGTAAGGTGCATTTCAAAGATCTGGCACACATGGGGTTTAGTGATCGGCAGAGTATGTACATAATTAGAAACATAGAAAATAGGTGCAGGAGGCCATTCGGCTCATTCATTGTGATCATGGCTGATCGTCCACAATCAATAACCGGTGCCTGCCTTCTCCCCATATCCCTTGATTCCACTAGCCCCATGAGCTCTATCTAACTCTCTCTTAAATCCATCCAGTGATTTGGCTTCCACTGCCCTCTGTGGCAGACAACTCCACAAATTCACAACTCTATGGGTGAAAAAGTTTCTTCTCACTTCAGTTTTAAATGGCCTCCCCTTTATTCTAAGACTGTGGCCCTTGGTTCTGGACTCGACCAACATTGTGAACATTTTTCCTGCATCTAGCTTGTCCAGTCCTTCTATAATTTTATGTTTCTATAAGATCCCTCTCATCCTTCTAAACTGTAGTGAATACAAGCCTAGTATTTTCAATCTTTCCTCATGACAGTCCCGCCATCCCAGGGATCAATCTCGTGAACCTACGCTGCACTGCCTCAATTACAAGGATGTCCTTCCTCAAATTAGGAGTCAAAACTGTACACAATACTCCAGATGTGGTCTTACCAGGCCCCTATACAACTGCAGAACCTCTTTACTCCTATACTGAAATCCTCTTGTTATGAAGGCCAACATGCCATCAGCTTTCTTCACTGCCTGCTGTACCTGCACGCCAACTTTCAGTGAGTGGTGTACAAGGACACCCAGGTCTCGCTGCACCTCCCCTTACCTAACCTAACACCATTGAGATAATAATCTGCCTCCTTGTTTTTGCTGCCAAAGTGGATAACCTCACATTTATCTATATTATACTGCATCTGCCACGCATCTGCCCACTCACTCAATCTGTCCAGGTCACCCTGCAACCTCCTAACATCCTCTTCAGAGTTTACACTGCCACCCAGCTACGTGTCATCCGCAAACTTGCTAGTGTTACTTCTAATTCCCTCTTCCAAATCATTTATATGGTAAACAGATGCGGGCGGCCCCAACACAGAGCCTTGCGGCATTCCATTCCTCACTGTCTGCCATTCTGAAAAGGGCCTGTTTACTCCTACTTTGCTTCCTGTCTATCAACCAATTTTCTATCCATATCAACACCCTACCCCCAATACCATGTGCTCTAATTTTAGTCACCAATCTCCCGTGCGGGACCTTATCAAAGGCTTTCTGAAAGTCTAGATACACTACATCCACTGGCTCCCCTTCATCCATTTTACTTGTCACATCCTCAAAAAATTCCAGATTAGTCTAGCATGATTTCCCTTTCATAAATCCATGCTGACGTGGACTTATCCTTTTACTACTATCCAAATGCACCGTTATTATCTCTTTAATAATTGACTCCAGCATCTTCCCACCACCGAAGTCAGGCTAGACAATAGACAATAGGTGCAGGAGTAGGCCATTCAGCCCTTCGAGCCAGCACCGCCATTCAATGCGATCATGGCTGATCACTCAATCAGTACCCCGTTCCTGCCTTCTCCCCATACCCCCTCACTCCGCTATCCTCAAGAGCTCTATCCAGCTCTCTCTTGAAAGCATCCAACGAACTGGCCTCCACTGCCTTCTGAGGCAGAGAATTCCACACCTTCACCACCCTCTGACTGAAAAAGTTCTTCCTCATCTCCGTTCTAAATGGCCTACCCCTTATTCTCAAACTGTGGCCCCTTGTTCTGGACTCCCCTAACATTGGGAACATGTTATCTGCCTCTAATGTGTCCAATCCCCTAATTATCTTATATGTTTCAATAAGATCCCCCCTCAGCCTTCTAAATTCCAGTGTATACAAGCCCAATCGCTCCAGCCTTTCAACATACGAGTCCCGCCATTCCGGGAATTAACCTAGTGAACCTACGCTGCACGCCCTCCATAGCAAGAATATCCTTCCTCAAATTTGGAGACCAAAACTGCACACAGTACTCCAGGTGCGGTCTCACCAGGGCCCGGTACAACTGTAGAAGGACCTCTTTGCTCCTATACTCAACTCCTCTTGTTACGAAGGCCAACATTCCATTGGCTTTCTTCACTGTAATTCCCCATATTCTCTCTCGCTCCTTTCTTGAAAAGTGGGATAGCATTAGCTATCCTCCAATCCACAGGAACTGATCCTGAATCAGTTGGAAAATGATCACCAATGCGTCCACTATTTTTAGAGCCACCTCCCTGAGGACACTGAGATGCAAACCATCAGGCCTAGGGGATTTATCATCCTTCAGTCCCATTAGTCTACCCAATACTATTTCTCGCCTAATGAAAATTCCTTTCAGTTCCTCTACCCCCTAGATCCTCTGTCCTCTAGTACATCTGGGAGATTGTTTGTCTTCCTTAGTGAAGACAGATCTGAAGGGTCTCGACCCGAAACGTCACCCATTCCTTCTCGCCCGAGATGCTGCCTGACCTGCTGAGTTACTCCAGCATTTTGTGAATAAATACCTTCGATTTGTACCAGCATCTGGAGTTATTTTCTTATACTAGTTGAAGTACCTGTTCAACTTGTTCAATTCTCACTAACTGAACCCGAAGTAAGTTTTGAACACAAATTACATTTTTAACACTGCACTTGCTATTTCTTCTGTAATGTTGCTGTAATTATGTTTAGTTAAATTATGTTTACAATTAATTGATTTTTTAAAATGCAAGACAAGAGCACAATTAAGTATTTTATTGATCCAAAGGTTCTTCTTATTGATCCAAAAGTTATTTCCTTCCTGTGTACCCATATATCTCTTAAACATTACTTTAACTTAGGTTCATTGAGATTTTTTTGACAATCGAGGCCCAAAAGGCTTTAGAAGCATTTAAAAACCTTTGAAGTCAGTATTAGCGACAGGACAAATTATGGTTCAGCAAACTAAGAGAAGTTAACATTCGGAAATGTTAACTGGAGGATAAATATTGGCCAACTTCTTTGATATCCTACTGAGACACCATACGCTTGCTGTCACCTCTAATTCAAATGGCCGAACACGTGACAATAAAGCAAAACTTGCGGGAAACGTAAGCATGTATCACTGGAAACATACACGTCCACAAATGCTGCAAATTTGGTGATTTACCATATTACCAATTACAAATAATTGATCCAAGAATGTTTTGTCAATGTGGGGACCTAAAATAGAATGTAATCTATTTTCATGTTATCACTCAAAGCATTCAAGAATTAAAGCGTCTACGTACTAGAGATGTCTATAATGTCTACGTACTAGAGATCTTTTATTTTACACACCTAAATATTACAATTAATTTTGATTGGGAATTTCCTTTGCAAGGAGGGAATGGGACAAATTTAAATTTTTTTAAATGTTGATTTTCTGCAGGAATATCATAAACGATAGCAAATACCTATCTTTGTATTTAAAGATGCAGTACAGTTAATTACAGTACAAAAGCATATTTGAAATGTTACATTTTACAAAATGCATATAAATAGGTCGCACCTTCATGTAGACCATTGATTTTAATCAAGACCACGGTTATTTTGTTTTTGTTCTTGAAAAAAATTGGCTGGTTGGGTATAGTCAAAATATTGGCAATTTAGAATTAATTTAAAACTGGAGGCAATGTAAACCTCTTCTACAAGGATTCCATGCCATTGTTTGGCACTTCCTAAATAGATCACAATTCAAGTAACTGCCAATTCTTATCTGATTGAAACATTATTTTTGATGATTTGATGGGCAGATAACTGGATTAATAATTAACAAAAGTATGTTTGAGCCCCAGTGATTTCTTAAATAAATCTAATAAATAGAAATATCCATATTGGTGGCCATTTTTTGGATATCAATCCCTTAGGCCAATGTATTTAAAAGAGAAGGAAATGTGCCCTTCTCGCCTTGTCTGGTTTGTATGCAATGACTTAGCAAGCTACTTGGTTCCAGGGCCAATTAGGAGCAGACAAGTGTATTTTCTGGCATATATATTTTAAATTTAGTTGTCAATGCAGAACGTATCTTCACCTTCACGATGATTTTCTCTGCAAATAAAGAGTGCGCGCTTTTGCCTTGCTTCCTTAATTCTTGCACCTTTCCTAGAGGAAGTCTGAAATAATGTTAAATTACAAGAACAAAAAAATCTTCCTGGATAGCGAGTTTGTTTTCTTTGCAGGATAGGTAGAATTTTAATTTAAATACCTTTACTATCCATTCAAAAACCTGCCCCAATCTTAGTAGGTGAGGGTGAAAAACTAATCTGTTTGATATGAAGAAACTGTCAGTCAGGGTGAAGTCATTCAGTTATGGCATGAGTTTTCATATCATATCATATATATACAGCCGGAAACAGGCCTTTTCGGCCCTCCAAGTCCGTGCCGCCCAGCGATCCCCGTACATTAACACTATCCTACACCCACTAGGGACAATTTTTACATTAACCCAGCCAATTAACCTACATACCTATACGTCTTTGGAGTGTGGGAGGAAACCGAAGATCTCGGAGAAAACCCACGCAGGTCACGGGGAGAATGTACAAACTCCTTACAGTGCAGCACCCGTAGTCAGGATCGAACCTGAGTCTCCGGCGCTGCATTCGCTGTAAAGCAGCAACTCTACCGCTGCGCTACCGTGCCGCCCATTTGAATAGAGAAAGAAAAAACATCCTTCCCAAAACCTCTATTAAAATGGTGGAGCATTGCAATAGCTCAAAATGTATTTATGTAATGAAACAAAAATGAAAGCAAAATGTTCACAATTAACTCACCTGTTCAAAAAAATCTTGCATAATACATTCACCAACCATTACAAATTTCACCTGCAGCAACAAATAAGCTTCTCATAGCTGAAATCCACATTAAAATAATTGAGAAAAATTGATGAAGGAATGAAAGGAACTGTTGTCAGGTGATTAAAAGAAATAGCACATAACAACAATTTACTCACATTTCAACATTTATATACAAGTTAGAAAGCACTTCACTGATAATTTGCCAAATTAAATGGATTCTAAAGAATGAGACAATGACATATGGTGAAAAGTTTAAAAGTTTAAAAGTTTGATCTTAGCAAGATCCAAATTGAAAACAGATAACTAGGGAAAACTAAAAGAATTAAGAACAATCAAAACCATAGGGCACTGTGGAACAAATTATTAACTTCACAAAAGATCAAACTCAAGGTTGCACAATAGTTGTTTAATTTTATTAAATGGGATCATAAAGTTGCAAACAGCCTGCAACAAATGAAAGGATGGTGGAATTAATTTTAAAGTGTACAAATAATCTGGAAAGAATTACAGGAAGAGTAATCACTGTTTAACCACGGGCAGAATTCAGGTGCCATGAGCTAGACAGAAAACATTTTGGAGCTAAATTGGGTTAGAAAATGTAGCGCTTTAGGTAAAAATCTTCAGGTAAGCCTAAATAACAGCATTATAGAAGCCAAAGAGGATACACTTGAGCAATATATAATAGCTACATTAAGACTGAAGACAATAAAGGGCAATTAAGCTCTGCATCTATAGTGGCAACACAACATGAACATAACTCCAAACATGAATGAAACTCTAGTAGAAGTTTCCATTTATGTAGTATTCTACGATTTCAGAACCGTGTTACAATCCAAGATACACTTTGTGAAATACAACAGGCAAATAGGTTTACTTGCTTTTCTTCAAGTAATGCTATGGAAACTTCAGTAGCTACGAGTGGCCAAATCCACAGTTTAATGCATTTTCCAAAGGACATTGGAAAATGACTGTAGGCAGATATTCTTTAGCGATTAGTTAGAGGATGAAAGTTCATATTGCAGAGTTGAAATATGGAAAGTTATGAATCCATTGGTGTGTTCAATACATTAAAACACTTTTAGTATTTGTTACAAAGATTTATTTGCTGTGATAAAACACAATAATCAACATGAAAACAAAACATCCAAGTTTTGGTTGGAGGCCATACACTCAGGTTTACTGATAGCACCCTCCACTGGTTGCACAGGATATTATTCGATCAAGATATTATGTACAAGATGTCACCCAATATGTACTCTTCCACATCCTACCTTGACAAGGCATCTTCATAATGGTGGATCAAGTTTTTGTTTTAAATAATAGCAGCATAATAAAGAAAACAAACTGTATTTTGTAAGAGCATTGGTGAGTTTTCCTTGGAAAAGTGTAGAACAGCAAAATGATTTTGTAGGTTAACAACTATTACAATCTTTGATATAGTATTTTTTACATCAGCCATCAGAGACTCCCAGACATTTGAAGAGTTGGTGTTCTCAACAATCCACAACCATAGGACACGAGCTCCCAGCTGAATAACACCACAAATTCAATGTTGGGCTGGCATTACCTGGAGCCATTCGAATTTTGCACCTTGTGAACTAAGATGTATTCTCCCATTAAGTTAATCAATACTTAGAGCAACAGTTTGATGTGAACTTGCAATCTGGATGCAATCAAAGAAGTGGTACACCATCCTGTCTTATTAATAAGATAGTATTTTTGGTCATATTATATGAATTATGATCTTAATTATTTGCAGCAGAGATTGATTCATATTCATGGTTGAAAGTGAAGCTATGTTAGTGTTGAGGAGTCGAAATCTACTAACTCTAGAATATGTGCATTTTAGCTTAGGAACAAAACTAGTTCTAAATAATACATTAGATACATTTTGAATACCCTGAAATAAAACAAAATACTGCAATTGTTGTAAATGTAAAAACAGTAATGTTGAAAAGGTCAGGCAATATCTGTAAAGGGAAAGGGAATCACAGTTCAGACTGATGACCTTTCAGCAGCGCTTGCCCGATGAAACATTTCAAAAGGTTTTTTTTCAAATAATATGATCGATTAAATATTTTGAGGAATTTAAATTTTCTGCCAAAGTGTCTATTCGTCTACTTTACAATAAATGTTCTGCTCAATTGCACATTCCAATAAATATGAACAAAGCTTATTACAATACTCAAATTTTCTTCTTTAAATGAAAACTTTAACTGATATATATGAACAGCAGCATTACTTTAATCCAGGCTGCAAACTGGTAGAACATGTTCATCACCAAAAACCTAATAATACTGCAAATCTCAAGTTCTTAACAAAGGGCAACCTAATCTAAAAGATTTTTAGTGACTGAAACTAGTTTCATGATTGTTTCATATTGTTGAAAACTATTATTAACATTGCTTGCTGGAAGATTCAGCTTTAGACACATTTCACTTGTGGCTGAAAAGGCAAACACAGTCATAAAAAGGACAGAGAAATGTTAATTTACTTTTTTTCTTTTGTGTCTCCTTAACTTGCAGCTCATTGGTGAAGGATTTGCCAAGGGTAGAGAAATGACTGAATATCCAGATACCTGCTGGCCAGGTGTGTAAAATAACAGGGTACTGGCAAATCAAATCACAGAAAACCAAATGTCAAAACATATCGGAAGCAGATAGTCAGGACACAAAAGTGTCACAATGTGACACAATGCAGTTACTATAACCAGTCTCGCCACTCCACAGACCCAAGTTCAATCCTGATCTCATGTGCTGTGTGAAATCTACTCATTCTTCCAATAACCATAAAAGTTTCCTATGGATGCTCTGGTTTCTTCCCACTTCCCAAACAAATGTGGAGATGGTAGAATAATTGACCACTGTAAATTGCCCATTTATATAGCCACTTTCATGTTCTAAGAAGATCCCAGAGGACCCAATTAAATACTTCTGATATGTACTCAGATGGTTTTGTTTTAACAAGTGCAACAGATAATTTAAGCAAAGGAACACATTAACAGCAACATTCTGATCTTGGATGAATGGCCGAATGGCCTACTCCTGCACCTATTTTCTATGTTACTATAATTACGATAGTATGAACTGGTTTGGTGAAGTTGGTCAGGATGAACATTGGCCAAGAATAAAGGGAAAATTCTTCAGTAAAATAAAGTCATATGGTTTTTGATAGCCACCAAAATAACATAACTGTCCCATTGTCATTGCATCCAAAAAGTGGCACTTTCGACAGTCCAATATAATGATTGTGCCAAACTAGAGTATTTGCTTAGGTTTATGCTGAAGTGTTTGGAGTAGGGTTTAAATAGACAACCTTTGGACCAGCTGCACCCAATTCACAAAAGGCAGCAAAAGAAAAAATGCAACAATAATTAATGATGAAAATGAACTACAAATTAAACTAATAACACTATCAAGTTCCATGTGACAATTAAGCTTACAGCTATTTGCATGACATGCTGCTTGCAACAGTTACCTTTGAATACAGTATTTACAATTTTAAACTCTTTTGAAATCTCCATGAAAATCTCAGAATTCTTTCATCGAGTGCAATGATGCACATGACTCAACAATAGAAATTGACAAATGGTTTTGCTATACCCCTTTGAAACTACCTGGTTTTTTTAAAAAAAAGAATGCAAGAATCCCATTCCTTTCAAGAAACAGTCCCTACTGAAAATGTGCCCAAAAGTCAAATAATGAGATGGCACCATTGGCAAAATTAAATACTCTGCCTTTGGAAGTATTCACTTTAAAAATAATCCCACATCAAAATTTTGAGAACCAGGGGAAAATCACAACCGTATGCAGGCAAAGGTGTGGAGATGACTTGGTGGAACTATCACACGATTCTCACCTTCCTCTGCGCCACCCCACCACGTTATGACCTAAAAATTGAATTCTACAGATTACTTAAGAATGTATTTATTTCACAAAATGCTGGAGTATCTCAGCAGGTCAGGCAGCATCTCAGGAGAGAAGAAATGGGTGACGTTTCGGGTCGAGACCCTTCTTCAGTCTCGACCCGAAACGTCACCCATTCCTTCTCTCCTGGGATGCTGCCTGACCTGCTGAGTTACTCCAGCATTTTGTGAAATAAATACCTTCGATTTGTACCAGCATCTGCAGTTATTTTCCTACACTTAAGAATGTATAATACAGATTTGATGTGCAAATAAGTTTGCATTACAGCACAAGCCCCTTGTGAGAAAAATCATGTTTTGCTAAAGTTATGGCAAGGCAAAACACAAGATGTTAAATTTTGTTGCATTTCTTGTGGTTTATCACAATCTGGATTTTTTTTAAATCCCCATTGGTAACATTCTGAGAATGCCAATTTCAACACTGAAGTTCGTTACATCTATATGCTCAATGTCACAAAAATTATTTTAAAACATGGAGTTGCTTCATTACATTGACAACAAAATGAACAGAGGATATTTTGAATATTAACTCACATGCTTAATTACTAGCAATTTCTGAAATTACATTTGAACTCGTAAGTAATTTCAATTGGGAACTTTTTAGACATTATAAAGACGAGGATAATTTACTGCCATTCAGCACATGGAGAGACAATTCAGTCACGTTCTCCAAAATTAGTTTTCCATACATGATATATTGGTGACAGAAAAGATAAATAACTTAAGAGAAATAATATCTAGCTATTCAAAAACTCACAATTCGGAGCTTTTTCCTAAATATTTCCCACACCATTTTCCCCCAAAAAATCACTAAAGTTGTACAGCAGTCTGAATGAAATGTACATAAATATCCACAAAAATGTACGTAAACATCCTTTTTTTTTTGTTGCTGATACTGCACTGAATCCACCATCAATTACTTTGGAGTCTACCTGTTTTCTTCAGTCAAACTGAAATCTTCTGGAAAAATCACGTCCTAAATGCATGCATTTAAAAAATGCAACACTGAACCTGAAGCAGAATTCAGATTATACCAATTATTTATGTTCCAAGGTCACTAAGGCTTCACGACCATTGGGATGAACGTCATTCAGGAATCTAAAATCGGAAATCAGAGAGGTAAAGAATCTGCTTTCATAAAATTTATTTGCCAGTGAATTTACAACTACAAAGGCAAGTGAGACTAGTTAAACAGCAGTAAAAAGTTGAACCAATTTTCATAAACATGTAGCAGAGATGGATTCTCTTGGCCCATCTTGATGCCTTTTGTGCACTAATCCTTCATCCGCATTAGCGTCTGTATCCATGCCTTTCCAATCCAAGAACCTGATCTTTTTAAACATAATTGCATCTGCTTCCAACGCCGTGTCTGGCAGCTTGTTTTAGATATTCAGCAGCCTATGTGTGGAAAAAGATGTCCCTCAGACCTCCTTTAAATTTTGTTTCTCACCTTAAACCGGTGCCCTCAAGTTGTAGATTACCATGAGAAAAAAGATTCCACCTATTCCCCTCAGCCTTCTACATTACAGTGAGAACGTCCAGGCTACTCAATCTCTCCTTATAACTGCAGCCGCACTCCAGTCATGTATCTTCCCAGTGATCTCTTCTGCACCATTTCAAATACCTCCACAATGTACTGTCGTAACCAGAACTGTAAACAAACTCCAAATGCAGCCCAACCAAACCATAACTGCAACATTACATTCCAATCCTTATATTCAATGCCTCCGCCTATTGTCAAGCATGCCAGGTGTGCTTTTTCCCTACCCTATCCATCTGTAACGCCACTTTCAGGAAGTTAACAACTTAAACATAAGGTCCTTCTATATATCATTGCTCCCAAATTTCACCACCCCAATTACCTGGGCTAAATTCCATCTGCCGCTGCTCTGCCCAACACCTCAGCTGATCTATATCTCTCTCTATCTTTAAATAACCTTTGTATCTCCAACTTCACCAATTTTCAAACTTCCTAATCAGACCATCCACATTGCTAAGCCCGAGAAAGCTAGATGATAAACTACTGGGATTTCTGAACAAAAGTAGAATGGATTTTCAGGGTTTTACTTTATAATTATTAATGGACACAATTCCATTAAAGTAGATTCCCAAAGAACAAGCAACAGTTGAGCAAACAAAAAGCATCTGAAAGGGGAAGAATGGAGATGGCTCACGCGCAAACATATTATTTCAGAATTCAGGTATACAACGGACAAAATGCAGGAATTGTGCATATGGCTAATTAGGAACGAATATACATAAACACAGGGTAGGTACCGGATAAAAATCTATTGTTTAGGATTTTACTGCAAATTTTCATCATTTTAATCACATGATGACATTCCTTCACACAAAATCTCCAATCTGTCAAGTTCACTTTATTATTCGAAGGCTTCATAGCTTCAAGTTTAGCTTGCCCAATATTCTGCTATTAATTAACCATCACTCATATCTTTCCTGGCCATTAATCAGAAGCTCCAGCCCCAAGTAGACCAAGAACAGGGATAGGATAGGGACAGGGATAGGATATATTTCCTTTGGTCACAAAAGGCAAACTTTTGAGTTTTACAAACCAACACCAGAAATGAAAAGCTGGCATCTCAAACATGGCAAACAGCAGAGAATAAATGATAAATATGTATAAAATACTACTTAATATTGGAATTATGATGGTTACTTTATTGATAAATGATTCTTGTGTTTGAAACGTAGCTGTAAAGGGAAAACAGGGCTAAAAAAGGCAGCAATACGCTTGGCAAATTGCTTGTACTTGCTGTAATTCAAAGATGAGCAATTGAAAGATATAGGATCATGAGGAAGCAGAGTCTGAAAGACCTTAAAATATAATTAGATCCACTGGAATGCAAAGCTCCAATCCATTATCTGTTCCAATAACTCACAGGCTATATTACCTCAATTGTTTTTATTTCAGATAATTTTTAATTGCCATCTTCCATTTGTTCATTGACCCAATATATTTGTGAAAACTATAGCAAAAGAAAAACCTGAAGCAGTCACGCTGAAGGAAAGATTGTCAAATAATCTAACAGGCAAGTCAAAACAAGGAAAAATGCATAAGTCAACCCAATTCATGTAAACTAATAGTAACCAATATGTATATCAGGGTAGACAAAAATAAGTGTTTGCAATCATGTTGCTATCAGAAAAGTTTAGAAATTATCAGATTTATCAAAGGAGAAAATGCCATGCTATTGCATAGAAATATAAGCTCATTGCAGAGAAAACATCATGACCCCAACTTCTATGCCACCTATGCTGGAGCAGTTATTTCAGCTGAGAAGTGCTTAAAAAGGTAAAAAATCTTAGGTGACAAAAGGATTACAGTTGCTAATCAAAAAGAGAGACATTTCCTAAAGAGTGATATAGTGATTTACCAGAGAAATTTTGTTATTATAAATACAACGTCCTAGAGCAAAACATTCATGCTATCTGATCAAAATGAAAGAATTCCTAACCTCGGAGTTTATTTTAATCTTCTAATCACTGGTCACAATCAGTCCTAATTCAAACCCATGGCTGCTAACATATTACCCTTGGTGGCTAACCTATTTTGGAAATGTTATGGATGAAGTCACCTTGCTCATTCATTGCTTGGTATTATATGCAAATCCACTTTTGAAACCAGGAAAGGAAAATTTCCGTCACTTCCGATGATCTGCTTCAATTCTCCTGCTAGCCTAATATGTTCTACCTGCCTTTGTCCTTTTTTTTAATCCTACCAAAGTAAAAAGCATTTCTAAAGCAATCTCTTTCTGGTATTCTTTCAAGTGATCCAGTATTCCCAACTTCACTACCATTTGATTAGTGCAGGTGTTGGGGGTTATAGGGAGAAGGCACGAGAATAGGTTTAGGAGGGAGAGATAGAGTGGTGGAGTAGACTTGATGGGTAGAATGGTCTAATTCTGCTCCTATTACTTATGATCATCTCCAAATGCCGGCGCAAAAATATAATATCCATAATGGTGCTTAGCGGGACAACTTGATTACTTCCAACCGTCTTCTTAAAACAATGAAAAAAAACGTAATATTTATATAACATTGGTTCTCATTACTATTTAGCAGTTTAATCTCCTTTCACTTCCCTCCTCCTTTTCACATGAACCCATTTTACACTTTGGTCTTTAAATTCCAGTTTTAACCTCCAATTATTCTGATAAGCTTTCACTGCAAATTTGGTCATTAATCTGAACATGATCCATTGCATTTCAACATTTCCTACTTCTCATCAGTTCTATTGCTATTATTTCTGTCCAGATCCCAATTGTAACTGAACTGAGCAATTTTGTTTATAGGCCAATTGTAGCTTGCTCTTTGCAATGCACATGCTGTGAACATTACTTCACAATTTTATTTGTTCCACATGATTTCTTGAAACAATCCTTCCTTTATCAGTAGATTAAAAATTTGATCTAAGGCACAACAACAGATGCATTTCACACTTTGAACATATACATTACCTTTAAAGCAGGAGAACTTGGGATGGTCAAAAAAAAAGCAAATGTGCAAGTTGCAGGATATATGATTGTTTCTTCACAGCAGCTGGAACACATAACGATTGCAGACAAATTCCTGTAACAGTGAATGTGCTGCAGGTTCATTAATACAAGATGGAGAAATAGAAAGGATTACACATCCACAAAACTGATTGTCAAAAATTTGTCAAGCAGTGAGAAAAATCAGTGACATTCTTGAAGCATCGGCAAAATAGGTAAATCTAGTGACTATATCCAGAATAAATGAGGCAAATAACCAAGTCAATAAATATTTGGAGACAAGTGCTTGGTGTTCACAGGATGTCATCCATGAATGCAAATGTCACGGATATCAAAGAATGATTTAAAAATAATACAGCTGAAGTCTGGAGGCTAAATAATAAACCTAGTGAGCATCACTAGCCAGATATTTAATTGAATTTTCCAAAGCAAAAATCTTTAAAAGATCCTCATTCGTTTTGGTGAGAATATGCATAACTTCAAAAATACTTTTATAAATAATTTGGTTTCACAAAGTATCACCTCTTGCAGACTAAGAGATGAAGTTGTCTGGGACAATTTATAAAATAACAGCGATGCCATTTAATATACTTACAGCACAAGTGCTGTTTTTCAAAAGATCAAATACATGATCAATTGTACATGTTTGCTAGAATAGGGTAGATTATTCTTAAATGAATATAGGCGGCACGGTGGCGCAGCGGTAGAGTTGCTGCCTTACAGCGAATGCAGCGCCGGAGCCTCAGGTTCGATCCTGACCAGGCGCCATCTGTATGGAGTTTGTACGTTCTCCCCGTGACCTGCGTGGGTTTTCTCCGAGATCTTCGGTTTCCTCCAACACTCCAAAGATGTACAGGTATGTAGGTTAATTGACTGGGTAAATGTAAAAATTGTCCCTAGTGTGTGTAGGATAGTGTTAATGTGCGGGGATCGCTGGGCGGCGCGGACTTGGTGGGCCAAAGGGGCCTGTTTCCACGCTGTATCTCTAAATCTAAAAAAATCTTTAAAAAATAGGCGTATATAAAGTCATACATTTAGAATATGGAAGTGCCTTCACTTTTTGGGATAAATAAGAATGAGCAATTGACTAATCAGGCCATAAAAGAACCTGGTTAGGGCATATTAAAATAAGCAACAAGACAGGATAGTGACCACACTTCAAACGTACTTCCTTGGTTTGAAAACATACGTTATTTCAAGCTATGAAAGGTGTTTTATATATAAGCTAGTTTGACTTCACATTCAACATGCCATGGCAAACTCAGAATATTCATGAAGCTAAGTTAGAAGAAATTGGGAATGCATGGAGGCATTGGGGAAAAAGATACGACGTAAGTTAGCTGCCAATTTTCCACGCCTTCTTTCAAATAATGAAAAATATATATGTAAAGTATGTCTTTGAAATTATACGTAATGAAAGGTCTGCTGTAAGCAAACTATTTGCTTACATACCTAAGGGACCAATTCCACAATTCAAACTCGAGGTAAAATTGGAGATAGAAACTTACTAACATGACTGCAGAGATTACCTTAAAATCAATTATAAACCAATTGAAAGCTATCAAAAGGAATTGGATCAGTAATAGATGAAAAGCAAAACTGAAGACTATCATATACCATCATTTGCAGCACAGAAGTTGTAAAAATGAAACCAACTGTTGCCCGTAGGGAAGCAACATAAAAGCTTGAGGTAAAATATATGTTGTGTATGGAGTTCTTGACCGCGCAGATGTCCGTGCACAAGAGCTTATTATGACAAGACCAGTTTTTAAATCTTTCTGCAATGATGATTTTTATTTCAAATAACAAGTTTCTTTAGACCAGCCAGATGTTACGTACCTTTTTTGTTTCCACTATTATGTTGACTCCACCCCCCCCCCCAAAAAAAGTGGCTTTGACAGCTCATCTGCATCAAAATGTATCCACCAAACTAAAGTGTGTTCCTTCTGGACTCTCAAAGAGTTGCACTATAGGCAAGATGACAAAATGATGAGCAAAAGAAAAGTTTCAACAAGCATATTTCTGTTATCAACATCAAAGATTTTCCATTAAGATTCACATTTTTACGAGAACTATATCGCAAATTGAGCAATTTAGTTTTGGATGGACTAAACTGCTGGCTGCCTTGGATTAGCAGTATTTAAGCTTGGGACGCATTAAAAAAATTCCGACTGTCATCTACAAAATCTGAGACATTTTGATTAAAACTAAATAAGTTTATCCGAAATTAAGACATAAAAAGCTGCAGTAACTCAGCGGGACAGGCTGCATCTCTGGAGGGAAGGAATGGGAGATGTTTCAGGTCTAGTCCCTTCTTCAGACTGGTTAGGGATAAGGGAAATAAGAGAAAAAGAACAATGATGAAAAACAAAGATATGCAAAAAAGTAACAATGATAAAGGAAACAGGCCATTGTTGGGTGAAAACGAGAAGCTAGTGCGACTTGGGTGGGGGAGGGATAGAGAGAGAAGGAATGCCGGGGTTACTTGAAGTTAAAGAAATTAATATTCATACCACTGGGCCTGCAAGCTGCCCAAGCGAAATATGAGATGCTGTTCCTCAAATTTCTGTTTAGCCTCGCTCTGTCAATGGAGGATTCCTAGGACAAAAAGGTTTGTGTGGGAATGGGAAGGAGAATTCCTTTAGCAACCGGGAGGGAAATCAGGTAGGTTCAGGCAAATTTCTCCCTTTATTTAACAATATCCTAGCCAAAAGGTCGGGTTTCACCTATAAACAAAATTGACTCAAAAAAAATCCTATCAACTCTTAAATCTACAAATGATGAATAATTGAAATGAAAGGTAACAAACTTTGCAAAATAAAAAAAATACTGCTCAGGAATGAGCACCAACATTTGTTAATTATTAACAAAAAAAATCTGGGGCTGTAAATGAATACATTACAATACAGGAAAGATTGCCGAGAACTTTATTTGCTTCTTAAAGCGTGGATTGCAACGTATACCAAGCAACTGTGAACAAACTAGAGGGTATCAATTTCAAAAAGGTGGGTTTATATTTGATTTATTTTCCTGCAAGTCAGGCATGTTTTCCAGGGATCAGGTGAATTTTAATTCTCATGTCCCAACCCACAAATACAAGATAATTCCTGATAGATATGGTCAGTAGTTTCAAATATTTCAATCTTTAGAACCTCAAAAACAGGATTCACCATATCCTTATAAAGCCAACACAGCATGGTATGGTCAATAAACTTCAATTCTGCCTAGTTCATATCAAAAGGCTTAAGCCCATTCCACATTCCAACAAACTCAAATGCAAACCCACCTATTGCCTACATTTTGCTCCCATCCCCCAACCCCATCTGCTATATTTAAAATACTAAACACATCAACATAAAGCCTTCAGCAATACAAAATAAAAACACATAAGCCATTTGAGATTCCATTTTTACTGTCTGAAATCACTTTAAAAAAAACAAAAATCACAGAAGACGAAATTGTTCCAGAAGACTGTTTCATTGAAGGTGGTGCTAGAGTAGCTAAACAAATATCAAAATAGTAACATCTCAGTGAGACTTTTTGTCCAAATTCTTTGCAACTTGTGCATTACATTATGTACATTGTGGATTACTGAAACATATCATGCACATTCACTAAATACATCCAACAGGAAGTTAAAAGAATATTTGAAACAGTAAAATACCAAAAAGACCTTATGTACTAAAGCTCATTACAACTGATACAATCTGCAAAAATACTTGAGGCAATTAAGTGGAATGGCTAAAGGCTACTGTATTTTTCAGGTCTGTATTTAGTATCTACGACGTTTGTTTGCACCAAACTCTCCAACTTGATTTCCACGGGGAAACCCAGCAGGGCTGCCAACCATCGGTCCGCCCATGTTATTTGCTTGACCATCCATACTTCCAGGGACAAATCGATCATTAGGCTATTAATTTAGTTAAAATGCGTAGAAATTGATATTAGTGTTCATTGCAAGTCCAACGTAGATTTTACATTAGGCAGGTTGAGAATCCCCCAATGGAACGATGAAATTCAGCAGGGTCCAGAAGTACCGATAAAAAAAGGGAAAGGGGTAATTATATTAGACTTACAAGATAATAACAAACGTAGGGAAACATTTCAGCACCTTCCACTTGCTGTTTGTATACAGCACTTACTAAAACTGACAAAATATAAATGTACAAAATAAGAACAAAGAAAACAAAAAAGGTAAGCCAACTACTCTTTCAGGAACATCAATGGTAGATGCACATACACACACACACACACGTCAGAAGTTATCAGGTAAAATAGTACATGCTCCTAAAGTATCCTGATATGAACCAGGGTCCCAAAATGATGTACACAAACGCTTGAGCATTTATTTGTTAAATAAGTGTCAACACTTTAACAGGTTCCAAATAAGATATAATCACCTTCGTTAGAAGCGTGCTCAAAGACTGGGCTTGACTAGAAAGCCTCAGTTCTCAACAATAACCAAGAGCCAGGGAAGGCTCATACATGGAATTGTGACAAAGAATTGATATCTTAGCAGAGGGATAAAATTTGCAAAATAAAATATATATTGATGCTCAAAAGCAAACTATCAAAATAAATAATTCCATCGGCAAGATAAATTGCAACATACATAACAAATATGGAATACAATAGTACAAGTTAATTCAAAGTTGCTTAAACTTCTAGAATGGGAATATTCTTACTGAAGAACAATAAAAGCAGATTACTTTCTATTCTCCATACAAAGGCAAGTCAATGATATATCACTTTATCTTTCCCATTCATAACATTTACCAATTATACTAGGAAATAGATCATGTAAGCCACCCATTAATACTATCAGATTAGTATTATAAAACTCCTATATTTAAATCACATTGAAAAGTAGTTTCCCTCCTCCTCGTTTCATGAGGATTTCACTTTCTGCATCTTGGTTAGATTCCTGTAAAATCGCTTTCATAAAAAACCTTCACTGAAAAAGCAACAACAGAAGCTATTAATGGTCCCTATACTAATTAAGATCCTCCTCAGAGCAAGTTCAGCTCTGGTGCCTCTAGCCTAGGAAAAGGTGGGAGTATGAGGAGTCAGCACAATAAAAACCCTTTCTATAAATGATGTATATAATTAAAATATAACTAAATTAAATGTAATTAAAAATATAATTAAAATATAAATATGTCTACCGGCAACATGAGATGCAATGTCTGGATGAAGAATCGGGGCACGGGTGAGGGGGGGTTAGTGGAATGGGAACTGGGGAAAGATAAATCAAGTCACGGGTCCAGGTATTAATGATGAACAAAAATTCAGCAATATGCTAAGCAATAGTTTCAAAATTCAAAACAAACTGTAAATGGAATGCCTTGTCCTCAATGTTTTGACATCCAGTGCATCACCTCCCAAATCAAAGTTTTCCATTAGTGACCCGATGCATACTGTCTCAAAAAAGTTTGCAATATTTTAAAGATATTAAATATTATTTTTGGAAATTAACATGCTGCAGTTTTTTTAATTAAAAACTAAAATACCTGCAGTCAGTGAATACTAGTACGTTATTATGATCATCCGAGTTGTTGCGAATGATGTGCAATAACATTTATCTAACTGTGTGATGGATGAGCAGAGCAAAGGTTGCAGTTGGGGGGGTTGAAAGAAAGGGTTTATTCCTGGTTGCATGCATTGCAGTTACTATCGTAATTTAAATTAATTACCTGGACTAAAGGACAATGCAAAGTATTCAGACATCAATACCAGTCAAAAGTGCAAGTGAAGAGCAGAATCTGGGTTAAACATACTTTGACATTTTCCTGAGATGACTTAGGCAATAAAACCAACAAGCATATCATCTAAGGAGTTATCTCTAACTTCAGAACCAGAGAAAGAAAACTACAAAAGGTTTTAAACAACAATAAAACTCCAATTTACCAAATGGTACAACAGCACCATTAAGTGTTATGTTTACAAATAATTTCAAGTGCACACATTAAAAATATTCCATCAGTGGTGGGGGAGAACAGAATTAATTGAGAGCTCAGTTAGCGGAAGAGAGCATTGAAATCCATTAATTGTATTCCATTCTATACTCGGCATACTTATTTGCATGGCCTAACAGGTTTTGCTGGGAAAAATGTTCAATAGCAGCATTCAATACATATTAAACCACTATTGCGCTGTTGAACAACTAATTTTTCCGTTTTCAGTTTACTATCCCATCTCATTGAACTGACATATTAACAGTTTAATAAGTATCTCAAAATTGTCTCTTGCCCATTGATTCAAATTACAAAAACTCTTGACAATTACTTCAATGCAACCTAGAATTCAATTGGACGTTTGGATTCTTAAAGTCAAAACATCTATAAATATCATTGACTTGGCTCGACCAGACTAAAATCATGACATTGGCAACAGGCTATCACGGATATGTCCAAGAAGAAACAGCTGCCAGAAGGATTAACACAAGTGGTCTATGGAAAAGCACTGCTCAATAATTATGGCACACAAGCGCTATCAGCACATGTACTTTTAAGTAGCTATAAACTGTTACATTAAGAAACCTGCACATTGTTGTTCTGGGGCATCACACAACAGACTGAATGAATAAGCAGCAACCAGGGTGCGTCACTCGCCATATTGAAACTGACGGGAAATTTATCGCCTTTCTGAAGGTGCCCGACATCAAATGCCACAAAACTTCCCCACAGAAATACAAATAATATAAAACACTTGAGGAAAAGTCACAGGTTCCCTGCTTCCCTTTTAAAAAATAAAAATAAAAGGAGTACAGAGACTAGTGCTTATAACCATGTTGCCAAAATACAATTAAAATTAAACTTCCCTCAAACTGTCACTGGCCCATTTTGTACAGCGGATTTCAATGTGTAATTTTAGATGCGACCAACAAGAAATATGATTGCACATGAAAATGCTTAAATCCTCATTGTGCATCTCACATATTAACAGTATGTTCTGGAATATAGAGCACCATGCCTTTGACACTGATGATACAACTTCATGCAAATAGTTCTGCTATAACATGCTTCCATGACACGAATTGGACACATTGCAATTGATGAATTAGGGAACACTATTTGCATTACGCAGGCCAAATTGGTTATAATGTGATTTTGATTGGAACTTGAGAACCACTTCAAAGCTACTTTGAAATTGACAAGCAGAAAGAAAGCTGTCTTGGAAAAAACTGTTCACATCACAGTAATCGCACTATTGTCTCTGAGGAACAACGGTGTCAGTTTAATTGCAGGTGACCATAGAAATTGATCAGCAATAGCATCTACTGACACATTTGCAAAATTATGCTCTATTATACCATACTAGAGTATAATATAGTCTTTGGCATTCATTTATTTGCATTAACAAAAATAAACTTGTAGCTTTTAAAAATACCTTTATATTTAAAAACACAGCAAAAATAAAAACTGCCTGAATTGCAATTGCTCCTTCCCCAATGACACACGTTTTCATAACATCATTTTCTATAATGCATGGTTTGTTGGGAATGCAACAATCACATGTGAGTAGAACTACATATACTTAAATGGATCAACTGCACCTTTCTAAAATCAATGGAATTCAAGCCTCATCACTCAACAATTCAATTTCAAGAAAGTCTAATTAATATCTACAAACACAATACAGTAAGTAGCTGGTGCATGAATTGACCGGGTAACGACAACTACAAGAGGAAGCCGTATTATAAGATCAATTATCAAAGTGTCAAAAACATACAAATGTAGAAAACTAGTTCCAAATATATATTTATACAAAATATCTGCAAGGTTGTTCCTTATTTGGAGACCAAGTGCCCTCCAAACAATACTAAGATTAATTAATAGTCCTGGCCACTGCTTCAGGATTACTGAATTAGTCTAAATGATAGCATGATGGCATCTCATGGGGAAAAAACATAATTAGCCTAATAGAACAATAACTTCCCCAGAACAATCGATTTTAAGACACCAAATAATTTTACATTAAAATCCTTCTATAAATTAAGAATATAATTTTTCCCAGCATCAATATATTCATGATGAGTGGCTACCTTATGTATATTAGGTTCAGAAATGTTTCTATTCAAAAATGATTTCCAGTAAACCCAACCTTCAAAATCTACTTGGCGAGGTGTAACTATAATACGCATAAGTCAGTATAATCCTATTCAAGAAAAAGAATGGGAACAAAACGTAGCAATGCTTTCTTCAATTGATAATAAGCTACACAGGACACCGTATAATCAGAATATTGTACTAATAGCTTTCAGACAAAGAATGGAATGAGTGATTAGGCAATAAGTCAGGTAGGCTGGAGTTTCTCAAAAAATGGACTGTTGGGCCATATGAGCTTTAAGCTTCGAACATGTATGCTTGTTGACACAATGGTTTATTGACACAAATGCCTTGTATCACAACAGCACCATCAATGCTGATATAGGTATCCATTGTCCCATTAGTGCCTTTTATTTCAGTACAAAAACTCTTTATTCACTATGTATCTAAATAAATGATTTGGCATATCCACACTAAGTTAAGTGGTATTGCCTTTAGAATGTATGACTCTCAAAGTTTAGTACCTGCTTGCCAATTATGGATTATTTTACAGTTAACCTCCTGAGACACTGCACAGAATAGAGACCATGTGCAGGCTACAGGTACCAATGTAGCTCAGATTGATTTTAAGTCACATTCTGCACATAGCTTTTCCATAATAAATTCCCACATTCAGGTTTAAAAAGGAAACTACCTGTACAAGCTTAGCACAAATACAAGTGCCTTCTCCTTTCGGTGGTTGGAATACAACACCACCACTGGCACGAACCATGTCATTTTAGTCTACAAGCTTAAACGGTCAGTTTTACAAGTGTGGATACAGAAATCCAATGTAAAGAGGTGACAGAAAACACAGAAAATGTTTTAACTGCTTTAAGTAATATATGGAATCAATGAAAATTACAGACCAGGCAATAGTATATAATATTATTGGAACAAATTCCATGTCAAAGAATACACAAGAATTAACTTGCTCTCAATATAATCGTGGAGCCTAAACAGTTAAGTCTACAAGAAACCTGATAAATGGAATACAAAACTGGAATACAAATTAAGAATAATTCCCTAGAAGTATTTTATTCTGAGAAGTTGACTGTCACCTATTTAAACTTAAACCTCTTTCTCAGCATTTCCAGAAGTCTGCATTCAACTTTTCCCTTTGGATTTTCTTCTATTTTTCTATCCATTCCCAATCTCATTTTGGTACTATGTGTAAACCCAGTTCAAACGTTTACTGAACCTGGTATTAAGTTATGCAGATGTTGGTCCAGTAAGGGACTTATTCATCCTCATCACCTGGGAGCCTGATGATCTGATCAGAAGTATTACGGAATATTAAAACAAGACTAAAAGTTGCTAATGAAGAAAGAACATTCTTCTGCTAAAGAAAGACAAACGTTCAAAGCATTGTCCTTACAAAGAAATTGCATCCCCAAATGGTAACTTGCCATTTAGAAAATAACCGGGAAGTCTGAAATTTGCATATTCCATACAGCTATCTTGAAATGTATTACTAAATTCATTAAAGAAAAGCATACTGCTTTCAATGTAGTTAGTATAAACTGATAGATTAATATCCATTACAATGCAAGCCCGGTCGGTGTAATGGAGATCGAATCTGCGTTTCCTGTGAGGACTTGGAATTAAGAGATCTCTTAAATATAAATATACTCTATTTATAGAGTATAAATACTCTATAGTATTTTAGAGGCTATACGATATTAAAATCCTGCTGGTTTTCTCCTCTTGCACAATTCCATGTCACTTTGACATTGAATCAACCCAGAATAACAGTTAGTGTGCAATATATGAGAAAAATATTGAAAATAGCACGTCATTATGAAATATTGGCAGCAATATTGCTATAGGATAAGACAACGACAGACAAACCATCACAGCACTCGAAACAAAAAATAAGGCATTACTTTAAAGTTTTTTGAGGACATGGCTGAAAATCTAGAAAAGGAAAAAAATTCTCTCTGACAAGAAAAGGAATCAGTAACTGACATTAAGTGTTGGATAAGTAAAACGTGACAGAATTAAAGTGCTAAACAAAGTGCTCTACATATTGCAAATATAGTTAGAGCTTCATCAAACTCACACCAACAAACATAACTATATAAAGTTTGATTTTAGTCACATTCTTTCCCCTACTAACACTTGAAAGATTAAAAATATTCCTGGAAGTTCAGGTTCACTTACTATTCTTCTTATATTCACATCTTTATTCCTTTACTCTACCGTGTTAGTTATATTTTGCAATATGTTTAATACATTACCAATCCAATGTTGTTTTCTGGCATTTGGCTTCCCAGGCTTCCAGGTGGACCTTGAGGTGGTGGTGCATTAGTATTCACAGTGGGTCTGTTCATTCCCATAAGTGGCTGCGGAACCTGGTTTGCAGAGGCTGGCGAATACAGTTTTAGTAAAATATTGACTGAAGAGTTTATTATTACATTTGTCATTCATCTAGCAACTACTTGCCCAAAATGCAGATCCCTGCACCATCAACTCTTATAATTAAAGCAAGTTCCCACTCTTTATTGGTACGGTTTACATTACTTTATTCTGCATAAGATTAGGTGGTCTATTATATTGTCTTGAGATTGCAATTATGCTGTTTTATTATCTCCATTCAACAATTCTATTTTGGGATCATTTCAGTAATTAAAGAGGTGCAAATTATATGAAATTTTAAAATTCCATACCTGCTTTAAGATTTGTAAAATCAGCAGCAGTTAGTCCCACTAAAATAAATAGATGCGGAAAACAAAATTAAAACAAATTCCAAGCACTGCCATTCTAAATGAACATTGCACAATTTAAATATACTTGAATGATTTCCACAAAACGGGAACATGGAATAAGAAAACTAAAATCAAAAACATAAAAGTGCAGAGGAACACATGCAACATATTTAGAGCTTCACATTCCTAGACTGCCATTGCGATTCAATATAGGAAGGTACCCTGGAAAGAATACTTTAATAGTCAAATTTTGAATGTTCTCAAATCTTCCTTTCATTCAAATTGATTCCGAGCTTATAACCAAACTGCATACAGGATTAATATTGGGGATATAAAGGCTTAACTGTTAGTTTCAATGAAAGCAAGTTCTTTCACAGGAAGGGATGATACTATTCTGCTTTCCTAAAACCAACAAAAGCAGTCATTTTAATATATTGTAATATGTATTCAAAGAAGATCTATAAAACTAAAATGAAGATTCCTAGAATATCCAAGTCTTCTCAAGTTGGTCAATAGCAAAACATATAGTAGGCCAAATGGATCCCCAAACTGTTCACAAAAACATTCACGGGAAGGCTACTGCTCTACAGCAGCCAGAGACAAGAACAATAATTAAAATTTAGAGAACACCTAGCACTACAATATTCTATCGGTAAACAAATACAATATAAAAGATTGGACTGTACAATTTTGACAATTCTAATTTATTCTTTCATGGGAAAAGCCACATTTGGAATCTTCGAAACAGCCAAATTTAACCTCAAAATAAAACCATTCACACAAAAGAACTGATGAGAACAGCCCAAGTATACAAATGATTGACATCTCGCTAAACACGAGGTCAAATCCAAACTTAGCTTTCATGATCAGACAAAACAGATGGAATCCTACTTTTAATTTATACATTCTATCCTTTTAAAAAACAGTATTTTGACCATACAGTCACATTAACAAACCTGCACTAACCATAGAAATGGTTGGACCATATGCATTTCTTTGCATTCGGGACTGAAAACATGAATCAAAATATGGACTTGGAAGTTACTTAATTCATCTTACAAAACTTGGTCACTGCAGAGAATACCAACACTTCCCATCCATCTCACTCAAATAATTTTGAAGTGTTTGCATCCAGGTTGTCTACTACCCTCTGGTGAAGATATGACCAGTAATGTTGGGTATGAAGCTTCAGGTCCATGAAGTTAGGGTAATAATCAGACCCGAAGGAAAGCCAAAGTTCTTATGCAACAGATTGCCGGCTGCTCTCAAATTTTTGCTGACAGAAGTTGCAGATTTACAGGGCGCTGTCTTAGTAGCCCCAGTATGTAACTATCGTATATAGTTCAAATTATAAATGATACAATGTTTGGTTTAATTGTGGGCAATTGAAGAGCTGCTCTTCAATCAAACTGCTTTGCTTTAGTACAAGAAAATAACTGCAGATGCTGGTACAAATCTCGACCCGAAACATCACCCATTCCTTCTCTCCCGAGATGCTGCCTGACCTGCTGAATTACTCCAGCATTTTGTGAATAAATTGCTTTGCTTTAGTGTTAAATCCATCAATGGAGCTGTACAATGCGGGCAAGTGAAAAAGATTTCAGCACATTCTATAAAAGTAGATCTAATCCTATCTAGCCAAGAAGCATCCAATCAGCAGCAAAACTACGGTAAGTGTTACTGACAGTGCTATCAGGTGGCATTTGTCCACCAATTCACAGCTCACTGACACCCAGTTTGGGTTTTCAAGACAGAGCCAGTTAGCTCTATGCATCATTGAAGAGCCGAACTCCAGAGGTGAGAATGTGATTAATAAGTCAGCATTTAATCACGTGTGGCATCCATTGATAAAACGGAAGTCAATGGGCACCAAAGGGAAAGGTTTCCAATGGCTAGAGCCACAGCTCAAACAAAAGAAAATGGTTGTCGTTTGTTGGATTACAAACGTCCCGGCCCCACTGCACAAGTTCCACGGGTCAAGATTCAAGGCTCAACCACATTTCACCGCTTCTTTGAGACCTTTCATTCAAATAATCAAGACAATCAAATAATCTCATGAAGTTTGACACCATCGAGGCCAAAGTAACTTACGTGACTGATTTTACATCTATGATACCCCCATCACCAGTATTGCAATGGTCATTTCTAACGCATACAAAATATGGGCTGCAGTGACTCACCCAGGATGTTACAATAGCATCACACAAGCCTGCAACCTCTAACAACAAAAGAGACATGGGTTTCTGGTACATAGCTGCATATTTCCTTCCAAGTTGCAGATATACACAAATTAGAAATATATAATCTTCATCTTCTTCTCATTCAAAATCCTGAACCAGCTTCCAACCACACGGTACAAGTATATTCACCAGAAGGTCTGCAGCTATTCAAATAAGGCCAATTTGGGATGGGCAATACACATGCTTGCCAGTGGCACTCCAGACAATAAAGTAAACAAAAGAAATGAAAGCCTTTGTCTAAATATTTAGGTCATGTTACAGACAAGCATCAACTGTTTCATTTTCTGGAGTTCTGAATGAATAAAACACTTTATTCATCAAACGTCTGCGCTTCTGTCTATAAGACGAAGGTCATTAAAAGAACCAGCTGAAGAGTGTCAAACCTCAGAAACTATCCCGAAAAACTCCTGGAGTGACATCTCGGGACTGCCATGATTGACCATCATCAATTTCCAAAATCATCCTTTGTATATGTTGCAAATCCAACCAGTGGAGCGCCTTCGCCATTAGCCCACTACTTTCAAGTGTACCAGGACACATTTAGGGCACTCTCACAAAATTTGCCTTGATCTTTGGACCAAGGATGTTGAGGTCCAGAGCTAAGTGGTCCCGCCAAATTCTAAACTGAGCAATAGTGAGCAAATTATAGTGAATGACTGTCAACAATATCGTCCATTATATTGCTGATATACTAAGAACGGACTCATTGAGCAGCAATTAGCCAGAACTGGATTTGTCTTCTGTCGGTGTGACATACCTGGGCAATTTTCCATTGTCGGATCAGTGCCAGCGTTCTTACTGTTCTGGAACAGCTTGACGGGAGGTGCAGCTAGTCCTGGAATGCCTCAATAGTAGAGACAGCAAACTCACAGTTAAGAACTGCAGAACTACTATAAGCCAGTCCAAGAAAATTTTCGTTCTCTTAAAAGAAATGGTCTAACAAAATCAATTAAAAACGATGAGGTGTCAACTTTGTGTGCAAGAATGAAACTGAAAAACAAAACACTAAATCCAAAACTAATGTAATAAAAAGCATGCATACAAAAACAGACCATTTGGATACTGCAGTTGCAACAACAGCAACCTCTACACATGCATAGTTATTTCCATAAATGTTAACACATGAACTGTTTCATAACTATCTCGAATATGATCTCTGAAACTGGTGATCGATGAATTTCCGATATTTTCAGAATGTACTCAAACTTTTGTTGCACGAGGTGAAAGCAAACTTTTAAAGGCATGCTGCATTCTAGTTACCTTTTAGCAATTGCCCTCTCTGGAACATAACACTTATACAGATGCTAATTCTCAGATAAATATTATGTTTGAAAGTATTTAACTTTCTTAACCATATTGAAGTCCAACTTAAAATCTGAAATAATTAATTTAAAACTTTGTTTGAGAATAGTGGCACAGCAACATTAGTAACGCTGCTGCTTCACAGACCAGGATCCCAGGTTCAATCGTGACCTCAGGTGATATCTTCGTGGAGATGCATTCACCTGTGAACTCATGGGTTTCCTTTGCTACAGGAGTGGTGCTGCAAAGGCACTGCAGTCTGCTCCCATATTTCAAAGATATGCAGCTTTGGAGTTTAAATATCCACTGTAAATTACCCATAGTGTGTGAGTAAGTGGCAGAAAAATGGATGCTGTGAATGGTATTTGGAAGGTTTGAGATTAGGGGGAAATGTGGGAAGAATTATTTTAAAATAGAATTAGTATAAATTGGTGGCTGATAGGCAGTACAGATTTGGTTAGCTGACCACATCTCAACAGCACTGACTAGCTCTTCAATCTGACAGACTACTCAACCACCATTTGTAGCCATAAGGGCAGCAATCGAAATGAGAAAAAAGTGAGATACACACTACAGAATTTCAACATCAGTGACCCCCAAATCCATGTCATTATTTCACTGTCTGCAAGTTTTGTTTTATTTTACCTCCAGATCTTTGTGAAAAGAAAAACAGAACCATCAGCATTATCACATGCCTGAAATAAACCTGTTATAACTTTTGTAAAAATTCAAACATAGTAACTCCTCATATAAAAAGCAAATATATACTCCGGAAAGAAAATACTGCTTTAAAATCATTTTTAAGCCTCACCTGGCATGGCCATTCCAGCACGTTGCACCATTTCTTCCATTCTCATAGTCTCTCTCTAAAAAACAAAAACAAGATTTGCACAATAAAATCCTGTGCCACGCTCTTTTCTTCATTCCTGAAAAATATTTAGTTTGCTTAGATCGCACATTCATGCTTCCAATTACTCTCCAAAATCTCACTAAGCAGGAAGAAGTTAGTAGGAAGGCCCTTAATGTTGTGCATCGCCAAGAAGTCAATTGCATGAAGAGGACACGGAATGTAGGTCAGCCAATAACTTGCACTTTCAGCAGGGGATGCTGACAGGAACTGCAAGTCTAAGAGTATAATCTGCGGTCTTGCTCCTTTCAGGACTTCATTCAACTTGGAGGAGCACTATCTCATCGCTTTAGAGATGAAAATACTTGGTATCAAGTTGGTGGTTCTCATAGTCATCACGTTACGTTGTGGGTACTGGGAGTCGGTGTTCAGGATTCCAAATGTTATTCCCTATCACCTGTACGCCACAATACTACCAACTTTGGTGGGTCTGCCCTTTCTTGCCCCATGAAAGAGGAATTGTCATGGCACGTTGTCTGTAATATACCA
This sequence comes from Rhinoraja longicauda, assembly GCF_053455715.1. NCBI lineage: Eukaryota > Metazoa > Chordata > Chondrichthyes > Rajiformes > Arhynchobatidae > Rhinoraja > Rhinoraja longicauda. Next base: position 37,796,687 of record NC_135967.1, on the reverse strand, counting down.
TTCTGAGACTTTGACGATGTCAGGCTGATGTCTGGCCATTCTCCCAATAAGAGACTGCAATTTCCAGATGTTTGTAGGAGATTTTACAAAATCATTGGAACATTACCATGTCCAAGTTTGGTGCCCAACACAGTTCAAAAGTAGCAGAAATGATAGTACTGAGTGACTTGCTAACCATTTTAAAGGGCATTAAGAGTCATCCACTCTTAAGATTACAGCAGGCATGTGAGGTAAAAAAAAAGTGGAAAAGAGCCGACCGCTTGTGCAAGGCATAGAACGGTGGCGAAAATTTACACACAAATTACCAGTTTCAAGCCTCTTTTAGTACATTTCAAAGTCATGCACTAAAAACAGATATTACAAAATAATGTGAATATGTCACTGTACACTAATAACATTTAAGTAAATTCACACATTAATTGATAATCATCCCAAAAGGATGGTAATTGGCTTTTCTGCAATGTTTTATATTTTGACCCTGTCTTAATTAATTTAGTTATATAATCTTGCACTTAAATTTAATATTTACCCATTACAGTCCCACCACTGATTTCCTGGCACTCTTGGTTCCAGAGCTTTGCTGGTTTATCCAGCAGGCCAAGGAAGACAGCTATGGGGATAGATTTGCAGGCTCCAGCTGGGCTGGAGTTCCAGAGCCCCGGCCGCAGGTTGCAAATTCAACCCACCGATTGGCCATTGAAGTCCCGATGAGGTAGAGATTGGCTGCCTTGCCCAGCCTCGGTGCCACATTTCCGGGGAGACTTCCAGAGCACGGGGGGGGGGGGGGATTTCTCGAGGAACCCCTAGCGACCTCTAGCGGAACCCTAGTGTTCATTACAAGTCTATATGTCGTTTTTTTTTCTCTGTCTTTTTTTCGATCCGATTTCTTCGTTTATTTGGCAAAGTGAAAAACGCGGGAACCATGCAAAAAGCGTGGAAAATGGATTTTAACAACGCTGCGGAATTCCGCGGAAAATTCACATGCCTGTTAGTCACATAAAGGTCAAGCAAAGCAAGTATGGCATGTTTGTTATCCTGAAGGCCATTTAGAAGGAATTAGAATGGCAAGGGTTAATTTGGAAAATGTGTGGACTGTATTTAGTGAAAGAAAGTCAAAAGAGTCGCGTTTGACATGCAATTGCTTTAAACAATGGTTCCGAAATAGGTGAAAAACACAAATTCAGAAATGACGAGTATTCATTCTAAACCTTGAAGAATAGACTGCAAAATGGCAATAAATGTTTGTTGAGTAAATAAGATGAATATACATTTACGTGCGAGATCTGTATGTGATTAGATAGCTACTTTTCTAATCATATCAACTTTTCATAAACAGCTCAATGGCTAGAAATATAGGATTGTAGTTACAAAACAATCCTCATCATTCCATGCTTTATCACCCTGACTTTTTATGGCTTACTTAATTAACATATTGCTAGCTTGTTGCACAAAAGAATTGCTGGTAAAATGATGCGAAAAGTAACACTTCCTTATGATTTATTTTTAAAATACTACTTTTGGTCTCCAGTATAGTAATAATATCCTAAGTATCTCACAACCCTTACATTTTCGGCAAAGTTTCCTCGAAAGCTCTCCTGTTGTCTTCTCATCATTTCTTCCTTCTCACGCTGACGAAGTACTATTTCTTCCTCACGTCTTCTGCGTTCTTCTTCTTGCCTACGGTAATCATGAGAAGTTATCAAATGCATTCTTCCCACATGAAATCACTTCAGCATAAAAATCATAAAATAATTATTTTCATAAGTAATTTGCTGATGCAATAGATAATTGGCACAAATTATTATTTTTTAAAGACAACCATTAAAAAAGCCAAAAACTTATTTGCTCAGTCATTCAAATTCCATGCCAATTTCAACGTTTTCTAATGAAGCTCATCTGTGGGAATTGCATTGCGTTGCACCTCCAGGATGACATTTTGCAGCTGGAGCTGCAGTTGGAATCATTCAGAAGCATCCGTGATGCTGAGGACATCATGGATAAAAGTTTCAGTGAGGTGATTACACCCACGGTGCAGGCAGATAATTGGATAAAGGAAGTAGGCAAAGAGTGCGCGATTTCCCAATTGCCTTTCAGGCGACAGTAGCACAAATAGCCAGGTCTGTGCTCTCTTCCACATAATTCCACTTATTAATCTTTTGAAAGAGATGAGACGTGTGTCTAATAGTGTGTTTAAAGTAGTACTGTTCCTTACCAAACTGCTATTCAAATTCAAACCGCACACACTTCCCAACCAACACTCCTTCTGCTCCCCACACCATCCTGCCAACGAATCATCTCATCTCCTCCAACCCGAAACATGCCAAATTATTTATTAACTACTCAACAGATCTCAGAACAATTGGCATCTTTTGCTCATATCACCACCTAATACCATCTTAATTTATTCAACTGTAATATTATGCATCCATTAAAAAACAAAGATTCAATCCATTAAATGAATACAGAAACAAAAGATTGGGGTGTATGTGTGCAATGCCTATCAAGGTGACTTATCTGTCAGAAAAGTCTTCTGGAAATATTTCAAGAATTTAATGCAAAAAAGATCTTTACCTTAGTTCCATCTGTTTTCGTTTCTGCAGTTCCTGATTATGTAGTTCTTCCATGCGCCTCAATTCCTCTTGACGCCTCATTAAATCTATAGACCAAAGCTTGGTTGATTAAATTGCTTAAATTATACTTTTCTAAGAACAATTTATTTTTATAATTGTCCTAGATACTTTCAGACTGTTCATCCTTCTCTTTACTTAGTATCACTTCTAGACTAATTCCAGTCTCCACTCAATTCCTACAAATAAGGGCACACCGTCAATGGGGTGCACTTTCCCAGGAATCTCCCAATTCAGCCCATGTTCCCATAAAAAGGCTCTGCTTCTGCATCTGTGGGGATAGGAGAGAAGAGTCTTTGGTTTCCACATATTTGGAACAAATATCCGTACTGGCCATTTATATACCATGATTAATGCTCATCTGTTCTGAGAACCAAGGTTCATTGGCATGCCAAGAAGGATTACGAACGGGATACTTGGTGTAAAAAGAGTTATTGAGCACCTTTGTACATTGCATCTGTGCTTTGTATGGCAAAACAACTGGTGAAGAAGGGCTCGCTGGTAGCATCGGTGTGTGAAACGAGAAAATGCTGGAGTAACTCAGCCAACTGAATCAGCCTGAGGAAGGGTCCCTATGCCACCTATCCGTGTTCTCCAGAGATCTTGACTGCTGAATTGCTCCAGCACTTTATGTCCTTTTGGTGGGTGAAGAAGTGCTTGCTGGTGCACCTTGCAAGTCAGGAGTGGGGTCGGAAGCCGGGGCTCTAAACCAGTGCTTCTTAAACTGGTGAATGGTTCACCCAAGGGCGAATTAAATTAGTTTTGGGGTGAATGAAACTAGAGGGGTGAACGACGTAATTTATTCAGATATATATATATTTTTTTCTATACTTAAAAAAGGCATTGCCATTAAAGTGGTAGTAAGCTCTCATTGGTTTTAATGGCAGTGGAGCTGGAAATTTGATATGTTTATTCTCTCTACCTATGGTTTTCTCATTTCAAAGTAGCAGGATATTTCCCAAATTTACTGCAATATAACCTTTTACGAAGACCAGACGAGCTAGTGGGATCATAAATTTATAAATGGCAACACTGGAGGATAGCCATAGGCAACTGATGAACTGTAACTTACTTTGTGTTGCCAATTTAGCTACTTTTTGCTAGAACTAGGGAATTCTATATATATTTACTGTACTTCAATCTACCAGCACATATTTGCATCAAGCAACATGAATTCTAGCTATATAAGATTTGAGCCCCGTTTTTAGGCAATCTAAAGTTAGATTGTGCCATTTTCTTGTAGTGATATTCTGCATTCTCTATTCTAGCGACGTCAGTATTTTGTGAGTTTGATTTGCAGATTAAGACACTACTTCCTTGTTGAAATACCTAAAGAAACTAGTTCTAGAGGAAGAATGTGCAGGAGGAAGTAAACATAGCACAAAAAGTAAGGAAATTTGTGTTTGGTAGATTATTTCTTTGTTGTAACAATGCTTCTTGGCAATAAATCTTATACCGTTGGAAAGCCTGTTTATTTCCCTTTTAAATGGTGCACATTTGTAAGGAACATGCATTTGTGGGATGAGCAGCAGAGCTGAGTATGTGGGTTGCGCCCATGAAAAATCTGCCAAATCTTCTCTGCCAATGCCAAACAGCTTATTCTGCCATTGACTCTTGTTCGGTGTTGTTTGGTGGATTGGATGATTGAAGTCTGAAGAAACAAGACATATTGGCAATTTAACAATTTATTCATTTAATAAACAGGAGCCTCAGTAGCATGTGGAAGAACCATACACAGCCACAACAGCCTGGCACCTCCTCCTCATGCCGGTCACCAGCCTGGTCACACACTGTTGTGGGATGGCATCCCATTCTTCAACCAGCATTTGTCGCAAGTCAGCCAACGAGGCACCTGATTGTCAGCACCTGGGGGTACCAGAAGCTCAAAACAAGAGTCAATAGCAACAGCAGAATAAGCTGTTTGGCCTTGGCAGAGAAGATTTGGCACATTTTTCATGGGCGCAACCCATATACTCAGCTCTGCTGCTCATCCCACAAATGCATGTTCCTTACAAATGTGGCACCATTTAAAAGGGAAATAAACAGGCTTTCCAAAGGTATAAGATTTATTGCCAAGAAGCATTGTTACAACAAAGAAATAATCTACCAAACACAAATTTCCTTACTTTTTGTGCTATGTTTAGTTCATTTCTGAAAGTGAAACGAACAGGACTCAAGAGGAGGTATGTTCAGGAGACAAGTCACTTATGAAGGGCGACAAGGAAACTGAGGATAACGAACTGAAAAATGCAGTTACGTATGTTACAGGTGATGACTGTTAATGATACGGGCAAGGAAAAACTTCATCTCAAGAGAAAATATCAGGACCAAAGTACCCTCTCCTCAAAACTCAAGAAAAGAAAGTGGAACGAAGAATATATCAATTATGGATTTTTCCTTCCCCAAAATGAACTAACAAGCCCTACTCCCTCAATTCAGTGCATGTTTTGCAGTGTAAAATATAGCAACCAGTGCCTGGCTCCTTCAAAATTACAGAATCATTTAAGAACAAAGCATAGCAATCATCAAAACATGTCCATACAGTTTTTCAAAACACTCGTGAGTATTTGTGGAAGCAGCACAATTTCTTCCAGTCAATGGTAAAGAATGACACTGCGACTAAAAAACCTCTTCTTCTTGCTTCAAATAGCACATGTGCTCATTGAAGAAAAAAAGGCATACACAGAGGCTGAGAAATTTGTCAAACCTTGTTTGAAAATTGTTGCCAATCTACATGGTGGAAAACAAGCAGTGGATAAAGTAGTGCAAATTCCTTTGTCCAATGACACAATGAAACTTCGATCTACTATGATTGCTGAAGATCTGAAGCATCAGCTGATGGCGAAACAGTTGCAAGCACCATTCTGCAGTTTGATGAAACTAAGGACACTAAAAACGATGCACAACTCATTGTGTATTGTCATTTCCCGGATCAAAGTTTGGGAAAAATTGTTGAGCATTATCTCTTTTGCTTGCCAGTCAGAGAGCATATAGGTGAATTTATTTTCGCCAAGCTTGATGAATTCATGGAAAATAAAAATTTATCGGAACAAATGTGTTGCTGTGGCTACAGACGGTGCTGCAGCCATGATGGGGAAACATAAAGGAGCAATTGCTCGCATCAAAGAAAAATCCCATAATTGCACCTTTTTATATTGTTGTTTACATCGGGAAGCACTGGCTGCCAAGAAACTGAACACTTGTTGCAATGACCAGAAAAATGACCTGGAAGAATTGTTGCAAGATGTGGTGAAAATTGTCAATGCTGTTCTCCCACAAGCAAAAAAATGTTGGCTGTTTTCAGAGATGTCTGCAGATGACATTTCACAGATCCTGCATTCTGAGGTTCGATAGTTGTCACGTGGAGGAGTCCTTGAAAGAGTACTGTCCCTGAAGAATGAACTGTCTGTATTTTTTACTGAGCAAGGTGACGTGAAAGCAATGCATTTCAACAATGATTTTTGGCTGGCCAAATTGTGTTACATGACTTCTATTTTTGAACATTTGAACTTGTCACTTCAAGGTAAAGGAGGTGACATCTTCGATGTCCTTCGGAAAATAGAAGCCATGAAAATGAAGATCACCATGTGGCATATTAACATTCGTAAAGGCAATTTCTCCAATTTCCCACATTTGGAAAGCTTCCTCAAGAATGGGTAGAAAAGCAACCTGGTCTAGAGAAAACACTGAAATACATCATTTCCGACCATTTGCTGTCTAAAAATTTTTAAACATACTTTCCTCAGAAGCATCTGTCGGACTTGGAAAATTAGATGTGGATAGTTAATCCTTTTATCACCAGCCACATCAAGCAAGCAGATTTTTGGGAAATGTCAGAAGTGTTGATGGAGCTTCATTATGACTTCACTTAAAAATCATCTTTTTAGATGTACTCCTACTTTAGAGACTATTGGATTGGATTATATGCTTTCCCTGAATACAAATCAATTGCATTGAAGGCCCTTCAACCACTAGTAATGATGACAACAACTTTCATGTCTGAACAAGGATTTTCGACCTTGGGAGAATTGAAATCCAAAAAACGCAATTCACTTCAGTATGTTGATTCGGTAATGCGGGTTGCTTTGGAGAAGGAAATTGAACCTTCATTTGAGAAGCTTGTCACAGGAGTACAGGAACATCCTAGTCATTGATGATAAGTGTAGAAGTACACTGCTTGTCATTTATTTCTGGTAAACATACACAATAAGAAATCATTGTTTCTAAGAATCTAATTCTAAGACCGTTGTTTACTAACTTTACTTTATGTAAACTATAAAAATTCTAATAATTTTTCTGTTCTTAATTTTTTGTCACTCCTAGTTGCAGGATGGGAGGGCGGCAGATATTAAGTACTGAGCAACAGACAATGTTGTGATGATGTTTTGAGCATGCATGTGACATATACATGTCAATACACATGCACAACCTTTAAAATATATCTGGATTTGGATGAGCCAGCTGCTGTATACCAAATATGGCAAGTCGATATTTGGTGGTATTGTGAGCTTTCGTCGGGGAGAGTTATAGAAAGTTATATTAGTTGGATACTAATATATTAAATTACATACTCCATGGTTTTTTGAGCTAGTTTTCCAAGAAAAGATTACTTTTCCAAGTAATCAAAGCCCAAAAGGGTAGGATGGGGCTGAAGCCCAGTGTTTCGATATTGGAATGTTTTTTTATCGTTCTAATAGAGCGATTTTCCAACTCCAGTGGTAATTAAACTTCTTTTTTTTCACTCCTAATTTTCTTTACATATTTTTAGGATGTTCAAAAAGTTCAATAAAATAAACACATAAGAAATGTTGATTTATGTTTTTTGCACATGTGACAAAATAAATTATATATAAAATTATACACAAGGGAGAATAAGACAAAAATTACCCAAAAAAACATAAGAAAATTTAGTTGAGGATGAATGGAATTTTGTGATAAAGACTCACTCACGGGTGAATGACACTAAAATAGTTTAAGACGCACTGCTCTAAACGGCCAGGGATACGGTACATCTGTTATAATGGGGTCGTTTAAACGAGGATTTACTGTATTATATTTGCGATGTTAGGAGAGAAGATTGAGAGCAGACCATAATTGATTCTTTCCATTCGCAATGCCATTTTGTCTGGATTATAAGGGGGGGGGGTAGATCATGGGTTGCAAGAAAATTGGTTCAACCTGTACTAATTATGAGCATTATACTTCAGGAAGATCTGGAAACATGCTCAAATTATTGATCTTTGCCAATGAGACGTCATGAAAGTAGAAAAGTTAAGTGCAGGAAATTAGAAAAGGTGGGATTGAGCAGAGTAGATTATAAGGACATTAAACTGATTTTCAACAATCATGAACATTTCTGATAATTAACAAGAGTGCCATTAGATTCAATAATTGAGATACATTCTTAAAATAATGTCTGAAAGAACAGTGATGACAATTCTCAAAACATTACATAAAATGGCTGAGGAAGCAAGTTAAATAATTATTTTTAAAGGATTTGAGTAAACGCTTTGAAGAAATCTGAATATGCAAATTGCAGTTATAATTTAAAAAATTGAAAAGCTTTCCATTTGAGAGGCAATAAAGCTAATGTTTTCTTTCCTCACTGACCTCGACAATTCTTTTTATAACTTAAGCCATAGAACAAATTAAACAACTTGGTTAGCAATATAAACCAAAATCCAGGATTTCCAAGCCTTTGATGTTCAGTTGTTCTGGTAGCCAGTCACATTAAAGTGAGCAAAAATTGAGTAATGAGAAGACAACACAGGCAAATAGAATTAAAAGATAACAAAATGTATCCATTGTTCACATTCACAACCTGTTTACCATAAGTCAATGCCTTTAGAAGCACATAGAAGCACAGTAGGGAAGAGTATGGGTTACTTCTCAACATACCTTGTCTCATCAACATGACTTGGTGTTCATGACGTGCAGCTTCCAATTCCACTTCTAGTTTCTCGCGTGCTTCTTTCACATTCCTGTCCACTTGCTCTTGTTGTTGTTTCTCCATTTCAAGCAGAGCTTTCCATCTCATGGCATATTCATACTCAAATGATCCATGCTGGGCAAATCGTGGTGGCTGCTCTCGTTCCCTTAAAAATTGTCAGGTGTGAAAAATATACAATTCAGTATATTAGGAGACAAGAAATAAAAGTAACCACTGCAACCCTTACCCAATTGCAAACATATCAACATGGATTATCAGGTTTTGAAAAGCAAGGGAATTAGCAACGTAACTGAAATGCTCGTTAACGTAGAATAATTTACAGTAAAGAAAAATTAGATTGATTCAGACTGATCTTGACATTTAAGACACTTTCATCAATTTTTTTTGCGAAGCCAGCAGTCCATAGACACACTGATGGGAGGAAAATAATGGCTGACACAAGCAAACATGCAAGTTCATCTTCCTGTTTATTCAATGAATCCTTTAGAATGGAGTATAAGAGACTACCACACATTGCATAACGTATTCAGCCAAGTGTTATCTCAGTCGCTGTAAAATTGACAGGTGAGGTTTTGCAAAGAGTACTTTCCACGCCTCTAAATTCTGAACCTATGGTGCCAGCTCATGACTATTCAGATGGAGTTGTACAACATAATCCATGGGGAAACGAGCACAACCACATTTAATAAGTCACACTTGTAACTGGCTGGACTGGTGCATGCAGAATTCCCAAAGGTTCATATGAGGAAGAAATGTGCTAAACTATTTTCCACCCCAAATCACTCAACTATGCACAATTTATAATACACATCTGTATTTTATTGACTGCTTTGTAAAAGCAGGTCCAAAGCAAGAGACCTTCTAATTTAAAAAAACACAGAAACTTTAAATTTGGGATCAATACAGTACACAATGGCCGAACCAATTTACATTTAGTGCTTACTTGTGATAATGTTGGTTTTTCTGAACAAGTTTCTCTTGAAGGCCATCTTCATCATCACACTGGTCAAAGGGTTCGACAGTCACAGGTCTTGGAAACCTGGAGAGAGAGAAACGTTTAGTTTAGAGATGCTAGTTTTAATGCCAATAATAAACAATAAACTGAGAAATGTAATACCATTGAACCAATTTCTGAAATTTCTGCATCTCTGGAAAAAAAGGGATAGGTGACGTTTCGGGTCATGACCCTTTTTCAAATTAGACTTTTTTTTTTTTAAATCAGACCACCGTTGATCTTCGGAGGTCTGACTGCACACTCCCTTAAAGAAATGCAAAATATCAAATGGGATGTGTACAGGATGTGCATTTTGCACTTCTAGATCTTTCGGTGACAAGATTGGAAAAAAAATGAAAGAACTGAGGAAGTTAAAAATCATCCTGAGACAATGCAGAAAAACAGAAATTAACGTATTCACTTGTATTTTTCCCTGGACAAATCCAACTGGAAAGCTCATCACTTTGCAAGGAAAACTTTACAAGTACCAATTAATTAGTTTGGCTAAGGGAATAGCATTATTAAATTATATAGACTCCACCTCCAAATGAATGCATTTTTTGGCATTGGAAAACAATGACTAAAATCAGCAGATTCTCAGTTTGTTATTAATAAACAAAACCTGAGAATAGAACTTTTGGAGGTAGCATACTTTGGCAAAAGAAGAGATAAACATGAATATTATAAGTAAAATTGACTTTGTTTCCCCTTGCCCAGCTACTCGATAATTCAAATGGAAAATAAGCTCTACACCCTCAAGTCCAACAACTTAATTTGTATGGAGGATCACAGCAAATAACAGGACCTATTAAAGAAATGCCTCTGACAACTGCATTGAAGTTTTGAAAATGTATCTGACACCTGTGTCAGACACAGATGGCCATTGTGTACTATCTATTATAGACAATAGACAATAGGTGCAGGAGTAGGCCATTCAGCCCTTCGAGCCAGCACCGCCATTCAATGCGATCATGGCTGATCACTCTCAATCAGTACCCCGTTCCTGCCTTCTCCCCATACCCCCTCACTCCGCTATCCTTAAGAGCTCTATCCAGCTCTCTCTTGAAAGCATCCAACGAACTGGCCTCCACTGCCTTCTGAGGCAGAGAATTCCACACCTTCACCACTCTCTGACTGAAAAAGTTCTTCCTCATCTCCGTTCTAAATGGCCTACCCCTTATTCTTAAACTGTGGCCCCTTGTTCTGGACTCCCCCAACATTGGGAACATGTTTCCTGCCTCTAATGTGTCCAATCCCCTAATTATCTTATATGTTTCAATAAGATCCCCCCTCATCCTTCTAAATTCCAGTGTATACAAGCTCAATCGCTCCAGCCTTTCAACATACGACCGTCCCGCCATTCTGGGAATTAACCTAGTGAACCTACGCTGCACGCCCTCCATAGCAAGAATATCCTTCCTCAAATTTGGAGACCAAAACTGCACACAGTACTCCAGGTGCGGTCTCATCAGGGCCCGGTACAACTGTAGAAGGACCTCTTTGCTCCTATACTCAACTCCTCTTGTTACGAAGGCCAACATTCCATTGGCTTTCTTCACTGCCTGCTGTACCTGCATGCTTCCTTTCATTGACTGATGCACTAGGACACCCAGATCTCGTTGAACTCCCCCTCCTCCTAACTTGACACCATTCAGATAATAATCTGCCTTTCTATTCTTACTTCCAAAGTGAATAACCTCACACTTATCTACATTAAACTGCATCTGCCATATATCCGCCCACTCACACAACCTGTCCAAGTCACCCTGGAGCCTTATTGCATCTTCCTCACAATTCACACTACCCCCCAGCTTAGTATCATCTGCAAATTTGCTAATGGTACTTTTAATCCCTTCGTCTAAGTCTAAGTCTAAAATATTGATTCCTAATTTAAAATTTCTGTGACTAGTGGTGTGCCTCAAGGTTCGGTGCTGGGCCCCGTTACTGCTTGTCATCTACATCAATGATTTGGATGAGAACATGCAGGGCAAGATTAGTAAGTTTGCTGATGATCCAAAAGTAGGTGGTTTTGCAGATAGTGAAGATGGTTGTGAAAGATTACAGCAGGATCTTGATCGATTGGCCAGGTGGGCTGAGGAATGGTGATGGAATTTAATACAGAGAAATGCGAGGTGTTACATTTTGGGACTTCTAACAAGGGAAGGACCTACACAGTGAATGGTAGGCCTCTGGGAAGTGTAGAGCAGAAGGATCATGGAGTGCAGGTACATGGTTCCTTAAAGGTCGAGTCGCAGGTAGATAAGGTGGTCAAAAGGGCATTTGGCATATTGGCCTTCATCAGTCCGAGTACGGAATATAGAATTTAGGAAGTCATGTTGCAGTTGTACAAGACGTTGGTGAGACCGCATTTAGAATATTGTGTTCATTTCTGGGCACCATGTTATATGAAAGATATTGTCAAGCTTGAAAGGTTCAGAGAAGATTTACAAGGATGTTGCCAGGACTAGAAGGTCTGAGCTATAGGGAGAGGTTGAGCAGGCTGGATCTCTATTCCTTGGAGCATAGGAGGATGAGGGGTGATCTTATTGAGGTGTATAAAATCATGAGAGGAATAAATCAGGTAGATGCACAGAATTTCTTGCCCAGAGTAGGGAAATCGAGGACCAGAGGACATAGGTTCAAGGTGAAGGGGGAAAAATGTAACAGGAATCTGAGGGGTACTTTTTCACACAAAGGGTGGTGGGTGTATGGAACAAGCTGCCAGGAGGTAGTTGAGGCTGGGACTATCGCAATGTTTAAGAAACAGTTAGACAGATACATGGATAGGAAACGTTTGGAGGGATATGGACCAAGCGCAGGCACGTAGGACTAGTGTAGCAGTGACATGTTGACCGGTGTGGGCAAGTTGGGCCGAAGGGCCTGTTTCCACACTGTATCATTCTGACATTGGCATTTAAAAACTCAAAATTAGGCAATCATAAAATATTAAATTTAAATAAATGAGCGTTAACATCTTCTCTTCCTCAAATCTTTCTCCAACAAAATCCATTGATATGAATGGAATCCAAGCCAGTCTGGATAATGCTCCAAGTACGAAAGGAACTCCAGCAAAGGATCAAACCAACAAATCTGTCAGCAATTCCTGGAAATCCATGTTTCACAACAAAGGTCCAAGAACTTAATAAAATCTAAATAAAGCCAGTGTAATAAGTCCATTTTGCCAGCCATGAAAATAAAATGCATATTTTTTCAGTTAACGCGACAAATCATGAAGGATATGGAGCACACACGAAAAATCTATTTTCATGAAAACTTTTTGGAAATATCTAGTTTGGAACACCCAGGCAATCCATCCTAACCTATCTATCTAATCGAATCTATCTATCTAACCTAATCTATCGCCTTTATACCGTGTGGTCAGTTGGTGTTCCATATACCCCATGTAATCTATTCAGGATTACAATACATGAAATAATCTGTATTTATCAGTACAAAACAATTCCCTTCTCCCTTCTGTAGCATCTCCTTAAATGCATCTACAAGTGCTTTGCTCTGTGGTAGTGAAACGTACACATTCTCAATTCTTGAGATTTCTTCTAAGTTCAAAGTCTTGTAGTGGTGGCGTCCATGTGCAGCCATCTATGTAAATGCAAACTTTCTCATGGTCCTCAATGAAAACCGGTTATCATTACAAACACCTTTATTAATCCAGTAATCCACCGGGTGGCGCCTTCAGCAATCGCAGCCTTGCCAATGGACTGTCTTTTTGCCTTTTTTGTTTTTTTTATTGTGTTTTAAAAAGTTTGTGTTAATGTTCTCTGGTTTGTTTTATATGGGGGATGGGGGAGGGGGTCGGGGGAAACTTTTTTTCAATCTCTTACCTTGCCGGAGATCCAATTGTTTTCCAGATCGTATCTCCGGTCACTCTGCAGCCTAACATCATGGAGCTGGCGGACTTGCTCAAGACTGACTTTGAACCACACCGCGGGCCGTGGACTTGCCATCGGAGCCTGCGATCCCCTGCCTGGGACTTTAACACCAAGGTGCTCGCAGTCTCGGGTAGAGACCGATGTCGTGAAGCTCCAAAGTCGCAAAAGGTTCGACTAGCCCCAACTCGGGGTCTGATTGCCCGGCGCGGGGAGCTGAGATCCCCCCCCCCCCCCCCCCCCCCCGATGCAGGAGCTTAATCGCCCCGACGCGGAGGGCCCGACTGCTGGCTATGGGAGCCAAGATCGTCCCGTCCACAGAAGGCTCGAGGGCCCCGACCACGGGAGAACAAAGAAGGAAAGAGATTGAACTTTATTTTTGCCTTCCATCACAGTGAGGAATGTGGAGGAGTCGCTGTGGTGGATGTTTATGTTAAAATGTATTTTGTGTGTCTTGTTGCTTTTTATTGGTATGACTGTATGACAAATCAAATTCCTCATATATGTTGCAAAACATACTTGGCTAATAAAGTATGATTATGATATGATTATGATTAAGTCAGTCCAAATGTTCTCTTCACAAGAGACAAAAAGTTCCTAGTTTATTGTCTTCCCAGATATTTATATCCTCATAATTACCAGTAACACCCTTCAAAATAATTTCTGCTATTCCCTATTACCTCTACACAAGAATATTTTTGCAGTACTAGTGTGGTCTAACCTATATTTAAGCCAGGATTAATGTTCACAAATCTTTCAGTGCAACCCACCACTTATTTTCCGGCACCCTTAGTTCCAGAGCCTTTCTGGATTTTCCGTTTTGCCAGACCAACAGAGGCCATGAACTCCAAGAGAAGTCCGATGAGATCCGAACAGTCAGCCTAGACTACCAATATATCGGCCCGCAACAGCTATGGAAACAGATCTGCCAACTCCGGCCGAGCTGGAGTTCCAGAGCCCCAGCCGTAGCAAGCTGATTCGGCCCGCCAATCAGCTGCGGAAGTTGGCTATGGGAACAGATCTGCCAGCTCCTGCCGCAGGAGGGCAATTTCCCAATGAAATCCCGATGAGGTCAAGATCAACTGCCTCACACAGCCCAGGTGCATTATATATCTACATACTGACAATCAACACTAATTATTGGCAAACTCTTAAGACAGTCAAACTGACGTAAATTAATCAACGACATCTGAACTGCTATCAATGATTTCTGGTAGAATTTAAATAACCTAATCTACCTCACTATAATTTGCTTTACAGCTGATTTTAAATAGGTCACTCCTCTGCAAGATCTGGAAATAATTTTTCTCTCCTTTACTGACAAACATCCAAACCAGTTTACAATACCAATTGAGACTAGTTAATAAAGGAGTAACTGGGCATTATCCATTTTATAACAACCCACATCACTTGATCTTTTGAACATTTGCATATTAAAACATGGACCTAGAAAATCAAAATTACTTAAGTTAAATATAGAATGCAATTCCTGCTTGAAACTCAGCCCCACCTCAACAGACCAGAACCCTTGATGTTCAATACTTACGCTGTCAGTAAAAATGCACCATCCGTGCATCTGTCCAGAGCTTTGCGTGCAGCAGGTTTTGCCGCAAACTCTACAATGCCTTTTCCAGTTGGTTTCCCACGGTCATCTACGATCACCACTGCTCTTTCCACTGGTCCAAAGATAGAAAATGCTTCATCCAATAACTCATTTGATACAAACTGAGGAAGATTCTTGACTGTGAGAGCAGCACCGTGTGTTGCAAATCGAATCCTTATCTGCCTCCCTCTCAGTGTAGTATCATCAAGTTCTGCCTTGGCAATTTCTGCCAAGGTTCTGGTTTCCTGTAATCAAAATAAGCAGGAATTAATTTTCAGTCTTCAATGAAATAAATATTATTCTGGACAAAGAAGCAGTTGAACAGCAACATACATATTCATGGCCTAAGTTACATTTCAGACAGAAAAATGCTGAAAACTTAAGTTGAAAAGGAATGGGAAGATAAAAAAAATGTGTATTTTAACTTGTTGACACCTGGCCCCATATCTACCCGTTCAGGTAAAATACAAAGCTCCTCCCATATAGATCATCATGGGAAACAGGAAAATATGTAAATCCTCAAATATTTGAAGGGAGGAAATTAACCACGGTAAAAAAGATCTTTAGCAATTTTAGATCTGCACCCAAGATAAATATGTCTTTGTGTAAGAATTTTAATAGATAACTAGACAATAGACAATAGGTGCAGGAGTAGGCCATTCAGCCCTTCGAGCCAGCACCGCCATTCAATACGATCATGGCTGATCACTGTGGACCAAGTGGACCCGTTGGGCACATTCCTCGTAGAGGGGGGACAGGGAAGGGGAGAGGGTGTGATTGAGTGAGCCCTGGACCCAAAGCTTCTCCTGTATTGTTGCACCCTCAACCCCCCTTATCCCCCCCCCTCCTCCCCCCACTGACCCACTCCATCCCCCCTACCCACCCCCACTTGCCCCTCCCCTGCCCCATCCCCTTGCCCCTCCCCCACTCCCCCCAGCACTGCCTCCACCCCCACTTCCCCCTCCCCACCCCTATTCTCCCCTCCCCACCCCTATTCTCCCCTCCCCTACCGCCACTCTTCCTGCCCGCACCCCACTCTCCCCTCCACCCCAATCTTCCCTCCCCACCCCCATTCTTCCCTTCTCCCCACCCCCACCCTGCCATCCCTGCCCGCACCCCTCTCCCCCCACCATCAATCTTCCCTCCTCCCCACCCCACTCTTCCCACCCCCCACCCTGCCATCCTCCCCCCCCACCCCCACTCTCTCCCACATTCTCCCCTCTTCCCCACCCTCCCCTGCCCCGCACTGTCCCCCTTCCCCCCCACTCCTCCGTGCGAGGGGGGAGAGGAAAGGGGAGAGGAAAGAGCGAGCTCATCTCTTGAAGACGTGCGGGTCGCATTGACGTTACACACTGAATACCGGCGGGGGGGTCTCATCTCTCACAGAGACAGACAGACTTTGAAAATTGTTAACAAAGTGAGCAATGGCCCTATCAAAATGGAGTCCATGAAGGGAAAACAAGATTGTGGCAGAAGAATCAAACAAGTATTTTACAGCTTCACTAAAGAAAATACAAGCAATATCCCAGAAAAAATAAATAAATAGGGAATTGCACACAAGAGATGAACTCAGGAACATTACAATCATTGGGAAGTGCTACTTAGCAGGTTGTGGGAGTCAGAAAGGAGAAATAAAGCAGGAATCTACAAGGCAAAACACCTTGACTAGGTTTCACAAAAGTTAATAAGCATGTAAGAATTTCATTTTTCCATTTTCACCCTGATGGAGGGTATACAATTGTGAGCCCCATCTCTCTTCCAGTACATGCAGTCTGACCTGAATATTTTGAGCAATTTTGGTTTTAATTTTAAATTTATAACTCTAGTTTTTTTTCCATTTTCACCCCTAATCTTACTTAGTTTACGTAGAGAATTTAAGTTCCTCAAAAGATCTATACTGGCGACAGCGATGCAGCTGTTTGGGCGATGGAAATTTGCTATTGCAGAAATCACAAATCATTTCCTAAAAATTTATGATACAGAATAAAATTTATTCCAGCAGAATTTATGTGGACTAAGTAGATAAAGTTTATAACAGATTTTGTTTTCCAATTTGCTTTTATGGACACACACGTAGATAACATGGCTTTGTGTGATGCAAAATTGTGGTGTGCACCACTTCCTAGGAACACAACCAATCCGTAATGTGGGGGGAAGGGCAGCACCTATAGGGGTAGCAGGTCATTGAAAACTAAAATTACACACTCTGATCACCACCAAGAACCACTTATCGAAAATTTGCAACAAAACCAGTGTGATGACAGGATTGGAACAATTCTATAAAACTGTACATAAATGTACATGTCCTAGTTTAGGGAATTTAAAACTAATGCATGTGTGAAATATTAGCTTTGCAGACATGACCAAAATTCAGAATACAGAACAGATCTGGTCTTTACAATTCACAAACTCACTAAATTAATGGTAATAGATGAAGACCTTTTTTTTTTTTAAGTCAAATGTTAGGCTTAATGCACTTTTTGACAATCATAGAATGCCTGTAGAACCAAGAGTGGCCACAAAATGAGCTAATAAAAATAAATTGTTCACACTGGTTACAACCACCAGTTACAATTTACATAGAGTATAGAAGAACACACATCACTCCCACAAGATACATTCACATCAGGTTGCTTGGTCTACATAAAGATTGATTTATCTTACTCTCTAAAACCAAAGAATTACTTTAAAATAAAGACAATGCACATAGTATGCAAAATTAGAGCACATGGTATTGGAGGTAGGGTACTGACATGGACAAAAAATTGGTTGACAGACAGAAAGCAAAAGAGTGGGGATAAATGGGTCCCTTTCAGAATGCCAGGCAGTGACTAGTGGGGTATCGCAAGGCTCGGTGCTGGGACCGCAGCTATTTTCAATATACATTAATGACTTGGATGAAGGGATTAAAAGTACCATTAGCAAATTTGCAGATGATACAAAGCTGGGTGGTAGTGTGAACTGTGAGAAGATGCTGAGGTTGCAGGGTGACATGGACAGGTTGTGTGAGTGGGCAGATTGGTGGTAAGAATAGAAAGGCAGATTATTATCTGAATGGTGTCAAGTTAGGAAAAGGGGACGTACAACGAGATCTGGGTGTCCTAGTGCATCAGACACTGAAAGGAAGCATGCAGGTACAGCAGGCGGTGAAGAAAGCCAATGGAATGTTGGCCTTCATAACAAGAGTAGTTGAGTATAGGTCCTTCTGCAGTTATACAGGGCCCTAGTGAGACCGCACCTGGAGTATTGTGTGCAGTTTTGGTCTCCAAATTTGAGGAAGGATATTCTTGCTATCGAGGGCATGCAGTGTAGGTTTGCTAGGTTAATTCCTGGAATGGCGGGACTGTCGTATGTTGAAAGACTGGAGTGACTAGGCTTGAATACACTGGAATTTAGAAGGATGAGAGGGGGTCTTATCAAAACATATAAGATTATTAAGGGATTGGACACGTTAGAGGGAGGAAACATGTTCTCAATGTTGGGGGAGTCCAGAACCAGGGGCCACAGCTTAAGAATAAGGGATAGGCCATTTCGAACAGAGATGAGGAAAAACTTTTTCAGTCAGAGTTGTGAATATGTGGAATTTTCTGCCTCAGAAGGCAGTGGAGGCCAATTCTCTGAATGCATTCAAGATAGAGCTCTTAAGGAGAGCAGAGTCAGGGGGTATGGGGAGATGGCAGGAACGGGGTACTGATTGAGAATGATCAGCCACGATCACATTGAATGGTGGTGCTGGCTCAAAGGGCCGAATGGCCTACTCCTGCACCTATTGTCTATTGAGTAACAGCACTGGAGAATATAGATTGATGACATTTTGGGTTAGGACCCTTCTTCAGACCAAAACTGTCACCTATCCCACATTCCCCAGAGGTTGCCAGACCTACTGAGTTACTCCTGCACATCGTCTTTTTTTGTAAACCAGCATCCGCAGTTCCTTGTCTCCACATCTCCATTACTTGCCTGGCTTTGTCCCACCCTGACTTCTGTTCCCACTTTCTCCGCCCCCCAACCTGAATATGGGTCCGAACACAAAATTTCACCTATCCATGCTGTTCAGTTTTATTTTATTGTTATGCTTATAGAGGTATAGGGAAACTCTTTTGTTGCATGCTAATCAGGCCATGTTCTCCTGAGATGCTGCCTTATTTGTGAACTAGTATCTGCAGTTCCTTGTGTCTGTTAATCAGTTGTCAATGATTTTTCAGTAATTTTGTGGGCAAGATTATTCCTGTCTTCTCACACCTAAAGAATGGCATTTATGTGTGGAAGGTCCTGTTGTGGTCCTCATTGTGAAAGAGCCTCTTTAATGTAGGAGTAGATTAATCTGCAACAATCACAATCAGATGACCTCAAAGTGAAAACTCCAGGCCAAGATGTTTATGTGTTGAAGCAACTCTAATAAATGCACAAAATAAATGCCAAGTGTGTTCTCCACCTCGCCCTCTCACCTTTGATATTTACATGTAGCTATAGCCGTTGATCCACATCCCTTTTGTTGATGTTAAAACAATGGTTGATGTGAAAATGTTAATTGCTATATTGAGATTCACAAAATGATTTGAGGTGTCAGTTTTATCTGTTAAATCTGCCTTAAAACTAATATGGAATGGATGGACTGTTTACGAGGAAAGTTGGACAGGCTAGCCTGGTGTCCCCTAAATGAGCGTGAAGAGACTTTATTTGAGTGACTTGGTTGAATCTGATGGTCGGGTTCTCGACTCGAAATATCACCTATTCCTTTACCCCAGAGATGAATTACTCCAGGTTTTTGTAGCTATCTATTATTTAAACATATACATAACAGGTGTCAGAGGTTATGGGGAGAAAGCAGGAGAATGGGGTTAGGAGGGAGCTAGATCTGCCCTGATTGAATGAGAGTAGACGATGGGCCGAATGGCCTAATTCTACTCCTATTCCTTATGACCTTATATCCTGAGGGATCTAGACAGGGGGAATGTGATGTTTTCTCTTGCAGGGCAGCCTAGAACTTGAGGATCCCTACTGAAGAATGAGTCACCTACTTATCGAATCATAACATTTTACAACACTTACACGGGCCCTTTCAGCCTCACTCATCCATGCTGACCGTGATACCTATCTATACTAATCCCATTTCAGTGCATTAGATCAATTTTCTGCCCAAAGCTTCCTATCCAAGTATCAGTCCAAATAACTGATAAATATTATAATTGTGTGGTCTTTATCAACTGTTCTGGTTGCTTGATCCTGAAAACCACCATCCTTTAGGTGAAAATAGTACCCCCTAAATCTCCTTTCCTCCCCTCTCACCTTAAACACAGGCCCTATACTTTTAGACACTGCGATCCTTGGGAAAAAGAATCTCTGAAGAAGGCTCACGACCCGAAACATCACCCATTCCCCTCCAGAGATGCTGCCTGCCCCACTGAGTTACTCCAGCATTCTATCCTATTTATACCCTTCATAATTATATATATTTCTGTAAGGACACCACTCAACTTCCTACATTCCAGCAAGAATAAACTCAGCCTTTACAGTCTCACCAACATCCTGGTTCAACTCTGCTGCACTCTAGCTATGACATCCTTCCTGTAGTGTGTTGAACAGAAATGTATATAATACTCCAAGCATTTTCCAACCAATGTTTTGTATAGCTGTAACATGACTTCCTAACCTTTGATTTCAATAGTTCGGGAAAAGAAGACAAGCACCCAAATACCGTCTCCATTATCCTATCCACGTGTCATTACTTTCAGGCAGTTCCATGTTTCTCCAGTAAATTACTTGAACAGCTTTTTAATAAAGAGAAGTAATGTTGCCCACGTTTGAAAGTGGGTTATTTAATAAGAGGTACAAAATATAAATAAGAGACGCAATGCTCACACTCTGTAGCCCTAACTCAAGTTAGGTAACAAGGATCCACCAGATTTCACACAGATACAAGTAATTTGTGCAAAGAGAAAAAGCCCAAAAGGCAATGGTCATCGTGGAACCCTTAAAGAAAGAATGTTGATTTAAACAAAGAGCTTCCTCAAACTAGAAACCTGAGAATAGGTATTAAGCATAATTCAAAAAGGTTTATGCGAGAAGGTTTATACAACCCGAAACATCACCCATTCCTTCTCTCCAGAGATGCTACTTGTCCCGCTGAGTTACTCCAGCTGTTTGTGTCGATCTTCACATACTTGATTAGATTGCGCTAAATGTGGAAAATCAAAGAAGGGCTTCCCGAAATAGCAATGTCTGAATTTGGGAAACCTTTTAACGCAAATGAGGTCCAAGAAATTGTTAGACAAGATGGAATATGAGAAATAAAAAGAGCTTCTATAGCAAGGTGAAAAGGAAACGGTGGACCATATGAGAAGAACTACTAACCTGCTCATCTAACATCAACACAATATAAAATGTTGTGATTTAATAAAATACCTAGGAACGACTAGGACTGAGGAGTCAATATTGATCTCTGAAATGGAAATCATGCTTCATTAAACTATTGTAATCCATTCAATATGGCCTTGTGGACATGGTAAAGGGGACCCAGAGGATGTGGTATATTTCAATTTTCAGAATGTTTTCAAAATTCCAGATTGGTCAACAAAATTAGAATGCATGGAATTGAGGTAACATACTGACATGGATTGAAAAGTGATAAACCAACAGAAAGAAAAATGCGAGTCCACAATTCTTTCTCAAGTTGGCTGGCTGTAAATGGATTGTTACCACAGGGATCAATGCTCACGTCCTAGTTATTCACAATACATATCAGCAATGTGGCTAAAAAAAAGCATTCATTAATGTACGATAGTGAGCAGACCGAGAAAAGTTGTTCATCAGAGCTATTGCGTGAAAATCAAAATAAAATCACATTGTTAACATGTAAGCGAAGCGAGCAACCAGAAGGAAAACTTACGATGACCTTTATTACAGGTTTGAGAACAAAATTAAAGGCACCTCACTGTAATTAAGAGCATCAGCAAGACCGCACCTGGAGTACGGTGTACTATTCTAATATCCTTACCTAAAAATGTTTATACTTGCCTTAATGAAGTATAATGAAGATTCCTGGAATGGCCGGTTTGCAGGATGAGGAGATTGAGCATTCTAAACCTGTGTTCTATAGTTTCTAGTTAAAATGAAATGTGACCTCATTGAAAATTATGAAATTCTCATGGGGCTTGACAGGGTGAATATTTCAAGTGAGGAGACTGGAACCATTTAGCAATGAAATAGTACCACATTTCTTCACTTGGAAGGCGATGAATTCTTTACCCCGGAAATCTATGGCATCCAAGTCACTTAGAGTAGAAATAAAATTTCTGAATTTTAAGGAATTGTGAAATATCTCAGCATTGGTGTATTAATATCATGTACCTGAGATTCAGTGAAATATCAGAGTGCAGTACAGTGTTATCGCTAAAGGAAAATGTAGAAGGTCTGCAATGAGGTAGATTGTAAGATCAGGTGCATGTTAGCTTGGTTCACTTGGCAGCAGTGCCACAGCGGTGGAGTTGCTGCCTTACAGCGCCAGAGCCCGGGTTCAATCTTGTCTGTAGGGAGTTTATACATTCTCCTTGTAACCATGTGGGTTTTCAATGGGTGCTTTGGTTTTCTCCCACACTCCTAAGGCATACAGGTTTTGTAGGTTGATTGGCATCTGTAAATTATCCCGTGTGTACGATAGTGCTTGTGCGCGTGATGATTGTGGGTCGGTGGGCCGAAGGGTCTGTCTCCCCACTGTATCTCCAAAAGTCTAAAGACCGTTCAGCTGCAACGAAGAAGTCGTTCCTGAATCTGCCGGTACATGCTTTTGGGCTTTTATATCGTTTGCCCAATGGGAGAGTGGAGAAAGGGGAATTACAAGGGGGAAAATGGTCCTTGATTACATTGGCTGCCCATTTCAAGATGGTGTAGGAAAATTCTACTCAGGCAGATCTGTCACACTCTTAGCTGAATAGCAGAGCAGATCCCAAGGGCTACATTTTGTAAAACAAGCCGGAGAAAAATTAGAAATTGAAAGGTCACTCTCCCAACATTGAAAAAAATGATTACCAAATCTGAAAATATCCCATCCTGCCAAAAGAATTTATCATATTTGAATATTTTAACATGTTTGAACAAAAATCCACCCTGGAGGAACTCAACTGATCAAGCTGGAGGGAAATGTGACCGATGACAATTCAGGCCTGGACCCTTCTTAGGGATGTTGCCTTATTCATACATCCAAATAATTTAATTAGCACATATTGTTCAGTTACAAAATATTACACACTGTCTGAAAAGGTTTTTAAAAAATGGATTGCAAATTAGTCTTTGGCCCTTGGTCAAATCACCTCGCCCTGAGAATTTTAAACCTGAAACCCACAAATTGTTGAAGTAACTCAGCAGGTCAGGCGGCATCTCTGCTGGGAATGGACAGGCGATGTTTTGGGTCAGGTAGAGCTCTCGGGCCGAGCAGAATAAAGAGATATGGGGAGATGGTAGGCATGGGTTACTGCTTGTGGATGATCAGCCATGATCACAATGAATGGCTGTGCTGGCTCGAAGGGCCAAAGGCCTCCTCCTGCACCTATTTTCTATGACCCCTTTTCGATGTAAAAATAAATGAAAAAAGGTGCTGGAGTAACTCAGCAGGTCAGGCAGCGCAGTTGGAGAACATGGATAGGCAACGTTTTTCAAGTCGGGAACCTTCTTCAGACTAGCCCAGATACTAAACGTCACCCATCCATGTCCTCTAGAGATGCTACCTTACAAGCTGAGTTAGTCCAGCACTTTGTGTCCTTTTTGGTAAAGTAGCATCTGCAGTTTCACCCTTGTGTCTCCCTTCTTCAGTGTCCCAAGTTCCCTTTGCATGTGTAGGAAAAAACTGCAGATGCTGGTATACACCGAAAACACAAAGTGCTGGATCTGTGCGTTTAGTTTGGTCCAAGATATCAACCAATCCCTAATTAACGAAGTCTTCTCCCAACCCCAGGCCCTTTTAGAAACAAAATGTTGGAGTGCCTGTCCCGCTGGAACTCAGTGGGACAGGCAGCATCTCTGGAGAGAAGGAATGGGTGACCCTCCTTCTTTAGACTTTGCATGTGACGTTTCGAAATTAACGGACGGAAAAGTGAGTGTTAAAAATACCTCCATTTTATAAAAAAAATATACCCAAACAGGTAATGCCGTGAATGGTTACAGTGGAAAGAGGCTTCACATGCATGAAATGGAGGGTGGGTGGATGGATGGGGGAGGGGCGGAGAACAAAGACAGGCGGCCGCACTCACCAGACGGATGAAGCCGAAGCCTTTATCCTTGTTGATGAATATCTCGGATGGCTCCCCATACTTCTCGAACATCTTTTTGAACTCGTCGTCGCTCACGTCGTTGGGCAGGTTGCCGACGAAGAGACGGCAGCGTTGGGTGTAGGTCTTCTCGCCGGGCTTGCGGAAATTTGTCATGTCGACCGTGATGCCGGGCCCGGTGACGGCGGCCCGATCGCCATGTCGGGACGAGGCCTGCTGGTGGTGGTGGTTGTTGGCGGCGCCGCCCGGCCCCGACCCTTGTTCCTGACGGTAATCCCTCTTCCGTGGGCTGTTGTTATCGGAGCGGTTCCGACCACCGGATTTCTGAATGTGATCCTGCATGATTTCTGGAGAAGGAGGAGGGGAAAGAAAAGGACGAGAAAAAAAACCCCAAGGCCTGAAAATTTAACGGAAACAAAAAAAAAACCGCCACCCGCGCGATTGATCGACTCGGCGTCGAATTTTCGATTTTTTTCAGATTGTAAATGTTTTCGCGCGCCCGATGGTCAACCTAACGGTGTAGATTTTAGTTCGGTGGGTGTTTTAGGTTTGATTTGATTTTTTTTTACCTCAGATTTCAGGCCACTGCGTTTCTGACGAACGATCGAAAGCCGCGAAGAGCGCGCGCAGAGGGCGCTGGGAAATATCGCTCGCCTCAACCTAACTTTGGAAACCGAACTTGCTGCTGGTCTCCCGCTCATTGGTCGGATGACGGGGGGAGGGCGGCGGTGTCACAAAGGGCCGATTGAGCGGCTGGGATCCTATTGGTCAGGCCGCTGCCTCTCAGCCAGCGAGCCGAGTGGCGTCGCTCGGCTTGCATGTGCTCTGCCTTCATTCAGTGCGGGCGGGCACTTCCACACGTTATCCACCGACTGCCCCCCCCATTCAGTTACGGAATCAAGCTGGAATCAAGGGATTATGAGGAGAAACCAGGTTCTGGTTGATTACTGCGCAAACACACCTCATAAAAGTGGTTATCTCGCGCAGGTCGGAGTGAGTAGAGTAATGATTAAATTTTGAAGTGGGCTTTTTTTGACCAAGTTGAGATCTTGTTGCTCTATAAGAAAATAACTGCAGATGCTGGTACAAATCGAAGGTATTTATTTATTGAATGGCGGTGCTGGCTTGAAGGGCCTACTCCTGCACCTATTTTCTATGTAAAAATTGTAAAATCCACACACAAGAAAAAAAAACGAGTTGCTTCGAGTCAGAGCGTGTGGAAACAGGCTCTTCTGCCCAACTTGCCCACACCGGCCAACTGCAACTGTCCAACTTTTTCTTAAATGTTGGGATAGTCCCTGCTTCAATTACCTCCTCTGACAGCTTGTTCCACACATCCACCACCCATTGTGTGAAAAAGTAAAGATTCTCTGGAATATTGCAAATTATCGTAGTTTTTCATGTTTCATAAGTGATAGGAGCAGAATTGGGCCATTCGGTCCATTAGGTCAACTCACCATTCAATCATGGTTGATCTTTCTTTTCCTCACCCCATTCTCCTGTCTTCTCCCCATAACCCCATAAACCCATATTAATCAATAATCTTTCAATCTCTGCCTTAAAAATAGCCATTGACTTGGCCTTCTGTGGCAAAGAATTCCATCATTCATAGAACATCATTTTCGACGATGATATTGCACCAAATTCTAATAAATTTTGCAGTTCTAGTTTTGCAGTTGGAGGAGTTCTATATTTTCAAGCGAGGATGGTTTACTGATCAAAGGTAAATATCATTTTTACTTTATAATTTTTTGGTGAATTATGCAATACATTCACTGTAATAATAAACTATTTTGTACATGTATTCGATCTATTCAAGAGAGTTGGATATAGCTCTGAGGGCTAACGGAATCAAGGGATATGGAGAGAAAGCAGGAACAGGGTACTGATGAACAGCCATGATCATATTGAATGGCTGGCTCAAAGGGCCAAATGGCCTACTCCTGCACCCATTTTCTATGTTTCTACATTATACGTATACTACTTTTCTAAAAACAGTGAGCCATACTATTTGACTAACATAGACACCAAAAGCTGGAGTAACTCAGTGGGTTAGGCAACATTGCAGGCAACATTCAAGAAGAAGTGTAAGAAAATAACTGCAGATGCTGGTACAAATCGAAGGTATTTATTCACAAAATGCTGGAGTAACTCAAACGTCACCCATTCCTTCTCTTCTGAGATGCTGCCTGACCTGCTGAGTTACTCCAGCATTTTGTGAATAAATACCTTCGATTTGTACCAGCATCTGCAGTTATTTTCTTACACTGCTGTGTTACTCCAGCATTTTGTGAATAAATACCTTCAAGAAGAAGAAGATACTTTGAATTCTCGATTAACATCTTGTGGAATGCTTGTTCCTCAAGTGAAAATTACAAAAATCAATCTGAATAAATAGAAGATAATTTTGTAACTTAACCTTTAAATTTGTGGCTGAACGCATTTCCCCGTGGGAGACCACCGATCTGTCTGAAAAGTAGATTCCTACCCAGTGAATCAATCTAGTCCCAATTTTATTTTTACTTGGGCTTTCTTGTATTTTTGTCTGCTGGACATTGCCGCATCATCTGTCGTTCGTGGAAAGGTTCTTCTGGACCAACACCTTTGACCACAAGTCCATCTGGCAGTGGTCAGCACGGAACGTCCTGCAGGCACTGCAGGGAAATGGATCCTGTGGCGTGGTTCCCGGAGCAGACTGCCCAGCTTGTCTGGCGAAATGCCTCATCACCAGAAGTCACCAACAAGCACCAAGACCTGACTTGGCCGGCAGTGAGGGGAGCCCTCCCAGTCAGATCCTTCCTGCACTGCCGGAACCTCACTACCAGCGCACGCTGCCCTCGAGACGGCTGCTATGGAGAGGAGACGGTTGCCCACCTCTTTGCAGAGTGGGGATTTGCAAAGAGAGTCTGGAGAGGTTTGCAAGGGTCCCTGTCATGATTTATTGCGAACAGCTCAGTCACAGAGGACTCTGTGATTTACGGACTGTTCCCAGGGACGCATTCAGAGACTGACATCAAGTGCTGCTGGAAGGTCATCAACTCGGTGAAAGACGCTCTTTGGTCTGCCCGAGCTTTGTTGACCTTCCGGAAGAGCGAGATGTCCATCAGGGAATGTTGCCGACTGGCCCACTGCAGACTGCAGGAGTACCTGCTGAGGGACGCACTGAAGCTTGGTGCAGCCAAGGCTCTGTGGGGGAGGACCACAGTCTAGGGTCCTTCCACTGCCGGACATGGGGGGGCAGGGTGTGGTGGAGACGCCCCTCAAAATAAGGGTAGGGATTCTACGCCAGTGTGCCACATGAGTGGCATGGGTGGAGGGTAATTTTGGGTAATTGGTATATTGAATGTATGTATAGCCTCCGAGAATGTCGGATAGAGTTTTGGAAGGAACATGTTTTGTATATATTTATTTCTTGAAAAAGTATTTTTTGATAATTAAAAAAAAATCTGCTTTCTTGTTTATTTTTCCCCCACATCGTTCCCACTGCACAGTCTGCTTTTGATTATTTTAATAAATAGTGAGTTAAATGTTAATTTTTTGAAATGATTGTCACTGGCAATGCCAGAATTTCTAACGCATCCTCAATGGTCAACTCAGTTTTAAATCACAAAAGGCCTGGTCATGATACAGCAGTGCTGTTGGGTAGGGAGTGCTGGGAGTTTAACCCAGTAACGATGAAGAATAGGAATACATTTTCAAATCAGTACAGTGCAACCTGTAGGGGAACCTGCAGGTGATGGTGTTCCCACATATTTGCTGTCCTTGGAATTCTTGATGGTACAGGTCACAACTTTGGGATCTCCTGGGTGAATCACTGCAATATATTCTACTATAGGTCTTACACATTGATATGGGAGGAAATTAATGATTAAAGCAAGCAGGCTGCTTAGTCCTAGATAATGCAAACGCTTGATTTGTTGATCCTGCACTAATTCAGCAAACTGTATTATATCCCGCTCCTGGCTGTGCCTTCTACATGTTGGAGAGGCTTTGGCATTTCAGGTGGCAGGTCACCCATCATAGGATAGCATTTGACCTGCTCTTGCAGGCACAGGATTTATGTAGTTGGTCAAATTGAGTATGGCGATCTTCCCCATGTAGATCTCAAAAGTGTCTGTCAAAAAATACAGCATATTGTACTAATTCATAATATGCTATCTGGTGAACAAGTAAAATAATGGATAGTTAGCTGCCTGCAAAGCAGGAGATTTTTCCAGAAAAGATGGAGACTGGATAGCCATGAAGATCAATGCTGGGAGTATAGCTGCTCACATTTAATAACAATAATTTAGCCTCTGAAGTCAAAACACATTTTCTAAATATGCAAATATTAATGGAAGAGTACTGTAGTTAATACAAAGAAAAACTGCAACAGATTTCAAGATGAAATTAATTTCCTCAACAGGTATGAAGTTGTTCAAATTGTGCAGAGGAGCAAAGGGTTTGGAATACGTGCTGGTCAGTAAAAAAGTGCATCATCATTGGACCCAATGATGCATCTTGGTTGACTTAGAAAGTTTACATCCAAATCCACATATGTAAAGAAAAAGCCAATTCTCCAATACAGTACTCGAAGACTGCTGCAATAACAGGAATTTTGTCTTTCTTATGAGATATTAAACTGAGGCCTGCTCTGCTGTCTCGTGACACAAAAAGCACACTGCAAGTGAAGCTGGGAAGTTACCACCAATATACTGGTTCATATTCATTCCACAATCACAGTGTTATATTTGACTATTCTTTGTTGTTATGGAACTCGATAAATGCAAATTAGTAGCCACATTTTGTATATTAAAACAGTGTTTGAATGCAAACTACCTAATTGATCATAAAATGTATTGGGTGTTCTGAAATATTTAAAAGATGCCCTACAAAGAGTTATTTTTTTAAGTGTGGTGTTGCATAACACCGTGTAGTGAAAATGCAAAACAAGCTTTGACTTCAAAGTTATGCTGAACTTAAAATTCCATTCTTGGAGGTACTATGTACTTCATTATAGGTAGAATGGAGAGCAAAATCAGCTGATTGCAGTTAAAACACTAAATATACTTGGTTTAACTAAATCGACAAATTAAAAAAATCTAAAATGTTTTGATAGTGTAGAGATAGACTTCCTCATCAACAGATCATAATCTGTATGAATTGGCAGCCTCAGCCCCCTGCTCTACTCACTCAATACTCACGATTGGGTAGCCTGACACAGTTCGAACTCCATCTTCAAGTTCGCTGCCTACATCACTGTTGTTGGACAAATTGCAGATTATAGAGTATAGGAGGGAAGATAGATTGACTGACCAAATGATGCCAGAACAACAACCTTGCTCTCAATGTCAATATGATCAAGGAATTTATTGTGGACGTTGGAAGAGGAAGGCTGAGGATCCACAAGCCTGTTTTCATCAAAGGAACGGTGGTCGAGAGAGTCGCAAGTTTCACATTTGTGAAGATTGAGGGGATTTGGTATGTCTGGAAATACTTTCCAGAACTTCTACAGGTGTACAGCAGAGAGCACGGACTGGTTGCATCACAGCCTGGGTATGCAACTTGAATGCCCAGGAACGAAGAAGACTACAAAAAGTGGTGAATGCTGCCCAGCCCATCACAGGTACTGACCTCCCTCCACCATCGAAGAAATCTTTGAGTCACTGCCTCAAAAGGCAGCCTGCATCATCAGACACCCACATAACACTGGTCACATTCTCATTTCACTCCAGACACAGGGAAGAAGTTATAGGATCCTGAAAACTAACATCCAGGTTCGGAGTACCACGTTTACATATATGCTGTGCTGCAGCATAAAATAATTTCAGTTTGGGACATATGACAATAAAACACCCTTGACCCTTGAGAATGTTTCCTCCAGTATATAAGGTCAAAATTACAGCCCATGAATAAAATATTCTGAAATAACAAGGAATTCAGGAGAAATTCCCTTTTGCAAAAGGACCTTGCAACACCAGAAAATAGGCAAATTAAGTAGGCAAGGTGAATAATATAGACATTATAGTAGAGGGTGAAAGAAAGGAGCCAAGGCATAACGAAACAGGGAGCAGATGGGACAATTTTTTAAAGCACTGACAATAGACTGATGATTGGCCTGCTGGCACAAATTGATCTTTCAGTCCTGTTATTTTATTATAGTGAGTGTATGTTTGGATTCTAAAGGCATATCGCAAATGCGGTTTGCTTTTGAGAAATGGATTTTAAAAAATTCACAGCTGGAATCAGATAAATGGAAGACAGTCTAACTAAAAATGTTAATCAAAGTACAGTTTTAGCAGAGTTTGCGCCCCAATTCCATATTGTAAATACAATTTTATTACAACACTTTGCATATCTAGGATTATCATTCTCTCCCATGCTCAGGAATTCAGTTGTTCACATTTGGATCAAGGAGATAGTGGTAAATGTGAAGCCATAGGAAGCAATATAGGTGTAAAGGGAGAAATGGGTGAGCATCCAGTTGGGCCACATGGAAGAGTGAGGGAAAAAGGGGGGGGGGCTGTAGGTGGTTACCTAAAATTGAAGAATTTAATGTTCATACTGTTGGGTTGTAAGATACCCATTATTAAACTTTAATACTTAAAATTAAATGCATTATATATAAAGATATATTAAACTTTGATACTTACAGAGTATCATCTATAGTTTACAAAGTATTTAATTTATATGCTTTAGTTGACTTGGACAAACACTCCTCCCCCATTCCTCCATTAAAAGTTGGTTAACCAGTTCCACAGATCGCAATGATGAATCGCTCTTGGGTTTGCAACATGCCTCACCCGCCAACAATTGGTCTATCGGAACCACCTTGTCTGAAGTCATCTGGTGCTAGCCTTAAGGGCCTGTCCCACTTTAGGCGATTTTAAGGCGACTGCCGGCGACAGTTCACCGGGTGTCGCGGGCATGATCGCGAGGAGTCTTCCAAGTATCGTAGTGGATCTCAGCGCGTCGCTGAGAAATCATCCGGAGTGAAATTTCTCGGCAACAGCTGGCTTGTCGCCAAGTATCGTTGCTAAGTGGGACAGGCCCTTTAGTTTGTCCTTTTGCTTCCAGTTCCTCCTCCCAACAATCAGTCTGAAAAAGCAACTATCCATTTTCTCCAGAGACGCTGCCTGACCCGTTAAGTTACTCAAGCATTTTGTGTCTGTCTTTAATTTATAAAGGTCTCACCAACAGAATTAGCCATTTACTATCTAATCTAATCAAAGACACCTAAACAAATTGTTCCAAAACCATTTCTGTTAGAGGATATCAAAATTTCTGGTCCTTACAGACAACAGAAGATTCCACAACAATTGTGCCTATTTTGGTAATTTGTCTTTATTTAAAACCTTGAATCTTTGCTAACAAGGCCAATTGGAATCAGGGCCTAACTAGCAAGTTTTAGAGGGTTACAACTTATATAAATCACCGCCACCTGTAAGAAAATTAACCATTCACCACCATTTTAATACCATAGTCAAGTTTGTATTGGCAGTGACAGTGATTCTTTAATTCAATGCCTTCAATTTTGCTTGCAATTCTATTAAACATTTCATGATGCAGCCTTTTAAGATGTAGACGTCAATCATATGGCCTTCACCCACCGTTCTTCAAAATTTCCTTTTTTTAATTTAAATACATTTTTTTTTGCATCAAACACTCCTGTCCGTAAGCCTTTCTGTTATCATAATTTTTCAGTTTTACTATTTCACGCTTTGGTAATCGTGTGAAAGGCTATGTTCAATTTAAATATTTACGCAATTATTGTAAGTCATAGACTGAATACAGTAAAAAAAACATTTACATTAGCAAGCTACCAGATGAATAATATCGAAATTAAAATATATGGCAGTCCAAAAACAAAGACGAGAAATTGGAGCGAACAAAAGCAACACAAAATCATGAGAGGAATACATCTGGTAAACGCAGTCTTTCGCCCAGCATAGGGGAATCAAGAACCAGATGATAAAGGTTTAAGTTGAGGGGGGGAGAGATTTAATCGGAACCTGAGGGGTAACATTTTTTGCACAAAAGGGGGGTGGGTGCATGGACCGAGCTGTTGATGGAGATAGTTGAGGCAGGTACTATAACAGCATTTAAAAAGATATTTGGACAAATGCACGGATAGGATAGGTTTATGGGTCAAATGCAGGCGGGGCATGTTGGTCGGCGTGGGTGAATTGAGCAGAAGGGCCTGTTTCTGCGCTGTATGACTGAAGGGTCGCAACTCGCGAACCGAAAAGTCACCCATTCCTTTTCTCCAGAGATGTTGCCTGTTGCGCTGAGTTACTCCAGTATTCTGTGTCTATCTTCTGTTTGACTCTGACAGCACCATTAAGTAACAGCTAAAGGCAGAAGTAAATATACAATTATATTAAAAATGTACAAGAGGAATAAAGGAGTATTTACAATGGTCTTGAATGGATATCACCTGATTTCTTACAAGCCACATAGAATATCTTTTCCCCACCTCTGAGACACCCAGCAGTTCTCCCTTTCATCTATTGCACACTTGAGTTCAATGTCCGCCAGTATTAAGTATGGCCGGCATATGCGGCCATCTTTTATACTGGCAGAATGGTCCTTCCGGATGTTTTGGAAGAGACCGCCTCAACGCTCCGTGTTTTTCCAGCAGATGCAGATCCACGTTTACAGATTGCAGGTGAGTTGGCCGATGCTGCGGGGCGTGAGGCGGGTGGTCTGGGTGTGGAAGGCGGTCGGGCCGCAACCCCCTGGTAGTGGGGTTTAGGCCTAGGTGGTGGGATTTGTTGCCAAGGTGACGGGTCTTCTGCCTGGGGTTCGCCTAAATGTTGCCCTAATTCCCCCTTCATCGCCACCTTTCAAAGAGCTGATTTGATGCACGACTTTATTTTGTAATTCCCCCCAAACCAGAGGTGATTGATTGCTGATGAAAATTCCATTTCGAGCGGCCTCGTAAAGATGATTAAAGAGAGCAGCAGTTCCTTCCTAAAGGGTATACTTCTGGGTGGAGTGTCCTGCTTGTTCTTCGCCCTGATTAACACCAAGATAGGCGGCCAAATGTCACCCGTAAAGCACGAACACCACCACCTCAAAGCCCCCAACAAGGACGAACTAAATACACTCTCAGAGGCAAAGCGAATGGAGCGTACCCAGGGTATCCGAGTTCTCTGTTTGATCATGGTTAAACCGAAAGAAATTGGATTTTGGGCCGCTGTGGTGGAAACCTGGAGCAAACATTGTGACAAGGCTGTTTTTTACAGTTCTGAAACCATAAAACCCTTTGAATCAATTGGTCTTGGAACAGAAGACCCATGGATCAAGACCAGAAAAGCTTTCAAGCATGTTTATGAAAACTACAAGGATGACTATGGCTGGTTCTTTATGGTACAGTCATCTACATTTGCAATTATTGAAAATCTTAAATTTTTTTTGTTAAATAAAGATCCAGGAGAACCTTTCTATATTGGTCACACGGTCAAGTCGGGTAATTTGGACTATGTTGAGATTTCTTCAGGTGTGGTCCTAAGTGCAGAAACATTAAAGAGGCTGAATTTGGTTCTGGATGATCCTGTGAAATGTCCAGAAAAGGGGAATTTACTGTGGAAGATGTCTGAAGAAAAGGAACTTGCAGTATGTTTGAAATACACAGGAGTATTTGCTGAAAATGCAGAAGACAATGAAGAAAAAGAATTGTTCAACTCAAAAAATGTAAAAACCCTAATTGAGGAGGCAATGTCTAACCATCAAAAGGAAGTTGTGGAAGGATGTTGCTCTGATGTGGCCATTACTTTTCATGGAAGTTCTCCCAACCATATGCATGTTATGATGTATGGGATTTACAGACTGCGACCATATGGCCATTCCTTTAATGATGCACTAATTTTCATGCCACCTGCAGGTTCAATTAACGATTAAATTCCTCTTGCCAATTCATTCCAGAGTGTGAAGTATGACTAAAAGAATATAAGATACTTCTTTTGCTATTTTATGTGGTCTGAGTTTTGTAAAATCTCAAACAACTTTCTAAATGGAATGTGCCTTCAATGTTAATGAGTTTAACAATGAATTGTCTCACAAATTGGTTGTAAAATATTTTATGATTATTCTCAGCTTAAAGTTTCTGTCAATTATCGAGTTAGCAGGAAAATGTATTATTGAATAGCATGCTGGAAATCAGTAAAACATTTTGCTGAGCTTTTGAATGTTTTTGTAAACTGCTCTGAAAGACAATTATTTATTATTTTGAAAGGGGTTGCATTTTGAACTGGGTAACTTAATGAGGCACTGATATTTTTGATCTTGAGACTGTGGTAGAAGGGTTGAACTTTAAACAAAAACTATTAAACTTTTTACCTTTATGACATTTTTAGTCGCGCATATTTGTGGATTTCCAATTGTAATGCTAATTTGGATATTGTGCGATCTTGTGAAGCTTGGGAGTTGGATAATGTAACATTTTAATTTGATGTGAATGTCATCATTCCCATAAAATCAAATTGTAAGAACATTTCAAACCTCCTAATCTGCATTTTTGCTTGATTGACTGGAAATGATCTGTTCTTTGAATGGAAATTATTGCGATTTAAAAAGAAAAACTTTTGATGTTGAGACTAATGTTCATCCAGTCTTTCCATTCAGTGTAATTCATTTACCCGTAAATATTACCCTGGTATTGACCTTATAATGCACCGTCCACATATTACATAAAATAACCAAAGTCCTCAATGTACTGAGTGCAGTGTTGCAACCTTAGATTAATAACTCATTGAAACAATCTAGAAATAGTATCGATGACCACAAAACTGGCAGGGTTTTCTTTAAAGCTAAATGATGAAATAGAAGTGGATGGAACCTAATACAAGATCCACCATCCATTAAAAGCAGCAAATCTTGATACAATTAAGTCATTTGACCTTGCCAATTTCCACACTAACTTTGAGGAACAAATGTCTAAATTGGGAGAACTAGGGCACGAGTCAAGATGCAGGAAGGCAATCCAATTTCCCAAATCAGACCTAACAAGGAATGTGCCAGGTTGCATCATCACAATCCCTTGACAGATCCCTGTGGCTTCAGCAGGAGAGACAGCAGGCAGCGGCATTAACGCTCCCAAAACATTGTGTCCAATATTGTCTCTAGATCCCATGAAATCTATGGAAATAGGCCCTTCAGCCCAATTTGCCCATGCCAATCAATATGCCCCATCTACACCAGTCCCACCTGCCTGCATTTGGCCTATCTCCCTCTAAACCTGTCCTATCCATGTGGCTGTCTAATTGTTTCTTAAACATTGCGATTGTACTTGCCTCAACTACCTCCTCTGGCAGTTCGTTCCATACACCCACCACCCTTTGTGTGAAAAGGTTACCCCTCAGGTTCCTATTAGATCTTTCCCCCCTCACTTTCAACCTATGTCCTCTGGTTTTTAATTCCCTTACTATGGGCAAGAGGCTCTGTGTGCCTACCCAATCTATTCCTCTCATGATTTCGTACACTTCAATAAGGTCACCCCTCATCCTCCTGTGTTCCAATGAATAGAGTCCTAGGCAGCTCAACCTCTCCCTATAGCTTAGCCCTCGGGTCCTGGCAATATTCTCGTAAATCTTCAACATTTTGACAACATTTTTCCTATAACGGTGCGCAGAACTGAACACAATACACTAAATGCAGTCTCACCAACATCTTATATAACTGCAACATGAATTCCCAACATCTATACTATGTGGTGTAAAATTCTATTATTTGATACAGGTGACTCCTTTTTTTTTTTTTTTACTTTATTTTTATTATTTTTTTATTTTTTTACATACATACAAACACAAACTAAACAAACATAGGAGATGCATATTGAATGTAAATACCCTTACTTTAAGTTCCCAAAAACGGAAGAGACTCGAGTCCCGGCATTGCCTGTATTAATAATGACCATCTTTTATCAAACATGTCTGTTGTCAACTGTAACCTTGCTGTGATTTTTTCCATTATATACACATTTTTTACCCTATCTCTCCATTGCATTATGCTTGGAGGCTGTGGTTTCAACCACGAAGTTGTTATCGTCTTCTTTGCTATCAGCAGCAGGATTGTCAGTAAATGTTTCGAACTCTTATCTGTCATACTGTCAGGAATTATACCCAAAATGTAAAGTGCTGGTTCCAGAGGGAAGTTAATGCCCATAATCTGTTTAATTTTTGGAAGAATATTCAAAAGGTGACTCCTTTTTAAGTATGGACCCCTAGTTTAAGGTTGTTCTACAAGAGAAAAACGTCACAATTTCCCTGTCTTGATCACTCCGGATATGTTTAAATCAAGACCCTTCACACATTTATTGGATACCAGTCTAGACTGTGCAAACTTCCTTATAAACTGTCCCCCATTCCTTATTAGTTTCTAGACAAGTTTAACAGGTAAACTGCCACCTCAATACCTTGTAAATGTCACATTTGAAGCTCTTGTTCTTATAAGTGCTTTGCGAGCAGCAAATGGTATGGAGCAATTTCCATAGCTACATCTAAATAATAATGGTAAGAGGGTGTGGTGATTACAACAGGAAGAACACACTCGGAATTTCATTTGTGCATTTATAAGAGTTGCTTTCGTCACATGAGCATCTTTGTTGGTCTGGATTTTCCAGTTTGTGAGTAGTCGCTTGTGATTATTCCTGCTTTAGGTCATAAAGACGTACAGATATGTAGGTTAATTGGCTGGGTAAATGTAAAAATTGTCCCTAATGGGTGTAGGATAGTGTTAATGTACGGGGATCACTGGGCGGCACGGACTTGGAGGGCCGAAAAGGCCTGTTTCCGGCTGTAGATATATGATATGATATGATATGATAAAGAATAGGAGTAGAATTAGGCCATTCAATCATGGCTGATATATCTCTCCCTGCTAACCCCATTCTCCTGCCTTCTCCCCATAACCTGACACCTGTACAAATCAAGAATTTACTGGATCTATCTCCGCCTTAAAAATATCCACACCCTTCTGTGGCAAAGAATTCCACAGATTCACCACACTCCTCATCTCCTTCCTAAAAGAACGTCCTTTAACTCTGACTCAAGTCCAGTCACCTTTATTTGTCACATAAGATGTGCAGTGAAATGAAAGTGGCAACGCCTGCGGATTGTGCTAAAACTACAAAACAGAATAGAAAAAAAAAATTTAACACAAAAAATAAATTAATACAGTAATTTAAATTAGTCCCTGGTGATATGAGAGTTAACAGTCCTGATGGCCTGTGGGAAGAAACCGTCTCATCCTCTCTGTTTTCACAGCGTGACAGCGGAGGCGTTTGCCTGACCGCAGCAGCTGGAACAGTCCGTTGCTGGGGTGGTAGGGGTCCCCCATAATGTTGCTGGCTCTGGATCTGCACCTCCTGATGTATAGGTCCTGCAGGGGGGCGAGTGTAGTTCCCATAGTGCGTTCAGCCGAACGCACTACTCTCTGCAGAGCCTTCCTGTCCTGGGCAGAGCTATTCCCAAACCAGCTTGTGATGTTTCCGAACAATATGCTTTCTACAGCCCCAGAGTAGAAGCACTGAAGGATCCTCAGAGAGACTCTGAATTTCCTCAACTGTCTGAGGTGGTAAAGGCGCTGCCTTGCCTTACTCACCGGTGCGGCAATGTGTGTTGTCCATGTCAGATCCTCTGTGATGTGGACTCCCAGGTATTTAAAGCTGCTCACCCTATCCGCAGTAATCCCATTTATCTCCAGTGGCGTGTACGTCCTCGGATGTTGAGCCCTTCTAAAGTCTACAATCAGCTCCTTAGTTTTTGTGACATTCAAGAGGAGGCTGTTGTCCTGACACCAGAGTGCCAGTTCAGCCACCTCCTCCCGGTAGAGTCTATGGCCTCTAGTCCTAGATTCTCCCACTAGTGGAAACATCCTCTCCACATCCGCTCTATTCAAGCTTTTCACTATTCTGTATGTTTAAATGAGGTCCCCCCTCATTCTTCTAAACTCCAGCGAGTACAGGCCCATTGCCGATAAACGCTCATCATAGGTTTACCTACTAATTCCTGGAATCATTCTTGTAAACCTCCTCTGGACCCTCTCCAGAGCCAGCACATCCTTCCTCAGATATGGTGCCCAAAATTGTTCACAATATTCCAAATGCGGCCTTACCAGCGCCTTATAGACCTCAAAATTACATCCCTGTTTTTGTATACAAGCCTTCTTGAAATAAATGCTAGTTAGCTTTCTTTACTACCGATTCGACTTGCAGATTAACTTTTTGGGAATCTTGCACCTGAACTCCCACCTCCGATTTCTGGATTTTCACCCCATTTAGAAAATAGTCTACACCTTTATTCCTACTACCAAAATGCATGACTCCACACTTTGCTGCACTATATTCCACCGGCCACTTCTCTGCCCACTCTCCCAGCCTGTCCAAGTCCTCCTGCAGAGTCCCTGCTTTCTCTACACTACCTGCCCCTCCACGTATTTTTGTATAATCCGCAAACTTTGTCACAAAGCCTTCAATGCACTCATCCAAATCATTAATATACAACGTGAAGAGTAGCGGCCCCAGCACCGACTCTTGCGGAACTCCACTAGTCAGTGGCAGCCAACCAGAAAAAGCCCCCTTTATTGCCACTCTTTGTCTTCTGCCATCTTTTGCTATCCATGCTGGCATCTGCCCTTTGATACAGTATGCTCTCATCTTCCTAAGCAGCCTAACGTATGGCACCATATCAAAGGCTTTCTGAAAATCTAAGTAAAAAAACATCTATTTGTCTCTCTAACTCTCCTTTTTCTGTCCTGCTATTCACTTCTTCAAAGAATTCCAGCAAATTTATCAAGCAAGACCTCCCCTTCACAAAGCCATGCTGGCTTCGGTCTATTTTATCCTGAACTTCTAAGTACTCCGTAACCTCATTTCGTTAGAATAGACGCTAAAATCTTACCAACCACTGAAATCAAACTAACTGGCCTGTAGTTCCCACTATTCTGCCTTGCTCCCTTTTTGTGCAGCGGGGTAATATTGGCAATTTCCCAATCATCTGGGATCACTCCTGACTCTAGTGATTCCTGAAATATCACTGTCAATGCCTCCACAATTTCTACAGCCACCTCTTTAAGAACCCTAGGGTGCAGCTCATTTGGCCCAGGTGAGTTATCCAAATTCAGGTCTTTCAGCTTCCCAATCACCTTCTCCCTTGTAATAGCCACTCTAACCCCTTGATTCTCTTGAATTTCAGGCACATCACTGGTGTCTTCCACTGTGAAGACTGATGCAAATAAGTTAGTCAACTGCTCTGCCATTTCATTATTCCCCATTATCACTTCTCTTGCATCATTCTCCAGTGGTCTAACGTCCACTCTAGCCTCTTTCATGCTCTTTATATAACTTTTGCTATCCTCTTTTACAGTATATTATTGGCTAGCTTACCTTCGTATTTCATCGAAGGTAGACATAATGCTGGAGTAACTCAGCGGGTTAGGCAGCAACTCAGGAGAGAAGGAAAGGGTGACATTTCGGGTCAAGACCCTTCTTCAGACTGATGTCAGGGGAGGGGGTGGGACAAAGATAGGATGTAGTAGGAGACAGGAAGACAGTGGGAGAACTGGGAAGGGGGCGGGGAACGAGAGGGACAGAGGAACTATCTGAAGTTAGAGAAGTCAATGTTCATATCGCTGGGGTGTAAACTGCCGAAACAAAATATGAGATGTTCCTAAAATTTGCGCTGGGCCTCACTATGACAATGGAGGAGACCCATGACAGAAGTCAGACTGGGAGTGGGAGGGTGAGTTGAAGTGCTGAGCCACCGGGAGATCAGGATGGTTAAGACAGACTGAGCGAAGGTGTTCAGCGAAATGATCGCCGAGTCTGCGTTTGGTCTCGCCGATGTAGAGAGGTTGACATCTGGAACTGCGGATACAATAGATAAGGTTGGAGGAGGTGCAGAGGAACCTCTGACTCACCTGTAAAGACTGTTTGGGTCCTTGGATGGAGTTGAGGGGGGAGGTAAAGGGACAGGTATTGCATCTCCAGCATTGCAGGGGAAGGTACCTGGGGAGGGGGTGGTTTGAGTGGGAACAGACAAGTGGACCAGGTAGTTACGGAGGGAACGGTCTTTGCGGAAAGCAGATAGTTCCTCTGTCCCTCTCTTCCCCTCCCCTTCCCAATTCTCCCACTGTCTTCCTGTCTCCAACTACATCCTATCTTTGTCCCGCCCCCTCCCGACATCAGTCTGAAGAAGGGTCTCGACCCGAAACGTCACCCATTCCTTCTCTCTTGAGATGCTGCCTGACCCGCTGAGTTACTCCAGCATTTTGTGTCTACCTTCGATTTAAACCAGCATCTGCAGTTATTTTCCTACACATCCTTCGTATTTCATCTGTTCTCCCCATATTGTCTTTTTAGTTATCCTCTGTTTTTTAAAAGCTTCTCAATCCTCTGGCTTCCCACTAATCTTTGCTATGTCATACGCCTTCTCTTTTAGTTTTATTCTGTCCTTGACTTCCCTTGTCAGCCACGGTCACCTCTTTCTCCCCCTAAAATCTTTCTTCCTCTTTGCAACAAAAAGATCCTGCATCTTCCAGATTATTCCCAGAAATTCCTGCCATTGTTGTTCCACCGTCATCCCTGCTAGGGTCCCCTTCCAGTCAATTTTGGCCAGCTCCTCCCTCATGCCTCGATAGACCCCTTTGCCCGGCTGTAATACCGACACATCCAATATCATCATCTCCCTCTCAAATTGCAAATTAAAACTTATCATATTGTCATTGACATTCAGGAGCAGCTTCTTCCCAACAACGATCAGGCTATTAAACACTACAACCTCCAACTAAGCTCCAAACTACGTAATTTGGGTGCTTTGTGTTTTTATTGTTTTTGTTTTTGCACTTTTATTGCTTGTTTTTTATTAATGTACTGAACACTTTTTGTTTACATATCTGTTGTGCCGCTGCAAGTAAGAATTTCATTGTTCCATTTTGGGACATATAACTATAAAAAAACTCTTGACTCTTGTGATTAATCTACTGCTACATTGATAGGCTCTTTTGCAGTGAGAGCCACAACAAAACCTACCACACATAAATATCATCCTTCTGGGTGCTGTGAGACGACAGAGATAGTTTCCACAAAATTGCTGAGAAACCATTGACAACTGATTAATGTGGACACAAAGAACTGTGGATGTTGGTTTATTAAAAAAAGACTCAAAGTGCTGGAGAACCTCAGTGGGTCAGGCAGCATCTCTAGATACGTGACATTTCAGGTTGGGATCCTTCTTCAGACAAATAGGAGTGGGGGAGAGAGCAGGAAGAGACAAAAGTGTGGATGGAACAAAGTAGCAAAAGATAGGTGGATAGAGCTGAGGCATGGTTAAATCATAAGCAGATGTAGACAATATAGGGTGGCGCAATGGTAGTTGCTGCCTTACAGCTCCAGAGACCCAGGTTCGATCCTGACGATGGGTGTTGTCTCTACGTTCTCCCCGTAACCGCGTGAGTTCGGGTGCTTTGGTTTCCTCCCACGCTGAAAACGCGTTTTAGGTTTGTAGGTTAATTGACTTCTGCAAAAATTGTAAATTGTCCCACGTGCTAGTGATCACTCGGTGGGCCAAAGGGCCTGTTTCCATGCTACATCTCTAAAATCTAAAGTGAATTCTAATTGTACTTGGCTGTTGAGCTTCTGGGCTGTTTTCCTCCTTGCAAGTGTTACTATCTATGTCTTCAGTAGATTTCCTTTACCTCTACGCAAATAGACCAAGTCTGCTCAGTGGTTTGAATATATTAGAAATGCTGGACTGATGTGAGATGACTGGACAGCTGCTCAGAAATATCTGAACGTGAAACCAGAGGGGAACAGCAACAGGTGGAGTCCCCAGGTAAATCGTCAGAATCTGCGCAGACCAACTGTCAGAACTATTCATGGGCATCTTTAATCTCTCCCTTTTGAACCCCCCCCCCCCCCAGCTTTAAGACAAGTATCATCCCGATGCTAAAGAAAAGCAAGGTAGCATGACTTATTGATGACCCTCCAGTGTCTATGACATCCAACATCATGAAGAGCGTCAAAAGGCTGGGTAGTGTGCACTTTAACTTCAGCCTTCCAGACAGCCTTGATCCACAGCAGTTTGCCTACCATCACAACAGATCCACAGCAGATGCCATCTCCCTAGTCTTGCACTCATCTTCGGGACATCTGGAGAACTATGGACCACTGCGTCAGTCTCCGATTTATTGACTATAAGTCCGCCTTCAATACTATCATCCCAACCAAACTCAACTCCAAACTAAGGGACTTCAAAATTTACGCTCCCTTTGCAAGTGGTTCCTCGACTTCTTGATATAATGACCACAATTAGTGAGGGTAGGCGATAAAACGTTGCCAGCGATAATTCTCAACCTCTGTGTCCTGCAAGGATGCATTCTCAGCCCCTTACTTTACTTCCTATACACACACTCGTGCGGCCAAATTCTGCTCTAACTCCTTTTACAAGTTTGCAGATGTCACCAATGTAGTCGACCAGACATCAAATAATGATAAGATGGATTAGAGGAAGGAGATAGAGAGCTTAGAACATGGCGTCAAAACAATATCCTTTCTATCAATCAAAGAGCTAGTTATTGACTTAAGGAAACATGGTGGTGGACATGTCCTAGTCAGCATCAATGGTGCCAGATCGAAGAAGATCGAGAGCTTCAAGTTCCTGGCGTGAATATCACCAACAAACTGTTCTGGACCAACCAAATTAAAGCTGCAGCCTAGCAAGCCACTACTTCCTCAATAGACAAAAGGCAGCTCCACTTGTCTCCAATGACTCTTATTAACTTTAACAAATGTGTAGAAAGAAGCAAGTAGGGTTCAGAGTTCATTAAAATAAATAAAGCTTCTGCTGATGATTCATAATATTGTCCATTTGGTATCAGAATAAATCTGCATTAAAGTTCAGATCAGAAGTCTACACCAAGCTTTTTCACCCATTCTCCAGACCAAATCATACACTTGTTTCTACTTGGCATCAATATGTTAACAATTTTTTCAACTGCCAGACAATGCTATACCATCAAATATCATATGCATAAAGAAATTCACTGGCTTTTCAAAGAATGGAGTGAAATTGGCATGGCATGAGAAAACCTAAGTAAAAATTTTAAAACTTCTCATCAAAAGATGGAATTAACACATAAAAAGAACAGAAATTTCAATAGAAGAAAAAATGTTCGTCTTATCCTCTTGGGTATTAATTTAATGAACATTCAGAATTTCAACCATGCATTCATATTTGTACAAACCCACTGTATGTGCTCAGGATATCCACGCTGATTTCATTTCACAAAGGTCAAGTAGTTGTCAAATTGGATATGTCGGAAATAGCTTCTCACCAAGCTTTGAGTGGTTACAATTCCTTTTGTATTTTGGACAGATTTAAACTAGGAGAAAAATGCCATCAACTGTACACAAAA
This sequence comes from Rhinoraja longicauda, assembly GCF_053455715.1. Taxonomy (NCBI): domain Eukaryota; kingdom Metazoa; phylum Chordata; class Chondrichthyes; order Rajiformes; family Arhynchobatidae; genus Rhinoraja; species Rhinoraja longicauda. Next base: position 37,752,971 of record NC_135967.1, on the reverse strand, counting down.
AAAGTTTTCTTTTTCCTGTAATACCAGGTTTATGGAAAACAAACAATACAACTTCTATAATTCAATTTCAAAATGTCTTTGTGTCTTGCAGTTCGCCTAAATGTTGCCCTAATTCCCCCTTCATCGCCACCTTTCAAAGAGCTGATTTGATGCACGACTTTATTTTGTAATTCCCCCCAAACCAGAGGTGATTGATTGCTGATGAAAATTCCATTTCGAGCGGCCTCGTAAAGATGATTAAAGAGAGCAGCAGTTCCTTCCTAAAGGGTATACTTCTGGGTGGAGTGTCCTGCTTGTTCTTCGCCCTGATTAACACCAAGATAGGCGGCCAAATGTCACCCGTAAAGCACGAACACCACCACCTCAAAGCCCCCAACAAGGACGAACTAAATACACTTTCAGAGGCAAAGCGAATGGAGCGTACCCAGGGTATCCGAGTTCTCTGTTTGATCATGGTTAAACCGAAAGAAATTGGATTTTGGGCCGCTGTGGTGGAAACCTGGAGCAAACATTGTGACAAGGCTGTTTTTTACAGTTCTGAAACCATAAAACCCTTTGAATCAATTGGTCTTGGAACAGAAGACCCATGGATCAAGACCAGAAAAGCTTTCAAGCATGTTTATGAAAACTACAAGGATGACTATGGCTGGTTCTTTATGGTACAGTCATCTACATTTGCAATTATTGAAAATCTTAAATTTTTTTTGTTAAATAAAGATCCAGGAGAACCTTTCTATATTGGTCACACGGTCAAGTCGGGTAATTTGGACTATGTTGAGATTTCTTCAGGTGTGGTCCTAAGTGCAGAAACATTAAAGAGGCTGAATTTGGTTCTGGATGATCCTGTGAAATGTCCAGAAAAGGGGAATTTACTGTGGAAGATGTCTGAAGAAAAGGAACTTGCAGTATGTTTGAAATACACAGGAGTATTTGCTGAAAATGCAGAAGACAATGAAGAAAAAGAATTGTTCAACTCAAAAAATGTAAAAACCCTAATTGAGGAGGCAATGTCTAACCATCAAAAGGAAGTTGTGGAAGGATGTTGCTCTGATGTGGCCATTACTTTTCATGGAAGTTCTCCCAACCATATGCATGTTATGATGTATGGGATTTACAGACTGCGACCATATGGCCATTCCTTTAATGATGCACTAATTTTCATGCCACCTGCAGGTTCAATTAACGATTAAATTCCTCTTGCCAATTCATTCCAGAGTGTGAAGTATGACTAAAAGAATATAAGATACTTCTTTTGCTATTTTATGTGGTCTGAGTTTTGTAAAATCTCAAACAACTTTCTAAATGGAATGTGCCTTCAATGTTAATGAGTTTAACAATGAATTGTCTCACAAATTGGTTGTAAAATATTTTATGATTATTCTCAGCTTAAAGTTTCTGTCAATTATCGAGTTAGCAGGAAAATGTATTATTGAATAGCATGCTGGAAATCAGTAAAACATTTTGCTGAGCTTTTGAATGTTTTTGTAAACTGCTCTGAAAGACAATTATTTATTATTTTGAAAGGGGTTGCATTTTGAACTGGGTAACTTAATGAGGCACTGATATTTTTGATCTTGAGACTGTGGTAGAAGGGTTGAACTTTAAACAAAAACTATTAAACTTTTTACCTTTATGACATTTTTAGTCGCGCATATTTGTGGATTTCCAATTGTAATGCTAATTTGGATATTGTGCGATCTTGTGAAGCTTGGGAGTTGGATAATGTAACATTTTAATTTGATGTGAATGTCATCATTCCCATAAAATCAAATTGTAAGAACATTTCAAACCTCCTAATCTGCATTTTTGCTTGATTGACTGGAAATGATCTGTTCTTTGAATGGAAATTATTGCGATTTAAAAAGAAAAACTTTTGATGTTGAGACTAATGTTCATCCAGTCTTTCCATTCAGTGTAATTCATTTACCCGTAAATATTACCCTGGTATTGACCTTATAATGCACCGTCCACATATTACATAAAATAACCAAAGTCCTCAATGTACTGAGTGCAGTGTTGCAACCTTAGATTAATAACTCATTGAAACAATCTAGAAATAGTATCGATGACCACAAAACTGGCAGGGTTTTCTTTAAAGCTAAATGATGAAATAGAAGTGGATGGAACCTAATACAAGATCCACCATCCATTAAAAGCAGCAAATCTTGATACAATTAAGTCATTTGACCTTGCCAATTTCCACACTAACTTTGAGGAACAAATGTCTAAATTGGGAGAACTAGGGCACGAGTCAAGATGCAGGAAGGCAATCCAATTTCCCAAATCAGACCTAACAAGGAATGTGCCAGGTTGCATCATCACAATCCCTTGACAGATCCCTGTGGCTTCAGCAGGAGAGACAGCAGGCAGCGGCATTAACGCTCCCAAAACATTGTGTCCAATATTGTCTCTAGATCCCATGAAATCTATGGAAATAGGCCCTTCAGCCCAATTTGCCCATGCCAATCAATATGCCCCATCTACACCAGTCCCACCTGCCTGCATTTGGCCTATCTCCCTCTAAACCTGTCCTATCCATGTGGCTGTCTAATTGTTTCTTAAACATTGCGATTGTACTTGCCTCAACTACCTCCTCTGGCAGTTCGTTCCATACACCCACCACCCTTTGTGTGAAAAGGTTACCCCTCAGGTTCCTATTAGATCTTTCCCCCCTCACTTTCAACCTATGTCCTCTGGTTTTTAATTCCCTTACTATGGGCAAGAGGCTCTGTGTGCCTACCCAATCTATTCCTCTCATGATTTCGTACACTTCAATAAGGTCACCCCTCATCCTCCTGTGTTCCAATGAATAGAGTCCTAGGCAGCTCAACCTCTCCCTATAGCTTAGCCCTCGGGTCCTGGCAATATTCTCGTAAATCTTCAACATTTTGACAACATTTTTCCTATAACGGTGCGCAGAACTGAACACAATACACTAAATGCAGTCTCACCAACATCTTATATAACTGCAACATGAATTCCCAACATCTATACTATGTGGTGTAAAATTCTATTATTTGATACAGGTGACTCCTTTTTTTTTTTTTTTACTTTATTTTTTTTTTATTTTTATTTTTTTACATACATACAAACACAAACTAAACAAACATAGGAGATGCATATTGAATGTAAATACCCTTACTTTAAGTTCCCAAAAACGGAAGAGACTCGAGTCCCGGCATTGCCTGTATTAATAATGACCATCTTTTATCAAACATGTCTGTTGTCAACTGTAACCTTGCTGTGATTTTTTCCATTATATACACATTTTTTACCCTATCTCTCCATTGCATTATGCTTGGAGGCTGTGGTTTCAACCACGAAGTTGTTATCGTCTTCTTTGCTATCAGCAGCAGGATTGTCAGTAAATGTTTCGAACTCTTATCTGTCATACTGTCAGGAATTATACCCAAAATGTAAAGTGCTGGTTCCAGAGGGAAGTTAATGCCCATAATCTGTTTAATTTTTGGAAGAATATTCAAAAGGTGACTCCTTTTTAAGTATGGACCCCTAGTTTAAGGTTGTTCTACAAGAGAAAAACGTCACAATTTCCCTGTCTTGATCACTCCGGATATGTTTAAATCAAGACCCTTCACACATTTATTGGATACCAGTCTAGACTGTGCAAACTTCCTTATAAACTGTCCCCCATTCCTTATTAGTTTCTAGACAAGTTTAACAGGTAAACTGCCACCTCAATACCTTGTAAATGTCACATTTGAAGCTCTTGTTCTTATAAGTGCTTTGCGAGCAGCAAATGGTATGGAGCAATTTCCATAGCTACATCTAAATAATAATGGTAAGAGGGTGTGGTGATTACAACAGGAAGAACACACTCGGAATTTCATTTGTGCATTTATAAGAGTTGCTTTCGTCACATGAGCATCTTTGTTGGTCTGGATTTTCCAGTTTGTGAGTAGTCGCTTGTGATTATTCCTGCTTTAGGTCATAAAGACGTACAGATATGTAGGTTAATTGGCTGGGTAAATGTAAAAATTGTCCCTAATGGGTGTAGGATAGTGTTAATGTACGGGGATCACTGGGCGGCACGGACTTGGAGGGCCGAAAAGGCCTGTTTCCGGCTGTAGATATATGATATGATATGATATGATAAAGAATAGGAGTAGAATTAGGCCATTCAATCATGGCTGATATATCTCTCCCTGCTAACCCCATTCTCCTGCCTTCTCCCCATAACCTGACACCTGTACAAATCAAGAATTTACTGGATCTATCTCCGCCTTAAAAATATCCACACCCTTCTGTGGCAAAGAATTCCACAGATTCACCACACTCCTCATCTCCTTCCTAAAAGAACGTCCTTTAACTCTGACTCAAGTCCAGTCACCTTTATTTGTCACATAAGATGTGCAGTGAAATGAAAGTGGCAACGCCTGCGGATTGTGCTAAAACTACAAAACAGAATAGAAAAAAAAAATTTAACACAAAAAATAAATTAATACAGTAATTTAAATTAGTCCCTGGTGATATGAGAGTTAACAGTCCTGATGGCCTGTGGGAAGAAACCGTCTCATCCTCTCTGTTTTCACAGCGTGACAGCGGAGGCGTTTGCCTGACCGCAGCAGCTGGAACAGTCCGTTGCTGGGGTGGTAGGGGTCCCCCATAATGTTGCTGGCTCTGGATCTGCACCTCCTGATGTATAGGTCCTGCAGGGGGGCGAGTGTAGTTCCCATAGTGCGTTCAGCCGAACGCACTACTCTCTGCAGAGCCTTCCTGTCCTGGGCAGAGCTATTCCCAAACCAGCTTGTGATGTTTCCGAACAATATGCTTTCTACAGCCCCAGAGTAGAAGCACTGAAAGATCCTCAGAGAGACTCTGAATTTCCTCAACTGTCTGAGGTGGTAAAGGCGCTGCCTTGCCTTACTCACCGGTGCGGCAATGTGTGTTGTCCATGTCAGATCCTCTGTGATGTGGACTCCCAGGTATTTAAAGCTGCTCACCCTATCCGCAGTAATCCCATTTATCTCCAGTGGCGTGTACGTCCTCGGATGTTGAGCCCTTCTAAAGTCTACAATCAGCTCCTTAGTTTTTGTGACATTCAAGAGGAGGCTGTTGTCCTGACACCAGAGTGCCAGTTCAGCCACCTCCTCCCGGTAGAGTCTATGGCCTCTAGTCCTAGATTCTCCCACTAGTGGAAACATCCTCTCCACATCCGCTCTATTCAAGCTTTTCACTATTCTGTATGTTTAAATGAGGTCCCCCCTCATTCTTCTAAACTCCAGCGAGTACAGGCCCATTGCCGATAAACGCTCATCATAGGTTTACCTACTAATTCCTGGAATCATTCTTGTAAACCTCCTCTGGACCCTCTCCAGAGCCAGCACATCCTTCCTCAGATATGGTGCCCAAAATTGTTCACAATATTCCAAATGCGGCCTTACCAGCGCCTTATAGACCTCAAAATTACATCCCTGTTTTTGTATACAAGCCTTCTTGAAATAAATGCTAGTTAGCTTTCTTTACTACCGATTCGACTTGCAGATTAACTTTTTGGGAATCTTGCACCTGAACTCCCACCTCCGATTTCTGGATTTTCACCCCATTTAGAAAATAGTCTACACCTTTATTCCTACTACCAAAATGCATGACTCCACACTTTGCTGCACTATATTCCACCGGCCACTTCTCTGCCCACTCTCCCAGCCTGTCCAAGTCCTCCTGCAGAGTCCCTGCTTTCTCTACACTACCTGCCCCTCCACGTATTTTTGTATAATCCGCAAACTTTGTCACAAAGCCTTCAATGCACTCATCCAAATCATTAATATACAACGTGAAGAGTAGCGGCCCCAGCACCGACTCTTGCGGAACTCCACTAGTCAGTGGCAGCCAACCAGAAAAAGCCCCCTTTATTGCCACTCTTTGTCTTCTGCCATCTTTTGCTATCCATGCTGGCATCTGCCCTTTGATACAGTATGCTCTCATCTTCCTAAGCAGCCTAACGTATGGCACCATATCAAAGGCTTTCTGAAAATCTAAGTAAAAAAACATCTATTTGTCTCTCTAACTCTCCTTTTTCTGTCCTGCTATTCACTTCTTCAAAGAATTCCAGCAAATTTATCAAGCAAGACCTCCCCTTCACAAAGCCATGCTGGCTTCGGTCTATTTTATCCTGAACTTCTAAGTACTCCGTAACCTCATTTCGTTAGAATAGACGCTAAAATCTTACCAACCACTGAAATCAAACTAACTGGCCTGTAGTTCCCACTATTCTGCCTTGCTCCCTTTTTGTGCAGCGGGGTAATATTGGCAATTTCCCAATCATCTGGGATCACTCCTGACTCTAGTGATTCCTGAAATATCACTGTCAATGCCTCCACAATTTCTGCAGCCACCTCTTTAAGAACCCTAGGGTGCAGCTCATTTGGCCCAGGTGAGTTATCCAAATTCAGGTCTTTCAGCTTCCCAATCACCTTCTCCCTTGTAATAGCCACTCTAACCCCTTGATTCTCTTGAATTTCAGGCACATCACTGGTGTCTTCCACTGTGAAGACTGATGCAAATAAGTTAGTCAACTGCTCTGCCATTTCATTATTCCCCATTATCACTTCTCTTGCATCATTCTCCAGTGGTCTAACGTCCACTCTAGCCTCTTTCATGCTCTTTATATAACTTTTGCTATCCTCTTTTACAGTATATTATTGGCTAGCTTACCTTCGTATTTCATCGAAGGTAGACATAATGCTGGAGTAACTCAGCGGGTTAGGCAGCAACTCAGGAGAGAAGGAAAGGGTGACATTTCGGGTCAAGACCCTTCTTCAGACTGATGTCAGGGGAGGGGGTGGGACAAAGATAGGATGTAGTAGGAGACAGGAAGACAGTGGGAGAACTGGGAAGGGGGCGGGGAACGAGAGGGACAGAGGAACTATCTGAAGTTAGAGAAGTCAATGTTCATATCGCTGGGGTGTAAACTGCCGAAACAAAATATGAGATGTTCCTAAAATTTGCGCTGGGCCTCACTATGACAATGGAGGAGACCCATGACAGAAGTCAGACTGGGAGTGGGAGGGTGAGTTGAAGTGCTGAGCCACCGGGAGATCAGGATGGTTAAGACAGACTGAGCGAAGGTGTTCAGCGAAATGATCGCCGAGTCTGCGTTTGGTCTCGCCGATGTAGAGAGGTTGACATCTGGAACTGCGGATACAATAGATAAGGTTGGAGGAGGTGCAGAGGAACCTCTGACTCACCTGTAAAGACTGTTTGGGTCCTTGGATGGAGTTGAGGGGGGAGGTAAAGGGACAGGTATTGCATCTCCAGCATTGCAGGGGAAGGTACCTGGGGAGGGGGTGGTTTGAGTGGGAACAGACAAGTGGACCAGGTAGTTACGGAGGGAACGGTCTTTGCGGAAAGCAGATAGTTCCTCTGTCCCTCTCTTCCCCTCCCCTTCCCAATTCTCCCACTGTCTTCCTGTCTCCAACTACATCCTATCTTTGTCCCGCCCCCTCCCGACATCAGTCTGAAGAAGGGTCTCGACCCGAAACGTCACCCATTCCTTCTCTCTTGAGATGCTGCCTGACCCGCTGAGTTACTCCAGCATTTTGTGTCTACCTTCGATTTAAACCAGCATCTGCAGTTATTTTCCTACACATCCTTCGTATTTCATCTGTTCTCCCCATATTGTCTTTTTAGTTATCCTCTGTTTTTTAAAAGCTTCTCAATCCTCTGGCTTCCCACTAATCTTTGCTATGTCATACGCCTTCTCTTTTAGTTTTATTCTGTCCTTGACTTCCCTTGTCAGCCACGGTCACCTCTTTCTCCCCCTAAAATCTTTCTTCCTCTTTGCAACAAAAAGATCCTGCATCTTCCAGATTATTCCCAGAAATTCCTGCCATTGTTGTTCCACCGTCATCCCTGCTAGGGTCCCCTTCCAGTCAATTTTGGCCAGCTCCTCCCTCATGCCTCGATAGACCCCTTTGCCCGGCTGTAATACCGACACATCCAATATCATCATCTCCCTCTCAAATTGCAAATTAAAACTTATCATATTGTCATTGACATTCAGGAGCAGCTTCTTCCCAACAACGATCAGGCTATTAAACACTACAACCTCCAACTAAGCTCCAAACTACGTAATTTGGGTGCTTTGTGTTTTTATTGTTTTTGTTTTTGCACTTTTATTGCTTGTTTTTTATTAATGTACTGAACACTTTTTGTTTACATATCTGTTGTGCCGCTGCAAGTAAGAATTTCATTGTTCCATTTTGGGACATATAACTATAAAAAAACTCTTGACTCTTGTGATTAATCTACTGCTACATTGATAGGCTCTTTTGCAGTGAGAGCCACAACAAAACCTACCACACATAAATATCATCCTTCTGGGTGCTGTGAGACGACAGAGATAGTTTCCACAAAATTGCTGAGAAACCATTGACAACTGATTAATGTGGACACAAAGAACTGTGGATGTTGGTTTATTAAAAAAAGACTCAAAGTGCTGGAGAACCTCAGTGGGTCAGGCAGCATCTCTAGATACGTGACATTTCAGGTTGGGATCCTTCTTCAGACAAATAGGAGTGGGGGAGAGAGCAGGAAGAGACAAAAGTGTGGATGGAACAAAGTAGCAAAAGATAGGTGGATAGAGCTGAGGCATGGTTAAATCATAAGCAGATGTAGACAATATAGGGTGGCGCAATGGTAGTTGCTGCCTTACAGCTCCAGAGACCCAGGTTCGATCCTGACGATGGGTGTTGTCTCTACGTTCTCCCCGTAACCGCGTGAGTTCGGGTGCTTTGGTTTCCTCCCACGCTGAAAACGCGTTTTAGGTTTGTAGGTTAATTGACTTCTGCAAAAATTGTAAATTGTCCCACGTGCTAGTGATCACTCGGTGGGCCAAAGGGCCTGTTTCCATGCTACATCTCTAAAATCTAAAGTGAATTCTAATTGTACTTGGCTGTTGAGCTTCTGGGCTGTTTTCCTCCTTGCAAGTGTTACTATCTATGTCTTCAGTAGATTTCCTTTACCTCTACGCAAATAGACCAAGTCTGCTCAGTGGTTTGAATATATTAGAAATGCTGGACTGATGTGAGATGACTGGACAGCTGCTCAGAAATATCTGAACGTGAAACCAGAGGGGAACAGCAACAGGTGGAGTCCCCAGGTAAATCGTCAGAATCTGCGCAGACCAACTGTCAGAACTATTCATGGGCATCTTTAATCTCTCCCTTTTGAACCCCCCCCCCCCAGCTTTAAGACAAGTATCATCCCGATGCTAAAGAAAAGCAAGGTAGCATGACTTATTGATGACCCTCCAGTGTCTATGACATCCAACATCATGAAGAGCGTCAAAAGGCTGGGTAGTGTGCACTTTAACTTCAGCCTTCCAGACAGCCTTGATCCACAGCAGTTTGCCTACCATCACAACAGATCCACAGCAGATGCCATCTCCCTAGTCTTGCACTCATCTTCGGGACATCTGGAGAACTATGGACCACTGCGTCAGTCTCCGATTTATTGACTATAAGTCCGCCTTCAATACTATCATCCCAACCAAACTCAACTCCAAACTAAGGGACTTCAAAATTTACGCTCCCTTTGCAAGTGGTTCCTCGACTTCTTGATATAATGACCACAATTAGTGAGGGTAGGCGATAAAACGTTGCCAGCGATAATTCTCAACCTCTGTGTCCTGCAAGGATGCATTCTCAGCCCCTTACTTTACTTCCTATACACACACTCGTGCGGCCAAATTCTGCTCTAACTCCTTTTACAAGTTTGCAGATGTCACCAATGTAGTCGACCAGACATCAAATAATGATAAGATGGATTAGAGGAAGGAGATAGAGAGCTTAGAACATGGCGTCAAAACAATATCCTTTCTATCAATCAAAGAGCTAGTTATTGACTTAAGGAAACATGGTGGTGGACATGTCCTAGTCAGCATCAATGGTGCCAGATCGAAGAAGATCGAGAGCTTCAAGTTCCTGGCGTGAATATCACCAACAAACTGTTCTGGACCAACCAAATTAAAGCTGCAGCCTAGCAAGCCACTACTTCCTCAATAGACAAAAGGCAGCTCCACCTGTCTCCAATGACTCTTATTAACTTTAACAAATGTGTAGAAAGAAGCAAGTAGGGTTCAGAGTTCATTAAAATAAATAAAGCTTCTGCTGATGATTCATAATATTGTCCATTTGGTATCAGAATAAATCTGCATTAAAGTTCAGATCAGAAGTCTACACCAAGCTTTTTCACCCATTCTCCAGACCAAATCATACACTTGTTTCTACTTGGCATCAATATGTTAACAATTTTTTCAACTGCCAGACAATGCTATACCATCAAATATCATATGCATAAAGAAATTCACTGGCTTTTCAAAGAATGGAGTGAAATTGGCATGGCATGAGAAAACCTAAGTAAAAATTTTAAAACTTCTCATCAAAAGATGGAATTAACACATAAAAAGAACAGAAATTTCAATAGAAGAAAAAATGTTCGTCTTATCCTCTTGGGTATTAATTTAATGAACATTCAGAATTTCAACCATGCATTCATATTTGTACAAACCCACTGTATGTTCTCAGGATATCCACGCTGATTTCATTTCACAAAGGTCAAGTAGTTGTCAAATTGGATATGTCGGAAATAGCTTCTCACCAAGCTTTGAGTGGTTACAATTCCTTTTGTATTTTGGACAGATTTAAACTAGGAGAAAAATGCCATCAACTGTACACAAAAAAAGTTTTCTTTTTCCTGTAATACCAGGTTTATGGAAAACAAACAATACAACTTCTATAATTCAATTTCAAAATGTCTTTGTGTCTTGCAGTTCGCCTAAATGTTGCCCTAATTCCCCCTTCATCGCCATCTTTCAAAGAGCTGATTTGATGCACGACTTTATTTTGTAATTCCCCCCAAACCAGAGGTGATTGATTGCTGATGAAAATTCCATTTCGAGCGGCCTCGTAAAGATGATTAAAGAGAGCAGCAGTTCCTTCCTAAAGGGTATACTTCTGGGTGGAGTGTCCTGCTTGTTCTTCGCCCTGATTAACACCAAGATAGGCGGCCAAATGTCACCCGTAAAGCACGAACACCACCACCTCAAAGCCCCCAACAAGGACGAACTAAATACACTTTCAGAGGCAAAGCGAATGGAGCGTACCCAGGGTATCCGAGTTCTCTGTTTGATCATGGTTAAACCGAAAGAAATTGGATTTTGGGCCGCTGTGGTGGAAACCTGGAGCAAACATTGTGACCAAGGCTGTTTTTTACAGTTCTGAAACCATAAAACCCTTTGAATCAATTGGTCTTGGAACAGAAGACCCATGGATCAAGACCAGAAAAGCTTTCAAGCATGTTTATGAAAACTACAAGGATGACTATGGCTGGTTCATTATGGTACAGTCATCTACATTTGCAATTATTGAAAATCTTAAATTTTTTTTGTTAAATAAAGATCCAGGAGAACCTTTCTATATTGGTCACACGGTCAAGTCGGGTAATTTGGACTATGTTGAGATTTCTTCAGGTGTGGTCCTAAGTGCAGAAACATTAAAGAGGCTGAATTTGGTTCTGGATGATCCTGTGAAATGTCCAGAAAAGGGGAATTTACTGTGGAAGATGTCTGAAGAAAAGGAACTTGCAGTATGTTTGAAATACACAGGAGTATTTGCTGAAAATGCAGAAGACAATGAAGAAAAAGAATTGTTCAACTCAAAAAATGTAAAAACCCTAATTGAGGAGGCAATGTCTAACCATCAAAAGGAAGTTGTGGAAGGATGTTGCTCTGATGTGGCCATTACTTTTCATGGAAGTTCTCCCAACCATATGCATGTTATGATGTATGGGATTTACAGACTGCGACCATATGGCCATTCCTTTAATGATGCACTAATTTTCATGCCACCTGCAGGTTCAATTAATGATTAAATTCCTCTTGCCAATTCATTCCAGAGTGTGAAGTATGACTAAAAGAATATAAGATACTTCTTTTGCTATTTTATGTGGTCTGAGTTTTGTAAAATCTCAAACAACTTTCTAAATGGAATGTGCCTTCAATGTTAATGAGTTTAACAATGAATTGTCTCACAAATTGGTTGTAAAATATTTTATGATTATTCTCAGCTTAAAGTTTCTGTCAATTATCGAGTTAGCAGGAAAATGTATTATTGAATAGCATGCTGGAAATCAGTAAAACATTTTGCTGAGCTTTTGAATGTTTTTGTAAACTGCTCTGAAAGACAATTATTTATTATTTTGAAAGGGGTTGCATTTTGAACTGGGTAACTTAATGAGGCACTGATATTTTTGATCTTGAGACTGTGGTAGAAGGGTTGAACTTTAAACAAAAACTATTAAACTTTTTACCTTTATGACATTTTTAGTCGCGCATATTTGTGGATTTCCAATTGTAATGCTAATTTGGATATTGTGCGATCTTGTGAAGCTTGGGAGTTGGATAATGTAACATTTTAATTTGATGTGAATGTCATCATTCCCATAAAATCAAATTGTAAGAACATTTCAAACCTCCTAATCTGCATTTTTGCTTGATTGACTGGAAATGATCTGTTCTTTGAATGGAAATTATTGCGATTTAAAAAGAAAAACTTTTGATGTTGAGACTAATGTTCATCCAGTCTTTCCATTCAGTGTAATTCATTTACCCGTAAATATTACCCTGGTATTGACCTTATAATGCACCGTCCACATATTACATAAAATAACCAAAGTCCTCAATGTACTGAGTGCAGTGTTGCAACCTTAGATTAATAACTCATTGAAACAATCTAGAAATAGTATCGATGACCACAAAACTGGCAGGGTTTTCTTTAAAGCTAAATGATGAAATAGAAGTGGATGGAACCTAATACAAGATCCACCATCCATTAAAAGCAGCAAATCTTGATACAATTAAGTCATTTGACCTTGCCAATTTCCACACTAACTTTGAGGAACAAATGTCTAAATTGGGAGAACTAGGGCACGAGTCAAGATGCAGGAAGGCAATCCAATTTCCCAAATCAGACCTAACAAGGAATGTGCCAGGTTGCATCATCACAATCCCTTGACAGATCCCTGTGGTTTCAGCAGGAGAGACAGCAGGCAGCGGCATTAACGCTCCCAAAACATTGTGTCCAATATTGTCTCTAGATCCCATGAAATCTATGGAAATAGGCCCTTCAGCCCAATTTGCCCATGACAATCAATATGCCCCATCTACACTAGTCCCACCTGCCTGCATTTGGCCTATCTCCCTCTAAACCTGTCCTATCCATGTGGCTGTCTAATTGTTTCTTAAACATTGCGATTGTACTTACCTCAACTACCTCCTCTGGCAGTTCGTTCCATACACCCACCACCCTTTGTGTGAAAAGGTTACCCCTCAGGTTCCTATTAGATCTTTCCCCCCTCACTTTCAACCTATGTCCTCTGGTTTTTAATTCCCTTACTATGGGCAAGAGGCTCTGTGTGCCTACCCAATCTATTCCTCTCATGATTTCGTACACTTCAATAAGGTCACCCCTCATCCTCCTGTGTTCCAATGAATAGAGTCCTAGGCAGCTCAACCTCTCCCTATAGCTTAGCCCTCGGGTCCTGGCAATATTCTCGTAAATCTTCAACATTTTGACAACATTTTTCCTATAACGGTGCGCAGAACTGAACACAATACACTAAATGCAGTCTCACCAACATCTTATATAACTGCAACATGAATTCCCAACATCTATACTATGTGGTGTAAAATTCTATTATTTGATAAAGGTGACTCCTTTTTAAGTATGGACCCCTAGTTTAAGGTTGTTCTACAAGAGAAAAACGTCACAATTTCCCTGTCTTGATCACTCCGGATATGTTTAAATCAAGACCCTTCACACATTTATTGGATACCAGTCTAGACTGTGCAAACTTCCTTATAAACTGTCCCCCATTCCTTATTAGTTTCTAGACAAGTTTAACAGGTAAACTGCCACCTCAATACCTTGTAAATGTCACATTTGAAGCTCTTGTTCTTATAAGTGCTTTGCGAGCAGCAAATGGTATGGAGCAATTTCCATAGCTACATCTAAATAATAATGGTAAGAGGGTGTGGTGATTACAACAGGAAGAACACACTCGGAATTTCATTTGTGCATTTATAAGAGTTGCTTTCGTCACATGAGCATCTTTGTTGGTCTGGATTTTCCAGTTTGTGAGTAGTCGCTTGTGATTATTCCTGCTTTAGGTCATAAAGACGTACAGATATGTAGGTTAATTGGCTGGGTAAATGTAAAAATTGTCCCTAATGGGTGTAGGATAGTGTTAATGTACGGGGATCACTGGGCGGCACGGACTTGGAGGGCCGAAAAGGCCTGTTTCCGGCTGTAGATATATGATATGATATGATATGATAAAGAATAGGAGTAGAATTAGGCCATTCAATCATGGCTGATATATCTCTCCCTGCTAACCCCATTCTCCTGCCTTCTCCCCATAACCTGACACCTGTACAAATCAAGAATTTACTGGATCTATCTCCGCCTTAAAAATATCCACACCCTTCTGTGGCAAAGAATTCCACAGATTCACCACACTCCTCATCTCCTTCCTAAAAGAACGTCCTTTAACTCTGACTCAAGTCCAGTCACCTTTATTTGTCACATAAGATGTGCAGTGAAATGAAAGTGGCAACGCCTGCGGATTGTGCTAAAACTACAAAACAGAATAGAAAAAAAAAATTTAACACAAAAAATAAATTAATACAGTAATTTAAATTAGTCCCTGGTGATATGAGAGTTAACAGTCCTGATGGCCTGTGGGAAGAAACCGTCTCATCCTCTCTGTTTTCACAGCGTGACAGCGGAGGCGTTTGCCTGACCGCAGCAGCTGGAACAGTCCGTTGCTGGGGTGGTAGGGGTCCCCCATAATGTTGCTGGCTCTGGATCTGCACCTCCTGATGTATAGGTCCTGCAGGGGGGCGAGTGTAGTTCCCATAGTGCGTTCAGCCGAACGCACTACTCTCTGCAGAGCCTTCCTGTCCTGGGCAGAGCTATTCCCAAACCAGCTTGTGATGTTTCCGAACAATATGCTTTCTACAGCCCCAGAGTAGAAGCACTGAAGGATCCTCAGAGAGACTCTGAATTTCCTCAACTGTCTGAGGTGGTAAAGGCGCTGCCTTGCCTTACTCACCGGTGCGGCAATGTGTGTTGTCCATGTCAGATCCTCTGTGATGTGGACTCCCAGGTATTTAAAGCTGCTCACCCTATCCGCAGTAATCCCATTTATCTCCAGTGGCGTGTACGTCCTCGGATGTTGAGCCCTTCTAAAGTCTACAATCAGCTCCTTAGTTTTTGTGACATTCAAGAGGAGGCTGTTGTCCTGACACCAGAGTGCCAGTTCAGCCACCTCCTCCCGGTAGAGTCTATGGCCTCTAGTCCTAGATTCTCCCACTAGTGGAAACATCCTCTCCACATCCGCTCTATTCAAGCTTTTCACTATTCTGTATGTTTAAATGAGGTCCCCCCTCATTCTTCTAAACTCCAGCGAGTACAGGCCCATTGCCGATAAACGCTCATCATAGGTTTACCTACTAATTCCTGGAATCATTCTTGTAAACCTCCTCTGGACCCTCTCCAGAGCCAGCACATCCTTCCTCAGATATGGTGCCCAAAATTGTTCACAATATTCCAAATGCGGCCTTACCAGCGCCTTATAGACCTCAAAATTACATCCCTGTTTTTGTATACAAGCCTTCTTGAAATAAATGCTAGTTAGCTTTCTTTACTACCGATTCGACTTGCAGATTAACTTTTTGGGAATCTTGCACCTGAACTCCCACCTCCGATTTCTGGATTTTCACCCCATTTAGAAAATAGTCTACACCTTTATTCCTACTACCAAAATGCATGACTCCACACTTTGCTGCACTATATTCCACCGGCCACTTCTCTGCCCACTCTCCCAGCCTGTCCAAGTCCTCCTGCAGAGTCCCTGCTTTCTCTACACTACCTGCCCCTCCACGTATTTTTGTATAATCCGCAAACTTTGTCACAAAGCCTTCAATGCACTCATCCAAATCATTAATATACAACGTGAAGAGTAGCGGCCCCAGCACCGACTCTTGCGGAACTCCACTAGTCAGTGGCAGCCAACCAGAAAAAGCCCCCTTTATTGCCACTCTTTGTCTTCTGCCATCTTTTGCTATCCATGCTGGCATCTGCCCTTTGATACAGTATGCTCTCATCTTCCTAAGCAGCCTAACGTATGGCACCATATCAAAGGCTTTCTGAAAATCTAAGTAAAAAAACATCTATTTGTCTCTCTAACTCTCCTTTTTCTGTCCTGCTATTCACTTCTTCAAAGAATTCCAGCAAATTTATCAAGCAAGACCTCCCCTTCACAAAGCCATGCTGGCTTCGGTCTATTTTATCCTGAACTTCTAAGTACTCCGTAACCTCATTTCGTTAGAATAGACGCTAAAATCTTACCAACCACTGAAATCAAACTAACTGGCCTGTAGTTCCCACTATTCTGCCTTGCTCCCTTTTTGTGCAGCGGGGTAATATTGGCAATTTCCCAATCATCTGGGATCACTCCTGACTCTAGTGATTCCTGAAATATCACTGTCAATGCCTCCACAATTTCTGCAGCCACCTCTTTAAGAACCCTAGGGTGCAGCTCATTTGGCCCAGGTGAGTTATCCAAATTCAGGTCTTTCAGCTTCCCAATCACCTTCTCCCTTGTAATAGCCACTCTAACCCCTTGATTCTCTTGAATTTCAGGCACATCACTGGTGTCTTCCACTGTGAAGACTGATGCAAATAAGTTAGTCAACTGCTCTGCCATTTCATTATTCCCCATTATCACTTCTCTTGCATCATTCTCCAGTGGTCTAACGTCCACTCTAGCCTCTTTCATGCTCTTTATATAACTTTTGCTATCCTCTTTTACAGTATATTATTGGCTAGCTTACCTTCGTATTTCATCGAAGGTAGACATAATGCTGGAGTAACTCAGCGGGTTAGGCAGCAACTCAGGAGAGAAGGAAAGGGTGACATTTCGGGTCAAGACCCTTCTTCAGACTGATGTCAGGGGAGGGGGTGGGACAAAGATAGGATGTAGTAGGAGACAGGAAGACAGTGGGAGAACTGGGAAGGGGGCGGGGAACGAGAGGGACAGAGGAACTATCTGAAGTTAGAGAAGTCAATGTTCATATCGCTGGGGTGTAAACTGCCGAAACAAAATATGAGATGTTCCTAAAATTTGCGCTGGGCCTCACTATGACAATGGAGGAGACCCATGACAGAAGTCAGACTGGGAGTGGGAGGGTGAGTTGAAGTGCTGAGCCACCGGGAGATCAGGATGGTTAAGGCAGACTGAGCGAAGGTGTTCAGCGAAATGATCGCCGAGTCTGCGTTTGGTCTCGCCGATGTAGAGAGGTTGACATCTGGAACTGCGGATACAATAGATAAGGTTGGAGGAGGTGCAGAGGAACCTCTGACTCACCTGTAAAGACTGTTTGGGTCCTTGGATGGAGTTGAGGGGGGAGGTAAAGGGACAGGTATTGCATCTCCAGCATTACAGGGGAAGGTACCTGGGGAGGGGGTGGTTTGAGTGGGAACAGACAAGTGGACCAGGTAGTTACGGAGAGAACGGTCTTTGCGGAAAGCAGATAGTTCCACTGTCCCTCTCTTCCCCTCCCCTTCCCAATTCTCCCACTGTCTTCCTGTCTCCAACTACATCCTATCTTTGTCCCGCCCCCTCCCGACATCAGTCTGAAGAAGGGTCTCGACCCGAAACGTCACCCATTCCTTCTCTCTTGAGATGCTGCCTGACCCGCTGAGTTACTCCAGCATTTTGTGTCTACCTTCGATTTAAACCAGCATCTGCAGTTATTTTCCTACACATCCTTCGTATTTCATCTGTTCTCCCCATATTGTCTTTTTAGTTATCCTCTGTTTTTTAAAAGCTTCTCAATCCTCTGGCTTCCCACTAATCTTTGCTATGTCATACGCCTTCTCTTTTAGTTTTATTCTGTCCTTGACTTCCCTTGTCAGCCACGGTCACCTCTTTCTCCCCCTAAAATCTTTCTTCCTCTTTGCAACAAAAAGATCCTGCATCTTCCAGATTATTCACAGAAATTCCTGCCATTGTTGTTCCACCGTCATCCCTGCTAGGGTCCCCTTCCAGTCAATTTTGGCCAGCTCCTCCCTCATGCCTCGATAGACCCCTTTGCCCGGCTGTAATACCGACACATCCAATATCATCATCTCCCTCTCAAATTGCAAATTAAAACTTATCATATTGTCATTGACATTCAGGAGCAGCTTCTTCCCAACAACGATCAGGCTATTAAACACTACAACCTCCAACTAAGCTCCAAACTACGTAATTTGGGTGCTTTGTGTTTTTATTGTTTTTGTTTTTGCACTTTTATTGCTTGTTTTTTATTAATGTACTGAACACTTTTTGTTTACATATCTGTTGTGCCGCTGCAAGTAAGAATTTCATTGTTCCATTTTGGGACATATAACTATAAAAAAACTCTTGACTCTTGTGATTAATCTACTGCTACATTGATAGGCTCTTTTGCAGTGAGAGCCACAACAAAACCTACCACACATAAATATCATCCTTCTGGGTGCTGTGAGACGACAGAGATAGTTTCCACAAAATTGCTGAGAAACCATTGACAACTGATTAATGTGGACACAAAGAACTGTGGATGTTGGTTTATTAAAAAAAGACTCAAAGTGCTGGAGAACCTCAGTGGGTCAGGCAGCATCTCTAGATACGTGACATTTCAGGTTGGGATCCTTCTTCAGACAAATAGGAGTGGGGGAGAGAGCAGGAAGAGACAAAAGTGTGGATGGAACAAAGTAGCAAAAGATAGGTGGATAGAGCTGAGGCATGGTTAAATCATAAGCAGATGTAGACAATATAGGGTGGCGCAATGGTAGTTGCTGCCTTACAGCTCCAGAGACCCAGGTTCGATCCTGACGATGGGTGTTGTCTCTACGTTCTCCCCGTAACCGCGTGAGTTCGGGTGCTTTGGTTTCCTCCCACGCTGAAAACGCGTTTTAGGTTTGTAGGTTAATTGACTTCTGCAAAAATTGTAAATTGTCCCACGTGCTAGTGATCACTCGGTGGGCCAAAGGGCCTGTTTCCATGCTACATCTCTAAAATCTAAAGTGAATTCTAATTGTACTTGGCTGTTGAGCTTCTGGGCTGTTTTCCTCCTTGCAAGTGTTACTATCTATGTCTTCAGTAGATTTCCTTTACCTCTACGCAAATAGACCAAGTCTGCTCAGTGGTTTGAATATATTAGAAATGCTGGACTGATGTGAGATGACTGGACAGCTGCTCAGAAATATCTGAACGTGAAACCAGAGGGGAACAGCAACAGGTGGAGTCCCCAGGTAAATCGTCAGAATCTGCGCAGACCAACTGTCAGAACTATTCATGGGCATCTTTAATCTCTCCCTTTTGAACCCCCCCCCCCCCAGCTTTAAGACAAGTATCATCCCGATGCTAAAGAAAAGCAAGGTAGCATGACTTATTGATGACCCTCCAGTGTCTATGACATCCAACATCATGAAGAGCGTCAAAAGGCTGGGTAGTGTGCACTTTAACTTCAGCCTTCCAGACAGCCTTGATCCACAGCAGTTTGCCTACCATCACAACAGATCCACAGCAGATGCCATCTCCCTAGTCTTGCACTCATCTTCGGGACATCTGGAGAACTATGGACCACTGCGTCAGTCTCCGATTTATTGACTATAAGTCCGCCTTCAATACTATCATCCCAACCAAACTCAACTCCAAACTAAGGGACTTCAAAATTTACGCTCCCTTTGCAAGTGGTTCCTCGACTTCTTGATATAATGACCACAATTAGTGAGGGTAGGCGATAAAACGTTGCCAGCGATAATTCTCAACCTCTGTGTCCTGCAAGGATGCATTCTCAGCCCCTTACTTTACTTCCTATACACACACTCGTGCGGCCAAATTCTGCTCTAACTCCTTTTACAAGTTTGCAGATGTCACCAATGTAGTCGACCAGACATCAAATAATGATAAGATGGATTAGAGGAAGGAGATAGAGAGCTTAGAACATGGCGTCAAAACAATATCCTTTCTATCAATCAAAGAGCTAGTTATTGACTTAAGGAAACATGGTGGTGGACATGTCCTAGTCAGCATCAATGGTGCCAGATCGAAGAAGATCGAGAGCTTCAAGTTCCTGGCGTGAATATCACCAACAAACTGTTCTGGACCAACCAAATTAAAGCTGCAGCCTAGCAAGCCACTACTTCCTCAATAGACAAAAGGCAGCTCCACCTGTCTCCAATGACTCTTATTAACTTTAACAAATGTGTAGAAAGAAGCAAGTAGGGTTCAGAGTTCATTAAAATAAATAAAGCTTCTGCTGATGATTCATAATATTGTCCATTTGGTATCAGAATAAATCTGCATTAAAGTTCAGATCAGAAGTCTACACCAAGCTTTTTCACCCATTCTCCAGACCAAATCATACACTTGTTTCTACTTGGCATCAATATGTTAACAATTTTTTCAACTGCCAGACAATGCTATACCATCAAATATCATATGCATAAAGAAATTCACTGGCTTTTCAAAGAATGGAGTGAAATTGGCATGGCATGAGAAAACCTAAGTAAAAATTTTAAAACTTCTCATCAAAAGATGGAATTAACACATAAAAAGAACAGAAATTTCAATAGAAGAAAAAATGTTCGTCTTATCCTCTTGGGTATTAATTTAATGAACATTCAGAATTTCAACCATGCATTCATATTTGTACAAACCCACTGTATGTGCTCAGGATATCCACGCTGATTTCATTTCACAAAGGTCAAGTAGTTGTCAAATTGGATATGTCGGAAATAGCTTCTCACCAAGCTTTGAGTGGTTACAATTCCTTTTGTATTTTGGACAGATTTAAACTAGGAGAAAAATGCCATCAACTGTACACAAAAAAAGTTTTCTTTTTCCTGTAATACCAGGTTTATGGAAAACAAACAATACAACTTCTATAATTCAATTTCAAAATGTCTTTGTGTCTTGCAGTTGTCGGTCCATATCTCCCTTCGAGATTAATCATGAATTCCATTGTTATTTATATGTCTTCATATGCCAGAGGCCATCATTTAGATAATGCATATTCTCAATTCCAATACCTTTGTTCACTTGTTCACTGCATAGAAAATATATAGACCAAAAGAGACTTGACTGTTTGCACATGAATACAATTTTCTTATTCAATCTATTTTAAAATAAAAACACCATTTTAAGGAATTACCAATTTCACATCCATCTCATACAGCCAATTAACTAGCAGATTTAAAAATTACAATACCACAATTGAGATCTAAAAAGCATTAAAATGACTGAAGAATTCTCATGCTTTCCGAAGTAACCCTGTGAGATATCAAGATATATAAAACTAAAACAGCACTCTTCGAGCACCTTCATTGGAAGCATTACAACATTACAAGAAGGAAGCTCATCACCTTCGAGACAGTTCATACATACTCTTTAGCCTAACCTGTCCACCAAAGGTGCCCATCTAAGCTAGTCCCAATTGCATGCCTTTGACCCATACCTTTCTAAACCTTTCCTATATGTGGAGTTTCTCAAGAGAAATTAGGGAAAGACAATAAACATGAGCTGTCACCGATACAGACCTCAAAATGTGAATAGCACAAAAGACTAATTTTGCTTTATGCTAATCAATTCCAGCTCGATCCCAGGTTGAAAGGTCACTGAATAACCTAGTTTTCAACCTGCAAATCAAACACCAACAGGAAATAGATACAAAAAGCTGGAATATCTCAGTGGGTCAGACAGCATCCCTGGAGAAAAGGAATAGGCCTTTTCTCCAGAGATGCTGCCTGACCCACTGAGCTACTGCAGTAACTTGTCTCTCTTTGGTGTAAACCAGCATCTACAGTTCCTTCTTACACCAACATGAAATATACTTACATTTTGTCTGCTGGCATCTTCATGACTCCCACTGAAAGAGCATGCTGTTTGCCTTCTGCCATAATAGCCTTAACAATATTGTGTTAAGAAAACATTCAGGTAAGAGAGTAAAGCAAAGCAGTTTATATCCAAATAGTCGCAAGCAAATCTGAACATGACATTTTATTTGGAAAACTGAAACAGTGAATGAAACTCCAGTTCTTGGAACGCCACTCATATTACAAGGCATTTACATTAAGCAAATAAAAGTTATGAAAATACAAAACTTCATATCATATGAAATATGAATCTGTATCCGATTCCTGGTAAATTAGAGAGTCACGACAAGAATTGAACTATCGTCTGAGCGTCAGAAGAGTACAACTTATTAAGCTCCAGAGGATGTTAAACCAGGACATACGATAAATTTTGAAACTGCGTGGAATCTCAGAGTCAAAAATCAGAGTCAAAAATCATACAACACAGAAACAGGCCCTTCAGTCACATCTGTGCCAACCAGCAAGTACCAGCCATA
This sequence comes from Rhinoraja longicauda, assembly GCF_053455715.1. Taxonomy (NCBI): domain Eukaryota; kingdom Metazoa; phylum Chordata; class Chondrichthyes; order Rajiformes; family Arhynchobatidae; genus Rhinoraja; species Rhinoraja longicauda. The sequence goes on along the minus strand of NC_135967.1, from coordinate 37,730,512 downwards.
CTAATCTAATTTCCAGCACCTGCATCTTTGCCTTCTATGCCTTGGCGAATCAAGTTCTCATCTAGATACTTTCTTAATGTAGACACAAGAGACTGCAGATACTGTGGTCTAGAGCAAAAAAATAAAGTGCTGGAAGAATTCAGACTGTCCAGCAGCATCTGTGGAAGCAAGGAGATGGTGGACATTTCAGCATAAGACCCTGTATCAAGACTTATTTCATGTTGTGAATGCATCTGCCTCCACCTTTCAGATTCTAACAAGCCTCTGGCTGAAATAGATTCTAGCAACCCTCTGGCTCAACCCCTTTCTAAACTTCTTATTCCGTAATCTAATCTTATGTCCTCGAGTTTTCGATATGGCTGCATGGGGAAATGTTTCCCAAGATCTACCCCTATCTAAACAGTAAACCAACTGCGGTCCAAGAAATGTTTTATAAAATTGTTCCCCAGCTTCTCTTATATTCTGTGCCCTGGCTAATAAAGGCAAATACCCTGTACGCCTTGCTTTCTTCACCACTTTATCTATTGCCACCTTCAGGAACCCTTAGACAAACGAGAAAGTCCCTGGGTTCCTCAATATTCCTATCCTGATTACTGCTCCCAAAGTGCATCACCTCTTATTAGGTTAAATTGCATCAGTCATTGCTCAGGTCATGTTACCAATTGCGCAATATCATCTTGTAGCCTGCAACTGCCCTCCTCCCAATAAACACTACCGATTTTCATGTTGCCTGTACACTTAACAATCATACGTTACACATTTAACAATTAGGTTATGAGTGCAGATAATAAACAGTGAGAATTCCAGCACTGATTCCTCTGGTACATCACTGATCACAGGTATTTATTCACAAAATGCTGGAGTAACTCAGAAGGTCAGGCAGCATCTCAGGAGAGAAGGAAGGGGCGACGTTTTGGGTCGAGACCCTTCTTCAGACTGATGACAAAGGAAGGATATAGGTGGAGACAGGAAGATAGAGGGAGATCTGGGAAGGGGGAGAGGAAGAGTTGCTAAAAGGTAATGACTACTTGGGTAAAGTATGGGAAAACTACCAATCTTTACCTGAAGTAAGGTAGACACAAAATGCTGTCAGCAGGACAGGCAGCAGCTCTGACGTTTCGGATCGAGACCCTTCTTCAGACTGATGTAGGTAATGGTTGATCACTATTCCTCGAGCGGTCAATGGTTTCAGAAGGGTCACAATTGGGGTTGATGAAAAATTAGAAAGAAACAAAATATCGTGGCAATTGATTTGGTTCAATGGTTTTCAAACCACATAAAACCTGTATCACACCCTACAGCAAGGACTTTCCTTAAAATTCAAATCGCTTTCAGGACTTAAACAGAAAATATTTAAACTGCTATGAAAATGCATATCGACTTCCCTTAATACATTAACTTCTCTAAGAGTTATTTTGTTTTCTGCAAAATAATCTGTATTTGGTTTCTGCTAAATTAGAGGTCACCACAAGGATACAACTATCGTGTCAGTGTCAGCTGGGTACAGCTTAGCTCCAGGGGATGTTAAACCAGGACACATGATGTTGGCTCCACTGAGCACAAACTTGATGGCTCCTTTATCAACCTGTTGATGTGGTAGGATAAAAGGATCTGTAATGAAGAACATCAATAAATTCAGTTTCATAACAGCCCCATTACTGTTTGTAACAAAAAAAATGCACCAAGTCTTGTTTAGACATGTTAAAGAATAATCTAGGTTTAGTTTAGAAATACTGCACGAAAACAGGCCCTTCGGCCCACCGAGTCCACACCGACCAACGATCCCCGCACATTAGGGACAATTTTACATTTATACCAAGCCAATTAACCTACAAACCTGTAGGTCTTTGGAGTGTGGGAGCAAACCGAAGATCTCAGAGAAAACCCACGCAAGTCACGGAGAGAACGTACAAAGTCCGTACATACAGCACCCATAGTCAGGATTGAACCCGGGTCTCTGGCACTGTAAGGCAGTAGCTCTACCAGTGGCGACCTCTACTGTAACTTAATTCAGAAAGAAATCAGCAAAAATAATTTTCCCACTTGAAATTACTGTTGTCCAATACTATCTCATCCCCTCCTAATAATTTTGACTCTCGCTAATAATCTTCCCCCATTTCACCACGTTTAGACAGGAGCAAGGATGGCACCATAGCTCGGGATCAATGTGTTCCTCTCCAGTTTTTAAAATGCATGGTTTATCTGGATAGCATTCAGGCGCAGGAATTGTGATTAATGTTCACAAAGTAAAGTTGGCTGTTGAAACATTTCATTTTTTACCCCTCCATGATTTCAAACATGATCTCCCATTTGTTTGACACTTTAACTTTTACAATCATAGCTGGTGGAATGAGAAAAGCGAGTACTTACCCACCATGCCAAAATCATGTGAGCACCACTGACTCCATTCCACAGAAGGTGCAGTGTTTATATATTAGTCCCTTGAAGGAGCCATGGACAGAAAGTTAATGAAAAGGCTATTTTACATGGGTTCACTTGATTCAATTTGCAGAACTCTAACTGTGGTCAGAAGGTTGTGTGTTCAAAGCAAGCCAGAGTATCTATCCTAGGCTGATCCTCTATTGTGCCAGTTGAATTTCACTTAACAACTGGTTCTTCAAACATAAATAAAACTATTTGTATCTAGTTGGACGATTCACATAAACATGTTTTTGTTTGAGGGGCGTTGGATCCACTTATAAGTCCACCCCTCCCCATGAAGAATCGTGTACTGTTGCCATTTGAGAAAACTATTTGCCTGATGGCTCTACATGAATTGAGATTGCATTCTCCAGAAGGGTGGATGTGAAAACCGTCAGCGTCGATACCGACATAATGACGGCTTAAACTCTTAAAGGAATGAAATTTGTTTTTAATTTCCTTACCAATAGGTCTTTTGATGTACATTCAGAACATGGTAAGCAGGTTATTTTTAATTAATGGTATGATTAATGTTATTTAAAATACAATCAGGAGACGTGGGGAAGTACTATGTAAATTTCTTTCACACTTAACTATCAAGAAGTGATAAGTAATTTACAAGAAGTAGTTCACAAAAGCTGTCTTCAAAAGGGTTACACAAAAAATTAGATTAATGATACGACTCTACCAGAGATCTTGTACCTTAAAAATTAATACTAATTTATTGGTACCAATCCACAACAGTTTCTTCTGCAAGGAGTACATGTGTTCACTCTCAGTTTGTTTAAGAATAAAGCTACAAATAAAATACCATCCATTTCTCATAATACCTCTTGGGATATTTAGCATTTAAAAATTAGAGCAGAAAAGAGACAATATATAACATCCCTTCAATAAATATTATTATTCCTCCGAAAATGCTTTCAGACAAAATCAACCTACATTTGTGAAGTATGCGCAAGGTTGGGTAGAATGGTCCCTCCCTCTGTCTAAAGAACAGCAATTCTCCATTAACCGTCAGGATCTCTACATGTTCATGGCTTCAATCAGAGTGAAAATGAAATACAAGGTTATCATGCTGCAAAAATATTAATTCCATTTAAAATAATCTCCACATCATCCACATTGTTCTGCAGATTGCAGTATAATCATGGTATATTTTTCTTTGCTGTGATTGTTACAATGAGAAAGAGTGATGTTTTATATACTTAATTACTGTGCTGCGAGTAATTTCTTTATTCCAGATTTAATTGCAGTTGCATGATTCTGCATTATATCAATACACTTTGAAAAAGCATAACGACTGCGTGAGGCACAGAAATTGGCTGTTTAAATTGAAACAATCTATATCAACAACACACCAGATTCAATGAGACATACAGGCAGTTAAGCAATGTTTTTGCAGGCGAGAAGTAAGAACCATGGTCAAAGTAACAGCGACAGTTACCGATTGTCGAAGAATTATTGTACAGGTCCACCAATGATTTTCCGGCAAATGGTGGCCTTTAATCCAGACAAAACTATCAGAGTACATTTGAACCCCCTCTCCCCCCACCCCCACACACACACAGAAGTCCCCCCAGAAATGTGGTGCCTAGGCCGGGGTGAGGCAGCCAATCTCAACATCATCGGGACTTCCGCACCGATTGGTGGGTCGAATTTACCCCCTATGGCCAGTGTTCTGGAACACCTGCCTGGCCGGAGCCAGCAGATCCATTCCCATAGCCGGCTTCCGGGGCCAACTCTGCGGGCCGGTATCTCGGCTCCTCGGCAGCCTGGGCTGTCCATTCCAGTACTGTTGGACTCTCGGAGGCCATGGCCCGTTAGTCTGGCAAAATAGTTCATCCAGAATGGCTCTGGAACCAAGAATGCCAGAAAATCAGTGGTGGACCAGTAGCAGAATCATCAACATGGTGATAGGACTAAGTATTGCAAAATCTTGCATCTTCCAACTAACTCAATGTTTCAAAATCAATGTAGTTCAAAATACCAGCCTAGATTAGAAAAGAAAATCCTCAAGCAATAGACATACAGAAAAGAGAGCTACATATTAAATCCAAATGACAAATGAAAAGCTTCCATAGGTCCCTCTGCGTAATTTAATTCAGCATCATCAATACAAATGAAGTTTATTTTTGCAAAGAGAAACTAATCCTAACCCAAGTGGAAAAAACAATGATGTTCAACATGGCATTTAATTTTTTTAAAGTTGGTCTGCCAAACACAAAATTGATATTTCCCTTCTCCTTACAGCGCCATCTCCCATTGGGATAACTACGTGGTCATCGACAAGCTTCAGGTATCAACACAAGTAGCATTTACAGAGCCTCATTTTATGTTAAAATTTCACAAATGTTATGTTCATCAGATGAAAACACGTTGGGAACAGAACATTTTCCAATTGCATCATATCTGAGATGGCTGGACAAGGAGAGAGACGTCAGTTTGTGGGTACATATAGCGAGCGGGGAGACTGGACTGGAAATGGCGCTAAAACATAGTGGTGCCTGCATGTGCAATGTATGCAAAAATGATTTCACTGTGAAGTTACAAATATGACAAATAAAGCACCATTGAACCAATTCCACACTTTCCAATCTATTTATTTTCCCTCTTTTCCTGCTTGTAAACAGAACTCAACTGTAGTATCCAAATATCTACCTTGACTTTGACCTAGCTCCAGACCCTTTTCACATGGTATATCATTCTAGGTAACATCCTAACTAAACAAAAATCTTTATCCCCAATATTACATCAGTAAATTTACATTCATAAGTTCTTAACACATATGAACAGAAGTATGCCATTCAGCCCATCGAGTCTGATCCACCATTCAATCATGGCTGATCTATTTTTCCTTCTCAACTCCATTCTCCTGCCTTCTCCACGAAACCTTTGACACCCGTACGAATCAAGAACCTTGCAATCTCCGCTTTAAATATGACCTACAAAGCCCTCCATAACCTGGCCCCATCCTACCTGACTGACCTCCTCCACAGGCACACTCCCACCTGCACCCTCCGCTCTGCTGCTGCCAACCTCCTGTCCCCCCCCCATCCGGACCAAACTCAGATCCTGGGGGGACAGGGCTTTCTCCATCGCTGCTCCCACCCTCTGGAACTCACTACCCCAAACCGTCAGAGACTCCTCCTCACTCACCACATTCAAAACATCACTGAAGTCTCACCTGTTCAGCACTGCCTTCAACCACTGACCGTCACCTCACCTTCTGTCTCCTTTTTCTGTTTGTTTACTTATTTATCTATTTCTTTTCTTCTCTATGTTCTAGTAATCCCTGTAAAGCGTCTTTGAGTGTTTGAAAAGCGCTATATAAATGTAATGCATTATTATTATTATTAAATATACCCAATGACTTGGATTCAGATATTAGTCTGAAGAAGGGTCTCCAACCCAAAATTTCACCCATTCCTTCTCTCCAGAGATGCTGCCTGGCCCGCTGGTCTATCTTTGATTTAAACCAGCATCTGCAGTTCTTTACTACCCAATGACTTGGCGTCCACTGGCATCTGTGGCAATTAATTCCACCGATTCACCATCCTCTGGCTAAAGAAATTCCCCCTCATCTCCCTTTTAAAAGTACGTAGTTTTATTGTGTGACTGTGCCCAAGGGTCGTAGACTCTTCCACTACTGGAAACATCCTCACTAATTACACTATATCTATATGTCATTCTTCAATAGGTTTGTCATTATTCAGTAAGTTTCAATCAGATCTCCCCATACCCTTCTAAACTCCAGCGATAACAGGCATTGAGCATCAAACATTCCTCATACGTTAACCCAATCATCCCCAGGTTCATTCTCGCAAACCTCCTTTGGACCTTCTCCAAAGTCAGCACATCCTTTCTCAAATATGGGGCCCAACGTTTCTCACAATATTCCAAATGTGGTTTGACCTGCACCTTACAAAGCCTCAGCATTACATCCTTGCTTTTATATTCATGGGCACGTTTGAATTAAAGGCTAAAGCAAATCCAAGTTGTATCTGGAGACAGAGGCACACAACTAATGCACTGATACTTATTGAGTATCAACAACAGATGCTGTCAGTAGGTTTTCCATAGGGTTCCACAATTGCAAACAACGGGGTGAATAGAATGTTGCAGCAGTCAATGTTGCTGGCTCCAGGAATTCACATTTGATCCAGTGTTGTCAATGTGGAATTGGCATCTTCTCTCTTTGATCCCTTGGGGGCTCCAGTTTCCTCACATATTCCAAAGACATATGGGTTGCTAGATTAAGTGACCATCATAACTCACTCCTCGTGTAAGGGGCATTGTGAAAATCAACTGGCTGTGGATGGGCATGCGAGGAAGAATAGGATATTGGGCGAAAGTTGGAGAATAAGATTGCTTCAACTCAATGAACCAAATGATCTATGTTGTAACCAAATGGAAAACAACGCAACATTGTTGACTGCAAAAATAAAATGCACAAACACCAAACTCTTAAGCTGAAAAGGGCACAGAGAAAAAAAGATTTTGTTTGAAACTTTGCATTTACAATATTTAAAAAACTTAACTTACCATTTTACTATTTTTACAGGGTCCTTCTTTGGCATGATTTGGTTCAACCATGGTTCAATAGATGGGAACTGATCCACTAATTGATTCTTAATGCCTTTAATAACAGATGTTTTCAATTGAATGCAATTTGAAACATTCTCTTTTTCATCAAACCTGGCAATAAAAACAAATGAATCATTTTTAATCACTGATGTTTATAAAACACAATTTTGATGCTTTGAAAGGGTATATATATATGTGGCTGAAGAAGGGTCTTGACTCAAAATGCCACCCATTCCTTCTCTCCAGAGACACTGCCTGAGTTACTCCAGCAATTTGTGTCTATTTATGGATGTATATATGTGTGCAGGGAGGAACTGCAGATGCTGGTTTACACCGAAGATACAAAAGGCTGGAATAACACAGCGGATCAGGCAGCATCTCGGGAGAAAGGGAATAGATGATGTTTCTGATCGAGACCCTTCTTCAAGTCAAGTCAAGTCAAGTCAATTTTTATTTGTATAGCACATTTAAAAACAACTCACGTTGACCAAAGTGCTGTACATCTGATTAGGTTCCAATGGAAAGAAAATGAAACATACAGTAGCACGCAAACAGTTCACAGCGCCTACTCAATGAGCCTCAAACGCTAGGGAGTAGAAATAGGTTTTGAGCCTGGACTTAAAGGAGTCGATGGAGGGGGCAGTTCTGATGGGGAGAGGGATGCTGTTCCAGTCTAGGAGCTGCAACCGCAAAAGCGCGGTCACCCCTGAGCTTAAGCCTAGACCGCGGGATAGTGAGTAGCCCCAAGTCGGCCGACCTGAGGGACCTGGAGTTAGAGAGGGGGGTTAGAAGATTTTTGATGTGGGGGGGGGGGGGAGTGTCCATTTAGGGCTTTATACGTGAATAGGAGGAGCTTGAAGTTAATTCTGTACCGTACAGGGAGCCAGTGGAGAGAGGCCAGAATCGGGGTGATGTGGTCCTTTTTACGGGTACCCGTCAGGAGTCTCGCTGCGGCGTTTTGGACCAGTCGCAGGCGGGACTGGGAAGATTGGCTGATCCCAGTGTATAGGGAGTTGCAGTAGTCTAGGCGGGAGGAAATGAAAGCGTGAATGATTTTTTCTGTGTCGTCGAATTGGAGGAAAGGTTTGATTTTAGCTATGGTTCGAAGTTGGAAGAAGCTGGCTTTTACCACAGCGTTGACTTGCTTATCAAATTTTAATGCAGAGTCAAATATCATGCCGAGGTTTTTGACATGCGGTTTGACTAGGCAGGATAGACTTCCAAGACTGCCTGTTATCAATTTGATGGAGTGGGGGGGGGGGCAATAGGATGACCTCACACTTGCTCTCACTTAATTGGAGGAAGTTCTGTGCCATCCAACATTTTATGTCCTCAAGGCAGTGTGAGAGGCTGTTTAAATTTGACTGGTTGTTGGGTTTCAGACAGTATATATGTTTGGAGAATTGTTTGGATACACCATACACTTTTTTTTCTTAAAAGAACTGCTCTCCTTCCAGGATGCTAAACTTTTAGCATGTCCCAAAACCACCAATGCTTCGCTGAATTACTAGGTTAATTCCCGGAATTACTAGGTTAATTCCCGGAATGGCGGGACTATCATATGTTGAAAGACTGGAGCGACTAGGCTTGTATACACTGGAATTTAGAAGGATGAGAGGAGATCTTATCGAAACATATAAGATTATTAAGGGGTTGGACACGTTAGAGGCAGGAAACATGTTCCCAATGTTGGGGGAGTCCAGAACAAGGGGCCACAGTTTAAGAATAAGGGGTAGGCCATTTAGAAATGAGATGAGGAAAAACATTTTCAGTCAGAGAGTTGTGAATCTGTGGAATTCTCTGCCTCAGAAGGCAGTGGAGGCCAATTCTCTGAATGCATTCAAGAGAGAGATGGATAGAGCTCTTAAGGATAGCGGAGTTAGGGAGTATGGGGAGAAGGCAGGAACGGGGTACCGGTGGGATTAGCTATTCAGTACCCAAACAGGCCAACCCCATTACGACTCAAATGCACCGCAAATATGGACACACTAGGTCATCTCAATTGCTTTTTCTAAAATATAGAAAACAGACTATGGAAATGGAAATGGGTTTAACCTAATATTTCTGAATAATCTTTAGTAATTTCAGTAAATGACATGGAGATTTTAAAAAAAAATTATAACGTGCGAAGGGACTTCATCTTTAATTCAGTATTCGTAAATTCAAGGCCAATATCCGTCTGCAAAGCAACGAGCAAAAAATAAACTGGGCAACAGGGACAACATGGGCCGCATTGCAGACTGACGAAGAATACCCGACAAAAAAAATGAAACCTTAATTTAATTGTATTGCAATTAGGTAATGAACATTTTTTAATCACTCATTGTCACATTGCCACCCATGTTATCAAATTCTGTTAAAATACGTAAAGTTAGCAGATTGAAAAACCCCAGCGTTGCCAACTTGAACCCATCACAAACCTCTGATGGGGGGGGGGGGGGAATAGGTGAAAATAGGTGAAACTCACTTCTTAAACATTATGCAGCTGCAAAATCTGCAAACTCCACGAGGCCCAGCAACGGGAAATGTGATGTCTTACGGCGCGTCGCAGCTACAAACAAATCGCAGCAGTTGCTGTAAAGTGGATTCGCCTCTGCTCTGTACTTTCAGTGGAGGAATGAACATGGAGGGCAGTATTGAGCAGAGTACAACCCCCTGTCTCCACAAGCGAAACACACAGAGTGCTGGAGGACCTCAGCTTGCCTGGCCTGCAGAGTTCCTCCTGCACTTTGCGTATTGCTCAAGATCTCAACATTTGCATTTTCTTGTCTCCTATCTCGATTGTCTTATCGAGATCGTAACTGGACTTCTTATTGACCATGCATCGTCAGATTTGAATGCCTGAGTGAATGCTCAGTGGATTGCAGACCTCCTTGTTCTCCACGGCTTCTAGTTAGGGAATACCCAGATCATTTTGGTGAGAACACACCCCAACACACTCTTCCTTATGAAGTCAGTAACAACCGTGCTGTTTGCAGTATTCGTTCAGGTCCGTTGCCGAGTCATTGAAAGTCGTCCAGTTTGCTGACACCAGGCAGTTTTGGCATCGCTCCTCTGCCTCCCCTGACCAGCTCCATGCAATCCTCACCACTGGGACTGTGCTCTTCAGTCGCTACCTAACCCTAATTATAACCTGCCCCATCATTCAAAAAGATCATGGCTGATTCGAGAGAGAAGAGTCTGCAGATGCTGGAATGTTGAGTAAAAAACAAAGTGTTGGAGGAACTCAATGGGTCAGGCAGCATCTCTGGAGAACATGGATAAGTGACTTTTCGGGCCAGGACTCTTCTTCAGACCCAAAACATCACCAATCCATATTCTCTAGAGATACTGTCTGACTTACTGAGTTACTCCAACACCTTGTGTCTGCAGTTTATTTATGTCTATCCACAATGTCATAACCTATTTCGAGTAACCTGGAGTATTGTGTGCAGTTTTGGTCTCCTAACCTGAGGAAAGACGTTCTTGCCTTAGAGGGAGTACAGAGAAGGTTCACCAGATTGATCCCTGGGATGGCGGGACTTACATATGAGGAAAGACTGGATAGACTGGGCTTGTACTCGCTGGAATTTAGAAGACTGAGGGGGGATCTTATAGAAACATATAAAATTCTTAAGGGGTTGGAGAGGCTAGATGCGGGAAGATTGTTCCCGATGTTGGGGGAGTCCAGAACCAGGGGTCACAGCTTAAGGATAAGGGGGAAGTCTTTTAGGACCGAGATGAGAAAACATTTCTTCACACAGAGAGTGGTGAGTCTGTGGAATTCTCTGCCACAGAAGGTAGTTGAGGCCAGTTCATTGGCTATATTTAAGAGGGAGTTAGATGTGGCCCTTTTTGCTAAAGGGATCAGGGGGTATGGAGAGAAGGTAGGTACAGGCTGCTGAGCTGGATGATCAGCCATGATCATATTGAATGGCGGTGCAGGCTCGAAGGGCCGAATGGCCTATTCCTGCACCTATTTTCTATGTTTCTATGTAATACAGCGCAGAGACTGGATTATTGGCCCAACTTGTCCAACTCCTTCTACTCTAGTACCATTTACCCATCTTTGGCCCATATCCTGTAAACTTTTCCAATGTATATACATGCCCAAGGCAATCAAGAACCAGTGGGTATAGGTTAAGCTGGGAGGTGAAAGGTTTAATAGGAATCCAGAGGGGCAACGTTTTCAAACAGGATGCTATGTGGAACGAGGTAGTGGAGGCAGGTTCTATAATAACATTTAAAAGACATTTGGACAGGTACATGAATAGAATATGTTTAGAGGGACATGGGCCAAACACAAGCAGGTGGAACTGGTGTAGTTGGGGCATCTTGGGTAACATGGGCAAGTTAGGCCAAAGGGCCTGTTTTGTGCTCTCTGCTTCTGTGTCTTCTAAATACTGATTTAAAACCAATTAAAAATTTGAAACAGATCTTTGTATGTTTAGTATCACATGGTTCAAACTCTCAAGACCAATGATCCACCTTTTCAAACCAGCATGAGGCCCAGTAGCTTCCCTCTTCGTGTCTCCATCTCAGTGTGTCTGCCTCAATATCTCTCTCTGTGTCTGTCTGTCTGTCTGTCTGTGTCTCTCTGCATATGTGTATGTCTTTCCCTTTCTGTGTCTGTCTGTGAGTGTCTTCCTCTGTATGTGTGTGTGCCTTTCTCTCTGTTTTTGTCTGTCTCTGTGTACACGCATGTGTGTGGCTCTGTTTGTATCTCTCTATCTACCTATTCTCTCTCTCTCTGTGTTTTCTGTGTCTGTTTTCTCTCTCTCCTCTGTGTCTATCCGCCCCTCTTTCCGTCAACCCCTGTCTATCTATATCTCTCCCTCTCTGTCAATTCCTGTCTGTCTGTCTCTATCCATATCTCTCTATCCATCCCTCCCTCTCTCAACTGTGTGTCTACCTGTCCATATCTCTCTCTGTTTGTGACTATCTCTCCCTCTCTATCAACCCATCTGTCTATCTCCCTCTCTGTCAACCCATCTGTCTATCTCCCTCTCTGTCAACCCATCTGTCTATCTCCCTCTCTGTCAACCCATCTGTCTATCTCCCTCTCTGTCAACCCATCTGTCTATCTCCCTCTCTGTCAACCCATCTGTCTATCTCCCTCTCTGTCAACCCATCTGTCTATCTCCCTCTCTGTCAACCCATCTGTCTGTATCTCTCTGCTTGTCTCTCCCTCTCTCTGGCAACCCCTGTGTCTGTCTGTCTATATCTCTGTCTATCTGTGTCTCTCTGCCTGTCTCTCCCTCTCTCTGTCAACCTCTGTGCCTGTCTGTCTCTCTGTCTCTCTCTCTCTCTCTGTCCCTCTCTCTCTGTCCCTCTCTCTCTGCCAACCTCTGCGTTTCTGTCAACCCCTGTGTGTGTGTGTGTGTGTCCCTGTCCCTCTCTCTCCCCTCCCGCCCCAGTTACCAAAGCCAGTGACGGGTACCCAGTGACGTCACAGGACACCCGGTTTCCCGGCCGGCCCCGCGCCACCGGAAGTGCCGCCATTTTATTCTATTGACAAAACAAGTGACCGAAAGATTTGTCCGATTCGGTTGCAGTTTTGTGTGTTTCTTCCCCCTCCCCTCTTCCCCGGTTCTCGATTTACCCGTGACAGTGCTGCGCGCGCACGTCCTTTTCATTCCCCCCAAGAAAATAACCCAACGAGAAACAGTAGGACGGCGTCGGCTTTAAGTTTTCATGTTTCGAACGGGCCTCTCTTCACAAAATTCACCGCAGGAGGTGCGACAACAGGCTGATGTTAGTCCGAGGAAGCGCAAGTTAGCCCAGGCCGCCGAGTTTGAGCACCAGGCAACACAGCAAACCCAACTCCAGGTCTTCTCCACAGCCCCCAAGTCGTCGTCGTCCTCCTCCTCCTCCTCCACCACCACCTCCACCACCACCTCCTCGTCCTCCACCTGCTGTAACCACCAGCTCCACAAGAGAGTCAAGTTCGAGGATTCGTTGGACTTTGTGGGACTCGATGTGATGATGGCGGAGGAGCAGAGGAAAAGTAGCGGCTGCTCAGTGCTAACGGGGCATGCCAACGGTCTGACCAAGTCCACCACCTTCGCCACCAGCAAGCCGGGAACGGCTAAAAAACTAGTTATTAAAAATTTCAAAGGTACAGCAAGGTTTCTAAATAAAATGTGGTAGTTAACTGATTCAGATCTGTTCTTTGCCTAGGCCGGTGTCAGTTCATTTAAAGCCCTTAATTATGCATATATCTTAATATAAGAAAATAACTGCAGATGCTGGTACAAATCGATTTATTCACAAAATGCTGGAGTAACTCAGCAGGTCAGGCAGCATCTCGGGAGATATATCTTGTTTGGTTGGACACATTAAAAATAATCAAGCTTATAAAATAATCAATTTCACAATTGATTGATCTTTTCCTCCAGTCCTTCAGTATGACCCATAGCTTCTTAAACGATATAATGTTCATATTCCTGCATGATTTGTATGTGGCCAGGCAATGATCGATCACACCACAGAATTGGATTGCTATTTCACTTTTTTATAACACTTTCAAATTGAATATGCCCATTTGATAAGCCCAATTTATGCTTTTAAAAAGTTGAACTTAATGGGGAAAAACCTCTGCCTGAGGACCATATTTATTTCACAAAATGCTGGAGTAACTCAGCAGGTCAGGCAGCATCTCAGGAGAGAAGGAATGGGTGACATTTCGGGTCGAGACCCTTCTTCAGACTATAAATACCTTCGATTTGTACCAGCATCTGCAGTTATTTTCTTACACTACCTGAGGACCAGATTGTCTGAAGGGTCCTGACCCGAAATGACACCTGTTCATTCCTCTCACAGATGCTGCCTGACCCACTGAGTTCCTCCTGTACTTTGTTTTGTGACTAGATGTTTCTCTTGTTTGCATTTTAAACTTCTTTTTACTCTTAATCATTGAATATTGTATTAATTTACTTGTACTATATTACTTGTCACTTACAATTGTGTTACTCTGAATGTTCTTGAAATGATTTAAGCTGAAGTAAGAATAAGGTTTGTTTATTTACTTTTAATGAATGAAAATGGTATTCTTGTTTTAATGGAAGAGTTGTGTATTGTTACATCCTTAAACTTACGGTTTGGTAATCCTGTTCAAACTGACACTTAAATCATTTATTTTGAATACAAAAAGTGGAAATACGAGTTGAAGGTTGTTGACAGATTTCAATCTTTATTGAGATCAATTCATTCTTCACAGAGTGAGTCTAACCAGAGATATGTTAGCCTTTTAATGAACATGAGATAAAAGCTTTATGTATTCCATTTGTAGCATTCAGTGAAGGATCTCGACCTGAAACGTCACCCATTCCTTCTATCCAGAGATGCTGCCTGTCTCGCTGAGTTGCTCCAGCAGTTTTTGTCTATCTTCAGGGTTATTACAAATTGGCTGATATAATATAAGGTCGATATTGAACCTGTGATTATTTTGGTATTTTCTGAACTGTCAAGGTGGCAAATGTGTAATGGAAATAATGATTTGGTTGATTTCAAATTAGATGTTGACTCGCATGATATAGGCAAAAATGTCAGAACCATGAAAGAGATCCCAGGTATGATTCCTTCTCCGCAGTAATTTAAAAAAGACTTCCTCTGGATGTGAGACGATCACTTTGCTTGAGAGATTTTTGGATCTATGACTCTGGAGATGAAAGACAAAATAGGGATAACTTTGCATATGAGAGAGCAAACTTAAATTGATTAATTTTATTTATTTTTATTCAGCAAACTTTTCACAATGGAAGCTGTGATATAATCTAGAATGATCATAAGTCAGCATTTTGAGAATTATGTCAGCGGAACAAAGGCTGTTTATGGCCTCGTATATACTTGGCCAAATATGGTAGCCTTTTGTGGTGAATTGAAAATCTAAATTATGGACATGTCTAATTAGTAAATGAAAAAACAATTCTAATTATTGTCTTTGAGCATGTAGTCTTGCAAAAAAAGTGCAGAAATATTAGTAATATTTAGTTTTATTTAATAGTTGACTGATGTAGATGTTAAGGGAATATGTGAGTGAAGCAAATTTACTACTCCCCTGAGCATGTATCTCTGCAGGTATTGTAGCTAGTCAGCAATTTATGTTAGTGACCCCTTTCATCATTACAGGAACAAATGATAGAAAGAAAAAGTGTTGTACTGAAATGGAGTTGCCCCCATTTCATGTGGAAGACAGTTACTTGATGTAGTCATCAGCAGTCTCAACTGAGAAGATTGTTTTTTAATGCTGCTTTTTCTTGTTGGAGTGTTGAAGTTGAGTTGTTATCTTGGTCCAAATAAGTTGAACCTTGTGATGCTCTTTAATGGGATGGATAAGGTTCTAATAGTGAAATTCCATTGAGTCTGGATTGATGGTTTAAAGAAAGCATACTGATTATCAATAAGAATAAACCTTCTTTGCTAGGGAACGGGGTGACTGACAGACAAAAAGAGCAAGCAGGATACCCATCTGAGAGAATTGTTTCTCAGCAGAATTTTGTTTTTAAGCTGGAGATTGTAGCCAAGACCAAAAGCATGGGTGCCTCATTTGTACAGGGAAAGAGTGGAACGATAAAAGATCGGGGCAGTCATTGGTGGTTCTGAGTGAACACAGACATTTGTAGGTGTGATTCAAGGATGTTTTGCTGCCAGATTTAGTAATATCACTCGGTAGCTGTAGAACTTTCTGTAAGGGAGTAGTGAACAAATGGAGGTATGATCCATGTCCCTACGTACAGTGAAGGTAGAATAACGGATGTGGTTCTCTGGCCAGATTTAATTAGTTGAAAAGCCAAGGAGAAAATTTTCAAAATTGGTAATCTCCATGTTGCTCTTGGTGGTATTCGCTGGAGAATAAAGAAATAGGAGAACAATGTAGATGAATGAGTGGTTGGAGAGCGTATATGGGAGAAATGGTGACAGATTCTCAGGATGTTGAATGTAGTTTTGTGGAAAATGTTACCTGTGTAAACTATGTGCTACTTTAACAGAACATGGACACAATACCCTGTGAAGGTGAGATAAGTTTGCTCATGACATTTTGGAGGGTTTAGACCAACTTGCAGGAGAAAGAAGCTAAGCATGTTCCAGAACTGGAAAGGAAGGCAATGCAAACAAAAATTTGAAAGAAAGGAAAACCGTCTAGTTGTGCTTAATGAAATATACATGAATGCGTAAGTCTAAATAAGCATAAATGTACATGAATACAAGTTTCGGCATTTGCTCAAGGAAGGAATAAATAGGGAAGCTTCACATTTTTTGCTATGGGCTTTCAAACATGTAAAAATGGGGTAGATGATAATATTTGTTGTAGAATTCACTACATGAAAAGGTGATAGAGCCAGAAAACAGTCACATTTTAAAGTTTTATGGTAATGTTCATGATTTAATTAGATTTAATTTAGTTGCCGAAAACAACAACGTTAATATTGGCATAAAGAGACACTGATCATTGTTTTTCTGTCTTTGGCTTTTGACAATCTCCCTCTTGGCAGGCAGGGCAAAAAAAAACCATAGAATCCAAAGGTGACATCACAGATTGGTTCTGAAATGGACTCTGAGTCAGGGAATGAATAGACAATAGACAATAGGTGCAGGAGTAGGCCATTCGGCCCTTCAAGCCAGCACCGCCATTCAATGTGATCATGGCTGATCATTCTCAATCAGTACCCCGTTCCTGCTTTCTCCCCATACCCCTGACTCCGCTATCCTGAAGGTTAATAATTGGGTGTTTCTGTGACTGGAAACGTTCCCAGTTTGGTTCCAGAGGGCTCAGTACTTGGTTCTTTAATGTATGTCAGATATTTTAGTGGTTTATGTAGGCAACATGTTACAAGTTCACAGATGTTGAAAGAATTGGCCTTGAGGTTGACCGAGGAGGAAGTCTCAGACTAAAGGGAGATAAGATGATCTGGTCAGTTGGTCCGAAATGTGGTAAATGGAATTCAATCCTTCAGTGGTTCAGGAAAACATTTGGGGAAGTCAAGAAGGCTAAGGGATATGCAGAAGGTGTCAGGATATTTGTTGGTGTGGGGGGGGAGATAAAAGACCATTGGAATGCATTTCCATGTATGCTTAAATGTAGCATGATTAGTTAAAATCTGGGACATTCAACATACAAGGAGGTAGGTAATCTAGAACTGTATGCAATGTTGTACCTCGGTTTAAGTTGGGAGCATAAATTTGGAAGAAGGCTTAAAGAGACAGGATGGAATTTTGTTTCTTTTTTTCCCCGTGATCTGCTTCCTTTAGCCCATCAACTAGATGTTCTCACAACAACCTGACTTTACCTAATCAGGTATTCCCCATTTTACTATCCTGCACGTACTTTGCAGATTAAAACATACTTGTTTTCTGTCTAACAGTGGTGTGGAAGGGTCTTCAACATAAAACATTAAAAGTTTCTCTTTGCACAAGTGCTGCCTGCCTTACAAAGTGTTCCAAGCATTTTCTTTTTATTTCAGATATTCAATATCTGCAGTATTTTTTATATTTAGATGTATTATGTTTGGTCCCCATGCAAAATGTTGATTATAGATGGTGTCCAAGAGTCTAAGCACTGTTCCCTTCTGTTCTCCACAAGTTATAGGTTGCCAACCTGAAAATAAAGTGTTTGTTCCTACCATCTATTTTATGACCATTAACCTAACCTCAATCCACAACTGATATCTCTAATTTTGTTTCATAATTTCTTAGGGCGCCTTTTTGAAAGGCTTCTGAAAGCCAATATACATCATATCCACTGGTTTCCCTCTTTTCTGCTCTTTTCAATATAAAAAAAATAGATTTGTTAAATGTTTTCCTGAAAACTAGTAGTATATTGTAATCTTGCCCTTCAGTGGAGTTTGTGATAAAACCTCAGATATTTTGTGTTGCTTTCTGTTCTTTTGGAATTGTGGATCATTTTTTTGATTGTCCAAAACTGGTCTTTGGAATTTCACATTTTTTAAATAGTGATTTTTTTTGATATTTTGATTGAGGATAGCAGTAATAAACATGGAAAATACATGCAGACTGATAGAATGGGCAGAGAAATGGCAAGTGAAATTGTAAAAGTGTGTAATATATTTTAGTAGGATAATGAGATGCAATATATTTTAGTAGGATAATAGCTAGTTTGCATTGGAGAGAATAAATTGATGCAGTAAAGATACAGAGAGTAAAGTTGCAGTAGAAATTTGAGTGTGACTTTTGACTGGAAAACCAAGGGTGCTCACTAAAGCAAAGATAAAGAGCAAAATATCTTGAAGAATTACGAAAGATTAATTAAGGAGAGTAAGACGTGACATTTCTTAGTATTTTTGCCGTAAATCTTGGCCATCTGGAATTAATTCCCTGAAAGTGCAGTTTTAGTGCGTTTCAAAGGGAAATTTGAAAACTATTTGAAAGAGAAAATGGACATGGCTATAAAGGAAAAATTGTGAATGGGTAACTGTATAGTGATTGGGTAGATATATAGTATAGCAGTAAAACATGGTCCGGAGTGCTGTCTGACGAGGGTCCCGACACAAAACATCTGTCCATTTCCCTCCATAGATGTTGCCTGACATGCTGAGTTCCTCCAGTATTTTATTTTTAGCAATACAGTAGAGCTATCTGGCCACCTCCTGCTATGTCCTGTGTAGAATTATTGATTTGATTCTAGAGCTACAGCCTGGATTCAATTTTGGCAAGATGCCTTGACGCCTTTGTTGCTTTAATGGCCGATGGAGAAAATTGACAAAGTTGTTATTTTCTTTTTCATTTTGTTGTACAAAGTGAATACTTGATTGATCAACTTGTAAGATGAACTTATTACTTGCTTTGTGAACTTTCATATGTGTCGCCAATAAAGGTTTTGGTCAATATCTGTTGTCATTCCCTTTTTAGACACTGTTGCTTCAGTTGGAAAAAGAATGCTGTAATCCAGCTAATTATTTTTAGAGTGCTTTTTCCTATTTTCTTCCCTATTCTGATAAGCAGCCTTTGGCTGACAATTTCAAGGTGACAAGTTGAATCTTCAGACACATTTTAAGCTGCATTCCATATTATGATTGATAGTAATGTGTTTGGTGTAAGACAACTGTCAGATCAAGTCAAGGCCTTGTTCAAGGCTTAGCACTTTGAAGGGCTGATTTTTTGAATTGCTGCAATTGAGAATTGAACCTGGTATTCTTTTTGTCTCCTTGTACAAGTAAAAAGTAAGGAAACTACCATGTCAGAGCTAACTGAATACAGCAAGTTGGTCATAAATGATTGTGTTTGTCAATTAGCTTGAGTTGTTGCACTTGTGGGGAAAACATTTTTTTGCAACTGTGTTTTCTCTGTTCATTTTCTGGGGAAAAAAGCCTCATAATGTCAAGGGACCCTCACAACCTGTGTTTACGATTCCCAGCTAAAGTTCCTGTGGGGAAACGCCTCACACTGAATGTGCAAAACTAATTTTTGTATTTTGTCTCTTAATTTTCTCCCAAATGTACTGAAATTTGCAGAACTTGCTTCTTTTCATTCAGTAATCTATAACATGGTTTCTGTAGCTCTTTTTTATTTATTTTCAGATAAACCTAAACTGCCTGATAATTACACTAATGAAACTTGGCAAAAACTGAAAGAAGCAGTAGAAGCAATTCAGAAGAGCACCTCAATCAAATACAATTTAGAGGAACTTTATCAGGTGATAAACATGCTGCGTTTTTTTATAAAATATGTTTTTTTTAGTGTAATGATGTGACTGAAGTTATCCCTTTTCTTTTTACTAACCACATAATTTGGTGTTGCATGCCATATTAATATTGCACGTTTCCAATGAAAGATTTTTTTTTCTTCTCAACTTTTCCTCTCGTTGCTGCCTATTTTTGACAAACAATTCCATCTGCACCAGGCCTTCAGGCCACAAATTGACCTTCTAATTTGAGATTGCAAGGAGAAAATCAGCTAAAGTACTTATCACTCACTATCCAATAAAATGTGTGGGGAAAGCAATACAGTACTTGGTAGTGATGCCTTGGCAAATAGAGAAAGCTGCTAATCTATGTTGTCCAGGTCATGTCTAAAAACATGACTCCAGATGAATGAAATTCCCAAGATAACATTCTAAATCTGGTTTTTATTTGGCCAACTTATTGCTATGTTAGTTCTTGAAGGGAATTTGCGGTGTTGACCCTGAAGACACATTTTTAAAATCCTTGTGTTTCTTAATAGCTCTGATCAGTGTGGCCAAGTAGCTTGCTCATGCATGTAGAGTGACTAGCTTGGACACTTAATGCGTAGTTGTGGAACCGTGGAATTATAACCCAGCTAAAATGGGCTCAATGGGTTAAAATAAAGGTGGAAAATTCAATACTCTCAAATTAATAAATAGCTAAATTGTATATTGTGTAGACAAGCTAGAGATGTATGTTCTTCATAATAATGTTTTCTATTTTTAGGCTGTGGAGAACCTTTGTTCTTACAAAGTATCAGCAAATTTATACAAGCAGCTGAGACAAGTCTGTGAGGATCACATCAAAGCTCAAATTCACCAGTTCAGAGAATATCCTTTAATTTGCTTAACAATGTTACTAGATGTACTTGTGTAGGCAATAAAACTGAAATTGAGCTTGACTCAAGTTTTGAAAATTAAATGTAAAGGAGTAACAAATATGGCCTTTGCACATTTGACTATTGTGTGACAACTCAGCTTCCAGGAATGGTCTTTTATTTGTTTTGTGTTGGCAGTAATTGAGAAATGTTATCATTATTTACATATTCCTCTTCTGCCTCCTTCAGTCTTCTGTCCGTGAACTCCTTATGGCTTCTGCACTTCTCCCCCACTGTCATCTGTCTCCCTACCCACTCCCCTTCCCCCTCCACCACTCAACTTTTCAACCCCTTGATTTTTCTAACTTCAAGTAACCCCTGCACTCCCTCTCCCTCCATCCCTCCCCCACCCAAGTTACACCAACTTTTGTTCTCGCCTAGTTACAGCTAACAATGACCCGTTCCTTTTATCATTGCTACTTTTTTGCATGTCTTTCATTCATTTATTATTTTTCTCTCTACATCATCTATATCTCTCATTTCCCTTTCCCATTACTTTCAACCCGAAACGTCACCCATTCTTTCTCTCCAGAGATGCTGCCTGTCCAGCATTTTGTGTTTATCTTTGGTTTAAACCAGCATCTGCGGATCCCTCCTACACATTTCTACCACTTGCTTATGGTTTCTGCACCACTTTTACCCAGAAGTCCTTTCCAGTTTTACAGCCTCAACTACCAGCAGTAACCAGCTTATCTTGCAATGCATTATTTTTTTTCTTTGTATGACCACCAATAGACACTGATAGACAGTGCTTGCAAAAAGAGTAGTGACTACAATTTACTCGGTGATAAGCAATAAACCATGTTCTGAATCTGTTCCTACCATTGAAACCATTCTTCTATCTCTGAGTTTTTGAAACCAGTAACTAAATTATCAACGTAGCACTGGTAAATATTAAAGTGTTTCCGTTGGCTTTAAGAATTAATGGAGACATTTTCTGAAATATTATATCATCTTGTATTTTGTACAACTTACAAGCATGTAGAATCTGGGGGTTTTTCCCTGTTTTTTACCACTTTCAAATGAACGTTGAAATTTGAAATCTGGATACATGATGTAGAAGGTGCTCTGAGGTAATCTCATCAATAAAGAAGGTGGTCATCTGAGCTTCCACTTCCATTGTTATAAATATGTGACAACTTGATATTTTATTCCTTCCATTTCAATTGGGTTATCAAGTAGTGGGAAATTATTTAACTAAATTTCAAAACATTTCTATGGTGTAAATGCCAGGAAATTTGTTTTCTTCATTCATTAGGAACTAACTTCACATTTTCCGTTTTCTTTAACTAATTCTCCACGGATTCCTTGGATAGTGTTCTCTTTTTAAAGAAAATAGATAAATGCTGGCAGGATCATTGCAGACAAATGGTAAGTAATACCCCAAATTTAAGGTATTTAATTTCTTTAAAAAAAATCTACACAATAAAGGTTGTTACTCAGCATTGAAGTTGTATTGAAATTCATCTTGGAAATGAAAAGGTGATAATGATAATTCGGTTAGTTCAATTTTATTCTCAATTTCACTCCTCTCTTCAAAATGGTGGGTCTTGAATAATATAATTCCTTGGGTCTTATTGATCTTTAAGATCAGGCAGTTATTTGTTTGAAGGCTAAACCTGAACCACTGGAAAGGTATTTTTAATCAATTTCTGTCTGTGATTATGTACTTGGAATTCAATTAAAAATTTGAAACAAAAATAAATATTCTTGCAGTTCTGGAGAGGAATCACAGACATATTTCACAGCTTGTAAAGGAATTTCTATCTTGCTGGTTCAAATGAAAATAGATCTTAAACTGTCCATTTCCCAGCCATGAGTTTGATTCCAGATGTATGAGTTGATCTTTTGCTGAATTGCTTGTTGCCATCCAACAGATTTATGGATGCAAAATTAGCTTCTGCATTGATGACAGCATTAAATGCAGGAAACATTCTCTATAATTCACCTTGTATTGGCCTTGTCATTTCCTTTGGTTCTCTAGGGTAGTTTCCCAGCTTCTTCCCTACCCAGACTCGGGATAAAATCACCCGTTTTAACTAGTTACATTTTTGTTTAGTTTTCAAACTTGTCAATCTCATGTTTAACGGTGTTATTATTATCCATTTCCTTTGTTTATATGTGTAATTTTTGAAACTACTTATTGCTTTAATCTAAATCGTTTTCTTAAATCTCTCAAGATTTTGTTAACTGGAATACAGTTCCACGGGTGCTAGTTGTATTCATCAACACCAAGCACCTAGTATTCAAATATGAACCTTAATACAATCATTGCAGGCCTTTTCTAGCAAAGAGCAATTGCCTTACCAACATCTGCATGTTCGGTTGAGAGAATGGTTCATAGTTTTAAGTTCATGATAGTACTGTCTAGCTTGACATTTATTGCTAAAATGAAGATGAAAATCAACATAATCAGCTACTTTACAAAGATACTAACACATGTCATTTACTGGCTTGTTTCTACTTTTTTTTCCAGATCATGATTAGGAGTATTTTCTTGTTTCTGGATAGAACATATGTTTTACAAAATTCAATGCTACCGTCTATTTGGTAAGTTTAAGGATTTGATCTTCACAACAAAAGTAATTTAATAAATTATAATTAGAACAATAAGAAAGTTATAACTGACCTTATAACCCTGAAGAAACGGAAACAAAAATTGATGTCCAATACTGATAATTGTGCACTTGAAATTGCATGCGGTGGATTAGTGACAAGTTGGTCTTGTCCTTTGCTAAGTGTGAGAGGATATGAGCTGCTCTCAAGATTTAACAATAAACAGGCCATTTGGACAAGTTACTGGAATGAAGATTGAACCAGTGGAACTGTATCCCAGCTGTATCTTTGTCTAGATTTGGCTCAGAATCATTTTGTATCAAAATTACACATCAGAGTGGGATTATAAACAGAGTTCCTCCCAGTAGCTAATATGTGCAATACGACAAATAAAAGTGTGTGAAATGTTACCTGTTTCCAATTTGAATGATAAATCAACTTTTGGGAAGTGCATACAAATCTATTTGAAAATTAACATGTACCAATAGTTCATGAAGAATTAAAGGAGGATCTGTTTTAAATGCAAAATGCACCTTGCCGAAGATGCAAGAGGAGACATTTGACTAATTTCGCTCATTTGCTAGAAAAGCCTATAGTTCCCCTTTCACTTCAAGTATTCCATCTTGGAACATTACAATTCCTGCGGCTTGCTAGTTCTGGTATACCACACTCTAGCAACCTGTTTGCAATAGTTTGCAACTATTTTTCTCATTTGCTGGATCATATTTGAATTTATGGCTCTTATTGTTGATTAGTGATTCCAAGAATGTTGACACTTCTTAGGTAGCTGAACGATCACACATTGTTTCTCTGTTTGTTTCAATCATGATTTTGTCCTTAACATGTGCATGTTCTGATTTACTGACCTGAATGTACATGTAACAAAGTTGATTTGTCTCCCTAGGTTTTGAATCATAGTTATGTAGATATTACTGTGTCAATTATGGTTGTTGAAAATAAGTACTGCTGGAAGGTACCATTCTTCAAGCAAGTCAATCCCAGTGATAAGTTATAGCACAGCCATGGCTTGCCTTTTCAATGGAGATAATGGAGTAATGAGCATAAAGAAGGGCTAAAGAAGGAGTAACATTGAATGAAACTTGTTCAATGATACCTATGGAATGCATCATATGCAGAATAACTGGTTATGGTTGAATTCTGGTATATCATTGGATCAATAAGCCCACTGTATACTTAACTATTTTGTAGATGTGCAATGAATTATATTTATTTTAAAGAGTCCGTCAGAGTTTGTAAAAAATAGTTTGAAATTAATATACTCTGAACTCTACCCAAATTGTCAGGGCATTAACTTCTTGAGAATTGTCTCATTGGTACTAAAGATTTATCAAAGTACGTGACAGCTAATGTGAAACTTTGATGGTAATTCGTAAACAGTAGTTTGTTTTCTGCACTTGTATGTTACATTCGTGTAAGATGCAGGTTGGCAATGCCCTTGTATATATGTTGAACAACTAAGAACACCGAGAAGCAGACATACCACTTCAATAAGCGAGTTTGGCATCCCGACTGAGCATGCGCTGGGCACAGGTCGCGCGCGCTAAGCTTTTTTTCCAGGTGATCGGCTGCTTGTAAACAAACCTTCGTTTCATCGTTTTTTCAATTTTTTCTTCACAGAGGTAAGAAAATAATGTTTTCAAAACTTAATTTGGTGTATATATGGTTAATTAGTAAAAATTACAATGATTTTGTATGTTTTTTTTGCTTTATGCAGCCCTCTCTCCCCCCTCTCTCCCCCCTCTCTCCCCCCTCTCTCCCCCCTCTCTCCCCCCCCCTCTCTCCCCCCCCCCTCTCACCCTCTCCTCTCTCTCTCCCCGTGCCAGTGAGATCTGCGCTGCTCCTCCACTCTCTTCCCCGGTCCCGTCTCCCTCTAACGCAGCGAAATAAGAACAAACATAAGTATTGTAATTGTTGTTCAGAAGCCCCACATCCCCAGGGTGAGCGGCGGCGGTGAGGAGGGAATTTCCTTGAGTTCGTTGTTTGCGAGGGGGTGCTGCGACCTCTCGTCTTGTCCCGGCTCTGGGTTGGTGGCGATCCGCTCTCCGGTGAACCTTCGCCGGCAGCTTCTGCCTCCAGTCCCCGCTGCCCCGGTTCCACGGCTCCAGGACAAGTTAAAGTGTTGGGGAGAGTTGAGGGGAACTCGCCGCATAAAGCAAAAAAACCTACAAAATCATCGCAGTATTTACTAATTAACCATATATACACCTAATTAACAGTTTTGAAAACATTATTTTCTTACCTCTATGAAGAGAAAATGGAAAAAACGATGAAACGAAGGTTTGTTTACAAGCAGCCGATCAGCTGTAAAAAAAGCTTAGCACGCACGACCTTTGACCAGCGCATGCTCAATCGAAATACCAAACTCGCTTTTTCCTCTTGTCCACCTCATCAAATCTTGGTGTAATGAAGAATAAAGTACCATACCATATCCTATCTTATTTGTCGCTGAGCTAGCTAATATCCGTTATCACAGCATAGCTGTGTGTTGAACAGCTTTCACACTTCTCTGTGGCATAGCTTCTCACTGAGCTCATGCAAGAGTTAGCCCAGTTATAATATGCAAGTTAAAGCTTTTTTGCTGTTTGATTGTGAAGGTTTTATGAATTGCTCTGTGATTACACATTTGTACTTGCACCAATTATAAATATGAGAATTATATGATAGCAATGTTGCTTCTCTGACTATAACAATCTGCTGTTCAAAATACTCCATATAGTATAGATAAAGTCAGGTAAATAGAACCTTGTGGAACGTCAAAGAATTTTAAAAAAATGGTAGGAATTCTGACTTTTTTATAAATCTTGTCCTCGCCAAATTATTTTGTCTCTGAATATTTTTATTTAAACAATTGTTTTGCCCAGACATCATAGTTCTTTGTTTTTCCTTATGTGCATGAATAAAGCCCTTGGATGTTAACTGTTACAAGATACAATGAGAAGCATGGAAGCAGTTCATTCCTTCGTATGCCATAATTTATCTTGAACAATAATATTTATAACTTTGAACGAGGCTTAATAAATTTTACAATAATTGATTATAGCACACTAACAGATGGAAACACAAAAATCAATTGATGATTACGACC
This sequence comes from Rhinoraja longicauda, assembly GCF_053455715.1. Taxonomy (NCBI): domain Eukaryota; kingdom Metazoa; phylum Chordata; class Chondrichthyes; order Rajiformes; family Arhynchobatidae; genus Rhinoraja; species Rhinoraja longicauda. The sequence goes on along the minus strand of NC_135967.1, from coordinate 37,704,306 downwards.
AAAATAGCAAATTTTCTATCTTGTATATGAAAGGAGGAATATTATCACCTTTATATTCCTGTTTGATAAACTAGAACGAAAATAATGTAGTCACATTTTGGCTGTACATTAGATTTAGTTTGTTTAATGTCACACCTGAAATTATTTTTGGAGTTAATTTTTTTCGTGACAATTGAAAGTGGTTCCAATGTTATGAAGACATTATTCCAGCCATCCCTTTATGTGTGTATTTAAGTGTCTGTAAAGTAGATATCTTAATTATCTTAGTCTTTTCTTTCCACTTTTCCCGTCTTCAGTTGTGCATGTGATTTTTTTGTTTTTGTTTTTGTTTAGTGGTTTTTCTTGGAATCTACGAGCTCCAAATTATACGTTAGAGCCAGATGGGTCTTTTGGCTGACAGTGGTTACCCTTGCTTTCTTCAATATCCACTGCTTTAATGTGCCATTCCCAACTACAAATTTTACCAGCAATTTCAGGCATTGGTGAAAATATTTAGAATAAGAAAGCCCTAAAGATCATCATGAAAGAAGTGAGGTGGCAAACCTCATGTTGCTAATTCTCTAGCAATTCGAGGGACTTGGAACATTTTCCTCACATTGTTTTATTTTGAGCAAAGAAGATAGAGGTAGAATGTATCTTAGATTCAACAGTAGATTATTTTGTCATCGTATTGTTAAAGATTCACATTTTGCAGGTAAGACAAGGGTCTTGGGGAAAGCACTATTCTTAATTCTTAATTGAAGCTCCATGGGCACGTTTTTAGATCTTGTTCCAGATGGGGAAAAAAGGACTTCTGTCAAACTAAATGAGAAATGGTGCATTTTGTTTGGCAGACTTTACCAGCTACATATTTTAAACCAGCATCTCAGCAAGTTACTCCAGGGACAACGTAGAAGACATCGATAAATCCATGTGCTGACCGATTTGCAACCCTGACTTGGGCCATTTAATACTGGTCGGATTTCTAAGGCACTCTCCTTGATGTTGGCAGGTGCTAGTTCATTCTCGTCCAAAGAATATGTGACCCGTGAAACATCTTACCTCTTCACCACTCGTATGAGCCTGCACTGAGGTCTCCTCTAGAACCAAGGAGCTCCTGTTTTGGTGTGCCTTGCTTCAGCTGACACCAGTGAGGAGGTTATGGCATCAGATCTTTGGGTGTCCGCCACGATCCTCATCTCAGGGCAGGTATCGCTCGATGCCTTCTGTGCAAAAAATCACTTCAATTTGAAGCTTCAGCATCCATGGATCCCAGCTGCACAAAGGGAATCCTATAAACGAAGAAGCAAGGTATATTGCTCCCTTTCAGGGGAACTATTCCTTATTATTTCAGTAAGGGTATGCTCCACACTGTATATTCCATCTAAACCAAGCACATATTCCTATTTCTGGGTTGAAAAGCTTGTATTAAATTTTGTGTAAACGGTTTTATATGGCTCTTTTCCTATTTGATAAAACCATTAAGCTGTGTTACTGTGGCTTACATACCAGAATAGCATAAGTTTGATTGATTCGCAGTATTGACTTAAATTACCAGATGCCAGAATAGATCTTCATGTTACTGAATTAATTTATAGGCTGGCTGGTTTATTTTCCTGTTTGGCTTCCTGCTGGAACATGTATGTTTGAAAGGAAGATGAGAGCAGCATGGGCCTTTGCTGTAATCCTTCACCATTGAATCTCACCCACTGCCCAGCCATTTATAAGGAAGAGCACTTTATTAGTGGATTGGAGGCTTGCTGTGTGTATCCTTGGATTAAGGTGACTGTAATTAGGTGCTTTTTTTTATCGTAGGCCATGTAGGATTCCAATAACTATCCCTTTTGAATTGTTCACCATTCTCATGATTACTTGAAGTAATTTATAGTAATTATGTTGCCTAACACAGCATGGTATGTTTTGTCTGAGTTTTATGCTTGTATTATAATGTCCTAGAGTCAGCTTGCAGCTGAATAAATGTTTAATATTCAAGGAGTGAGAAGTGAAGAATTGAGCGGAGTGGTTTGAAATAATAGGAATAGGGAGAGAGGCCAGCCTGGAAATGATCTTGGAGAGTAGTGGGATAGTAACAGAGCCAATAGAAATATCCTCAATGTTCACAAGCTTTTGCTGAAAATATCACTTGTTCTATTATTGTGACATAAATACATGAAAATGTCAAAATCCACCTCTTGCTGCTGTCCTTCCTGCGTATCCTGTTTTTCTTGTCTGTAATTAAATTCCATAATTTAAAATATGAATCAAAAATATACATTGTACTAGACATTGGAAAGCAAATTGCGGTTGCACAACAATTGGTCTAAGACACAAAGGGGAAGACATAAAAAATGTCAGTCCAGCAGTGACCCTTTTGAGTGTGTTAAACTATTTTTCATGCTTCAGATCTTGCTGCAATCGTAGTTAATGCCTATTATCAAATGCAACTGAGAGAATCTTCCCATAAAAATCCAAATCACATTAGTTGATGCCTTCGAAAAGTTACGGTCCCATGAAATTTCCCAGTAATTGTTGCTGGTTCCTTTTTGTTTCTTTGCATTCCTTTACCAAAAATGTATGTTTGGGGTTATCAGTAAATAAGACAAATATAAAAACAAAATATTGCTCACACTAGATATATGGTTTAAAAATTAAATGACAATGCTGAAAATATGAAAGAGTGAAATTAAATCAAGAAAGCAATTAAACAACAAATATTTCAGCCATTTTCACCAGAAAAAAATGGCAGCATGCTTCAATAGTACAATTTCCTAATTTCAATTACTGGTTCCCCAGAAATGTATTTATTGAAATTCTGTTCATTGTCTCTTAATAGCTAATGTTTAATTAATATTTTTACATTTTGATCTTTAATGACATGGAATTTCTGATCAGTTCCGTGGGAATTTGGTTATATTCATGTTGTTGGTTCCCTAAAGGGTATTGGACCACATAAATCATTTTTCTTCTGTTGCTTTACTTGTTCTACGTGTGAGTGTGGGCAGTGGTGTTTGTGAGGGTGGTTTGATTGTGGAGAGAATCACATCTTGATCCAGTTATCTCGCTTGAGGCTCTTTTCACACAAGAGTAAGAATTTTTCCGAGATCCCTGCAGTACAGAGAATTTGCTTATTTTTTTATTCTCGCTCCATTCAAGTGCCCAGGCTATTTGTAGTACACCTAATTTCTTTTTGCTCCCCATTGTATATTGGACACTTGTCGAATGTGTGGTTGGGGTTGGATGTGCTAGGAATTTTTCAAATACAATTTTGTGGTGGAAGCAGCTATCTCCAATACTGTTAATATATTGAAGGCAAATTCATATGGAGAAAATATGTTTCTGTTTTCTGTGTGAACATGAACCCGTGCTTTTACATATGTGTCTGTTGGGGGTGGCAGAGAGAGGAACCATTCCTTACATATTAAAAAATCGGCCATTTGTTATGTTTTTATTGGTTCAAATATTATAAAAGAAACTTCCTTTTGAACCAATACCAAAAGAGCAGTCAACATAGTTAAACTGATGTTTTGGTATGACTTTGAAATGCATATAGGAAGTTATAAATTTGAATACATTTTTTTGAAATACTCAAATTGAATATGCTACCATAACTAATAAAATGGAGAAATGTCTTCCTATGAGCTTACCATTTATGCAATATATAACAAAACCAGGTAGACAGAAGGTCCAAATTAGCTTGGCACTATTTATAAGTGATTTTACCAGGTGCAATAGAATGAATGCTAAAATTAATCTTGAGACTCTTATCCTGGTTGTATATCATTTATGGTGTTGTGAACTCTGGGCCCTGCATGAAAGTAGACACAAGTAGTTATTGGGGAAGAATCAAACTGAATTGTGATGCCTTTACAATCAATACTGCTGCACTTAGGGGTTACTGTCGAAAACAAAAAAAATCTGTGAGTGCATTTGGAAAACTGCTAATACCAGTGGAAAGGCACTTGCAACAGTCTTGTCTTCATTAGCGCAAGTGAGAAAATCAAGTTGCAATTAGCATCCACTGTGTTATTTTGACTTTCCAAAGCATTGCAGTTCTATATTAAAATTCTTCAATGGATGATTACTTAAACGTGGAAAGCACAGGTGTGAGATGAATTGTAAAGCATTGTTGTTCAATGTTTGGCTACATGTGGCTTGTTCAATGTGTTGATGAGTTATAGATTTAGCAATTAATTGGTTAATCACTTTTTCTAATTTAAAATATTTTTGGGAGGCGTATTACAGTGCAGATGTGAGAGGTATTATAAAATAATATGTATTGTGTTGGAGAACAGGAATAGGTAGTTTACAAATACACGAATCACATTATGTGGGCCATATATTTACATATATTAAATGTTACTATTGCAGAGCTCCATCCATTGATCCTGCAATTTCAACTGTTCATGTGAAATGTTTTCATTTGTAGGGACATGGGCCTAGAATTATTTAGATCCCATGTAATAAGTGATCGGAAGGTTCAAAATAAAACTATTGATGGGATTCTTCTGTTAATTGAGAGAGAACGAAATGGTGAAGCTATTGATCGGAGTTTGCTTCGAAGTCTCTTAAGTATGCTATCAGATTTGCAGGTAAGATTTGAATTATTTTAATTGCAGCTAATCCTGTTAGTTTCATTTGTAAATTCTTCATTTATTTGATGTGTTTTTCTTTCCAGATATATCAAGATTCATTTGAACAAAGGTTTTTGGAAGAGACTAATCGTCTGTATGCGACAGAAGGTCAAAGACTGATGCAAGAACGAGAGGTATGCAGTGTTCCTTTTGCCAGTCCATCAACATTTAGGAGCATGTTAATAAAAAGCTCGATAGACCGTAGAGCTGCAGAACATGGCGGTAATTATGTTGGCACTTGTACACACAACATTTCTTTAGAGACATGGATCAGGCAATTTTGTTTTGCAGTAGGTAAATGGAATTAAAAGTAAATTTATGAATAGATTGTTTCTGTTTATTGGGAGAAAAAGTAAATGCAAAACTATAGATTGCAGTCTGAAAAATAAAAAAATTACTTTCGAATCAACTAATATTAACAAAAAAATCCAGGATATAGAGTGATACTCCACCATGGTGTGTGGCTTCCTGTGCCGGTATTAAGAAATTCTAAACAGGCACAAGACATTCTGAGAGGGGAGGGTGCGCAGCCATAGTTTATGGTCCATATTGGTTCAAATTATATAAGAAGGGAGATTAAGTACTCCAAAGAGAATTTTAGGGAGTTTGGTCATGTTAAACAGGATATGAATGGATGGAATCGTCAGGATTACTACCCATGCCACTTTCTAGTGAGGCGAAGAACAGAAACATAGTGCTATTCAATACATGGCTAAGGAGCTGGTGCAGGAGGAAAGACTTACAGTTATAGAGTGATACAGTGTGGAAACAGGACCTTCGGCTCAACATGTCCACACCGGCCAACATGTCCCAGCTACACTAGTCCCACCTGCCTGCGCTTGGTCCATATCGCTCCAAACCTGTCCTATCCATTTACCTGTTCAACTTTTTCTTAAATGTTGGGATAGTCCTAGCCTCAACTATCTCCTCTGGTAGCTTGTTCCATATACCCACCACCCTTTGTGCGGAAAATGTTACCCCTCAGATTCCTATTGAATCTTTTCCCCTTCACCTTGAACCTATGTCCTCTGGTCCTCGATTCCCCTATTCTGGGCAAGAGATTCTGTGCATCTACCTGATCTATTCCTCTCATGATTTTATACACCTCTATAAGATCACCCCTCACCCTCCTGCACTCCAAGGATAAAGACCCAGCCTACTCAACCTCTCCGTATAGCTCACACCCTCTAGTCCCGACAACATCCTCGTAAAGATATATGGATCATGGGATCTCTTCCCTGGTAAGTGGGATCTGTATTAGAGGATTAGTTGCACCAGAATTGGAAGGGAACAAATATGCTCACATGGAGGTTCACTGGTACCCGGGGGGGAGGGGGGGGGGGTTAAATAAGCGTGCCTGGGTGGTGGGATCCAAAGCAGCAGGCCACCAAATAAGACTGATGAGAAGGTAGAATTTATGGCAAGTCAATTTGTAAATGGGGCTAGCTGAGATGGGGCATCTTAAATGGCACGGACGAGTTGAGCCGAAAGATATGTTTTCGGGATATATGACTATCAGGTGTGACTGATAGTCATATATCCCGAAAACATATCTTTCGGCTCAACTCGTCCGTGCCATTTAAGATGCCCCATCTCAGCTAGCCCCATTTGCCTATATTCGGCTCATCTTCATCAACCATTCCTATCCATTTATCTGTCCGAGTTCTTTTAAATGTTTTCGTACCTGCCTCAACTCAATTTGTGCTTGTGTTTTTTTCCAATGCGAGGAGCGTTATGAGTAAAGCAAAGCTTTAGAGCCTGGATCAGTGCATGAAGCTATGATGGAGTAGCCATTACAGAGGCTTGGTTGTGACAAGGACAGCACAGGCAGTTCAACATTCCAGGGTTTTGATATTTCAGATGTGTTTGAGAGGAAGATAAAAAAAGGTAGAGAAGTTGAATTGCTTATCAGGGAGACAGAAACAGTTTACATACTGAGAGTATACTGGGAGGGATCATTCACTGAGGCAATAGTAGTGGAGCTCACAAATAAGAAAGGTGCAATAAGGGAATGATACTTCAGGCCTCCCAATAGCCAATTGGAAACAGGACTAGCTATGTAGACAATTTATGAAAAGATGTAAAAGAATCAGGGTTGTCATAGTGAGTGACTTTAACTCCCCTAATGTTAACTGGGCCCAAGACATGGGTCTAAGTGGTCCTTAGTCCAAGAGGCTCAAATGGAGCAGAATGTGCTTGGTGTTTCCAGGAGGGTTTCTTGTAACAGTGTGTGGAGCATTCAAACAGAGGATGGACCATGCTGGATCTTGTTTTGGGAAAGGAGCCCAGCCGGATGATTGGCATGGGAGAACATTTTGGGAACAGTGATTAGAACCCTAAGTTTTAAGATGGTTATGAATGATAAATCTGGACTTTGGAGGAAGTACTGAATTGGGGAGGGCAAATTACGACCTTATTCGGCAGAGTGAGGGAGAGTTAATTGGGAGCAGCTGTTATTGGGGAAAGTCCACATCTGAAGTAGAGAGTGGTTTAAAGGCCAGATGATTGGGGTTCAGATAAGAAGGAGGGACAAAGATGGCAAGGAAAGGGAATATTGACTGATGCATGGTGTAAATTTGGTCATGCAATCATTCAGCATGGAAACAGATCTTTCACCCCTTTTATCCATGCTAACCAAGATACCTAATCTAAGCCAGTCCCACGTGTCCAATTGATTTCAATTTATTCCATTTAGGTTCCAGAATATTTACACCATGTTAATAAACGTTTGGAGGAAGAAGCAGATCGTGTTATCACTTATTTAGATCAGAGCACACAGTAAGTACAGATTTTTAGTAGTTATTCTTTAAAGCTTATGTTATTTGCATGATTCTGGACAATTTAACCTGTTCGCTGCCGTTTTTTATTTCGCTATTGGCCATGACCCGAGTATACCTGGGTGTGGCACTGCACAGGTTAATATTAAACCTCTGAAACCGATTGCTTGATGCTTTACCAGTGACAAATTGACTATTAGGGTTTCTTCGACATGTACATACACAACAAATATTTTAGTTTCAAAATACTTTTTGCAGAAAATATGTAATTTAGATTTTCTTGTGATGGTCCAATCAAATAGTGTAGTTCATTATTATTAATTAAATTTCGATTTGTTTTTAATTTTCTTCAGGAAACCTCTAATAGCTACTGTGGAGAAGCAACTTTTAGGTGAACATTTACCGGCCATTCTTCAGAAAGGTAACCTTTAATTGAACACTGATGTAAACTGTTCTCTATACAAGGATACAGTTCCGCTCCAATAAACTTTAATCAAATTCACTTATTGAATCTTTTTCGGGAATTTGATAATAGATGAGTTAGAACTTAAATTGGTACAAGTTACTTTAATTCATGATGAAATTTTAGATTTTGCAATGCTTCCATATTTTTTTATCACATTCCAACCAAAATAAAGCTGCTCATAACACCCTGTAGGTTTAAACAGCCTTCTGGATGAAAACAGAATACAAGATCTCTCTCTCCTTTACCAACTTTTTAGTCGAGTTCGAGGTGGAGTACAGGTTCTATTGCAACATTGGATTGAATATATAAAGGTATGTTATTCATTTAATTTCTTAAATTATTTAACTTTTATAGTGAATTGATTAACACAACTTGCCTTGAAGACCCTGTGAACGAGTTACAATAATTATCCTAGGGTATAAACGCCAAACTTATAGACATCCCTAAATATGAATAAGCTCCCATAATATACATTAGATTCAAAAGACATATGTACCTATGTTTGTTCCTATGAATGGCCGAATTTGTTTCCTGTCTCCACTTTTAGTAATTGGTCTTTCAAATCAGCATTGTGTGCTTTGATACCATTCATTGCAGTATTGTGATAATATGTTTCCATAACAGTTGATCTTTGTGTCTCCTCTGATTTATGGACAAAATTGACTTATGGACAATTGTAATAATGGAAACTTTGTTATCTAAGGTTAGCCTCTAAAGTGATAAATTAATCTACCTTCTAATCTCCATTTTGTGGTTGGGTAAATTTTAAATTGTTCTCTCAACTCATTTTAACTTTTATTTTCACCAATGATAAATGTATGTTTTCAAATCACTTTTAATGAACTTATTCCACACTTGTTTGCTTTCCTCCCATCCATGTTTGCTTATTGCTCATGCAATAATTTGGTTTAGCACGAAGTTCTGAGTTTTTGTGCAGATTTTAACCTGATCATCATCACATTGATCAGTTTTAGCTGTGTAAATCTCCTATAGGGTAGGGAACAGCCTTCTGTAGATTTTAATTGCTTTTAAACCCCCAAATTTGTCGCCTTTTCCTATGCCCTGGACCATTAAAACTACAATGTTACGTGTTTACTTTCTGTCATGGTAAATTTCGCATTTCTAATTTTCACTATCAATGTGTCTTTTGAGGCAGAAAATACTGAGGCATGTTTGTTTGCACAATTGAGAGAGTGTTTGTTAATGGAGATGGAAGAGTGAATCATGAAGGCATGTCAGAAGTAGTCATGTGTAATGTGTGTTATTTATATTTATTGTCTGTCCTAGGAAATATGACATGTTCTTAAAGCTAATATTTCATGCAAACGCCTATTTTAGTCTTTCGGAAAGGAGTGTTTCCCTGATAGTTATGTTCATTTCCAAAGAGCTTGGTTCACCATCTGCATAATTTTTGTAACACTTTAATTATGAATGCTACTTGGTTGATCGACTGACTTTTGAATGCTTAAATTAATTTATTTGCAGACAATATATCTAATGTGGATCCCATTGGCACACTCATGTAGTGATGCCAGCAGTGTTGCCTTTGCCAGTCTTTTAATTTGATTCTGCCTAATTTAAATAGTTCCAGTGATTATTTCACTTTTACAGCTCCCTCCACCCTGTAAAGATGGAGTTCATCTATTTATTCGTGTCATTTTATTTTACTTTTATTGTCTAATTTGTTGTAATCTTTCAGTTTCTCTGCTTATTTCCCATAAACCAATTTGCTTGAACACCTTTGCCTGTCACTGAAAGTGGAAGATAAACACAAACGGTCATGGTGGTGCGGCGGTAGAGTTGCTGCCTTACAGCAAATGCAGCGCCGGAGACTCGGGTTCGATCCTGAGTACAGGTGCTGTCTGTATGGAGTTTGTACGTTCTCCCCATGACCTGCGTGGGTTTTCTCAGAGATCTTCGGTTTCCTCCCACAATCCAAAGACGTACAGGTTTGTAGGTTAATTGGCTTGGTAAATGTAAAAATTGTCCCTAGTGAGTGTAGGATAGTTTTAATGTGCGGGGATTGCTGGTCGGCGCAGACCCGGTGGGCCGAAGGGCCTGTTTCTGCGCTGTATCTCTAAACTATCTTTCTAAACTAAAAAGCCGGAGTCACTCAGCAGGTCAGGCAACATCTCTGGAGAAAAGGAATAGGTGACATTTCGGGTCGAGACTTTTGAAGAAGGGTCTCGACCCGAAATGTCACCTATTCCTTTTCTCCCGCTTTTTGTGTCTAACTAAATTTGCCAGTTTATGCATCATTTCTATTGATTGGTGTATTAGTGTACTGATGTCTGAGGCTGTCGGAGATGTATTTAGTGGAGAGAGGTAGTTGGGAGAATCTGAATTCTTATTACATTGACTAAACATCATCCTGGTCCCCATTGTTGACACTCAGACAACTGCTGATAATTTGTGCTTATCTTTGTTCGGTGGATGGGGATGGGCACGGGTGGGGAGGTGTGTTGGGAAATCAAGAAAATACAAGGTAACCTTTTCATATTCCAACATTTTGTCATCATGATTCATGTTAGAAACATGATTACTTTAGCAAGATATTGGGGGATACAGATGGTGCTCTTAGAATTTATACTTCTTGAGAAATATCAGTCTTGAGGTTGAAGGAAGAGTCTTTCAAAAGACAACTAAAGCTGTGTCGGAAGGAACTGCAGATGCCTGTTTACACTGAAGATAAACAAAAATGCTGGAGTAACTCAGTGGGACAGGGAACATCTTTGGAGAGAATGGGTGACATTTCAGGTTGAAATCCTTCTTCAGACTGGCAACTAAAACTGTGCACCATATTTAAATACTTGTGTTTGAGGTCAGGCATTATCCAATACATAGTGGTCTGATCATTTAAATATTTTCAATCATTGTTTGTCTTCCTCAGAATTGTGATTAAAAGTTTTTTTAATCCTCAGACCTTTGGCAGTACTATAGTAATTAATCCTGAAAAAGATAAAACAATGGTTCAAGAACTACTTGATTTCAAGGACAAAGTGGATCACGTGGTTGATGTTTGCTTCCTGAAGAATGAAAAATTTGTCAATGCAATGAAAGAAGCCTTTGAAACCTTCATTAACAAACGACCAAACAAACCAGCTGAACTTATAGGTATGGCAGACACTACACAGTGACTAACAATACCTGTTAATTCAATGTTCTCATGGAAATTAAACACCGTAAACACAAATTGTTGATTTCAGTCGTTAGTTCAAGACGCTTCAATAGAAAAATATTTTAAAATTAATCCATTAATTTGCCATGGGAGCCAGTGTAGTCCAATTCATTGTTTACTCATCCTTTTTAAAACCGGAATGATTTTGTCATTGTGACATTTTTCTCAAATAATCCACTTGATTTGAAGAAAATGATTCAACCTTTTCATGATTTAATTTAATATTTTAAGGACATTTTTGAGCTGGTGCGAATGTATTCTGAATAGATTCAAAACACTTGTGCATTGGTTCTCAATTGTTTTAGTTTAGCTGCTTGAAAAACTCGCTTAAGCTTCTGATATGTGAGTCATTTTTAAGACTGATGGTGGGTGGAAAGATTCTATTTGCATGCTATTGTTTTCATAAGCTGGAAGCAGATCATTACTTTCATATAAAATAAAATGTATTTTATAACTTCCTTCGTATGCACATGCACATAAATTAGCTCCATATTGGATATTCTAAAAGTAGAGATTGTAAACCAAACCCATGAATGAATTGAATTAATTTCTGTGATCTTGTCCAGCAAACATACCATAGATTTTAGTTCAAAATGCAATTTTAATAAATGTGAGACTTCCTGTGGGACCTGGTAGAGGAAAGTTGATTGTATTTTTTGCAGTGTGTTTCTGCGCCTTGACTGGCCGACAGATGAATAAGGAGCCTCGTGTGAGTGACTTGAACCAACCCCAGCTACGAATGAAGAGGAAAAAAAATTGATAACGAGCTGTCATGCCCCAGATTTAGCCTGACCTGTTACTGAACTTGGGAGACATCAAAATACTGTTTTAAACACCCCAAAAAAAATGGAAAACTTGCACCGTTTAAAACACCATATGACAATTAACCATTTAAAAACTTGTTGAAACACTGAATAACACTGCATCATTTTTGCTTATCCAAGTTTCGAATCAGTTATGTTCCTTCAGACAGACAATGGGGATACTAATTTTTGCCTTCTCTCACATAGTGGATGAACTTTGGTTGACTTCCTCACCAAATAAATCAAAATACGGCCTGGTGTCTAGTGATAACTACAGCTTTGGAATCTCATTCTCACTCATGTGTTGAAGGAAATTTCAAAAATGATAAACTACACTGATAATGCCTGATAATTGATTATTTCTCTTTCATTATTCTACCAATACGTAGCTTAATATAAAGAATATGTTGCCACAACGAATAATTGAGCCAAATTATATGTGTGTTAAAGAATAAGCATATGAGAGCAAAATAAAATAATGGCTGTACTGACGGGATTAGATAGTGAGTGAGAGAAGACTGATTGAATTGAATACATTTTATTAGCCAAGTATGTATACATACCAGGAATTTGCCTTGCTGCTTTGCTCGTGAGCAACAACACGATATACAGTAAATAATTAAGAATAAAACATTTAAACATGTGAAGAATGAAATAAAATAACAGAACAAAAGGATGCTACTGACTTTTGGTTGTTGAGCTACTGCTCGTGGAAAAAAGCTGTTTTTATGTCTGGCTGTGGCTGTTTTGACAGTCCGGAGTCGCCTTGCAGAGGGAAGTGCTTCAAAGAGTTTGTGGCCAGGGTAAGAGGGGTCGGAGATGATCTTACCCGCTCGCTTCCTGGCCCTTGCAGTGTGCAGTTCGTCGATGGGGGGGAAGGTTACAGCCAACAACCTTCTCGGCTGATCGAACGATGCACTGCAGCCTCTGGATGTCATGCTTGGTGGCTGAGCCAAACCAGACCATGTTGGAGGTGAGGCCAGACTCTATGATGGCAGTATAAAACTGGACCATCATTGCCTGTGGCAGATTGTGTATTTTTTTTTTACTGTGGAGTCGATGATGGCCTCCCATTTAAAGTCCCTGGAGATGATGGTTCCAAGGAACTTAAATGATTCCACAGATGTGACTGTGGTGTTGTTGATGGTGAGTGAGGGGAGGGGGAACTCTCCCAAAGTCGACAATCAATTCCACCGTCTTAAGAGCATTGAGTTCCAGGTTGTTGCGATGGCACCAGGACGCCAGCTGCATCACTTCCTGTTTGTAGGCAGATTCCTCCCCATCCTGGATCAGTCCAATCAGGGTTGTGTCGTCCACAAACTTGAGAAGCTTGACAGAGGAGTCTGTGGAGGTGCAGTCATTGGTGTAGAGAGAATAAAGGAGAGGGGGGAGTATAAACACTGCAAGACGATGAACGTTTGACATTTTTTTATTTTGAATAGACATGAAGTAACCCGTATGCTTTTATTTTTCAGCTAAATATGTGGATTCAAAGCTCCGAGCTGGGAACAAAGAGGCGACTGATGAAGAGCTTGAGAAGATGCTGGATAAGATTATGATAATATTTAGATTTATTTATGGTATGTTTATAATTGATTTTTGTTCACCTCTAAATGATAGCAAATTATTACGTCCCCACCATTGGACCAGTGAATAGAAATGTTTTGCTGTGATGCAGAGCGACATACAACTGAAGTTGATAGCAGAGACCAGTAACCAGGATTGGAGTTGGATGTCAGAGTTCCTGCATTTGTTTATCATCCAGATACTTTGTTGGGAATGTTGATGTTGAGTGTTCAATTGGCCGAGCTTTTGTTGTCTATCTTTCAACCCTCTCTTCCTCCATCATGGCTGAGTTGTCTCCCAGTATGTTTTATCAAGACTCACGATGAACGGTAAATTGGATGAGGAATTGAAGGGTATTGGATCTTGAGCCCACCACAACAATGAATCTGTTGTAATCAGGACAAAAACAATGATTAATATAGCAGTGGCAAATTTAACAAAATTAATACCAAACATCTGACATTCAAACTATTTGCTTGCATTGAATTGCTAATTGAATTCGCATTTTATATCACTTTTTTAACAACTTTTTTAAAAATACTTGGGTGGATTTCAAGGGATAATAAACATTTATTGTTTAGGATATCAGCATTTGGCAGCAGTAAATTATAAACCTAGTTTTCTGTTCATTAAGCAAGGAAACAGTTCCTTCAGCCCAACTTGGCCCTTTACTAATAGAATTTCAATTTTTTAGAAGGAAAAAAGAGCAAAGGGCTTTAAATCTATATTTCTATGTTTTGAAAATTAACAGGAAAAGACGTATTTGAGGCATTTTACAAGAAGGACTTGGCAAAGAGACTATTGGTGGGAAAGAGTGCATCAGTGGATGCAGAAAAATCGATGCTGTCCAAATTGAAACATGGTGAGTTTGCTTTTGTTAAAGAAATTGAGTTGGAATGTTTGCTCAACTTCCTGAAGGCATTAAAAAAAACCCAGATTATTCCAGTCGTACTTGTATCTTTGTTTTGGTTCATTTTTGGGGAAAAATACTCAACCTTGAAATTCAGACTTCTGAATGTTGAAACAAATTGTCTCAAAACAATTAAGTGAATGTATTTTAACCCTTATTTGTCTGTAAATCACAAAGTCCTCACTAATACCCATTTTGCTCATGTGATTTCAATGCCACGAGCCATTCTGTAATTAAATGTTGTTTTTCTCGTAATCGCCCACTGCACTACATAATCAATGGTTCTGGCATTAGAGGTGTATCTCATCAGCTGGATGATTTTTATTGTGAATTTTTGATAGTTTTGTTTTCTTTAAATTATTTGAGTTTACAATTTGTTCATGAAAAGTAAATGTATCATTCAAAGTTGCACTTATCTAGTTTGTGTTCTATTTCCATTGATTCTAAATATATATTTAATATAAATTTGTGTTTTCAAACCTTTTAATTGATTATCTTATTAAGCATTAATTCAATTTGATACAATAGCAATAAGGCTGTTGGGCGGTGCTCGACAAATTAGTCTTTTTAACCCTTCCCCAATTTAGGTAATAAAAACATGCCAAGAGGATGTGTCAGTCATTTGGGTTTTTGATATCGTCCATTGAAACAGTTTTTTTGTCCCCCCCCCCCCCCCCGTACCTTTAAAATGACAGTAATTCACTGCATACTTGTTATTTTGGGTAATCTATTATAAAATCTTTCTTTTTAAGAATGTGGCGCTGCATTCACCAGCAAATTGGAAGGAATGTTCAGAGACATGGAGCTCTCAAAAGATATTATGATCCAGTTTAAACAGGTATCACATTTAAATTTAGATTGTTCAGTTGGTACTACTGTGTTTATTTTTAAAACTGCTTGTGATTGTCAATAATATATTCAGAGTTTATTTTAAGCTTTTTATCGTATTTTTTCTAAGGTTCAGTTTTTTCACCAACTGGTTAGGCCAAGATTTCTCTGCTAATAATTAAGTAACATGCCTCGATCATCTGATACCCAAGTACTGTTTCAGACATTATTAACTTTTTCTTCACCATCCATTATTTCTCAGTGTCATGCTCTTTCCAATATTCTCATCTTTGCTCTTGCATGACATTGATTCAATTGTTGCAAAAACACAGCCCATAGAATTTGTAGTATTAATGACTTAGCAGAAAGTTCATTGGTTTTACAGATTGAACTGCATTCTTTTCCGTCATAAGTTTAACTTTGAAAAATATAGATTTAAGTAACGTATATTTGCATTCGGTAACATCAGTATTGTTAGTTGTGTATGAGAAAATACTTTATAAACAGAAGCAATGAACAAAAAGCAATCATGCGAGACCTTGAAAATTAATATTTAGGCCACAGCTGAAGAATTGTGTCTGAAAAAAGTATATTGAGGCCCAGAAATGTGACATGTTAAGTATTTCAGGGTGAAATTAGGGATTAGTTTTGTTATCATTGCAAAATGGAGCAGCTGTGGGTGGTCTCCTTTGATCTGAAGAGAAATAAACAACAGGGCTATTCAACACTTGAGTGGTTTTAGTAGAAGTAATAAGAAAAATAATGTTCCTACTGGCATGTAACAGAGGTCCTGGATTTAAACTAACTGACAAAAGAATAGCTGGGGGCAGAAAGCTGGATGATGGGCCAAACTAAAACAATAACCCTTTCAGAAAACAGAAGCAATGGACCAACTTCCCCTTCTTTGCTTTAGTCCGTGATATTAGTTCAAATACATTTTTAGAAAGCTATTTTGAACACATTCTCTACTTACACTCATTCCTGGTTGAGTTGTCCCTGACTTCCTCAAATCCATAACATTGCCTAATCTGCTATGTTTGTTTCCATTTGCTGACATTGGTGAATAGTTACAACTTTTATGACCAGCTTTACTTTCTTTTACAAATGTGAATAATAGAAATTCTATTTACAGATCTTTAAGATTTTAAAATTATTTTGTTGGGTAGTTTTCAAATCAATTTACAGTTACTGAAAATATTTTATCTTGGCCTAAAGTGTGCTAATTTCATATTCAGTATTTTGGGGGAAATCCTATTTCTAAAAATGTCTAATCATCTAAATACACAGCATAACTTTTTTCTTTATACAATAAAGCTTCTTTCTCAGGAGCATCAGAAGCTGAGGGGAGACCTAATAATAACATGTATAAAATCATGAGGGTGGAAATATTAAAGACTACAGGGCATAGCTTTAAAATGAAAGGGGCAACATTTAAAGGATGTGTGGGCAAGTTATAGAGGCTACTAGGTGCCTGGAGGGTGGTGGAGGTAGATACAATAGTAGTGTTTAAGAGGCTTTTAGATCGTCACATGGATGTGCAGGGAATAGAGGGGTATTGATCATGTGCTGGTAAATAAGATTAGCTTAGCTTGGCATATAAGGCACAGACATTGCAGGCCTGCTCCTTTGCAATATTTTTCTGTCTTCTATGACAAATGTTCATAAGGCAAAATATGTTAAAGTTGTGTGAGATTGGTATCGATATTAATAATACCAGGTTCTCATGATCCAAAGCTTGCCACACCCAGAAAGAAACGCGTGTTATAAAAGAAAATAGCATTTATTCGTGCTCCTTCCATTTAGCTAGAAAGGAAACATTAAGGAGTAAGTGACCAACAGCATTGTAGATTGAGTACAATGTGGGAAAATGTGATATTATTTACTTTGGTAGGAAAAATAGCAAGATATTATTTTAGTTTAAATGTTTGGAGGTTGCAAAATGTTGATGGTTAAAAGGTTAAGCGTGTCTCTGGTTTTTCACAGTACATGCAAAATCAGAACATACCAGGGAATCTTGAACTGACTGTAAACATCCTCACAATGGGCTACTGGCCAACTTATGTGCCCATGGAAGTTCATTTACCCCTGGAGGTTAGTATTTTATGTTAAGTCTGAACAAGTCATTGCAATAAAATTATGATAGGAATCATGCAGCAAGCAGATTTTAGTTTCCATACCGGAAGAACAGCACCTCGTGTTCTGCTTGGGTAACACATACCTCAATGATATGAACATTGAATTTTGAGTTGTATTCCCCTACCCCTCTTTTCCACCTCTGCACACACATTGTTCCCACCACACCTTGCCTTATTCCTTTCCCCTCCTGCTTACCCTCATCTCCCACCCCTCCCATCATAGTCCTCCATTTCCCTTTTATTCCCCTTCTTTCCCCTCCACTCTGTCCCCTTTTGTCTCCAACCCTCCGCCTGGCTTTACATTTCACTCCCCCTCTTTCTTTATCTGGTACCCATTTGTCTCCCTTTTACCTCCAGTCGTTGTTACTATCTCCACCCATCTGCCAACCACCTCTTCTCCTGCACCTGTAATCACCTATCACTTACCGTGCTTTGCCCTGACGTCTCTACCTTTCTTTTTCAGCTTTCCTTTTCCACTCCTTCAGCCCAAAGAAGGAGTTCCTGTCCCAAAAGGTTGTCTGTCCATTTCTCTCCCCAGATGCTGCCTGACACGAGTTTCTCCAGCACTTGGTGTTGCTGAAGATTCTAGCATCTTCAGTCTCTGTGTCTCTGTATTTGCTCAAATATAACTTTAACCTTCAATATCAAAGTCTTTACAGTGGCATTATTTTTTATTAGAATCAGAGCACTCACCCATGAAGAAGACCAGTTTCCTTGGATTCTAATCAAATTCTTCCCAATAGCTGATATAGCAGCATTAAACCACTTGATACATTGCCTTAACAGCACATAGATCTGCAATGTTAAACAATCCAAAATGTTGCTTCTTGTTTTCCTTTTGTGTAGATGGTGAAACTTCAGGAGATTTTCAAGACCTTTTATCTGGGTAAGCACAGTGGTAGGAAGTTACAGTGGCAGTCAACGTTGGGTCATTGCGTACTGAAAGCAGAATTTAAAGAGGTATGTTTCAAAATTTGGCCTTTTTAAAATCGTTATTAAACGAGCTACTGAAATAATAGGATATGCATGAAGCTTAAATAATTAATTTGGTGAATCTGAGCTCTAAGAATGTTTATTCTGCATGATTTAGGGTTTTATGATGATTTAAGTGTCAGAATATCATGGATTTAAGCCCAAATGATGGATTTGAAACTAATCTCTGCTGTTTATTGAATTGGAAGTGTCACAAAAAAATATTAATGTGAACTGAAAGGATAAGGAAGGGTGGTAGACACTGCCAGAATAATTTAAATTTGTTATCTTGGGGTTATTGTTGGTTGGTTGTTTGATTTTGTATGACCAAACCTCTGAAGTAAATCTTGCCTATCTTTAAGGTGTGCACTGTGTAATGAGGGATCACTTCAGATAGTCCCTGCTTTCCCTCTCTATCCCCTCCCCCTTCCCACTTCTCCCACTAATCTTCTTGTCTCCAACTACATTCTATCTTTGTTCTGCCCCCTCCCCTGATATCAGTCTGAAGAAGGGTCTCGACCCGAAACGTCACCCATTCCTTCTCTCTCGAGATGCTGCCTGACCCGCTGAGTTCCTCCAGCATTTTGTGTCTACCACTGTGTAATGATGTAGGCACTGGGTTTTCTCTGGATCAGTTCACAGTTATAAAATGATTTTTTTTTTTCCCCATGCTTGTCACTAAGAATCCTTCATGAAATTATATTTGGTATACTCCTCATCCAGTTCCCTTGGTTCCAACAAAAATCAGGATGGGTGGGATAGAAAGTTGGTGTCAGTAGATCTAACCCTGCAGGCATGGCAGTTAGCAAAAAGCGAGGGAATAGGCTATCATTGCAATTAATGGTAGTGGTAGCCCACTGACACTAAAATGCACAGGAGGATTTCTGAAAAGAAAAATCGATGATCTATTTGAGCACCAAATTCACAAATGCAGTTATTCAAGATGTTCAATTTTTTCCTACATGGTATTAGCTCTTACAAAGATCCTCACAATCTATCTGGCTTGGATTGCATCGACAAACTCCTTGCATCTCCTGTCCTGAGCAGGATTTTCCACTGCAGCACTTCACTTGGGAATTACGTTTACAATGGCTAACTCATTTATTCAACCGTTGCAAGTATCCAATGATGACATGAAAATATATCTTTAAACTTTGGAAAAGAATAGATTGAACTGGGATTAATGCTTTCTGACATTTGCTGCCTAGAATAACACTTTGCCATTGTGACTGCTATCCACAAGAGTCTAGGTCAGGGGTGTCAAACTAATTTTAGATCATGGGCCAGAATAGGCAAAACACTTCATGCGGGCCGGATCAGCAAACACACACGCGCGTGCTCCCACAGCTTTCGTCACCTTCGTTTTTTCACCCTGTTCTCATGTGTCTCAGTCTCTGCTATAACTACAAAGTGTTTCACTTTACGAATTTTGTTTCTTATGAAGAAGATTGCCTAGCAAGCATTACTTGTATGATTGGTATCTAGGCCCTAGATGGAGTGGATGTGGAAATAATGTTTCCAGTAATAGGAGAGTCTAGTACCAGAGGTCACAGCATGAGAAGAAAAAGGTCATACATTCAAAATGGAGATGAGGAGGAATGGGTGATGAATCTGTGGAATTCATTGCTACAGACAGCGGTGGAGGCCAAGACATTGGGTATTATTAAGGCAGAGATTGATAGGTCTTGATTAGGTTACAGAGAGAAAGAAGACAATAGAATGTGGTTGAGAGAGAAAATAGATCAGGCATGGTTGAATGGCAAAGTAGACGATGGGTTAAATGGCCTAATTCTGTTCCCCTGTCTTGTAGTCGTCCTGCAGTGTTTATGTATTGCCCACAATGGGCTGGCTGGGTGGTGAACAGCCAAACAGCAGCTTCCTGGCATGGTGAAAGATGGTATGTCCATCATCTCACCTGAAAGCCCCACTCTCCATCCTTCTTATTGGTTTTCTTCCTTCCCCTCACATCCTCTCCCCTCACCACTCATGTCCTTCTCTACCCTCACCTTCTTCCTCACCTGCCCTCCCTTTCCTCAGCCTATCCCTTCTCTCATCCCCACTTCCTTCCTTCCAACTACTCCCCCACTCCCCTCCCTTACTTTATCCTCTCTCTTTCCTTACTTCATCCCTAAATCCCCTCCCTTCCCTCATCCCTAAACACCATTCATCTGCTCCCTTCCTCACACGTTCCCTCCCTACTTGCTTTCTTTTCCACCTACTTCCCCGCTCCACTCCCTCAACACCCTCTCTTCCCTTCCTCATCCCTAAAAACCCTCCCTTCCCTCATCTGCTTCCCCTCCCCTTCCTTTAACACCACCATCTCCCTTATCTTCCCTATTCCCGCATAACTACCAGCACGTCTTCACATCCCACCTAACCTTAACCCAAACCCAGAGCGCTCGCACTGGAGAGCAGCTCAGATTTTGGATCGCTGGCTGCGCCACAGTGCGGCGACTTCCCATCAGCCTCTACCCACGCACTCACCTGGGTTTCAGGTACACACGGTGGCGGTCTCTGTGGCGGCAGCCCAGGCACTTCCCGGTGTTCACAACAATGCTAAGACTCGCCACCTTCCCCAGCGCGGCCTCTTCCCGCCCTTTTAACCACATGGCCGAATATGGCCGTAGCTTCCACTCATCCCCGGGAGCTGGGGAGTGGGGAGGTTTTTTATCCCAAATCATCCCGTTTGACACAGTAGTTTGACACCCCTGGCCTAGGTCATTAAAAGAAAATTTGCAGAAAGGTATTTATAAAATTAACATCAAACTGTTCCACGCTTTCTGTTTTCACGCATACCGAAGCAGTAGCTTTAAAATACTTGCATTTTGTTTCCAGAGATACTCTAGTGTGGTATATGCTCTGAAGTTTAGAATGGAGAAAAAATGACTCTCTGCAAAACTCGAAGCCCTTTTCGATCGTCAGTGGAGCCTCCCAACTTGCATGTTCTGCCATGAAACACAGCAAATGCCTGGCATCATCTCTTAAACTGGATCTGCAGGAATGCCTTCACCTCACAAGCTAAGCAGTTCAAGTAGACAGCTCACCACCACTGCCATCAGAATGCATTTCGGGATGGAGAACAAATCCTGTCCAATCCTGTGAATATCTCTAAACTAAAACAATTGCAGTTACTGTCAATTAACACATTTAAAAACATTTAATAGTTTTATCAGGACATTACCTATGTGTTGTAAAGTGGTAAATAGGATAGCTCCTCATAACTTAAAGATGTTCAAAATTAATTCAGGTAAGTTGTGACAGCCATTTAATAATAGAAATAATATTTTTTAAATGTTATCTCCTTTTACGATAGGGTAAGAAAGAGCTTCAAGTGTCACTTTTCCAAACTCTGGTACTACTCATGTTTAATGAAGGGGAAGAGTTCAGTTTGGAGGAAATTAAAACTGCAACTGGAATAGGTTTGTGTTCTTTTATTTTAACCGAAAATGGAGATTTCATTGAATGACAGTATAATATATCTGTAGGTGTCCATAAGCTATCAGTAGTAAATTGAACAAAACTAAATGGGGAAATGCAAATCTAAGAAAGCAAATGTCAGAAACTTAACTTATTTTTTAATCAAAGTCATTCTACTGCAAAGTAGAATAGAAACAGAGCAAGATTGTTAAATTCTGGAGCAATGGATTTCATTTATTTTGTAATTATCCTCTAAATGTAATAATTAATTGGTTTGGTTTATACTAGTTAGATGATTTTAGTTGTGGCTGCTAATTAAGGCACATGACTTAACCTGAAAAATTGAGATTTTTTTTTCTTGTTGTCCAATGATTTTTGCACACTTGCTCATCCATTTTTGCATGAACATTAGATGAGACTAGTATCAGCTGTGATGTCCTTCAATTTTGAAAAGCCTGCTCTCATTCACTGCCTTGGCACACAAGAAAATAGCCAATTACTCAAAATACTGGGAAAGGGTTTGTAGTATAATTATTGTCAAAGGGCCAAAGTCTTCTCAAATGCTTGTATAAAGTTGTTAATTATGAACATTTCATCATCAGAGGATGGAGAGTTACGAAGAACATTACAGTCATTGGCATGTGGCAAAGCACGTGTACTGACCAAGACTCCAAAAAGCAAAGACATAGAAGACTGTGATAAATTCACCTGTAATGATGATTTTAAACACAAGTTGTTCAGGATCAAGATTAACCAGATCCAGATGAAAGAAACGGTATGCAAAACCCCTCATTTCTTGAGAGGGCAACCAATTAAAATACACAGAACACTAATTGTGCACTGTCAGTGTGAATGTTTGTACTGTTGAACTATAAGGGTTGTTAGTTTTGCTGGTTGGAGTACTCTTTTGGGATCTAATGATTCCATGCCAAAGCATGGGCACAGATCTCGATTTAGAAATTGCCCCATAACTAAATCATTAAGTTTATTTAGCCACTTGTACCAACTATTCCATGGACTATTGAGTGTGAAAGACTGCACCCCCAGCATGGCAGCTTTGGTTATACTTTCTTCTAAGTTTCTTTTATGAATTTTCCAATCATTTATCTCCCTTATTCTGGGTATGTTCTTTAGCTTGTCAGGTTGAAGGACTGATGATATTTGCTATTTTTGAAGCAATTACTTGTTGTTTACCTTTCTCTCTTTACTTCTCCTAAAGACTGGTGTATAGTTTTATCATGACATTACCTATGTGTTGTAAAGTGGTAAATGTCCCTTATTTATTTTCACAAGTAGTCATTCTGGATATCTGAGCCTGGACAGTTAATGTCAGTAGATTTTTGGCGTAAGAGTATATTATTTCATCACCCAATCTGTAGTTTTTTCTTTTGTTTATATTATTTCTCTTCCTCTCTTTTAAAACCAGAATCACTTGAAGATCAGCACGTTATTTACCTCGCAACCCTTATCTGCTGCTGCATCTTGTTACATCTGGATCATTGACCATGTTAAAATTAGCTTGGTACAGATGAGGATTGCTGTCAAAACCTAACTAACTGCACAAAAGAAAGCTGTCTTTCCCAGTGGGGGAAATTTTGAAAATTTAGGTTTTAATCCATATTGAAACCCATTCCCTAGGGTGAATTAAACAAAAATGGTTTACTTTCAAAATGGAACCATTAAATTTGATATCTATTCTAAAATATTTATTTGCCACAAGTTTGGTTCTCTAGTCCATCACTCTCTGGCCATTGTCTAAGGCTAATGCACGCCATTCTCAACCAACCTGTTTCCCCTCTATAGTACTTTCAAGATTACCTTCATATGTTTTGCTATATTAAAGGCACTGCAGAAGGAAAATAAACTTGTGAAACGCGAGTTCATAGTGTTGGTTTTGTAAACGTTTTTAATATCCCTTGACTCATTTTTACTTTGCAAACATAATTTCCATTTAATTTCAGTATCAGTAGGAAAGAACTGCAGATGCTGGTTTAAATCGAAGGTAGACACAATGCTGGAGTAACTCAGCGGGACAGGCAGCAACACTGGAGAGAAGGAATTGGTGATGTTTCATGTCGAGACCCTTCAGTCTGAAGAAGGGTCTCAACCTGAAACGTCACCCATTCCTTCTCTCCAGAGATGCTGCCTGTCCCGCTGAGTTGCTCCAGCTTTTTGTGTCTACCTTTAATTCCAGTATCAGTAAGGTTGGTGCGATTAGCTTTCAAGTATTGCAACTTTAACAGTTACTTTCTTTTTTATAGATTGAAGAACAGGTCAGCACTACTGAGAGAGTGTTCCAAGATAGGCAGTATCAAATAGATGCTGCCATTGTCCGAATCATGAAAATGAGAAAAACTTTGAGCCACAATCTTCTTGTATCTGAAGTATATAACCAGCTGAAATTTCCAGTCAAGGTATACACTACAGCCTTTTTGAATGTGGGTAATAGTATGTCAGGCATAAAGTTTGATGTAGAAAGGGGTCTTTTGATAATTTGATTTTATTAACGTAATTTTTCACCCTCTCAGAATCTGCAAAGGAATAATCATCAGGCATGGTGTGTTTGGGAGCAGGAGTGTGTTCATTCTAGGCCATCAGAATTTTCTAGATAAGAACAAGTAATTTGCTAAAATGAATTCAGAACTAAACCACAATCGGCATCACATTATTTTTTGCCATATAAATAACATTTCACATTTCTCCTTTCAGCCTGCTGATCTAAAGAAAAGAATCGAATCTTTAATTGACAGGGACTACATGGAGAGAGACAAAGAAAATACCAACCAATACAACTATGTGGCGTAGACATTCAGATGAAGACAAACTTCTTCAAGCACTTCAAACCTTGGGTGATCAATAGCTTAGTGCTATGATGTTAATCCCAGTAAATGAGTTTTTAGTTGGTATTGCCTAGAAATATATGGACGATGGCATTACTGAAATAACTGGGAGAGAACTTCGCTGAAGGAAAATGTGCCCATCCAGAGAGTACTTTGTGAATCTCTGCTAATGCTATTGGACTTCGACATGTTTGAGTTAACAGTGGTCACCAAAAGCAAGTGTGGCCCCTCCCCAACTTTCAAACTAACTTGGTAATTGTGAAGAACGGATGCAATACTAAGCTGCACCTCATCAGTTTTGTCTTCTTGATTAGCCACGTCATTGTTGAATCAATTTGAGTTGTGTCCATGTTTTCTGTGGAGCGACTGTTTTATTTTTCTCTTTTTCTTCTAAATGAGCATGTCTTCAGAACTACTTGATATCATTAGGCATCCCAACAGGTGTCATTCACACTTGAAACAGAATTGAGCGAAGCCTAATTGCTCACTATTTCTGAAAGTTTTATTTTAACCTGATTTTAGTATTGCAATGAAATAATTGGTATCAATCCTTAGTTGTGAACATTATCTTTAAATGTTTTATTTTACAAATATGGATTTTGTTCATTTTTGCCAGCATTTTTGACAACTAAAGGAGGTGCCAAAAGTGGAATGTGGGTAATAAACTATTGTCTGTAATGCAGTGATGTCTGTTTTGTATTTTGACCCTGCTGGAAAATTCCAAAGCATTTGCCATGTTGTATTTATCATTTATCATAACAGTAATAGATTTAACCACTGAGAATGCAGCAACATTTGGAGATTTATGGCTGGACATAACCTTTATCAGAGTGTAGTCTGCAGAAATACATTTTTGTTTCAACCTTTGCTCAGCTTGGGTTGTGTAAAATCTTGATCATTTCCTGTATTATTAAACCTTATGTGGAGGGGAGGTAAAGAGAAAAGAACCTGATAAAAATGTCTGTTAAACTGCTCAGTTCTTTGGCAATTGTGAAAATTAAACATCAAATGAACAACAAGAGGCCTTTGTACTTACAAGCGGGCAACAGAGGTGCACAAAGACTACTGTGGCTTTTCCAAATGAAATTGTTATATATGTACATATGTGTCCCTTACCGAAAGTGAATGAGGTCCATATTCAAGGTTTTTGTGTTGAATAAATATTGAATAAATAGTTTTTGTGTAATAAGTCTAATTAATTTCCCTTTCTCTTCCCATGTTAGCAATGGGTTTGGGAGAGTTTAATTGTTCAGCTATAAATACAAAATTGTTCGAGCTAAGAAAAGATTCAGTCTGGATAATGGATTTTCACTTCAGGATAGTAACTTCTGCGGGAAAGACTATTTTACTCCTGGTTGCAAGCAGGATTAGGCTTAGATGTGTGTGTTCATTCATGGTTGAATTGTGTTGGTGTACAGAGGATTGCTAGCACCTGTTGCATGTCCCTCAGCTGGAGTTAATGTCAAGAGAGATGGAATATTGCTCGATGGGGAAAAAAACCCAATCTCTTGTTACTGCATAATGCTGCCTCATTCCAGGTGCAATTCTCAATCCAATTTCTGTCACTACTTCCATTGTATGCAATTTTGTTCATGAACAACTGGACATTTTAATTGATAGTCAAATGATGCAGCGATGGTTTTGGTGCAAGCCGTGTAATGGAACTGTAAGTTGACTTGGAAAATCTGATTCTATGGTTCTACATCATTAAACATCAGGAGACCAGCTACATGATATGGAATTGATACAGAGTTTGAGAAATCTGTCGGTGAGAGAAGAAACTGTTGGAGAGATAATAATTCTATTGTAATTACAGTCACATTAAATTACATTTTTCTGCAGATTCTTTAGTCATTTCTTCAGCCACAGGTTCTTTTATATCACTTTAGCCACATATTATGTTGCCCTTTCAGCCATAGGTTTTGAAATTAGTAGGGTTCCTTGATAATATTCTTGTACAACAGGAGGCCATGATTTTGACACTGAATTTACCCCAGAAGTAAAGTCACAAGATAATCTATGGTTCATGCCAATGCAATGATGGTATCCCAAACTGCACATTGCAAGAGTCAAGGATGGAGTCTTGTTCATCATTAGCAAAAAGAATTCAATCCTGCATTTCAGATGATCTAGTCAGAATCATAAATTATATCTTCTATAATTTTGTGACTATCCTTTGTTATTCCATTTTGGCTTCTTTAGTCGTACATCAAATGGACAAATGTTACTCGCTTATCATTTGGGAAGGTGCTGGGGAAAGGTGATAAGTGATGATTGATTTTTTGCTTCTGAAGGCGAAACAAACTGGGAAGAACGAACTGCACCTGTGAATTAACAAGAGAGTTTTGTCATTACATTTACTTGCAAACTAGACTGTTGTTATATTGTGGTTAGATGCTTTGGCAACCCATGGACAGAAACAAATTTTTTATTACATTTTTCATTACTACTCCCACTTTCTAATTCCATTTACTTCTGTGTATGCTCACAAGGAGAGGCATTGTTCTTATATACTGGTAGTTAAAGTTCCCAGCTATCTGAACATTGGATCTGGTTATATGATAGGCAAGTAAATGAATGTTGAAAACAAGTGGGTGGATCATTATCTTCCTGATTGGTGGAACAATTCCAAGTGGCCAGATGATCTGCTCTGCATTTTGTAACTTGCATTCTTGTGTCTATTTTTTCTTGCCTAGCTTTGGAAGCACTTTTTAATTAGTCTCATGTGTCTAATCTGTACACAAGCCACCATCCTTCAGTCCAATCCAAGCAAATTTGAATTCACCCGGGCCTGGTTCATTTGCCTTCTTCCAGCAACATAATTATACGTGGAACTTTATTGTTTTCCATAACCATGCTAAATCTGATATTTTGTTTTCACCATACCTTTCTCACAAAATTATTTCTGTCACTACATGAGCATTTGCAGTTGTAAGTTCTCAACCACACATCCTCCATAACCAGCATAGCCCCCAGAAAAGGACAAATTAGAGTTCCCCGGTACATGATTTGATTAGCGTAGGATTATTGTAAATGGTGGTTGATGGTCGGCATGGACTTGGTGGGCTGAAGGGCCTGCTTCCATGTTGTTTCTCTCTTATCTACCAGCAAGTGATTGTGTGAAAGTTGGAGAACAACTAAACCTTCCCAGAATGGAAAGGCGAGATCATACAAGTATGGGCAGCACAGTGGCATTGCTGGGAGAGCAGTGCCTCAAAGCCCCAGAGACTGGTTTGATCATGACTTTGGGTGACGTCTGTGTGGAACTTGCACGTTCTCCCTGTGATCACGTGGATTTCCTATGGGTTCTCCGATTTCCTCCCACATCCCAAAGATGTGCAGGTTGTAGATTAATTGGCCCTCTGCAAAACTGCCCCAAGTGTGTAGCGGAGTAGATGCAAAAGTGGGATAACAGAAATAGTGTGAACATGTGATCAATGGGCGGCATGGACTTGGTGGCTGTTTCCACTAAACTAAATAAATACTGTGGATTAATTGTGAACTTCTATGGTGGGTGGATAGCCAGGGCAAGGTTGGCTAGGGAGATGATGACGGTCGAGCATGGGGTATGTTGGTGGTTGATGTCAGAAGGGTGTGGTTGAAGGGATACAGTAGGTGGGGCTAGATAGCCTGTATTTTAGGAGTGTGTGGGAAGAATGTGTTGAATGAGTCACAGAGCCTCACGGCACGGAAACAGACCCTTCGGATCTACTTGTCTATGCTGATCGAATAGGTGTTCTGGGTTAGTCCCATTTGCCTGCATTTAGTCTATATTCCTCCCAACTCTTTCCGTCCACATATCTTTCCAAATAGATTTTGAAAGTGTAATTGTATCTACTCTGTAATTTCCTCTGGCAGTTTGTTCCAGATACTGATGATCCTCTGAATGAACTCTACATTTATAACAACTTGGACTTGGATCTTGAAAAATGGCACCAAAACATCTTGACTCTTGTATACTCTCAGTGTACTCTTCCTATGCACTTGTACTTAACTAAGATTGTGCTTGTGTATAGTAATACCTTTTTACTAAACTGTATGCAAAACTATGCAAAAAATAATTTCATTGAACCTCGATACATATGGCAATAGAGTACTATTGAATGATCCACTCCACCAACTTTTGCATTCTGCTCGGCTCAGTTTAGTTTATTGTCACGTGTACCAAGGTACATTGAAAAGCTTTTGTTGCGTGCTAACCAGTCAGCAGAAAGACAATACATGATTATAATGTATCTACAGTGTATCGATACATGATAAGGGAATAATGTTTAATGCAAGGTAATGCCAGAAAAGTCTGATCAAGGATATTTCGAGGGTCACTAAAGAGGTAGGTCGTAGTACAGCACTGCTCTCTGATTGTGGTAGGATGATTCATTGCTTGATAACAGCTGGGAAGAAACTGTCCCTGAATATATATTCAATATATTATCATTCAATATTCTTTCAATCGTCATTCAATACATTATCATTCCCAATTTACACCAACTCGAAAGTGATTATGCCATCAGTTATATCTTTTCCCTTTTCTGCTTTTTGCAGGTACTTTGTTACTCTATCTGATGAAGCATCCTGCACCAAAACGTTACCCATCCTTTTTCACCAGAGATGCTGCCTGACCTGTTGAGTTACTCCAGCATGTTGTGTCTACCTCTGTTATTTCCTGAATTGTTCTTCCTATGCCACTCGCTGACACATGGCATCTTCCATCCAACACCTGGTCCTCTTGCCCCAAAAAATGCAACTTTCTTTCTTGCACCATTTGTCCAGCCACTTAATCTCCTGTTTTGTCCTGCTATTCAAATAGTTGCACCAATGAGGTTTTGCTTTTTAAACTTTCATTGTAGTTCCTGAAACTATAGGATATGAAACATTTTATTTGTGTAGCAGTATTCCACACTGTTGCCCCTGACAAGTAGAAACTAATTTCCAACTTACTCATATCATTCACCTTGATATTCGAGAGCCATCATTTCATGTGGAATTTGAATAGGGATTTGTACTCAAATGTCACGTATCCATGTTCTTCAGAGATACTCAGCACTTTGTCTTTTTTTTGTAAAACCTCTGCTTTATAGAGTGTCATAGTTTGAAAGATGTACAGCACACAAAAAATGGCCCTTCGGCTCAATGTGTCCATTAAAATCATTTTACCCAGCTGCAGCTATCCTATTTGCTACCATTTGGTCTGTATCATTTGCCTTGCTATTGAAGTGTCTGTCTCAGTGTTTCTTAAATGTAATGATTTTATCCAATTTAATCCACTTCCTCTGGCAATGAGTTTTGTGTTTCAGTTACTTTGTGATTTAAAAAAAAGATTCCTCAGCTACCCTTTAGAAGTCCTTTCTCTTATCTTAAACCTAGGCCGTGTTTTTGTTATCCCTATCTGCACGTCTTACATTTTTGTATATCTGAGGGTGAGCCACCTTTGTCCCATGGATAAACAAGTTCAGCCTATCTATCTCTGTAATTAAATTTGTCCAATCCAGGCAACATCCTGATGAATTTCCTCTGCATTCTCCAGTACAATTACATTCTTCCTAGAGTGTGGTAATTCGAAATGTGTTCCAATACACACTGGATTCACTGAGGGTCAGGCAAAGGCCGCAAGTGTCCTTGTCATGATTCAGGCCGAGCAATTGTACAACAGCGGCCTCTGATCTATGGGCTATTCCTAGCGTCACAGGTGGAGGTGGACATGAGTGCTGCTGGAAAATCATCCGTTCAAGGAAAGATGATCTTTGGTCTGCTTGTAACCCACTGGTCTTCCAGCACAGTGAAATGGCTTTAATGGAATGGTGCCAACTGGCCTGTTTAAGACTGCAGGAGCACATGCTGACAGATCCACTGAAGCTTGTGCAGCTAATATAAAGGCCCTGTGCCTAAGGACCACAGAAGGTATTGGGTACTGCGGGGCTAGATCCAATGGGCGAAACCCTTCAAACAATCGAAGGGGATATCAACCCAAGGGCAATGAGTCATAACAGTACTATATCCAAAAGAGATGGGTTAAAAGCACTATACATAAAACCAGCAACGCAGAATGTTGCTAAGAAAGTAAACAGCTTTGCATTTGTTTGTTTTTTCTCTATATTTTGAATAACGTTTATTTTTAAAAGAAAAACTCCAAATACTTTCAAATCACATGCTACTCTGTGTCCAATTGTGGTTCTTTGCTGAACCTTGCTTCGACATCACCACCTGCATTAATTTCTCGATGGCATGAACGTGTTCTACATTTCTACAAGGCCCATGGCCTTCCACTAGAATTCGGCTCCGTATAACTGATCGAGAATGGTACACTCCAGAGGTTTGTTTTCCCCAAGTCTTGTAATGGTGGGACTGAAAACATGTCACAAGTTTTTTGCTCGAGAATCCTTCACGTAGAACAAAAGATCACAAAATGTCCACGTTTTCAAATTATTTAAAACTAGTTTTGTGTTTATAACTGCTGCTGCATTATCATTAAGTGCAGGATGCGTTAATAAGCAACATCACATGCAACCATGAGTCAACTCCACATTCTAACTCGTGATCATGTTGTCATCGCCAACACAGCAGGCAACAGTGCGGGGACAAAATCTGGCATCAACCAGTCAACTGGTTATAGACGCAAAAAGCTGGAGTGTCTGGTTGAATAATCAAGCGTATCTTCGCTGTAAACCTGCAGTTCCTTCCTACGGTCATCTAGTCATGTTGGTGAAGGTTAGAACTTTACACTTATCATTAATAAGTATTAATTATCATGCAACTGATTATTACAGACCACTTGTTTAATAATTCTGAAATCCATTGGGATTTTTTTCTAAAACTTTTCTCCAAAACACTACTTAAATCACAGATAAAATGTGCAGGAAGCAGGTGGAGACGCTGGTTTACAGCGAAGATCGACACCAAACCGTAGCACCATTGCTGCTTGCGTAGCAAGGAACTGCTGATGCTGGTTTACACCGAAGATAGACACAACATGCTGGAGTAACTCAGTAGGGACGGGCAGCGTCTCTGGAGAGAAGGAATTGAATCCGTTCCGCTGGGTTACTCCAGCATATTGTGTGTATCTTTGCTGCTTTGCACCGGTGTTGCAAATCCCTGCTTCCCCGGGAGCGCGTGACTGCGCTAGTCCGGGCACCGCGACGTGATTGGACAATGGCCAGGACCGGCGCGTACCCCCGATTGCTTTGATTGACCGTCGATGGATTGGCTGCGCCTGTGCGCTGATAGGTCAGAGGAGGGCAGCAACCGCCTGCCGATTGGTCAGAATCGCTGACAGTGGAGTCGGCGGGTGATTGGCTGCCCGGCCCGGGGGGGAGGGGGGTGTTTGGGTGCGCACCCGTCACGTGCAGCGCTGCGGTTGACGGACTCGCTGTGCGGTGGCTCTGCTTGAGGCGGCTCGCGCTGTTTGAGGCTGAGGGGAGGGGTTCACGGTGTTTGAGGTGGGCGCTGAGCTGAGGGGGTTCACGGTGTTTGGGGCGGGCGCTGAGCTGAGGGGGTTCACGGTATTTGAGGCGTCCCTGAGCTGAGGGGGTTCACGGTGTTTGAGGCGGCGAGACCTTCGCTGCCGGTAGCTACGCAGCTTGCGGTTGAGGCGGCGTTGAGGAGGACAGACCTTACTTCGTTGTGCCGGACCTGCGCTGCCGACGCCGGCGTCGTCTACTCCATCCCTTCAACCATGGCGCAGCGACCTCCCGTGCTCCACCTCGCCGCCCTCCTCCTCCTTACAGGTGAGCTTGTCCTTCTTGGTGGGGGAATGATGGCCGAGTATGTGGCTGAGTGGGGTCAGCCCGGCGGCGGCACCGTCGTTGTTCGCTGGCTCCACTCCGCCGCGGTACTACAGGCCTGGCAGTTACTCTCTAGCTCAAGGTTTTCTCCATTCGCGACCTTTCTGTGTTTCCACGCAGTCCTTTTGCAGGCGACGGCCGCTCTGTGCTGTGCGCTCAGAAGTCCTGAGATGAACGGTGCCCTCCATAATGTTTGGGACAAAGATCCATCATTTTTTTAATTTGCCTCTGTACTCCACAATTTGAAATTTGTAATAGAGAAAAATCACGCTGTTAAAGTGTACATTGTCAGATTTTATTAAGGGACATTTTTATACATTTTGGTTTCACCGGCTAGAAATTATAGCAATGTTTATACATTGTCCCCCATTT
Source organism: Rhinoraja longicauda (assembly GCF_053455715.1). Classification (NCBI taxonomy): domain Eukaryota; kingdom Metazoa; phylum Chordata; class Chondrichthyes; order Rajiformes; family Arhynchobatidae; genus Rhinoraja; species Rhinoraja longicauda. Next base: position 37,671,654 of record NC_135967.1, on the reverse strand, counting down.
CAGGGCACCATAATGTTTGGGACACATGGCTTCACGGGCGTTTATTGCTCAGGTGTGTTTAATTGCCTCCTTAATGCAGGTATAAGAGAGCTCTCAGCACATAGTCTTTCCTCCAGTCTTTCCATCACCATCGAAAACTTTTATTCTTGCTTATCAACTTGAGGACCAAAGCTGTGACAATGAAAGTCAAAGAAGCCATCAAGAGACTGAAAAACAAGAATACTACTGTTAAAGAGACATCAACTAAACCTTAGGCTTACCAAAATCAACTGTTTGGAACGTCATTAAGAAGAAAGAGAACACTGGTGAGCTTACTAATCGCAAAGGGACTGGCAGGGCAAGGAAGACCTACAGCTGATGACAAGAATTCTCTCTTATAAAGAAAAATCCCCAAACACCTGTCTGACAGATCAGAAACACTCTTCAGGAGTCAGGTGTGGATTTGTCAATGACCAGTGTCCTCAGAAGACTTCATGAACAGAAATGCAGAGTTTATACTAAAGATGCAAACCACTGGTTAGCCACAAAAATAGGATGACCAGGTTACAGTTTACCAAGAAGTACTTGAAAGAGCAGTCACAGTTCTGGAAAAGGGTCTTGTGGACAGAAGAGACAAAGATTAACTTGTATCAGAGTGATGGCAAGAGCAAAGTATGGAGGAGAGAAGGAACTGCCCAAGATCCAAAGTATGCCACCTCATCTGTAAAACACAGTTGGGGGGTGGGGGGGGGGGGGGGGTGGTGTTATGGCCTGGGCATGTATGGGCGCTGAAGCTACTGGCTCATTTATCTTCATTGATCATACAACTGCTGATGGTAGCAGCAGTATTTCAGGAATAACATACGTACATGCAAGACGAGAGTTTTAGTAATATGATGTATGGATTTCCCAATTGTATATCTCCTTGTATTGCATTTTCTCTTGCATTTTGTTTTGTGAAAGTATTTATGCCATGACTTTAATATAATTTGCAATAAATGAAAATAGATTAAACTTACCCAATTTTACCTGGGACTGTTCCTATCTGTAAAATCCACTAAAAACCTGATTGTGTACATTGTTGCATTTTTGATAAAAAAGATGACTTGACTGTGTAAGTTTATTTTGACATCGAGTAGAATTCTTGTCTGTTTCTCCTATGAAAGTTATATTTGACCAACTGACATTTGACGTTAACTTTATTCGCAACATTTTTAAAAATAGGAGATAATGCAATATTGTTGAAAAATGTACGTCCAAACCTACAGAAGGAAGGAACGAGTCTTTGGAAGTGGTAGCATATTTTGCAGGCAGGTTTTTGAAGTGGTGTAGAAATTGGAAGAATGTTTTAAATTGAAGTATGGCATTTGATTCTTATAGATATTGGTTTTGCATTGGGAAGGCCTATTTTATTTTTCAAAACAAGCATTATAGTTTGTGCTAAGCCTTAGTGGGTTTCTTAAGTTTGAAATATAATTTCAAGTTCTTAAGTTTGAAATATAATTTGTACAATCCTGTTGTGCAAAAATTTTAATGGTTATCAACTTCAGCAGTTCATCAAATTGTGTGAATTTTGCTGGGTGATATTTACTGGCGATGCTGTTTCGGTTGTTTATGGCTTTGTTCTATTTCCGGCATGGTTACTTGATTTTATTTTCAGCTTTTGTCTAGAATATCAGGTTGCAGTAAACATGTCATTGTTTTGGAATCCATCATATTTCCTGGGTCACAAATATTGAGATTTGTTTTGTATCATGATTTTAATCTTTTGGTTTCCATCTGCATTGATCAAATCTTGGGTACAGTAAGAATCTAGGATTCTGGAATAGAACATTTGTGCTGCTTAATTTTGTATATGGCTTGCTGGAGAAGTGTACTGTAACCTTGGCTGTGCGAGTCCTACCTTTTGGGATTTTTCAACCAGATAAATGGGATTAATTATTTAATCTAGATGAATGTTGCATTTCAGGGCTATGCTATTGGTAACATTTTCACTAACTTGGCTTGTAATTCTTAATAAGGCATCTTGTTTATTCAGTTACAGGCATATGACTACCAGCGTTTAGCAAGGGAGCAGAAGTGTAATGTCCTATATTTTATGTTTGTACTAATTATGCTGGTTGAAGGCACCAACATTCATTGCTGAAATGAGTCCCATAGTTAAGTGGGACTTGAATTCCCTTTGCTGTTGGAATCTGGAGAAGGAGATGCCGTCTGGCATTGTCATTGTGCTAAGCTTTGCCATTGGCATTCTTATGTTGGATTTGGCACGTGATCTGTGACTCAATAGGGATTGAGTGTGAAGATTCAAGTTTAAATTATTTTGCTTTGGTGTAATGTTTTTAAGAACTTGATTAAATTGTTTAATTCAGCGCCATGTTCATACAGAACGGAAACAGCCAATCGTAATGCATATATTAGCACTAATCCAGCATTTGGAGTAGTCAGGTTTGGATTCACTGATTAATTTAGTCAGATTCAAATTTGTTTATTATCATAAGCATCAGGGTGCAATGAAATTCCTTGTTCAAATGAAGCACAGTAAACGATAAATAGAGTAATGATAAATAAATGACAAGCCCAAAACAATAGTGCAAGATTGTAGTGCCATCTGAAATAGCGCAAAAACATATTAAAGTACAATAATGAAATAACCAAATTAGGTCGAGGATAGAATACCTGGCAGCACCCTTTGGGAAGAAGGTGTGAAAGTAGTGATTAAGTTCAGGAGTTTAGTGGCAGTCAGGAAGAAGCTCCTCGTAACTTTGGATGTCTGAGCTTTCAAGCTCTTGAATCTTCTCCAAGATGGCAGAAAAGGGAATGGCAAGGATGGCAGGCATCGTTGAGGATACTCCCTGCTTTTCTGATGCAGCCCACTGTGAAGATGGACTGGGTTGAAGGAAGTGACGAGCATGTGCACTGCTTTATTCATCTCTCTCTCAGGTTCAAGTGGTCAAGAGCAGAGCAGTTGACATACCATCCTGTCAGAATAGTTTACATAACCTATCTGTTGAAGTTCCAGAGAATCCTCATTCACATGGTGAATCTTCCCAGATGCCCAAATAGGTAAATTATGTTGATGTGTTTTCTTGATCAGTGTGAAGGGACCAGGTTAGTTTGCTGGTGATGTGTATGTCTAGGATTTTGAAACTGTTGACAATCTAAGCAGCAACTCTGAGGCTAGGGTTATTGTGTTCACTCCATCTCTTCCTTGGGTCAATAATCAATTCTTTTGACCTTTTTACATTTAGGGCTTGGTTGTCCCGAACACAATTTCACAGGGGTTTTGATCTCTTCTTTTCCCTAATTCATCTCATTGTTGCTAATCTGGCTGACAACAGTGATATTATTTGTAAACTTAAAAATGGAATTGACTTTGCACTTTGCTGCACACTCGTGGATGTACTGGGAGTAGAGCAAGGGTCTGAGCAGACAACCCAGTGCTGAGGATCAGGTGGTGGAAATGCTGGACCAATTCTAACAAATTGAGGTCAATAAATACAGAAACCAGTTTCAGGTGAAGGCCAGTGTTTAGCAGTATAGGGGTGACCTTCTTCAATATTATGGTGTCGAAAGTCGAATGGCATTCAATGAGGAGCATCCTGACAGGCGCTCCTATTGTCAAGTTGATCCAGAACAGAATGTAGTGCAGGTGAGATAGCGTCCTCCCCATGATAGTTGCACATGCTTGACAAGAGAGTATCCAAGCCTGACTATTGGCAATGCTTTCCGGTTAGTTTTCTTTGGCCTATTGCAATGCTTCTTGAGAACACAAGAACCTTGATGGGCAAATTAAGTTTGTAGATTTGCCTATTGGATTGTTATTCCATGGTAACTAAGTGACTACTTATTTTCAGGATTTTCACTGACTGAAGCAGTGGAGATTAAAGTCCATGACAACAATAACAAAACCTGCATGTATGCAATTTTATCCGTCAACTTCACTGTCGTTTATGAGGGAAATGGAACAATGGTAAGTCATGTAATTTTCCATTTGCTTGTAACAAACAGTAAGGTTGAAGCATTGTTTGGTCACTGCCCAATTCTGGCTGCTATAATTTATTTCTAATGCCTTATTTTGGAATGAGTTGGGAGGGAAGGTTTATTCAGGAATTGAACTCTCATTTGAAACCAGCACCCTTAGAGGTTTGATAGCAACACAAGAAGGGTTCCGATCCAAAACGTCACCTGTTTCCTTTCTCCAGGGATGCTGCCTGACTCGCTGATTTGCTCCAGCACTTTGTATCTATCTTAAGTTAAGCTCAATTTGTAATAGCTACCAGACCAAAAAAGCAGACCTGTTAACCACTTAAATAGTTTTTTTTAAATTAATGGAAGAACTGAGAGGACGCAAATTGTTTAACTCAATATCATGTAGTTAGTGTAATCATCAGCGGAACAAAATTCCTTGCTGTCAAGTCATTTGTCATCTTTAAAAATAAATAGTAGTTTCTGAAATGCAGTGAATGGTGTTGGGAACCAATTATTTTCTGGAAATGTAGCAATTGAATTATATCGTCAAAATGACCACTCAGACTTCTGTGAATCTACAATGAAACAGGTTTTTGCTTGATGGTTAAATAGTCATGTGATACTCAAACTTTCCCATTTTAAAGAAAAAAACTAGAATCTTTTGAATCCCACCTATAAAACCTGCAAATTGTCACAAAATCTTGGTTATCTCTGCACAAATATGTTGTTAGTATTCTTACCATTAATATCAAATGGAGACTACATTGCCAAACTCGTGCAAGTGTACACCGCCTCACATCTATATTTAGGGATCAATCATTGGTACATTCCCTGGATGGCATTAGAATGGATGAGAAATGATGATGCTCCATGCCTTAATATATTTGAATTTATGCTATTTTAAAGTATCCCCAATGATTAACATAGCTTAATAGATGTCCTGTTTATTGGAGGAAATGGAGTGACCATATTTGCTACTCCTAAACACTTTCCCCATCACATTTAAATGGACTTATTTTCAATCCAATGAATTTAATAGCAGTTCTCCGGCAGTTCCAGCCTGAATGTGTTATGTATATATCGCCTTTTATGTGTCAAAGGAAGTTGTGGGGTATTTGACCACAACTGTATCCTGATATTCGATTAGATAATTGTTTTACATTCAACTGCAGCTATTTTTCTTTATTTGAAATCTTTAAAAGTGAAGATTTACCTGAAACCTTTGCCTTATTTAGGACCGCTGAACACTGTTCAGGATGGATAGTGGTTGAGCTAAAAATTGATGATCCATCTGGTCATTACCAAGCCCTCCATTTATTACGTTAAATATAAACTTTTTTTGACATTTTTGCTGGTAAACCTTTTTAATCCAACATTGTGGAGTTTGTTGTAGTGTGTCCTTGAACTGAGTGTGTTTTATCTGGTTCACTGCTTGTGCAGCTGAGCTGTTATGGCATAGCTGTTGTACCATTATTGTGCCAACCTAATTCTGAATTTTGTTTTGTATGTGTGTGTGTGTGCTTCATTTAGGAAAATACAAATTTTACACTGCCTAATTCATTGTCGTCAAATGGAAGTGTATGTGGCAATAATATTTCAGCTCCCTTGTTGAAAATGGACTTTGGACCTGGTCATTCCTTAAGCCTAAATTTCTCCCACTCTGCTGGAATATTCAGAGGAGATGTTTTGACCTTCACGTACAACACCAGTGATACAAAGCTATTTCCTGGAGCGAAAAACACAAGTATGATTTTTATTGTTACCTTATATTAAACAGTATATGCTCTTGAGCACCTGACCAGGGAAGCATATTCGTATTTGGCAATCTGTGGCAGAACCACTTAATTCAAACAGTTTGACAGTCTGAGGTCGATGGTCTGTTGGAAAAGTGGTGCTAAATGTGTTTAATGCTCTGGGATTTATGAAAGATGCTGCCTGACCTGCTGAGTTACTCCAGCATTTTGTGAATAAATACCGTCGATTTGTACCAGCATCTGCAGTTATTTTCCTACACTAGGATTTATGAAAGATCATTGGGGGCGTGCTATTTTTGTCTGAAGTTGTATATCTTGCACTATACATCAAAGTTATTGCCTTTTGCACTAATCTTATCTCTGTGGCTCCTCTAGGTCCCAGAGATGCATGGTATCAGGTCCCTGGAATTTCTGGTTTGGGGGATTTTGTTGCTGTAATTTAGTCATTCAATAATTGGTTTTCCTGATTTGTTTCATGACAGAAATAAAAAACGTAATTCCTCAACTATTTCTTTATTCCCCATTTTAATTCTCATGTCTGAGGCCCATATTTGTCACTGTTGTTTAGTTGAAATTTTTGATCATTTATTTGCTAATTTTTCCCCTTTGATAAATAGGTAAACATTTGTTTACTAAATTCCCAATCTGCATGCTTTCTACTTGTCCAAGCTTCCACTTAATATTATCTTTTAACTTTCTCAGTTACATTATTTTTCTCCCTGCAGTGTATTGGAGCATCTGAAATCATCTTTCATCAAACCAAACTTGTTTGAAAACAATAAAACAAAAGCAGGGCTATCTTGTCCAGCTAGTGACACCAATTTAGCATGACTGACTGCAAAACATTTTTATCTTTCACTGTGAATTAGTTGCCAAATTTGCCTATCTATTCACTGGGTAGTGAAGAGCGGGCTTGAAATTTTGAGTTTAAATAATCTAATTGAAAACATAGGTTTTTTTGGATATATTTTGGGAACTTGAGTGCAATGAAATGTGAAGATTTGGCAACATTTTATTTGAAGTTTATTACTATTTCCTACATGTGGAATTATTCCTGACATAATGTTTGCTTTAACCTCTAATATTTAATTGGAGCAGTAATGAAGTATGTTTTGGTCTTCGTTTTACTGTCATGCAGCATTGTTGTGTAATTTATCTAGAATACTTTTGTGTTTTGAGTCTGTGCCCGTGATGCCGCTGCAAGCAAGGTTTTCATTTTCCCTGTTCCTTGCTGCATGTGGCAATAAATTTGACCTAACTTAAGCCTCCTTTAAGTGAAGGAAGGTCTGAATTGGCACGTGACCCATTGCTGTGGGTGGATAGAATTTTGCGTGTGAATCATTGTCTACCTGAGCACTTCCCTATGTGGAAGGGTTCCATAAGTGGTAACGTTTTTCTGTTTTTATTCTTACGTTCTTGGTCATCTGAAAATGCTTAAACATTTAGTTGCTGTGATAACAGTGTAACAGGTATAACAGAGCTTTATTTGTCGTTCGGTACCGAAGTACCGAACGAAACTACATAGCAGTCATAGAAAGAAAAAAAGAACACAAGACACATAACCCCAACACAAACGTCCATCACAGTGACTCCAAACACCCCCTCACTGTGATGGAGGCAACAAAACTTCCCCTCTCTTCCCCACGCCCACGGACAGACAGCTCGTCCCCGACCGACCCGCACAGTCCCCGCACCGGGCGCTGAAACGTCTCGCGGCCGAACCGGGCGATGAAAGGCCCGCGACCAAGCCTTGCGCAGCTAAGTCCCGCAGCCGAGCCGCACCAGCGGTGAAAAGTCCCGCAGCCGAGCCGCACCGGGCGGTGTTAAGTCCCGCAGCCGAGTTGCACCGGGCGGTGTTAAGCCCCGCAGCCGAGCTGCACCGGGCAGTGTTAAGCCCCGCAGCCGAGCTGCACCGGGCGATGTAAAGTCCCGCAGCCGAGTTGCACCGGGCGGTGTTAAGCCCCGCAGCAGAGCTGCACCGGGCGATGTAAGTCCAGCGGCCAAGCCGCACCGGGATGTAAAGTCCAGCGGCCGAGCCGCACCGGGATGTATAGTCCAGCAGCCAAGCCACACCGGGATGTAAAGTCCAGTGGCCGAGCCGCACCGGGGGATGTTAGGCCCCGCAGCCGAGCCGCACCCCGCGCCGTGAGGAAGAGAAAAGTTCCCCCCACCCACCCACCACCACCCCCTCCCACACATACACAACCAAAAAAATATATATAAAAATCATCCCAACACCGACACTCAACAAAAAAAAGACGGACAGACTGCTAGTCAGCCGCTGCCGTTAGGCGCCGCCACGTGATGTGTAAGGTAGACTTTGCACTGCATGAATGCCTAGATACTGTACATGGCATGCTTCTGTTTACACACTAATTTGATGTCCAGTGCACTCCATTACCTCCATTTCAGTAATTTCTCTGATCTATTTTAGGTGTAAAGCAAATAGCTGTGGATTCGCTAATGGAGGCTGCACCGCTGAACACAGTTTACACATGTAGAAGTGCCAAAGCTATTGCAAGCAAAGAAGTAATCATGGTTTTTTATGACGTTGGCTTACAAGCCTTAGTGGAGAATGGAACAATTAGCAAAAATGGTGAGAAATGCTCCATTAAGTCAACTTAATGTTGTCTTCACTGTCAGATTTGAGTTCTGAATTTAATGTTTATCCTAACTCGAGAATTTGGGCTGGGGTACGAGTACGTTTGAGTTGACGTTCAATGCGAATCTTAACTAGTTGCCTGCCTACCATTTCTACTCTTATCCCCTCCCTGCCCAATTCAAGCAAAACTATTGCTGTGGTCTGAAGTTATTGAGCACCATCCAGATAGGAGAATAGCTGTTCTGCCCCAACCTTGCCAGTCTGAACACTTGAAATATGTTAATTCTAGCAAATAACATCTCATGGTTAAATCATTCCAGTTATTTTCATTTCCTGTAACAGGGGTTGTACATGCCAATTTGATTGCCTATAAGTATTTGAACCCCTTTCTGTATAATCTACTTTAAAGTCTTAAACTTAGAACTTTTCAGTAAAAGGTAATTGGATAGTATGGATTGAAGGGCTGCGTAGAGCATGGTGATCAACACATGATGTGACGCACCTAATGCTTGGTTTATGTCAAAGTTTTATTGAAATAAACCTGCTTTGCTCGCCCCAAGATGGAATGCTCGGGTTCTTGATTTGTGTTGGATTTCATCCTTGACCGTGTGCTATCCATCTGTACTAATGACACATGGTCAGGCATGGAGAACGATTGCATGACTTGGGTCAGGTTTGGTTAACCTGGGGCCAGGTTTTGTTTTTTTTACTCAAGTGGACCAATAACAGCCATGTAGTGAACTATTGACTGAACTGCCTAGGTTTGTTTTCAAATCATAAAAATCTTTTTTTCTTTCTTTCCAGAATCAATCTGTAAGGCAGACATGTCCACCACAATGGCTCCACTTACCACTTGGACAACCTCAACCATGACCCCGACTAAACCGCCACAACCACCACCACCAATGCCATCAGTGGGCAACTATACACTCAAAAATGGCAGTGAGACTTGTCTCCTTGCCAACATGGGACTACAGCTGAATCTTACCTACCTGGAGGATAACCAGGTATTTTTTTCTTGCATTGTTTGCTACAGTTTTATTCTGTGCATTACAAAAAAATAACTTCTCCCTCTTTTTTTCATTCCTAACCCATTTCAGACACGACTGATTAATATTGATTCCAATTCTACAGCAAGTGGATACTGTGGGGATCAAGATGCAACTCTTGTGCTAGAAGATATGAATACAACTATTTTATTTCACTTCATTGTGGTAAGTATTCAATTTCATTAAGGAGAAAACAATGTATGGTGTCTTGAGTTCTGGCTTGGAAGGTTTCAAACTTCCCTTGGGCAAGTTTTAAGCTGTGTTCAGGAAGTAGCAAGACTTGATAGTGGTACGAAATAAAAGTGTCCTGGTAATTCCCAGTAAACTTGCTCTGGGAAGGGGAGAGGTCAATGTTTTACAATTCCACTTGTAAATTTGAGCCTAATATTAATTGCAGTCGAGTAGCTTTGGAGAAAAGACAATGTCATTGTTATTGTATTCAGTCATTAGGTTTGGGTCGGGTAAATAACAATGGAGACGGATTATAACTTTTTATTCATAGATGGTGCTTTTGTTTGCTGAACAATAATTAGAAATGGCAACTGTCATCTTGGCAACTTGTGCCATTTGATACGTTCGTTCCCACAATTAGCTCAGTTGTACTGGGGTAAATTCAGATGAAAACTGATTTTCTAGATTTATATGGTGTCTTGTAAATAATTATTTTGATTATAGTTTACTGAGATTTGTTAGCATTTTTGCATACTTGTTAGCATTTTTGCATACGTGTAAATTTTGTTGCAGGAACAATCAAAGTTCTTCTTGAAGGAGGTGAAAGCTAATATAAGCCTGGTTATGAATAGTTCATGTAAGTATTGTTGATTGCAGTAGTTGAAGGTAAGGTGACCATTCAGAGATATTTAGTCCTTGATGGGAAAGACGACAGATAAATTGGTGCTCTTACAAATGAAAGTTGATTAACCCCCAAATGTTTACTTGTTTTTCATATCTGCTGTCTGATCTCAGGCAATTTCACCAAAGTTTAATATTACGTAGAGGTCAGTCAGAGACTGTTTTAATTACAGGCATTGCCTGAAACTTCTTAATGCACATGCAGTGCTCAAACACCCCCCTGGATGTGTTCAAATTTGTGTTTTTAACATTTTAATCTGGAGTAGGTATAGTTTATATTTTTTGAATTGATTAAGTGTTTTTTATTTCCAGCAATCACACTTCACATCAACAATAGTAGCCTGAAGTACTGGCAAACATCTATCGGAAGTTCATACATGTGCCACAAGGAGCAGAGACTGAGGATGACTGACCAAATGGTTATTAATACATTTAATGTATGGATCCAACCATTTGAGCTGAAGTCTGGAACCTTCTCGAGAGGTACGTGTTTTTCATTCACGCTAGCTACAAGTGCTACCTGTTGCAATCTGGCCCTATCTCTGCCTTCCATTCAAGATTGAAACATAGAAAAATAGGTGCAGGAATAGGCCATTCGGCCCTTTGAGCCAGCACCGCCATTCAATATGATCATGGCTGATCAATTAAAATCAGTACCCCGTTCCTGCTTTTTCCACATATCCCTTGATTCCGTTAGCCCTAAGAACTAAATCTAACTCTCTCTTGAAAACATCCAGTGAATTGGCCTGTACTGCCTTCTGTGGCAGAGAATTCCGCATTCACAACTCTGGGTGAAGAAGTTTTTCCTCATCTCAGTCCTAAATGGCCTACCCCTTATTCCTAAACTGTGACCCCTGGTTCTGGACTCCCCCAACATCGGGAACATTTTTCCTGCAGCTAGCCTGTCCAATCTTTAAGAATTTTATATGTTTCTATAAGATCCCCTCTCATCCTTCTAAATTCCAGTGAATACAAGCCCAGTTGAGCCATTCTTTCATCATATGTCAGTCCCGCCATCCCGGGAATTAACCTGGTAAACCTATGCTGCACCCCTCAATAGCAATAATGTCCTTCCTCAAATTAGGAGACCAAAATTGCACACAATATTCCAAGTGCAGTCTCACCAGGGCTCTGTACAACTGCAGTAGGACCTCCTTGCTCCTGAAGTAAAATCCACTCGCAATGAAGGCCAACATGCCATTAAATTTCTTCACTGCCTGCTGTACCTGCATGTTTACTTTCAGTGACAGATGTATAAGCACACAAGGTCTCATTGCACCTCCCCTTTTCCTAATCTGTCACCATTCAGATAATCTGCCTTCCTGTTCTTGCCACCAAAGTGGATAACCTCACATTTATCCACATTGTACTGCATCTGCCCACTAACCCAACCTATCCAAGTCACCCTGCAGGCTCATTGCAGCTCACACTGCCCCTCCAGCTTTGTGTCATCCGCAAACATCGAAATATCACATTTAATTCCCTCGTCTAAATGGTTAATTTCTATTGTAAATAACTGGGGTCCTAGCACCGAGCCTTGCGGCACGCCATTAGTCACTGCCTGCCATTCTGAAAAGGGCCTGTTAATTCTTACTCTTTGCTTCCTGTCTGCCAACCAGTTCTCTATCCATGTCAATCCCCTACCCCCAATACCATGTGCTCTAATTTTGCACACTAATCTTTTGTGTGGGACCTTGTCAAAGGCTTTTTGAAAGTCCAGATGCGCCACATCCACTGGTTCTCCCTTACACATTCTACGTATTACATCCTCAAAAAATGCCAGAAGATTAATCAAGCATGATTTCCCCTTCATAAATGCATGCTGACTTTGACCAATCCTGTCACTGCTTTCCAGATGCGCTGCTATAACATCTTTAACAATCGACTCGAGCATCTTCCCCACTACCAATGTAAGGCTAACAGGTCGATAATTTTCCGTTTTCCCTCTTCCCTCCTTTCTTAAAAAGTGGGTTACATTGGCTACCCTCGAGTCCACAGGAACTGATCCATAGTCGAGAGAACATAGGAAAAGGATCATCAATGCATCCACGATTTCTACGGCTACCTCCTTGAGCACTCTGGGATGCAGACCATCAGGCCCTGGGGATTTATCTGCCTTCAGTCCTAATAGTTTACCTAACACCATTTCCTGACTAATGTGGATTCCCTTCAGTTCCTCCCTCCCACGAGATCTTTGGTCCCCTAATATTTCTGGGATATTGTTTGTCTTCCTTAGTGAAGACAGAACCAAAGTATTCGTTTAACTGTTGTGCCATTTCTTTGTTTCCCATTATAAATTCACCTATCTCTGACTGAAAGGGACCTACATTTGTCTTCACTAATCTTTTCTTTTTTACATATCTAAAGAAGCTTTTAGAGTCAGTTTTTATGTCCCCGCAAGCTTTCTTTCATGCTCTCTCCCCCCCCCCCCCCCCATATTAATTAACCCCTTTGTCCTCTGAGTTCTAAATTTCTCCCAGTCCTCTGGTTTGCTCTGGCCAATTTATATGCCCTTTCCTTGGATTGAGATGGTAATATTTGTATTCTTGAGTTTTGTTACCTGCCACATTTAGCATTGAAACTGATGTGCTTGTGGGATCCCCTTTACCAGCCAATTTGAGCCAGCCAATTTTTCCCTCACACTGCCTCGGCAAGGCCAGCAGCATAATCAAGGACGAGTCGCACTCTGGCCACTCCCTCTTCTCCCCTCTCCCATCAGACAAAAGGTATGGAAGTGTGAAAACGCACACCACCAGATTCAGGGACAGTTTCTTCCTAGCTGTTATCAGGCAACTAAATCATCCTACCACATCCAGAGAGCAGTGCTGAACTACTATCGACCTCTGATGTCCCTCATTCTATCCTTGACCGGACTTTGCTGGCTTTACCTTGCACTAAACGTTATATCTAGACCAATTTTGGGTCCAATTTGAAGAAGGTCACGCTTTCCTTCTCTCCAGAGATGCTGCCTATCCTGCTGAGTTACTCCAGCATTTTGTGTCTACCTTTGATTTAAACCAGCATCTGCAGTTTTTTCCTACACTATATTTTCCCATGCTGTTTGTGACACAAGGCCAGTCAGTCTATTGCGACCATGCTAACTGGAAGATTTCTATCAGGCCCATTTATCCTCCACTTATTTCCTCCTTGTTGTTCTCATGCCCATCAGTCCCTTGGACCCAGTGAAATTTATAATAACCAGTTAACCTACTTTCAACAGAGGTGGAATATTAGTTTTGTAAATGTTAGGCAACGGACTGAACAAAGTGCCAATCAATAGCGTAGCCTACTAACACCAGTTTTAAAGTAACTTTGCATCCCTTGTAATAAACTTTAGTAAATGAAATTTTAATGTGTATTTAACTGTTTTCTTATAGTATCTGCTGATTCATGTTTTTCCTTTAATCCACAGCTGAAGAGTGTTCTCTGGATGATGACAGCATTCTTATTCCTATTATTGTTGGTGTAGCTTTAGCTGTCTTAATTGTGATTGTTGTGATTGCCTATGTGATTGGAAGAAGAAAAAGCTACGCTGGATACCAAACACTCTAGATTTGGTTTTGATTCACCAAATAATTAGTGATGTGATTATATGATTGCTATCTAGCAGGTGGAAGTCCTTGCCCCTTCAACTTTTTAAATTGCACTAGGTCCTTGCCATGTCTCTGGGGCTGAACTTGCGCCTAATGCCGCTTGTGGAGATGAAATGTTGAAAGTACATTGCTGGCATTGAGGGATGAAAATTTTGTTTAGGCTTCAAGGCGTTATTCTAAGTTAATGATGTTCAATCCAATCTAGAAGATCTGTTTGGTAACTTGCTCTTGAGATTAACATTTAAGAATAACTAATACTTGCCAGCAATGCTTCTAACATTTCTACCTATTTAATGAATATAAAATCTAAAACTGAATGTTATACAATCAGTTCTAATGTAGCTTGTTTAGATGTGCTGTGGAAAATGTATAAATGTTAATAATGTTTGTGTATATAAGTTTCAAATTTGGCAAAAGTGTTTATAGGAACAGCTGTTGGGTGCCTTGAATTGTAGAAAACCTTTCCAAGTTTGTCACATCTGTTCTTATTGGCATGTTCTAATGTTAACCACTGATATTATTTCTAATTTGGCAATCGAGTTTTTCACTGCACTCGAGACATGAAGTTTTGAACATTTTGGCTTTTATCTTGGTATATCTTAGACAAATTACAAGCTTTTCCTGTAGTTCATTTTTATGTAAAGTTTAACTTGCATTTATAATAAAGGATCCTGCTGTAAGCCTGTACGGTTTTATTTGAGGTTGAGGAATGTGGAGACTTTGAGTTTTACACTTCATTAGGAAGCAACATTTAAAAAGCCTGAGCATCGAAGGCATAACTGGTATACACTTCATGTACACTTTCTTGTATACTTGATGCATGTGGCTATTACAGTGTCATCCATTAATAGAACAACTTGTCACTTAACAAAAAAAACAGTTAATACTTAACCAAAAAGCTGGCATAATGCTGTTAATTCCAAGATGGCAGGCTCTGGATTTGTTTCAAACCCTGGAATTTCTAGTCCCATAACCATTAGTGGAGATACAAGGAACTGCCTATGCTGGAATCTTGAGTAAAACACACAGTGTTGGAGGAACTCAGCAGGATCCTTAAGAAATCAGTGTGCGAAGGACCTGGCCCAAATAGTTGTCTGTGCATTCCTTCCACAGATGCTGCCTGACTTATGAGTTCCTCCAGCACTTTGTGTTTTGCTAATAACCATTAGTATTGTATTTTAACACATGCTAAAATCTAAGTTTGGTCTCCTTCTTTGTGATAGCTTAATTCTTTGCCTTTGAGACTGTTTAAAGCTAGAAATAACATGTTACTAAGTTTTCCAGGTCACTTTGGAAACTTGTCAGAACAGTTGATATTGCATCTCTTCAATTGAAAAAAACAATAAAAGCTAATATCTACAAACTAATTAAGATTTTTCTGAAAGGTGGTTATTTGGTTCTGTGGCTGTGCACCAAGTTTTATTTTGTGCTATAAATATTGCAGCTGCCCCATCGATTGGAAGTTTTTAAAATGTTGTCAATGCTGTTTCTTTGGGCTTCACATAAAATCAGCTCTAACCTCTTATTTTTCGCTCAAATAACAGAATTAGAAATCTAAGAGCTGCAATCAGCTCTGGTATTGATTTGACATAACTGTGGGTTAAGTTGTTACAGTTCATACTGATATTAAATTTGGATTAATATGTAGTGAAATTGTGTTGGTAAGATTTGTTATGGCTCTAAATTCAAAGAAAATTACTTGGTTCTTTTAAATAGGATGTGGATACAGGCTAGGCATTGTACTAGCTCTGAATAATGTAGATTGTAGATTGGTTTCCTTGTTTAAGTTGCAAGTGTGTAACTTTGAAGGATTAAAAAAATCAAGTTTTTAAAAAAAAGGCCTTTAATTTGGTATTGATTTCCCCGTCTAGCTTTTTGCACAGTTTTGGAGAGTAAATCAATTTTATCCAAATCGCTGTTTTTTATACTTAAATTTCCATAGACTTCATTCTCCGAAGTGTCGGTCAGCACATTGTGTTTCCTCCCCCAGTTTCACCTTGGCCTTAATTATACATTTCAAGGATGATCTTTCTATTAAAACTAATTCTGTGTATTAACAAATGAGTGCATGTACTGGTGTATTGAATCAAATGCAATATTAATTGCATCTGTATCTATAGGCC
Source organism: Rhinoraja longicauda (assembly GCF_053455715.1). Lineage (NCBI taxonomy): Eukaryota > Metazoa > Chordata > Chondrichthyes > Rajiformes > Arhynchobatidae > Rhinoraja > Rhinoraja longicauda. The sequence goes on along the minus strand of NC_135967.1, from coordinate 37,655,730 downwards.
ACTGATGATGCATTCCAAGGCACCATACTAATGGCATAACATTGAACTTTTCAGCATTGAGATCAATTACTTTCAAAAATAAATGCATTGGTTTTGAAAAGAAAATTTACTCCAATTGTTGGATGTTCTATTCCTTTTACTTTATTTATGAAACACAATGTTTTTAAGTGTGCTTATTTTAATGTGTTCTCTGGATTCCCTCTGGTTTTTGTTTGCTGATTTCATCAACTGTTATCTATTTTTTTTAAATCTGGCAGAAGAATGCAAAGCAAATGAGAATTTCACTGCCTATTGCAGTTGGGACACTGTTGGGAGCTCCGATTTTTTTTATTGTGATGATGATCTACATTATTACAGACAGGCAGAATCAAATTAGTGGATACAAGCACCCTTAAACCTGCTGGTTTTGGATTATTGAGCAATGGAATTTATCTGTGTAAGAACACATGCTAACTTCACTGATCAATTCTCATCAGATTAAATGTGTTTTTGTTTCTCTTAAAAATTTGTATTTGAATGTTACACTCAAGTTGTCATTTGAGTGTTATAAGGTAGAAATTTGCATGTTCCTATAGATGGATAACTAGTGAATTGAGCAAATGTCCACATGCAATTCTTGCACTAAACTTATAATTATCCAGTTGATCAGTGCAAGGGATTTGAAATTACTTGGCCAGATAATTTGCACGCTTATGTTGTATTAAACAATAAATTTTGGGTTGAATTTGGATGAACTTGGATAAAACCTGACCAACTTCTAGGCTTCCACAATCCCTTGTGGTTTAAATCATAAAGCAGTGAAGATGCAAGTTCATTAGTAAGGTTTGCTGGTGTACAGGAATCTGTTCTGGTCCCTTCTGCTTTTGTTACTCCACCTGCTATGCAGAATGTCCTTTGATTGTAAAGACTGTCCTAATCAGATTCTTTAATATTCAGGAAGATTAAATTAATGCATTGAGTCATGCAATAAGATTACAAAATCTTGACTTCAAATCTTTAATTTCGATCAGTTTAGTTTAGCGATTTTTGCCTTGTTCATGGTGTCCTTAGGCAAATTTTTAGTCTTAAATCTACAGGATTGATTTGTGTAAATCAGAAACTTTTTTGTGATAAAGATTGAATGGAGCCAAGGACTTGCTGGACATTTCCAGTGGTGTATTTATATTTGCATGCTTTTAAAGATTTTGCACTGTTTTCATGGTTGTTATTTTCCATTTCAAGTCTCAAGTTAGAACATGACTAATGTACATTTAAACTTTAATAGGCATTAATGTACAATTAGCTTTGTTGTTGGTTCATATCACTAACTGAACCTCCTTAAAGCTTCATAATTACCAAGTTCTTATGTGGACACATGGTTTTGAAGACAAACTTGTATTTTTACATGACATTTCAGGTTCCACACTTTTCTCAGTGATCCTTCAACTAACAAATCTAGTACGTCACAACTGAAGAATGTCTTGTTAATTCTGACATGGGACTTCTGGTGCCAACTGCTTTTGAAACTACATTGAGCCTGCTATTTGCTTTGTGTGGTTGTTGCACCCAATCAGTGTAACAATTCCTTTCTGGATGCTCTCGCTCCATATTGTGTGTGCAGTTGTATCCAGTTGGGTGGGGCATAGAAATTGAGATGTTAACCCAACTAACACTAAACAATTTGTGTATTACTATTTAACAATGCCTTTGCAGATTCAAGATTGGACCAAATATACCTAATAATCGAAATGAGTTATTGAATATTGTTTAATATTTAGTTGTTTTCTTGGGATGTAAAATTTGAAATGGCTTTTATATCCCACTGGCACTGAGCAATAAATGGAAAATCAACATGGCTCATGTCCTGTGTTTGAATTGTTTTTTGTATTAAACTTGCTTTGGCATATTTCACCCGGCACGACTTCGTATTACCTACAATGGAGTGGAGAAGTTTTTCAACTCGCCCGATGCAGCCCAGAAATACATCACTGGGACACTAAAAAACAAGTGACTGCGGCCTGTTCCGTAAATGGAGGAGGCTGCGTTATGTTCATTAATTTTTGTTTACCCTATTTGGCTTGACGTAATTTAAATCAGCCTGCTTGCTTATAAAGTGACAAGCTGACGTCAAATTTAAATAATGGAGGATTAGAGTGAGCTAGTTAAAACTATATTTTAAAAAAGGGTTCTTGTTACACATTGATACCTACGCCTAAAGGTTCTTTTTTTTTTTGGTCTGTCGAGTTTAGTTTTTAGCTTAGTAGTTTCCCTAATATAAGCACATTGTGTGGATGTTGTTACAATGGGGAAAGGGTTCAACCCAGTTAGGATGGGTAAGAAGAGAGGGGAAATGTGGGACTTAAAGATGTTTTAGCATTCAGATTTATTCTTCCGTTTGTTTTATGTCATACTTTCTATTTTTTTTTTTTTTTTTTTTTAATTCATGTAACGATAGGGGCCTGACGTGCAAATTATCATTTGTCTTTACATATACTCAGTATCTCTGGTCATGGCACAGAATGTGACTAGAGGAGGAATGGCTACTTGCCCAATGTCGTTTGTGAGTTGGAATGTTAAGGGGATGAATCATCCTGTGAAACGTAAAAGAGTCCTGACACATTTACATCAGTTAAAGGTGGACATTGCTTTCCTTCAGGAAACTCACCTAAATATATCTAGTCATTCACGTTTGCATGCTGGATGGGTTGGTGTAGTTTATCATTCCAGATTTCAATCGAAATCAAGAGGGGCAGCACTTCTTATTAGTAAACACGTGCCTTTTATCTCTTCCCAGATTGACGCAGACACCTTGGGCCGATATGTCATAGTTACAGGCAAACTATATAACACCCCAGTTACCTTAGCTAGTGTTTATGCCCCTAATTGGGATGACGCTGCATTCTTCACTAATTTCCTCTCCCGATTACCTGATTTAAATGTACATCATTTGATAATAGGTGGAGATATGAACTGTTTGTTGACCCCTAGCCTAGACCGTAGCTCTGTTAAAAATATGCCAACCTCTAAGGCTGCCCTTTCAATTCAGCTGTTTCTTGATACCTGTGGTATTGCTGATGTTTGGCGTACTCTTAATCCCACTGCTCGTAAGTATTCCTTTTTTTCAGCTGTTCACAAAACATTCTCACGCATCGATTAAATCTTAATGGATAAGGGTCTCATTCCTTCGGTTCAGGAATGTGACTATCATGCGATCGCAATTTCTGATCACGCTCCCCATAAACTGAAGCTTAACCTACCAGCCACAAAACCTGGTTACAGGCCTTGGCGTTTCAATCCACTTTTACTTTCAGATAAAACATTTTCAGATTTTATCTCATTACAGATAGATTTCTTTCTAGAAATTAACCAAACACCAAATATGTCAACATCAACAGTATGGGAAGCACTTAAAGCATACTTAAGAGGTCAGATTATTTCTTACAACGCAGTTACGAAAAATCAGAAATGTCCGTACAAATGAATTGATGAATAAGATTTGTAACCTTGATTCACGATTAGCAACATCCCCATCAGCTGATGACATTAAAGAACGCCTACTCCTCCAAAAAGAATTTGATCTACTAACCACACAAAAAGCGGAGAACCTCTTGGTTAGGTCCCGCTATACTTACTATGAGCATGACGATAAAACAAGGAGGATCCTTGCACACCAACTTCGTCAAAAAGCAGCAAGTCAGGCAATCCCTGAGATCCGGGATGAATCTGGTATGATCTGTACGGATCATTCTGTCATCAACTCACGCTTTATGAGGTTTTACCGTAACATCTGAATCGCTGAAGGACGACCAATTAATTAAATCATTTTTTTAAAGTGTTGAGATCCCTCACATAGACCCTGTGGCAGCAGCCGAGCTAGAGTCTCCGTTTTCAACAGAAGAAATTGAGATGGCCATTAGGAGTATGCAGTGTGGAAAATCCCCTGGACCAGACGGATATCCAACAGAATTCTTTAAGAAATTTTCTAATCAATTGGCTCCCATTTTAAAATCTGTGTATAATGATTCCTTGTCAGTTGGTTCACTGCCTGAAACATTGCGACAAGCTACCATTTCACTTATTCTGAAAAAGGGCAAAAATCAACGGGAATGTGGCTCCTATCGTCCTATCTCTTTGCTCAATGTGGACAGCAAAATTTTTGCAAAACTGATCGCTCGCCGTCTTGAAAAGGTTCTTCCAACAATAATCTCACCAGACCAGACGGGCTTCATAAAAAGTCGGCAATCCTCCTTCAACATTAGGCGCCTGTATAACATAATTTATAGCCCTTCCCCACCCGACAGACCGGAAGTGGTTATATCTCTAGATGCTGAAAAGGCTTTTGATCGTGTGGAGTGGGACTATCTATTTCATACTCTTGAGAGATTTGGATTTGGACCAATTTTTTTATCATGGATCAAAATTTTATATAGCTCGCCAATGGCGGCGGTACGTACTAATAATAATATATCACCTTATTTCTCACTGACACGAGGGACAAGACAGGGTTGTCCACTGTCCCTTCTCCTTTTTGCGATTACAATTGAGCCGTTGGCTATAGTCTTACGTAGCAATAAAGATATTAAAGGTATTACAAGGGCAGGGTTGGAACATAAAGTTTCGCTATATGCAGACGATATGTTACTTTATTTGTCTGATCCTTATCTTTTCCTGCAGTTCTTAATCTCTTAAGTAAATTTGGCAAAATCTCTGGCTACAAAATTAACACACAAAAAAGTGAGTTGATGCCCTTAAATCTGGCAGCAAGAGAATCCCTGTTTATACGTACGGTCCCGTTTAAAGTGTGCATGGACAAAATAAAATATCTGGGTCACATAAATTTAAAGACCTTTTTTCAGCAAACTTTCCCCCTCTCCTGTCCTCTATTAAAGAGGATATTGACCGTTGGGATCTGTTACTTCTATCTTTGGCAGGTAGGATTAACACTATAAAAATGAACATATTGCCCAAGCTTCTTTATATGTTTCAGTGTATACCAGTTTTTTAAACTAAAACGTTCTTCATTTCTCTGGATAGAAAGCTCTCTTCCTTTATTTGGAATAAAAAGAATCCACGTATACGCAAAGCTATACTACAGAGACCTCATCGGCAGGGAGGGCTTGGACTGCCAAACTTTCAGTTCTACTATTGGGCAGCAAATATTAAAAGTATTTCTTATTGGATGGAAAGAAATGTATTAACCACTGTACCTGACTGGCTAATTCTAGAGAGAGACTCTTGTAAGAACACTTCATTAGCCGCCTTATTATGTTCAGGTCTGCCATACCCAGAGCCTATTACCAAATACACTTCTAATCCAGTTGTTATTAATTCTTTAAAAATATGGAAGCAATTCAGACAATCTTTTGATATCTGTAAATTCTCAATACTCGCTCCTATTGTAACGAACCATGCATTTCTGCCACCTTTGACAGATGCTTCATTCAGTGCTTGTCTCAATCATGGGGTCTGTTCATTTAAAGACATGTTTATAAATGGTTTGTTTGCATCTTTTGCGCAGATTGTTCAGAAATTCAATATCTCTAGGTCACACTTCTTTAGGTATATGCAAATTCGCAGTTTCATATCTTCTAATATCACTCAATTCCCTTCACAGCCCTCAGACACACTCCTAGACTCAATTAATAACATTACATCAATCAGAAAGGGAAAGATAGGTGACATCTATTCTTTACTAATAAAAGAAAACATGACAAGTCTTAACTCCCTAAAAGAGCAGTGGGAAAGGGATCTGGGCATGACAATTTCAGACTTTATCTGGTCAAAGATGATTGGGGGTATATACACATCTTCGATATGCATGAAGCATACTGTTATGCAGTTTAAGATTTTCCACCGATTGCACTGGACCAAAGCTAAGCTAGCCCAATTACACCCAATATAGACTCCATGTGTGACCGTTGCAGGCAGAACCAAGCCACTTTAATTCACATGTTTTGGGATTGTCCTAAGTTATCTAATTTTTGGCAATTAATATTTGATATGCTCTCCCAAACTACCAATGAATCTTTGGAACCATCAGCCCCCCTTGGTGTGGTAACACAAAATCTTGCATTAAATAATAATAAACAAAATCTTTTGTCTTTTGCCACGATGGTGGCCAGACGACAAATCCTGATCAGATGGAAAGATTGTAACCCTCCAACATTTGCACAGTGGATTAGGGATATGTTGTATTTTATTAAATTGGAGAAGATTAGGTATACTGTTAGGGAATCAGCTGACAAGTTTACATTGATATGGCAACCTTTTCTTAGTTGTATTGATGCTTTAGGCTCTGATAATTTTATGGTTGGGTAGCGTCTTTGATATGTGTGTATGTAATTAAGAGTGGAATTGAAATATTAGAATGGTCCCTGATATGTCTTAACATTCCGATTTTTCTGCTTCCCTCCTTTCTGGGTTTTTTTGGGGGATTTTTTTGTGCTTTATGTTTAGTATATTGAATGGTATTGCGGGTGGGGGGTGGTGGGTGGGGGGATACTTATCAGCATTAATGTGTTCATGCATTGAATTATCAAAGCTGTATTAATAAAAATCAGAAATAAACTTTGTTAAAAAAAAATTAAAATTGTAAATTCATCTAATCCCATTATTCACCACTTCTTGTATGCACCCTTCAAAGGAAAATGTTGAAACCTCTTCAAGAAACGACAATGCCGAGGGAGTGGGTGCAGGATTTTCTGGAACTCCTTCCTGAATAACAGTATTTTGTATGCTCAAAAGTAAAACTAGACAGCAATATCAAAATGACCACCTGCAGCTAAGGAAAAAAAAGATGATTTGTGGGGTATTTGGTAAAATAATAGCAATATGAAGATTCCAGTTGGTCTACTTTTGGAGTGTTGCTTAAAATGTTGTTTTGTGTCTATGGAATTGTTTTGCAACAAAAAAAAAAAAAAAGGTTTGGTCTTCCCAATAGCCAGAGAATGGAATTAGATCTGTCTAATAGTGAGGTTTTCTAAATGAAGTATTCAACAAAATAACATTTGTTTTGAGCAAGATTAACAATTGATGTATAACTTAAAGCTGATTTTATTCAGCGACCATACAACTCATTAGATTATGTAGGAAAGAACTGCAGATGCTGGTTTAAATCGAAGGTAGACACAAAATGCTGGACTAATTCAGCGGGACAGGCAGCATCTCTGGAGAGTAGGATTGGGTGACGTTTCGGGTCGAGACCCTTTTTCAGACTGAAGAAGGGTCTTGACCTGAAATGCCACCCATTCCTCTCTCCAGAGATGCCTGTCCCGCTGAATTACTCCAACTTATTGGATTGATCAATTCTAAATTGTAACCATATACAAGTGTTGAATGAGAACTTGGTACAGTTAAACTTAACCCTCTTCACAGCTCCAATTTCAGAACGTTGCCATTTGGTATGTCCTTTTGCTTTTAGTCAAGGTGCCATAAAAGCACTTAATTTGACAACTGATGTGAAAGGGTGAGGGATTAACTTTTAACCATTGTATTTGTCCTTTCAATAAATTCAGATGGTTGTGTTTATATTTCTCTGGCAAAATGGATACTTGGATGAAATATCCTGGCAGTTTCATCAAAGAATAGGTTTGTTTAAAACAAAAAAAAAACTACTAGGGAATTTTTTAGAGCATTCTTGTTCTCCCTACCATAAAACTTGAGTTCTAGTCACAAGACTCCATTAAATTCCCTCCACCTGCCAAGCTATATTTCCAATGGTTAGATGTAGTATTGCACTTCTCAGGTAGAATTGTCTACTACTGACTTGAAAAGCTCTTATGGACATGCGTCTCATCTAAGTCTTTGACACCAAAGCAATCCCAATTAATTAAATTCATCGTGTTTCCAATCTCAATTACTTTGGGGGATGTTGAAATCTGCCTCATGATTTTGCCTTTGGAGGCCTTCAATATACATCCAGTTTATGTCTCTTGTTTCTCGCTCCAACTTATGATCATAGTGGGATCTGCTTTAAAGAATCCCTTTTTCGATATCCTTCCTTCTGGCAATAATGGACATGGCTAATGTGTAGGAAGGAACTGCAGATGCTGGTTTAAGCCAAAGATTGACACAAGATGCTGGGGTAACTCAACGGGACAGGCAGCATCTCTGGATAGAAGAAATGGGTGATGTTTCGGGTCGAGACCCTTCTATGTTTATCTTGTTCTTGGCTAATATTGGAATGCCATTTCAACATCCATCCTGGGATCATAATCAGGGTTATGTCCTGGCATGATGAGTAGTCAAAGGCTATCTTCCAACTTATTTTCCATGAACCAATGATGTAGACCAGAGAGTGGAGCAGAGTACAGATCAAGCCTATTACTGTTCCCTCTGTCCTCAAGTCCTGCAGCACAGAGATGGCCCATCCTCGTCATGCCAACCCTGCCTACGCTAGTCCATTTGCCTGAGTTTAGCAAATCCTTCTAATCCCAACCTTTCAACCTACCTGTCTGAAAGTATTCTACATGTTTTAGTGCCTCTTACAAAATTGCCTCCTCAGGCAGCTAATTCTCTATCCCCACCACCTTTGGATAAAGTTACCCTTTGAACCTCTGGCTTTTGATTCCCTAATCCTGGGGAAAAGACTGCATTTGCCCAGTCAATTCTCTTTAAGATTTTATGCGTCTTTATAAGATCACACCTCGGCCTCCTTTGCATCAAGGAATAAAATTCTACCGTGTCCAACCTATCCCTCTCCCCTCACTTCCTCATAATAACTTTGTAAATCTCTGCACTCTATCCATCTTACTGACATCCTTCCCAAAGCAGGTGATCAAAACTGAATACAATGCTCCAAATGTGAGCCTAAACAACATGTTGTACAACTGTAACATAACTTCCCAATGCGGATTGACGGAGGCCAAGGTATCAAAATTCTCCTTTACCACTCTATCTACCCGTGACGCTGCCCTATTTACCACAATTATCTATCAAGACTAACAGATTTTGAGCCCAACATGGATGACAAAGTCTTCGCTCTTCAACCCTCGACCTCTACCCTTCAGGGCAATCGTTCTGTGGCTCAATTGCCATCACTTAGAACAAAACACTCAGAATGAAATTCCATCGACCTGTTATGAAGAAGGGTTTCGACCCGAAACGTCACCCATTCCTTCTCGCCAGAGATGCTGTCTGTCCTGCTGAGTTACTCCAGCTTTTTGTGTCTATCTTCGTTTTAAACCAGCATCTGCAGTTCCTTCTTCCACATGGTATTGGGGGTAGGGTACTGACATGGATAGAAAATTGGTTGGCAGACAGAAAGTAAAGGGTCCAGATAAATGGGTCCCTTTCAGAATGGCAGGCAGTCAAGTCAATTTTATTTGTATAGCACATTTAAAAACAACCCACGTTGACCAAAGTGCTGCACATCTGATTAGGAAAAAAAGAAAGAAACATACAGTGGCAGTGACTTGTGGGGTACTGCAAGGCTCGGTGCTGGGACCGCAGCTATTTACAATATACATTAATGACTTGAATGAAGGGATTAAAAGTACCATTAACAAATTTGCAGATGATACAAAGCTGGGTGGTAGTGTGAACTGTGAGGAAGATACTATGAGGTTGCAGGGTGACTTGGACAGGATGTGTGAGTGGGCAGATGCATAGCAGATGCAGTTTAATGTGGATAAGTGTGAGGTTATCCACTTTGGTGGTAAGAATAGGAAGGCAGATTATTATCTGATTGGTGTCAAGTTAGGAAAAGGGGACGTACAATGAGATCTGGGTGTCCTAGTGCATCAGTCACTGAAAGGAAGTATGCAGGTACAGCACGCAGTGAAGAAAGCCAATGGAATGTTGGCCTTCATAACAAGAGGAGTTGAGTATAGGAGCAAAGCGGTCCTTCTGCAGTTGTACAGGGCCCTAATGAGACCGCACCTGGAGTACTGTGTGCAGTTTTGGTCTCCAAATTTGAGGAAGGATATTCTTGCTATTGAGGACGTGCAGTGTAGGTTTACTAGGTTAATTCCCGGAATTGGGACTGTCATATGATGAAAGACTGGAGCGGCTAGGCTTGTATACACTGGAATTTAGAAGGATGAGAGGGAATCTTATCGAAACATATGATTATTAAGGGGTTGGACACGTTAGAGGCAGGAAACATGTTCCCAATGTTGGGGGGGGGGTCCAGAACCAGGGGCCATAGTTTAAGAATAAGGGGTAGGCCATTTAGAACGGAAATAAGGAAAAACTTTTTCAGTCAGAGAGTTGTAAATCTGTGGAATTCTCTGCCTCAGAAGGCAGTGGAGGCCAATTCTCTGAATGCATTCAAGAGAGAGATGGATAGAGCTCTTAAGGATAGCGGAGTTAGGGAGTATGGGGAGAAGGCAGGAACGGGGTACTGATTGAGAATGATCAGCCATGATCACATTGAATGGTGGTGCTGACTCGAAGGGCCGAATGGCCTCCTCCTGCACCTATTGTCTATTGGTGATTCTTGAAGCCTTCTCCATGAAATGTTGCCTCGTCTACTGAATAGATCCAGTATTTTACTAATATGATAGAATCTCGTTGCTGTTCATTTGCCAGTTTTAATGGCTATAATTGCAACAACTATTATGTATTGCTATTAGAATAGAAAATTATTCATTACCCACTTGTGATTATGCAAGAGGTCTGCTCTGAGCGCAAGCGTGATTCCACCCAGTCTAGAGAAAATCAGCAAGACCCAAGTCGATCCATTGGATAATTCAGCTGCCAGTCTATATGGGAGCTGTCCCGTTGGTTAGAAGGCTCTCTTGCGGCCACCACTCCTTGCTCTGTTCGTGCCTTTTCAGTACACTATGGTCGGTCGCTGTGCGAGAGGCTCCACCCACACGTGGAGCATGTGTACTTCGTATCAAACGTAATTATAAATAAACGGGAGTTCACCCATTTGGAAGTGTATGAGGCCAGCAATCCAACCTACCCGTGTCTGAGTGGAAAGCAACGTATTGTGTTATTAAAAAGAAAGTGGCAGAAGAAGTGAGTTCTGAACTCACAATT